>NC_140584.1:8266400-9466400 GCF_964204655.1 Triturus cristatus
AGTCTGACCCTGTGCCTCATGAGAACAGTCCAGCCCGAACTGCCAAGCCATGTCTTCCCTGGACCGGAAACAAGCTTCCTAGGACCGGTTTCTGGCATTTCAGCCGTCTTCAGCCAGGGCTTGCTTGAATCCAGTGAAAAAAGTGAGCCATTCTGCAGTCACAGGCTCACAGTCCGGGCTCCTGTCCCTTCTGCAACCACCCTGCCAGTGACCCCACCTGACCAGAGAACACACACACCAGTACACTCAGGCACCAAGTCATCCCCATGCAGCACACAACAACAGGAGTCCAAGCGACAAAGACACAAGACATCATTCACAAGACACACAAGGAACCACATATGCCAGCCTCACCACAAAAACATCACAGGACACAGAGAAGCTGAAACACAAAAAACGTGCATCCACATTGAAGACCTCACATTCCTTGCCCTCCAACAGCCCTCCAAGATCTACAGCTGATCCTGAATCAGAACAGAAAGTTGCCCTGGCTCCCGTTGGGCCTGTTGCGTGCCACAACTGCACCCCCCCAGTTCAGAGGGCTGCTGTGCCCAGGACTTCAACTCCCACAAAGGCACCCCTTAGGAAGCATTGACGGAGAAGCAGTGAGGTAGTGGTAGCCCCAAAACAGGGGTGGCAGGGTAGAAGCCCACCCCCCCCCCCTAAGCGTACAACCAGATCCGAAGGTTTTTCCCGGAAGGATCTACAAGCACCTGCTCTACTTTCCAGGAAGAAGGAAGCTGTTGTGGCCACCTCACCTGTCCCTTGACCCAAAACACTTGGAGGCCCAGCCCTCCACATGTAACAGCAGCCTCTGAGCCTCCCCAGTGCATTTCACCACCTCCCCGTGCGACATCTCCACCAGGTCCAGCCAGCCTTCAGGCTCCCATATCCAGGGATCCCTCTACATCAACCAGTTCTCCCCTTTCCAGGTCCAGTCCTTCGATTACCACAGACATTCATCCCCCACCCAGTTCCAGTTTCTCTACAAATTTGAAGCAGAGTCCCCCTTCCCACCCCATTCCTCCCTGAGCGGTGCCTGAGCTGCCCATTAGCGGGCCCTATCCTGGTAATGTTTCCATGGCTGTGGACTGTGCTTCAACCATATGTGTGGAATTTCTAAGCACACATGTGCAGACTTGAGTTTTGACTGGCCGTTGCCCTTAATGTTTGGCACTTTACATGCTGATACTGAGTTTATGTTTTAATAAATATATTTATGTTCTTAGCGTTGTCGCTGGCCTTACCAATAATGCTGTACAATGTATGTGTATATGTTCATCGTTTCCATGATCTTAATTCACACTTACCCATTGGCATGTACTTATGTTGATATTGCATGTGTTACCAGTGGTTAGGGCAACTAATGTCTACTTTTCTCTCTGAGGATTGATGGGGGTGAGTTGCTTGTCTGTGATGGTCCACTCTGGTCCTGTTCATTATGTGGGATGAGCTCTACTTATTCACACATGTCAGATTTGTTTGATCTCGATCGTAAAAATCTATTCCAGTTTATATGAGGACTAGAGGGGAGTGACAGGGTGAAACATATCTGTGTGAATTATCTTTATGTGTACACATCAGTGTAAGTGTGTTGTCATCATGGATAGGTATGGCTTCATATTCAAATGGATGGATGTACATGTGCGTACTGGAGTCATCAGACAGTGTGAGTATCCTGTCATTAGCAGAGGTGTTAATGTGTATGTGCCCTTGATCAATGCCCTTCCACACATGTATGACATGATCAAACACCTTGTGGAGTGTTTGTGGACATGTTGGGGTTGTTGCCGGAGCAGTGTGTCATTGTAACCTCGCAGTCCTAAAGTACACCTACATCTTATACACATCATTTGTGAGTATTCAGAGTGTGTCACTGCAATGTCTGTGTTGCTTGTCTTGGGATTCGGCCTGGCTGTTGCTTACCATTATTCTCAGTCTGCTGCATATCTCTAGGATACAAACATGCTATGTTTGTTTTCACATGCACTGCAGTCACTTTCCACTTTATGGTCTCCAATAGGTGTTGGTCTGATTTCTAGCAGTCACAGTCATACCATTGAGGCCTACACAATGTGAGATACTCCACTATGGTTTTTTGCTCTATGCACTCCTCACCTGTGCAATTCTTGAGCATACACCACTTCAGTCAAAGCATGTGCCACTGCATGCCATGCATATGTTTAACCATCCCCACCACTCCATGTAGTGACACTGTACAGTGTGCAAATTATTTGTATCCAGAAGCCTTGTGGCCATCAGCACTGTCTCAGTAGGTGATATGTTCTATTTGAACCTACTTGATTTCAGTCATGGTTGCTGAGGTACAGTACAGATGGATTGCCAGCACAGTCCTTTTGTCTCGTTCCAGCATGGATGTTTGCCTGGGTTGTGTAACAGTAGGTGATAGCAAAAGTGTGTGGCTGATGGCTGCGACACTGCTACCCATCATGGGCACGCATCTTCCTCACTTTACAGTCTGCAGTGTATACAGTCCCAGCCCCCAAGCAAATTGCTACCTTGAGCCCGATCAGAGCTGTGTGAGTGGTGCTTGTAGGTGGGAAGAGGGGAGCAGCGTGCCAGGAAGGGTCAGTACAGGGCAGCCTTCGTGGCCATGAAAGTGTCACTATGTAAAATGAGGGAGCCTCACACATTGCATTTCGCATGTTTCCCCAAACATTCCCCAAATATTCATTGCAACCTAGCAGATTGTATGAGTGCATGAGTATTGTTTCAGTGATTGCATGACTACTTGGCTGCTGCCCTTGCGTTTTTGTTTCAGTGAACAGGTAGTACCGGGGTGTTTAGATAAGTACATGGGTAGTGCCTGGATAATTCAATTAGTGCATCAGTAATGCCTTGCTGATTACATGGTTGCATGACTAGTGTCTGAGTGATTCCATGACTCCACTGTTAAACTTTGAGAGGTTGAATGAAAGTAAGTGTACTGCTGGGGTGATTGTATTAGTGCAAGATTATTCTGTCAGTAATTAAATGAGTGCATACCTACTGGATGAATAATAGATTTACTACAATAGTACTCTCTACGTAATTAGATGACTGCATGAGTAGTACCTGAGTATTTGCATGAGTTCATGTGTGTGCCTCAGTATTTCAATGACTGCATGGTTTGTAAGTGTGTGCTTAGATGACTGCATAGCTTCTGCGCAAGTGTTACAATGACTGCATAGTTACAGCCTTGTTAATTGCATATGTAAATAGTTAGTGTCTGGGTGATTAGATGAATGTATAAGTAGTGCCTCCATAATTCAATGACTGCACAATTTCTGCCTGCCAGATTCATAGAGTACATTTGTAGTGTCTAGGTAATTGAATAACTCCATGGATACTGAATCACTGATTTTGTGACTACCTCACTAGTGGTTGGGTGATTGCATGAGTACCCGACTACTGCCTGACTAAATATAAAGATATCTTCATTACTATTAGATACATAACAGTTGTGACTATATATGTGACTCATTGGTTATCTCCTTCTGTCAGTATCAAACTACCTGTTTTACTACTGTATATATACTTTTCTACTGAGCTACGTGTGACTGAAGTTGAGATATCACAGTTGGTATATAATTGCATACATGGCTCTCTAGAAGCATACATAGCTGTGTTACTGAGCATCCACATGCATCAGTAAGTTTCTAAAATGGAAAACAACATATCAACATTTTTCAAACCACAAAACCTTTTGGGAATGGTATAGCTAGATCATTCCTCAAATACTACTTCTGCTTCTAAAACATATGTTCCGCATTTTCCAAAACAAAAGTTACACTCGAAATGAAGCTAGCACAAGAAATGTCAAGGCATTCTGCACTATTAATCCTTCTCAATTTTGAACAAACCATATTTAAAGAAAAAACACCACCCTCAACATATAGATGACATTTTTGTCAGCCTCACTGAACATAGATCACCATATAAACATAGATGCGATTACTTAACAGATGTACACCTTCAAACCCTCTTTCCAAAAATATATACCTCTCTGTATCCTTAACTACACTCAAAGGTCTCACCGTATATATAGCTAACTGCTCACAAGAACCATATCTCACAATCTAAGCATATGCTAAGGAATCATATAAGATAAAAACAACATTGACAAAGACGTCCCAATATATACCTAACAAGTATTACTTCTTTCTAATTCACATACAGGCAGACAACATGTTCTCATCTTTTATTTGTGACTACACTACTCCTGCTTAATAATGTTACTAAAAATACTACACCTCCCTGTAGGAGAGTAGGATCTGCTTCACATGGGTACCCCCACTTTTTGCTGGTGTTTCACAGTTTTTTTTACCTTAGTCTGGCTGTGGCCCTGCTAATCAGGACCACAGCCTAGCTGCTTACTCTCTAAAATGGTTTCCATGTACATTAGGTACATATCTAATTGGATTCTGGAGTGTCTTATAAGCCCCTAGTATATGGTATACTATGTACCTAGGGCATAGGTACCTCAGAGGCCTATCAGGGGCAGAAGCATGTATTTTGCCACCCCTGGGAAGCACTCCAAAATGGCACCACAGGTCTGTTACAGCAGCCTGGGTATGGGTGTGCTTGCACCCCTTTCAGTGGTATAGGCTACCTATATCACTATCATTGTACACACATATAAAAACTATAAGTCACTCCTATGGCAGGCCTTAACAATCCTGAAGGCAGAGTGCTTGGTTTTTATGTGAGAGGGTGCCCCTGCATGAGCAGAGCCCCTCTACAGCGTTCGGAGATCCTCCTCTGATGCTGTTTGTGGTGAAGCCTGACCATATACTCTTAAGTGCATTATAACCTCGCAGTAAATGCTAACTTTGGGATGGCTGCACGGAAACATGTTGTGTTTGGGGTCAAACGCTTTGGAATACTACCCCCCCCCCGCCAGTTTTGGCAGCGGAGGTAGCATTCCACCCTTCTAGAGGGAGAGACATGTTTACACTGGTCTAACCCGGTAGGACTTTCTAGAGCCCTGGCATCACAAAATGGATGCCTCTGCCACAGACATGGGTCTAGCCTCCTTTTTAAAAAAAATTTATTTATAGTTTTTTATTCAGCAGTAGCAGATTTCAATAATATTACATGATGTCAAATCCCTTTACAATGCAAATATAAAACTACAAAACAAACAAATTCATTGCAAATTTTTTGACTATCACCTTTGATCACAGCCAGCTTGTTATAGGTGCCCATAATTGCTCACCAAATAGCTTTCTTCTATAGCCTTTCAATATGTAAAGAGCCATTTCCATGTTATACAAAGCGAGAATCCTAGCCCTCCATTCCGAGAATAGGGGTGGGTCCGGACTCAGCCACTGCGAGGTTATACAAAACGTGTCACAGCCATACATATAAATAAAAAGCCCTTTGGTGAAGCTAATCGTTTACTAACTGTTGTGTCGAATTCAATGCCAAACAATACGAAGCCCGCATTGAGCGCTACCGGTATTTCTAAGGAAAAATTCAAAAAATGCTGTAAATTACGAAAAAAGGGGGCTAGAGACGAGCATAGGAAAAACATATGTGCAGCATCAGCTGCTACCATACCGCACAGAGAACATTTATCCCCCCTTCCAGTATTCCATTTTGCAATCGTGGCTGGAGTATAATACAAATCAAAGATCGCCATATAACACTGACTCTTGAGGCTTCCAGTCATCAATATCAGCCATTTCCAAAGACTCCTGAAGATCTACATTCAAAATTCCAAGCCTTTTTTCCCATTTTTTTCATGTATTAGAAGGTCATCATGCTGCCCACGAATAGCTTCTTGATAGATTTACACCAGCTTCCCCCTACGCACTATTACCTCAAGAATGGATATTCCCTCAAGTGAGCAAGTGCCCTTTGCGATGGCCTTGTCTAGACAGCTGTAAATATTTAAAGAAATCACCCTTATCGAGACTGTATTTCTCCCTCAATGAAGCATATGACATAATTTGACTGTGTTCACAAAGATGCCCAATAGTACCAATACCGGCAGCGCGCCACTTTCGCGCAACAGAATCCTGATAAATTGTGGGGAGAGCCCCTCGCAGGCCAATCGGAGTATAACAATTAATACGCCCTTATCTTAAACAGCGCACATATCTTTTTCCAGACATAAAACGCAGCAAACAAAATTTTTAATCTAGTTTTCTTATGATACCTCGGCTCTATTATCCTAACAAATAGATACCAGGCTTCTGAGCCCAAAATTAATTCATAGATAGAAGGGGAGGTAGCCGGATCCTGAACAACTCTTTCTCCGGAAATCAAAATCCCAATATGCTGAAACAATGATATATAATAGTAAAAACGAAAATTAGGTATGGACCATCCCCCACGGCTTCTGGGTAAATAAAACCACTTGAGCGCTCTTCTCGCCCTTTTATAGCTCCATAGAAACCGAGAGCACATCCTTTCTATTCTAAAGAATAAGGAGGTAGGAAACCATAGCGGAATAGCACGAAATATATGCAAACATTTCGGGAAGATTAACATTTTGATAACATTGCTCCTTCCATAGAGTGACAAATGCATATGGTCTAGTTTCTCCAGAGTTTTATTAGAGGCTGTAACAATAGGATCGGCGTTTAGGGCAGGGATGTCCTGAACTTTCGCGGAGATTTTTATGACAGATATACAGCCTCCTCGACTATTTTGGGAACAGATGGGTGTCCCTTAACTGAATGTAAGATCTGAGTCTTGGCTAGGTTCAGTTTATAGCCTGAGATCCCTGCAAATTCTTTAGTCAAAATCTCGATTCTGTCTAAGGCACTGACCACGTCCCTTGTGAGGACTGCTAAGTCATCAGCGTAAGCTAGTACTTTAGCATCATGTAGCTGGGGTTTAACTGGAATAATTAATGAATCGTGTTCCAATTTAAAAATTAGCGGCTCTATATAGAGGGCAAAGAGGAGAGGTGAGCAGGGGCAGCCCTGTCGGGTGCCCCTGAGCACTCTAAACTCCTCCGTTTCCACCCCTGAAACCCGAACAGTGGCAGTTGGTTTTCCTATATAGGGCCTGAACAGCCTTCATAAATTCGGATGGGTATCCCTTCCAGATAAGAACCGACCATAGATAACCCCAGGAGACCCTGTCGAATGCCTTCTCGGCATCCAACAGGGCCAAACCCATCTGGGAATCCGTCGCCTGCGCCCAATCAAATAAAGATATAACACGGCTTATATGATCAGTGGTGCCCCGACCGGCGATAAAGCCATGCTGATGTATTGAAACAATTGGGGTAATGACCTTGGCAATTCTCCTAGCGAGCAGTTTTGAGTAGATTTTGCTTTCAGAATTTATTAGAGATATAGGTCGATATGAACCAAGCTGAAGCCCATCCTTCCCCTTCTTCTAGCCTCCTGCTGCTGACAGAAACTCCGGCAGGGGAGGTCTGGACAATAGGTTTCCTGTTCCAGGGAGCTGTAACCACCTCCCCAGACAGGCAGATGTGTATTGGGGCTGGGCGGGAGCACTCTCTGGTGCTTTGAGGTCCTGCACTGGGGGCACATTTGGTGTCCCTGTGCATAGTCCAGTTCAAACCGGTTGCAGGGGCTACCTGCCCCTGCTCTGGCACGAAACTGGATAAAGGAAATGGGTGAAACGACCCCTCTTTCCAAACCCTCCCATAGGTGGGTCCCTAGAGTATGTCCAACCCCCAAACTTAGTATAATTATGGGAACCCAGTCCTCGTGACTTTAGATTACCCTGGACGAAACTCTGCAACATATATCCTGGACCTTAGATGTTCTATCCTGACTAGAAGACTGAATAAATCTCCCTAGGAGTCAAGGAGTGACTCCCCTGCTTGGCAGGCACCAAAGAAGCAACTGTCTGGTCTGCGCAAAGCTCTGGTTGGACCCCGACATCTCTGCATCACCAGAGGTGGATTCCCTGTCTTCTCCGAGGCTACCCTGAGTCCACAGTAAAGCTGAGGCCTGTGGCTATCGTGGGTGATGAGGAACCGTGACCCCTGGGCATCGAGTACTATTGCTGGTACATCAACTTCCTGTTTATCCTTGAAGTTCTGCTTTGGGCTCCGAGTAGCTCCAGCCTTGAGCACTGACTGCACCGAAGATCTCCGGCCTCCACTCCACGAGTGACCCATGGGCCGGGTTCCAGTGTGACCGCTCAAGGTTCTTTCGCGATCACTAGCCCGTTGGCTAGTGGGTCCCCACAAAGGCAACTACTCTTCTGCTTGGGTTTTCCTGGTTGCTCCAGATGTGTCCCGACTTACCCTTGCTGGGTGAGTCCCTCAGACCTTGCTGGTCTGCACCGACATCCTTCTTCTCTTTCCACAAGACTTGCCGTTGCCAAGGCTTGCTGGGTCCAATTTGGTCTCCGACACCGCAACACTCGACAGACTTTGTGGGACAGCTCAAATCCGGCTCGTGGACTTCATCAACACCTCCTGGACCTTGTGGCTGCAGAGTCAAGACACTCGTCAACTCACCTGAAGCACCCGACATCTGTGGGCATTGGTCCATCCTTCCATCGGTCACTGGCAAGTGACCCAGACTCTGTCCCCTCTGCTTTCAGGTTCTTTCCATCCTAGATCCAGGCTTGGATCTCTTCGAACACTTCTCCTCTTGACGGCAGCAGCAGTTCTTCGCCAGCTTCCATTGTAATCAACGACTCGACCCGACACTAAAAGACACCTATGCACCCAGCTTCCCTAGGTGAGGTAACTCAAGTACTCCGGTGCTCTCGTGAGTGCTAGCCCTAGAACTTCTTAAGTCCAAAAGGGTTTGGTCCTGACTCGATTCTAAGTGTCCCTAATCTTTAAATTTCCAACCGCGACATTGCCCATAGAAGCTAACGGGAACCCGCGGTTGTGTTTACACACTGTACACGGCCCCCGTGGGTCCCCTGTGTCACTTCCTTGGGTGGTCCCTTGGGGTCCCAGCGATTCTACAGGCTCTAGGCCTTGTGTTTAGTTCAGTCGTGGTTCCTATACCATTTTATTGGTGTATGGTTTGGTACGCCCCTAAGGCCCAAACGTGTATTTGTGCTATTACTGTTGATTGCTAACTTGTAAATTAAGTACTTCGAACTCCAGTCTCATAAAGAGACTAGAGGGGTGTGTCTTATCTTAAATACATATATTTTAAATATGTACCTGATGTGGTTGTCCTTTCATTTGATCATTCAAGAGATTATAGACTGGTAAAACAAGCTGCTTTACATTCCTTCAAGACTTAGCCTGAAGGTTGCTCTCCATAGCTACCACTAGGATAGCTTTCAATAAAGGTTGTCTTTAACCTATTCACCATAAGGGGTTGTTTTGACTGATACAAGGTGCCCACTAGAACTAGTGGACAGCATATATCAGGCCACCTTCTCACACTCCCCGATTGCAAATGACAGATGTATCTCTTCTGCACATGATATTTAGACATTTAAAACATTCTTAGTTCCTCATTGCAGCTTTCCACAACACTATACTATTATTATTCAATAAGGTACACAATTTAATAAAGAAGCACTAATTCATTTTTCTCTTACTTCTCAAAACATTCACGACTAAGCTCTTAAACACATGCCCTCTAATACATACAGTTCATCTGATATATTTTTTCTGTGATACTCTTTTTTATCAAACTCCCGTAATTTTTATAAAGGATAAAAAATTTATGTACAAACCAATTAATTCAATTTGTACATTATATTGTGGTTTTAACTCTTTCTGGATAGTTTTGACACTGTTAGGAATTGTAGAAACTAAGCACAAGAATAGTACATCACTCTCATACAAAGCAACCATAAAATGGCAACCTCTTCAACTTTTCACACTGTGATCATCCGAAAGGCATCAAATGAAATCATGTCTTTTATTCTAGGCTGCACTATCTCCACTTGTGAATGGTTAGTATCTGTTAACCCTTTTCCACTCTTTCAAAAAGAGATTGCTATCTATGTGTGTTTGCGATGTATTTGCAATGAACGCGGAGGAATCACAAAAAAAGGGAGTTCAAACCTATATGTAGCTTCATTTTGAAAAAATTTAACTTCTACACAACAGTTTATTACATAATCATGAGTTGAGAAATAAAGCTTGCCATTACTTAAATTGTGTCATCACGCCCCAACTTAAAAAAAAATAATCTATCTCTTCAACACACTTCTCCCCAATACACTCTTAGCTCAGTGAACCTAACAACCCAGGGAAACCAGTAGGTCACAAAGAACATGCTACTTCTAAATGCAATAGAGCAGGTATGGTTTACTCCACAGATTCAAAAGCATATCAATGTCTGTAGTTCATTTGTTTTTTTAAACAACAGCCAATAATAAGACTTCTTCCTGAGTCATCCAACACACTACCTAATTGTATTCACTTTCATGCTGACAGCATCCAATAAAATAAATGTATATATTTTTTTTAAAAACACCTCCAATTCAACTGCTTTTCCTTTGAAAAAATACCTCATTCAGCTCCAGCCTTCTCCTGACTACTATTGCTCTTTCACTTCAAAATGCTTTGAGTATGGATTGTGGGCCACAGCTATATCTATTGGGCTAAAGAGACTGCAAAAAAGAAAGGTGTTAACAGGAATTTGGGTTTGCCAAATGTGCAGATTACTTCGTTTGGCCAGAGATGGTTAAAGTTTCATCAGTTGCTGGCTTTGGTTAAATCCATTGTGGATTCCCAAGCTTCTTACCTCATGATTGTGCACAGTGGTGGCAACGACCTAGGCACATTGACAGGGGGAAGGCTGGAAATCCTAATGAAAGAAACATTGCAGAACTGATGTCACTTTTCCCCCACACTGTCTTGGTGTGCTCTTCTTTATGCCAAAGACAGAAATGGAGGTGGTCAAATCAATTCTGTCCACAGATTGACAAAGCCAGGAAACATGTTAATTAAATTGTTTCTGCATTCCTCAGGGACCATTGCATGGGCTGTATTTATAACAACAATCTGCGTTTTGACATGCATGGAATTTATAGAAATGTTGGAGAGCACTTTACAGATGAAGGCAACAGGGTGTTTCTAAGTAACCTGAAACTCTGCATCTAGCCTTATGTGTAGTAGCCATATACACACAACCAATACAACTGCTCCTGGTGTGAAGTTTTTTTCTAAAGGGTTTTTTTCTTTAGTTTTTGGGGATCTTCATGATGACGTCGCGATCCACGCTGACATATTGCGAAAACGGAAAACAAAAGCAGACATTCAATCACCACTAACACATCCAAATATATTTTGTAAAAAAATCCATCCTGAACATTGGCCTACACATATTACTGTATTCATACTTCTTTCAAAGCATGTTTAAAGTCATTTTTTCATACTACGTTTCTTTACAAGCCATCTTTCAGACCTATTTTTTGTGTTTGCGGTTATTCGGGATATCGCAATCACGTTGTTAACCGCGACAATTGTGCCTTTACCCTAAAGCGAAAACACATTTATGCAAACATACTACAGTATTTTATACACTAGGAGTTTCAAACTCATGTTTTTCTCTAATATTTCTAGAACATCCATCTCTAAAACCAATTTGCATTTTTGTGGTAAGACCGGAGATCACAATGACGTCGGTAATCATGATTCCCGCGGTTCCGTCGTGAAAGCAGAAAGCTAAAGCAGGAATTCAATTGCCACCACCACATTAAACAAATTATAACTATATAATGAATTCTAACCATCACAGTAGTTAACTCACTATATAAATAACTCTATAAAACATTTATCAATATCTCAACATCTCTATAACAATGAAGTAATGATTCATTGATATATTTTTTTATATTTCCACGAATATTCGCAGCGACGTTGAGAGCCGCAATGCCCCCGCGATGGTACACAGGAGGCCATGCTAGAGGTTGTGGCATCGCCACGAATATTGTGCTCAATTAAAAAAATCAATTTTGGACACATAACTTGTGTCACTAACACCTCCATTACTCATCAATGGGGTTAGAGTATCTCTACCCTGACCCCTTGTGTGGGCTTTCACACATATTTTGAGCCACGGGAACCATTCCCAATAGATAAAATAGCAGCCGCAACTTTCTATTCAGGTTGCGAACAGCCAATCAGAGCATTCACGATATCGGTGGCCAGAGATATCACTATAATTTTAAACTTAAATTTCTCAACAACTACTGAATGGATTTAACCAAATAGGCAAATGACTCTTCCGTGAACCGACATCTACCTCCCTGCCAAATTTGGTATAAGTCCATTCAGCGGTTTGAGCTGTGGGTGTGGCTAAAGGTTCCTATGGGAATTAACATTACAAAATAAAAATTTATTTCACGCCTCAAATTCTTGTTCCCCACTGCATTGATCACTCCAAAACTTTACATATCAATAGCACCCACCGTGTCACTTTTTGGGGAAAATGTCATGCAGATTGATCCAACGACGCCAAAGTTATAGCCAAGTCAAAAAAAAAATTTCCTATGGAATGCAGGTCTGAACTCCCTAACTATAACTACCTACCTGCAACTGCCAATAGGTAATATATATATATATATATATACGTATATATTATCCACCAGCTTCTCAGTTCAAGAAGTTCCACGGACGCCTTGGATTGTTGCAGCAACAAGTTTATTAGGCTGCACAGCAACACGTTTCAGCTTACGCCTTGATCACACTAAGTGTCGGGCGTTTTCGCACATATTCTTAAATGCATTTAAAAATATGTGCGAAAACGCCTAACACTTAGCGTGATCAAGGCGTAAGCTGAAACGCGTTGCTGTGCAGCCTAATAAACTTGTTGCTGCAACAATCCAAGGCGTTCGTGGAACTTCTTGAACTGAGAAGCTGGTGGATAGTATATTGCAGGGTAACCGGTACCCTGAACTCGAACCGCCCTGTTTGACGGCCTCTACCCCGACCGAACTCTTTGTTTATATATGTATATACAAGGCAGCGTGAGTCTGCTGAAACGCGTTGATGTTTTACCTCGTTCATGGAAATAAAGACCGAGTGTCAAGTTTTAACTTTTGGAGCGCTGGATGTTTATTTCGTAGAAGAAATAAACCTATAACTGGATATATATATATATATTTTTTTTTTCTTTCTTTTTTTAATATATATATATATATATATATATATATATATTCAATTATAGGAATACTCCATTCTTTCTCGAAATAGACATCCAGCACTCCAAGTCAAAGTTTTTTGGCACTCGGGCTTTTATTCCTTATACACGAGGAAACATCTACGCGTTTCAGCAGACTCACGCTGCCTTGTTCACGATGTTTGTGCCCATTTTTTTTGACAATAAAATACCCAGCATTTCATAGGTGACATCAACAAGGGACTTGACACATTGCATCCCACTATTTGCTCAGTACACTCTGGCGGCCATTTCTTAACATGTACATTTACTTGTGTTAACCTATATTGCACAGCTAATTCGTTACCTCTTTCTTCCTTTTTAACATTTCCCAGGAATTTATATTAGAGAATATTATTCCTCCAAGTATTTATACAGGGAATGAACAGAAAGAAATATAAAGTGCAAGTGCAGACAAGGAGTTTTATCCGGCAAGTGCCTTAAAAACATTGTCATTCAAAGTGCTGGTGCTTGCTGTGCAAATTACGCCAACGGTCCAAATTATATTAAAAACAAATAATTACTATACGTAACTGGTTATTAGATATCTGTTATTAGGCGAAATCACCATAATTTCCTTATATACCTTCTATACAATAACTGATTAGTCGATATCATTTAACCTGATGATTACAATTTAAAGTGCAAGTGCTTTTGTAAACCTATACAGTTGTTCGGACAAAGTGCATATTTGTTCCCTTCCATCCAATACACCTAGATAAAACAATATTACATATCCATATATATTTGCAAACATTAGGACCGGCGAAGAAATAAACAAACATATTCCTGTAGAGCAGTTATTTTGTGTCATAGTCACTACTATGTTGACCAATTTTTACCATTAAAAACAACAAAGGGGCAAAAAAAGGGAAAAACCATATCCTTAATGGTTAATCATGTGTGCAGTTTTCTATTACTCATTGTTCTTAATCAGGTTTCTCAAGACAGACACGTATAGAGATCCTCATCCACATTCAACCCTTGTGGCTCTTTGCAATTGAATTCTAGAATAAAGTATGTTTCCAATTTTCTCAATTCCTTCTCCCTGTCTCCTCCCCTCTTTCTCCTCGGGACTTCAGCTATACAGGAATATTGAAGAAACATCGGATTACTTTGGTGGTGGGTCTCAAAATGGCGTGCTATGGGGTACGTTCTGTCTCGATTTACGATCGCCCTTCTATGTTGTAAAATACGTTTAAATACAGGGAGAGTTGTACTCCCTATATATATTTTTGGGCAAGGGCATCGTAATAAATAAACAACAAAACTAGACTTGCAGGTCAAAAAACTCCTGATTGTGATCGTTTTGTTAAAGAATGTTTTTAGAGTAGTGCAATTTACGCCATGTTGGCACGCTTTGCACTTCGGGCATTTCTTGAAGCCCGCTTTCTGGTGTAGCCAGGTAGGAGCTTGTCTCTTTACCTCCTGATACTCACTTTTTACAACTAGATCTTTCAGTGATTTTGATTTTTTATAAGTGATCTCAGGGTGTTTCTTTACCTTAGAACCTGAGACAGGGTCGTTTCTTACTAGATGCCAGTGTTTATTAAGAATAGATCTTATTTCTTTATGTTTCTCACTGAACGTTGTTATAAATCTAGAGTTGATGCAGTTTTTATTTACATCTTTTTCTCTGTCTGATTTCCTCTGTTTGGTTCTAGATGGTTCGAATAGGATTTTCTGTCTATCCAAATTCCTTGCTTTAGAAGAAGCCCCCTTGATTACAGTCGGGGAATACCCTCTCTGTATGAATTGGTCAGTCATCTCTTTCTCTATTCTGACATATTCATCCTGGTTGCTACAAGCTCTCCTAGCTAAAGAGCACCTCCATTTTACTGGGGGCCCCCGGTCCTGCAGGGCGAGCTCTGGAGCCAGGAATGGAGATCCTGGTAACAACGGTACTCCCACCACACACGAAAAGAGCTCAACACCGACTGAGTGACAGGCTTGACTTTTATTCGTCTTTCAAAGCGGAGGTAAGAACACCCATAAATCCTTACGCGTTTCAGCCGTTAGGCCTTGGTCACAGGTGAGTGTCATTAAGATTGTAATCCCAGTGGTCACTTGGCTTGTATTCCAACTGCAAACCCCAGAATGCAATGTTCTTTTCTTTCGCATCAAGACATGGCATATTTACAATTTTGCGATGTTCGCGTTTATTTACAATGTCCCAATGAATTGCTTTTCAATTTTTATCTGCATGGTGCGGGTTCTCTATTTATCTCTGCATAGTGCGGGTTCCTCCGCTTTCTTGGAATGCTGCTTGTCATGCGGTGCCGTCCGAGAAGGAATTAACCTTCTCTTCTCCCTTTCTCGAATGGAATGCTGCCAAATAGCAACGGAAATCCTTTATTGCTGGCGCTTCCACGAGCGGACCATGCCCCCTCATTTAACATCAAAAGAGCACCTCCATTTTACCGGGGGCCCCCGGTCCTGCAGGGCGAGCTCTGGAGCCAGGAATGGAGATCCTGGTAACAACGGTACTCCCACCACACACGAAAAGAGCTCAACACCGACTGAGTGACAGGCTTGACTTTTATTCGTCTTTCAAAGCGGAGGTAAGAACACCCATAAATCCTTACGTGTTTCAGCCGTTAGGCCTTGGTCACAGGTGAGTGTCATTAAGATTGTAATCCCAGTGGTCACTTGGCTTGTATTCCAACTGCAAACCCCAGAATGCAATGTTCTTTTCTTTCGCATCAAGACATGGCATATTTACAATTTTGCGATGTTCGCGTTTATTTACAATGTCCCAATGAATTGCTTTTCAATTTTTATCTGCATGGTGCGGGTTCTCAATTTATCTCTGCATAGTGCGGGTTCCTCCGCTTTCTTGGAATTGCTGCTTGTCATGCGGTGCCGTCCGAGAAGGAATTAACCTTCTCTTCTCCCTTTCTCAAACGGAATGCTGCCAAATAGCAACGGAAATCCTTTATTGCTGGCGCTTCCACGAGCGGACCATGCCCCCTCATTTAACATCAAAAGAGCACCTCCATTTTACCGGGGGCCCCCGGTCCTGCAGGGCGAGCTCTGGAGCCAGGAATGGAGATCCTGGTAACAACGGTACTCCCACCACACACGAAAAGAGCTCAACACCGACTGAGTGACAGGCTTGACTTTTATTCGTCTTTCAAAGCGGAGGTAAGAACACCCATAAATCCTTACGCGTTTCAGCCGTTAAGCCTTGGTCACAGGTGAGTGTCATTAAGATTGTAATCCCAGTGGTCACTTGGCTTGTATTCCAACTGCAAACCCCAGAATGCAATGTTCTTTTCTTTCGCATCAAGACATGGCATATTTACAATTTTGCGATGTTCGCGTTTATTTACAATGTCCCAATGAATTGCTTTTCAATTTTTATCTGCATGGTGCGGGTTCTCAATTTATCTCTGCATAGTGCGGGTTCCTCCGCTTTCTTGGAATTGCTGCTTGTCATGCGGTGCCGTCCGAGAAGGAATTAACCTTCTCTTCTCCCTTTCTCGAACGGAATGCTGCCAAATAGCAACGGAAATCCTTTATTGCTGGCGCTTCCACGAGCGGACCATGCCCCCTCATTTAACATCAAAAGAGCACCTCCATTTTACCGGGGGCCCCTGGTCCTGCAGGGCGAGCTCTGGAGCCAGGAATGGAGATCCTGGTAACAACGGTACTCCCACCACACACGAAAAGAGCTCAACACCGACTGAGTGACAGGCTTGACTTTTATTCGTCTTTCAAAGCGGAGGTAAGAACACCCATAAATCCTTACGCGTTTCAGCCGTTAGGCCTTGGTCACAGGTGAGTGTCATTAAGATTGTAATCCCAGTGGTCACTTGGCTTGTATTCCAACTGCAAACCCCAGAATGCAATGTTCTTTTCTTTCGCATCAAGACATGGCATATTTACAATTTTGCGATGTTCGCGTTTATTTACAATGTCCCAATGAATTGCTTTTCAATTTTTATCTGCATGGTGCGGGTTCTCAATTTATCTCTGCATAGTGCGGGTTCCTCCGCTTTCTTGGAATTGCTGCTTGTCATGCGGTGCCATCCGAGAAGGAATTAACCTTCTCTTCTCCCTTTCTCGAACGGGAGAAGAGACCCACCGTAAGCGTAAACAAAACTTTTGATTGGTTTAAAGTTGTTTCAGTTCTAGAACTCTCCTACACCACACCCATTCCCCTCATTTCTGCTTGTGATCCCTTAGGAGAAGGAGCTGACTTGTCTTTGGGATACGATGGCAGACCAGCACTCTTCTACTGAGATTGAGGCTAGCAGCACCACCATCAGGCAGAGAAGGAGGAAACAGAAGAACTCTTTTATATGGGAGTATTTTACTTTTCCTGAGGGCGTGAAAAAAGTCAATGCTGCCTTGGTGACTTGCAAGCTGTGCCAGCGTGTACTTTCGAGAGGTAATCCCAACAAGAAGTATTCCTTCGGGAATCACACTATGTTGAGACACCTTCATGATGTACACCCTAGGACACATGCTCGACATACTGGAGGAAACCCTTCAGTAAGTCAACCAAGCACATCCACAGCAGCTCAGCCAAGTCCTTCTTCGGAAGCTCAGCAGAGCCCTTCATCTGTGGGGGCAGATTCACCTTTTTCTGATCCTGTGGAAACGAACCATCGGTTTGCGAGGGTTACTATGCGGTGTTCATTTTGCCATGGTCTAATTGTTCATAGGGAGACCAGTCTTCCCCTCATTAACAACAAAATAGACCAGCACATTTGTCCTACCAGCTAATGTTCCCATTCTTCCTTTCCTCTGTCCCTGCATGAACACAACGGCTCTTTTAAGAGCCAACCTTACCTCTCAACTTTTTTTTATTTGTTCTTTAAAACTTTTTTTTTTTTTTTTACCGTACGCGTACGGGAAGCGTAATTTTTTTTTTTTTTTTTTAAAACACTAAAAATCAATTACCACATCTCAAGATCCTTGAGGAATTAATAACTAAATACTAAAAATCTGTTTGAGGAGAAGTGGAAGAAAGGGACCATCTAATTTGTGACTTACCTGACCCACCCAACAATGAAATTTTTTTTTTATTGAAATTACTTGTAAAAATGGTTGTTTTTTTTCGAAAATTTTCTTTCACAATCTGAAAAAAAAGAAAAAAGTATTAATATTTAATAAATCATTATATAACACAGTACACGTATTTACATATTTTCCAAAAACAATTTTTTGCCTTTTTTTTGCTGTTTTCAGAATATATTGCATTTCACTATAAATCGTGAAAGCAATTGCATTCATCACTTAACAGCGGGCAAAAAAAAAATAACAATCTCAAAGATTGTTTTAAAATAGCCCAGAATCTCTTTTTACTTAAACATAACATTATAGAAATGCATAATATTCTAAAAAAATATCATCTAATAACAATAACTATTTCTTTAAAATACCGTCTGACAATTTTGTTACAGAAGCATAATCTCAAACATAATATATCTCAAATAACTCCACAATACATCTGGTTAAATTTCCTTTAGGCCAAATAGTAATTTTAAAAATCTTTTTTGATTAAATTTCCAATGGTAATCTAATAAAATTCCAAAATTTAAATTGTACAGATGTTACCGATTTTCTCAAAATTTTTGGTTTCCAAAAGATTCATTAGGAATTAAATAAGTCCACATTACAATTGGTTACCTGTCCTTTAGGCCAAATGGTAATTTGAAAAATCTTTTTTTTTTTAAATTCCAATGCTAATCCAATAAAATGGTAAAATTGTTTTGTACAGATCTTGCCAAGTCTCTCTAAAATTTAGGTTTCAGGTAGATTAGATACGACTTTGCTAAATCAAAAGGCAAACGTTGCTTGAAAATCAATTGGGAATCATTACACAGTGTCCAGCCTTTTTCACATTTAAGATAAACTGTGTAATGTCCAGAAGTAACAGTAGGTCCTTCATGGAAAATTATAGCAACTGTTACAAAAGTTTTTCCTGAAATTGATAATTGCTTTCCTATAAACTTCTTTATTAAAGTATCCAATTTTGAACCATCAGCTTTACATCGTTGCATCATTAAAATTACATACTGTCCGTATTCCTTTAAAATTAACGTTGAAAACATGTCAGATTTACACTCACCACATTCCATGCTATGATTAGCATCTTTAACTAATTTAGCAAAAGTGACTGTTTTACTGTCTGGCAATGTTAAATAAAGAAACCTTTCAGAATCAACATTAGAGCCACATGTATTGTAACAGTTTTCACAACTATGTTCGCATTTATAAGAGACACCAAACATATTTTGAATTGGCACCCCTTCTTCTTCCAGTACCTGAAGAAAATACATCAAGAATTCCTGTGCGTCTTGCTGTACATTTTGAGAAAACTGTGTTCGTCCTGAACATACATCTAAAAGTTTTCTAATTTCAGTAGCACTTTCTATTTGAGTTTTATCATTACTCAGCTTTTGAAAAAGGAGACTCAACTCAGAACAGAATCTTTTTCTCTGATTTACTATTATCTGCTCTTGCAAACGTTCCAGATAAAATGCAACATTCAGCACTACATTAGCGTAGCAGTTGACACCAGAGCTATTTTCAAAATGACATCCTACAACCTCTTCTTCATTTTCCTTTTTCTTTTTGCTTGCAATTACATCACTCCTCTTTTTTTTCCTCTTCTCTACATCCTCATTACAGATATTCTCAATTCTCCTTTTTCGAGAAACTACACGTTTTTCCAACACAGGATACTGACCTAAATGAGGAGCATAAGTTCTTCTTAATCTATTATACTCCTTTACACAGTTTGTATCAGCACTAACTTTTGAATCATCAAAGTCTATCATGAATAAACCAGATAATGTTTTCACTCGTGACAAAGCTACATAAGCCATACCTTCTTTGAACACAGTTGAACCAATGTTTACAAATGCACAATCTACAGTCAATCCTTGAGACTTGTGAATAGTTACAGCATATGCTAGAGAAAACGGAAACTGTTTCCTTTGTACATATAAGTCTTTCACAAGCATGAAACAAACTGTACAACGACAAATGTCTATAACTTCTTCTATCTGATCAAATTTTATTTTTAAACATTCAATTCCATCTTTTTTCTGATAATTAATAAAACCCACAACTCTTCCCATAGCTCCATTAACTAAACCTTTTTCAACATCCAAATTTCTCCTTAAAAATACTCTACAGGTCATGCAAACATATAGATTTTTTTCTAATCCAGCAGTTTTGGAAATGTTCTTCTCTAGTGAATCCAATTTATTTTTCAGTTTGCCTGTTAATGTGATAGTAATTCTTCCATCCTGAATTTTGTCCACTGCTTCCAATTTCCTGATATCTTCCTTTTCCAATTTCAAAAGCTCCTCATTGAATATTGAGCATTCACGTAGAGTTGGCATTAAGCAGATGACACTTTTCTTTTCTGCAATGTTCTTGTATATCTTCTCTGCAACTATTTCTTCCTTTGGAAATAAATTATGTAGCAACCGACTCTGTAATGCTTTTGTGCCAGCTTCAGTGAGTAGTCCAATTCTGATATCTTTCAGAATACTTCCATATTCTTCATCGTTTGCTTGCCTCATATTAGTAGTAAGTTCCTTGTACTCAAAGAAGGACCAAATATTTGCATTACCAATGCTTCCCAATGACTTCTTTGTGTCTTCATGTGTCACAGTGTTAAACACTGGTTGTCCTTTAACTGGAGTAAGCTGTAGAAGATCCCCAAAAACTATGACATGTTTTCCACCAAATAACACGTCATAGTCTGTCCTTAGAATTTGCTGCATTCTTAAATGCACAAAGGCAAGCATTAAGTTTGATACCATGCTCACCTCATCAATAATGAGAACTTGCATCTTCTTCAATACTCTTGAAACTTCCAAGCATGCTTCTCCAGTTAGCTTGTGGTATTGTATTTTGTTCTCATGCTCCACTGGTAACATTAGCAAACAATGTAAGGTGATTCCTTTTATGTTATATGCTGCTAACCCAGTTGGAGCAGTAACCACACAAGACAAAGTTGAATCCGTTTTTTGCTGTAGGTAACTTCTGATGACTTTTATTAAGAAACTTTTTCCAGTTCCAGCTTGTCCGCTTACATACATCCTGATTGGATGAAATGATGTGCATGAGCACTCTTTTTTTTCATGTAGTAATCCGTGATCAATTTTGTTTCTGATCTCTTCATAAATTTGTTGCTGCTCTTCATTCAGTTGTCTTTCCAAATTTGGTAAGTCTATAAATTCTTCTTGAGCTTGATTCATAGCCGTTTCCACTTCATTCATGGCTATTGCAGCTTCATTTTCAACGATTGGTTGTCCTAGGGGATCTTGACTGAGTGTTCCTGAACTTTGGCTGTCTTGAGAACTGTCTCTAGCTACTTCAGCTGCAATTGTAGTTTCCTGTTCAATTTCTTCATTTAACATTTGCACATAATTTGTGAATGTACTACATTCTATGCTGTCTTTGCAAGCATTAAATGAATCTTCATAGCTTTGAAATTCTCCCAGTAGTTCATCCTCTGTACGCCATGGTTTAAACAGCTGTAAAAGAGCCAAGTAGTAAAATTCCTTTTTGTCAGTAGTGTCGCAACTCAGCTTCCTGTGATTTATCAAACTTCCTTTTGTTTGCTTCACCAAACATCCTTCCTCACCAATGACTTTATATTTTCCATTGTTGATGTCTTCTGTGGCTTTCCGTGAATAAATGTAGTTCTGCAGCACTTCATAGAGACACATGTTCTCTAGATGAAGACTTGTTTGATTTCAAAATATCTGTACTTTCTGGGTCATTCTCAGCCAAATATTCAATTTCTCCAACAGATTTCAGTACCCGATTTCTCATTGCTGCAAGGCCTAAACTTGCCCAAATTATTCTTCTTGATTTCGAGTAGAGACTTGCAGAAGATAACCTATCTGAACATTCGTAGGATCCAATTTCTCGATGCGATAACATCTTTAAACTGAAACTGTACAGCTTCTTACTGACAGTCTTCTCGTGAGAAATCTCTTCCCACATTTCTTTCAATTCAGTTTTTTCTGATTTAGTAATGTAAGACGTTACATATCGAGCAACAGCAATGGAATTGTCAGCTACATACTGTATATCCATGTTAGCATTCCACATGGAGAAAATGACTGGGTTGTAGTCATTTATATTTTTTGATTCTTCTTTTCTTTTAAGGTTGTAGGTATTCTTAGGTGATTTTCTTGTAATAGTATGTCTCACAGATGACATAAAACTGTTTACTCTTCCATTTGAAAGAACAGGTCTAGGAAATCCAAATCGACATTTAGTGTAGTATTTATCTTTGCTCTTGTATTTCCGTCGACAGTATTTTCCACACCGATGACTTTGGAAACGTAAAACTTGCTCCTTTAACTTTTTCTCTTCTGTGCTTTTTGGTATAGCACATGTTGCATATTCTTCAATGAAAGATAACACTGCTTCATCAGTATCTGTTCCAAACTTTGGGGCATCCTTGATCCACAACAGCATTTGAATATGAGGAGCACCTCTTGCCTGGTACTCTTTTCTCCAAAAGAAATCCACTACTTCTCCAAGAGGTGGATTTTTTTTATTGCAGATGAAGGACATCATAGCCTCAAATCTATGATTGAAATATCTGCAAACATTAACCGGATCCAATGAGCACAGTTCTCCTGCTGTCTTGTATTCGATGTTTTTAATGTTTGAATTTGCCTCTCGTAGAAAATCCAGTAAATCATCCCAAGCGTACTCAGCACAGCTTAGGGTAAGGAACCATGTTGGTGTTCCTAAATTCTGTAACATGCATTTTAATTCACCATGGCGTCGGTACCAATATTCATTTGTCCCACGCTGACAAGCCATCAGATTGATCAGTTGTGTTTCCAAATGATCATCTCGGTGCTGCACTTTCTCCATAAAATCCTTAGCAGACACATTTTGTAAATGTACTCCACTTTTTAAAATGTGATTTACTGCATATGATAATGCAGACAAGTCGCTTTCAAATAAAAGATGGAACAAATAAGGAATACTTTGTCGAAATCTGGGATCTTCTGCATATAGTCTTGTAGTTCAATACTCAGAAGCTGGAATCTGTTCTGGACGTTCATCGTATCGTCCTCCTTTTCCTGTAGGAAACAGCTGGGGAAAACATCGAGCTTCCAAGCTCTCTTCCCATACACTCACGGGAGTTCCTTTTGCTTTCTTCATCTGAAACAGATCAATATTGTCTCCCATAACTTCTTTTGAATGAAGAGGATGTATGCTAAAATGTTCATAAATTTCTTCTTCCTTTGACTTGTCCACTTTTTCAATTTGTCCAGTTGGTGTTTCTGTGTCTTCTTGTAAATCTTCTTCTTCTTCTTCTATATAAATTGATTCATACCATTTGTTATTCCTTTTCAAATACAAATTTGCTCTTTGTACTTTCCGTACATCTACCAGCTCCTGCCAAATCTTCTTATTCTTTGTAGGTACACCATTAACCAGAATAACTAATGGTTCAGTTTCCAAAGTATCTGCATCAATAGTTTCCATATTTTTTTTCAAATCCAAGGGCAAATACACCACTCTACCTTTTAAACCTCTCAGTAAATCTGAAGGAGGTAATTTACCAGTTTTGGGCTCCATACGTACTATGGTCTGGAACGGATGAACACATTGAATAAGTATAGACTCATATGTATTTAATTCAGAAAGTTCGGCAGGAATAGCATCCAATTCTAAATTATTATGTACAGCTCTGGTCGGCATTCTATTTTCCTCTAACTTGTTGTAACAGTATTTACAAATACGCTGATCTTCACCCAATTCAAAACAATTTTCAAGAAATATATATGTGGCAAAATCCTTCCACTTATAATTATCTTCATTTTCACTTTTTCTGTAGAGATCAACATTCCTGGTTTGTTTTCTATAATGAGTTCTGCGGCAACAAATACAAGTAATATTTGGTCTTTCATTAGAGATTATTGCAAATTTTGTTATGTGATCATTAAATGTCTTACTTACAGAGGGTTCTACATTCTCTTCCACTTCTTCCTCATTTACTGTGTCCTTTTCTGCACTGTCTTGTTCAGGACCAAAGTAACAAAACTGAATTTCATCAGTAACCTTCTCTACATCTGATACCGATCCACGGAACAGAGCCCTATTCAATTCATCTAACTTTATTGCTGGACTTTTAGCAAAATACAACCGTCTCACAAACTTTCTCATTTCAGTATGATGAACAGCCAGCATCCTAAAATGATGAAAAACACTTTTACACACTTTTCTAGATAGACAAGCCAGAGAATGACCCTGCAAACCAGTATTCTCTCTCACTCTGCATGGATCTAGACTTTGAAGCACCTTAATCTTCTGTTTAACACTTTTTTTTACTATATTCTCTTAGAATCTCACGAAATTTATCAATAGATTCCTGACGCACAGTGCAAATACTACTACAATTCCAAGTGTACACTGGGGCTTTAGGACGTCTCCCCATAGCCTCATCCGCCATCACTTGTACCTCATCTCTTGGAACCATTTTCTCCTTCTCCATTATACAACCATTTTTCACTTCATAAGCACGACCTCTGGTGTCAACTGCATGCAGCAAACTATTACTTTGAAAATAACTCTCTTCATTAAAAAAAGGTTCACTACTTGAACTATGCATCCATTCTCCTAAAAACACTTTACAAAAGTTTGTTCTTTTCACTAGTCTTTTCTTTTTGCTTTGTGATTTCAGTACATTGACCATTTTATCTAATGTACGCATCCTATTCAAAATTAAAATGAATAGTTTCCTTTTTAATTCTAATGCCTTTGCTGCAATGGCTTCAATTTCTTTTTTTCTTTTATAAAATTTAGCCTTTTTCTTATATTTCTTCACATCCTTTATCAAATTGGACATAACTCTTCTCTGAAACATTTTTCTACGAATCTCTTTAAACGCTGTTTTTCTTTTTAAGTTAATCTTTATTGTTTCTGAAGGTATATTTGCATTAACTAAATGCTCAATTTTTTCCTGTTGTTTTCTATTTAAAACATTCTTTCCAGTACAGACATTTTGTACATTTTTCCTTTTTTTGAAGATGTTGTTTAAACATTTTTTTTTCTGCTTACCAGAAGACTTTCTCTTTTTCCCAACATGAGCATCTCCAACTAACTTAGGTCCTCCAGTTGTCTTCAAATATAGTTTTTTTTTGTGGTTTTTCCTTAGTCTGGATTTTGTAGGCATCTTAAATTTTGTTCACTGCTCTTCAGCAATACCTGAAAAAAACTAAAAAAAAATTCCTTTATTTTATTTAAATATATTACTACATTTTTTATGATCTTTTCAAATCTTAAAATACTATGTACCCCTTTCCTACAAGTGAAAATCACAATAACACCTTCACAAATTAAATATCTAAAAAAAATTCCTGTGTGCACACAGAGTCATGGTTTGAAATTAGTCAGAAAACGAAATTTCTTTGCCAATTGGAAAGCACACTTCCTACGGTTTTTTTGGCAAGTGATAAGTACTTTTACAGTCTGACACATTTTGAATCCACTTTTCAGATTCTGAAAAAAGCACATAACCAAACAGCTTTTTGAGACCAGCAACATCTGTAACCTGGGTGACTGACTACACTCCAGCAAGGGCAACCAGCCTTAGTGATGCTGAATGTTTTTGCATTACTGACTGCAACCTCAAACCCCACTCGGTTGTGAATACTGTGCATGATTTCACAGGATAAGCAGCTGGGTGTGTGCTAAGAGTCTGCTTCTGCAGAAAAAATAGCTCCCCCTTTCCATCTAATGCAAATGTAAAATTACCAGAGTAATACGC
Organism: Triturus cristatus; assembly: GCF_964204655.1. Lineage (NCBI taxonomy): Eukaryota > Metazoa > Chordata > Amphibia > Caudata > Salamandridae > Triturus > Triturus cristatus. Next base: position 8,292,255 of record NC_140584.1, read on the forward strand.
AATAAATCTCTGTCTGTAATTCCTCTTTGCACACAGAGTCATGGTTTCATATTAGTCAGAAAACGAAATTTCTTTGCCAATTTGAAAGCACACTTACTACTCTTTTTTTTTGCAAGTGATAAGTACTTTTACAGTCTGACACATTTTGAATCCACTTTTCAGATTCTTAAAACAGCACATGTCCAAACAGCTTTTTGAGACCAGCAACATGTGTAACCTGGGTGACTGACTACACTCCAGCAAGGGCAACCAGCCTTAGTGATGCTGAATGTATTTGCATTACTGACTGCAACCTCAAACCCCACTCGGTTGTGAATACTGTGCATGATTCCACAGGATAAGCAGCTGGGTGTGTGCTAAGAGTCTGCTTCTGCAGAAAAAATAGCTCCCCCTTTCCTACTAATGCAACTGTAAAATTACCAGAGTAAAACGCAATAAATCTCTTTGTGTAATTCCTCTTTGCAAACAGAGTCATGCTTTGATATTAGTCAGAAAACGAAATTTCTTTGCCAATTTGAAAGCACACTTACTACTCTTTTTTTGGCAAGTGATAAGTACTTTTACAGTCTGATACATTTTGAATCCCCTTTTCAAATTCTTAAAAAAGCACATGTCCAAACAGCTTTTTGAGACCAGCAACATGTGTAACCTGGGTGACTGACTACACTCCAGCAAGGGCAACCAGCCTTAGTGATGCTGAATGTATTTGCATTACTGACTGCAACCTCAAACCCCACTCGGTTGTGAATACTGTGCATGATTCCACAGGATAAGCAGCTGGGTGTGTGCTAAGAGTCTGCTTCTGCAGAAAAAAATAGCTCCCCCTTTCCATCTAATGCAAATGTAAAATTACCAGAGTAATACGCAATAAATCTCTGTCTGTAATTCCTCTTTGCACACAGAGGTGCCGATCACGATCCGGCAAAAACCAGGTACGAACCGTCGGACGGAGCATATTCTCCGTCCGACGCGTACCCGGTCGTCAAAATGTACAAACATGGAATTACGATTCGCACGGGAACACCATTTCCGTACGAATCGTAAAAAACCCCGACCAACCAAAATAAACCTACAAATGCGATCCGGGAAAGCGCCGACCTGACGTCGGGACGCTCGCAGCCTGCCATTCACGAACCAGGAATTACGATTCGCACCGACGTCATCCCGCACGGTGAATATTTTCCGGCTGCCAAAAACTGCCAGGAAATCAGGACGACGCGAACAAGGACCACCAGTACGCGACGGACAGACAGGACGACGCGAACAAGGAGGACCAGTACGCGACAGGACGACGCGATCAAGGAGTACCAGTACGCGACGGACAGACAGGACGACGCGATCAAGGAGGACCAGTACGCGACGGACAGACAGGACGACGCGAACAAGGAGGACCCGTACGCGACGGACAGACATGGACCCGAACCTATGTGTCATCCCGGCCCTCATAGCAGTCGACCTCCTCTACAGGTTCCGACGCAGACACCGCAGAAGGTCAGAATAACTAAGGGAGGGGGGAAAGTGGGGTGGGGTGGGGGTGGCAGGACCAGGGCAGGCCACAAAACCCCCACCAAAGTCACACAGCACACATGCCCAGGACATACCTGACTCCCATGCCCTGGTCACTACGAGGGGGTGGGGGCATGTCCAGCTAAGCCAGCGACCGCCACAACGGAAGTCCGTCACGACGCGAACCGGCAACACAACCAGACAGGTACGTCCCGTACCCACGCCTGAAGAGCGTGGGTACGAGTCGTACCACGCCCACACCCACGTCACCCCAACAATGGCGGGACGGCTCATACCCACGTGGCAAAGGCCTGGGTACGGGCCGCACAAGCATCACATAGCATGGGGACGGATATGTACGGACCCTACCCCCACCACGTATGCATGGAGCGTACCCCCACCCCAACAGTGTAAGTACGACAGGTACCCCCACCCGCGTACGTATGGAGCGTACCCCCACCCCAACAGTGTAAGTACGACCCGTACCCACACCCGCGTACGTATGGAGCGTACACCCACCCCAACAGTGTAAGTACGACCCCTACCCCCACCCGCGTACATATGGAGCGTACCCCCACCCCAACAGTGTAAGTAAGACACGTACCCTCACCTTGAATGCATGGAGCGTACCCCCACCCCAACAGTGTAAGTACGACCCGTACCCCCACCCGCGTACGTATGGAGCGTACCCCCACCCCAACAGTGTAAGTACGACCCGTACCCCCACCCGCGTACGTATGGAGCGTACCCCCACCCCAACAGTGTAAGTACGACCCCTACCCCCACCCGCGTACGTATGGAGCGTACCCCCACCCCAACAGTGTAAGTACGACCCCTACCCCCACCCGCGTACGTATGGAGCATACCCCCACCCCAACAGTGTAAGTAAGACACGTACCCTCACCTCGAATGCATGGAGCGTACCCCCACCCCAACAGTGTAAGTACGACCCGTACCCCCACCTGCGTACGTATGGAGCGTACCCCCACCCCAACAGTGTAAGTACGACCCGTACCCCCACCTGCGTATGTATGGAGCGTACCCCCACCCCAACAGTGTAAGTACGACACGTACCCCCACCCGCGTACGTATGGAGCGTACCCACATCCGTGCATGTCATGAGCGTACATATTGTGAAATTGGAGAGGTGGGTGCAGAGTCCTCCCAGCAGTGCCCTGAGACAGGAGGGGTGGGTGCAGAGTCCTCCCAGCAGTGCCCTGAGACAGGAGGGGTGGGTGCCTGTTGGACTTGGCCCTTCTGGCAGGTTCACCCCTGAACTTTTTTTGCTTTTTATTGGTGACTTGGTGTGGTAATTGTTTGGTCTCTGCGCACTTTCCCTGTGTCCCAGGGTAAAGTGTGTGCGTGCTCTGAGTGCATGTGGTGAGATAGGCCTGCCCTCCCATAGGAATGCATGGGGAATGTATGTGTCCCTAGTAGTTCCTGATGCGTGGGGTGTGCAGGCCCGAGTTTGGTATGTGCGGACTCGTGGGAGTGAATGCTGCGCGATGATGTGTGCGGCGTGCATGTACCTAGTGTGGAAGTGCCACTTCTAGAGGTGGGCACTTCTGTGTGCAGTGTGTCTGTCGCGTGATTGGCTGGTCATGTCATGTGACGGGCTAGGGATTCCCCAGAGTCATGATGAGTCACCCAGTGGTGAATGGGGAGATCAGCAGCTAGATGGGTGGGAGGAGTACACCTGGGTCCTGAATAGGACAGGGTTTTCCACACACAATGCTGGCCCCGCCCCCTGTGGTGCGACTGACGACCCTAGCCCTGCCAGTGAATAGAGTGAGGGGCTGAGCACATCAAGGGTGCTCCCCAACCAGCTGCGACTGGTTTTCCCCCTCACCCTGAACCCAGAACAAAGGGTTTGACTGTATAAAAATGGGGGCTGTGTCCCCCACAGAAACTGTTCTCTGCCAGGATCTTACCTGAGGGGGGCTGCTGCTGCTGCTGGACCAGAGGACCGCCACTTGGATTACCTCCCTGCCTGGAGGCCCAGTGAGCTGGCTCTGGGTCCAGCCTTGCCCCCCACCCCTGCCCTGCTGCATGCAGGGAAGAACTTTGCTGAACTTTGTGGTGCTTTTTTTATGCCTAAGCGCTGGGAGCGCTTTATTTGTATCCCTCAAGCGCCTGGAAGCGCTTTTATTTGCCGTTTAGCGCCGGAGCGCTTTATTTCTGAAAGCCGGTGCCCACCCGGCGTTTGCCCCGTCTTTTCAGATTCCGAATTCCCCGGGCAGGTGCCCACCCTGCCAGGGACATTGCCGGGGTCGTTGGCGGGTGCCCACCCCGCTTATTTGGCGTAATTCCACGGCGGGTGCCCACCCTGCCATATATTCCACATCGCGAGGGAGCCTACCCCTCTTATTGCCGAGAGAAATCACCGCCGCGGCCCTTGGGCGAACCGGAAGTCAGGCGGGCCGGGGGTGGGCCACCGGGACAACGAGGAACAGGAAATAGGAAGGCGGGAGCCTACCCCGCCTCCCCGCGCTCCAGGGAGAAGGTCCCGGGTCCCCAGGGTAAGGAGCACGTCTGCTCCGCAGAAGACGATCGGGAGAGTGAGGACGGCGGCTCCCCACGCAGGGCCCCCGTGTGTGGAGGGAGCCCTGCAGGTCTTCACGGAGAGAGAAGACCCAACCGGAGGAGCCGCGCACCAGTCTGGTAAGTGGGGGGTGTCCCCGCCGGTTTCTCCTCCGTGCAGAGCCCCGAGAAGGCTCCAACGACTGAGGCCGCGTTTGTCTTTTGAGCGCGAGCTGCTCCAATGAGGCCCCCCTCCCTCTAACTGCTGGAGCATTCTCATTGAGAGCCTTGAAGGCTCTACGGGGGCATTATTTGTTGCACGAGCCCAGTGAGGCTCACACGTTCTTGGGGGCATTTTTATTAAGAGCACGAGCCCTGTGAGGCTCCAACAGGGCACATTGTTTTGTAGAGTCCAGAGGGACTCCCACGTCGCAGCATTACGTTCTCGAGCCCCTGAGAGGCTCCAACGACGGGGCCAATATTTTCCCTTGCGCCCACGAGGCTCCAACGAAGAGCACAGTATTATTTAGAGCCTGCGAGGCTCTAGGGGGCATTTCATTTGTTTCAGAGCCCTGGGAGGCTCCAACGTTGGCCCCAGCATTTCTCCAGTTGCCCAGCACTTAGTGGGCAACTGCCACGTTTAGGTTGGGGATAATTTACATTTTGGCTGGCGCAGCTTTACTGGGACAGGGCGTCCTTGCCCCTTCAAGGCCAGTTGGCCCAGGGACTGCCACAGATAGTGGCTAATGTGAGTTTTTGCGCCATTGTACCTTTCCCGCACCTCTGAATGTGTTTATGCGTCATGTGCTTTGCCCTGCACCTCTGAATGTATTTTATGCATCCTGTGTCTATGTGCTTAGACCCCTACAGGTATTGTGATACTTAGGTGGTTGTTTTCTCCCTAGTACAGGTGGTACTAGTGAGGTCCTAGTTCCCTGCGTGATATTCCTAAAGGTGGTTAGGGGTGCGTAGGTGGTACTTTCTGATACCAATAGTTACTGGTTGTGTGCTACGTGTTCTATTTTTAGTACTACAGTGATTGTATGTGCTATGTTCTAAAGTTTTATTCCTATGTTCTAAGTGCTATTTCTAAAAAGTGCTAATTCCTGACAGTGGTCCATGTGGCCCTGTCCCCTGTATATATAATCCCTTGTAAATTCTGCCCGTGCCTGTTGGCACATTGTAAAGTGTGTGTTTTTATCTAATGTGTTGTGTATAATACAAAGGTTATTTTTATATAATACCTTGTGTGGAGTTTCCTTTGTGGTGGGCCTTGGGTGTTGTTGCTGGGTGCGCGCGCAAACGCTTTACACATCGCCTCAGGGATAAGCCTGCCTGCGCGTGCCAAGCTACCAAGGGGGTGAGCAGGGGTTATCTTTGGCGTGTAACTTCCTTGCCCTGACTAGAGTGGTGGTTTCTGCCTGACTTTGGCGCAAGCCTTAGCCAACCAGAAATCCCATTTCTAACATTGGTGATCAGCGGTGGGATTTGGACTTGCGTTTGCGCTGTACCGCAGCGGCAACTGGCCGCACTACAAAACTCTGCATTTAGATAAATCACATGGTATAGGGATTATTGTTCTAAGTTTGTTTTTAATTGTCATTTCTTTGGAAATGTGGTTTTGTGCACTGTGAGTTAGGTGTCCCTAGCTCGGGAGGGTAGATCATCCCCCTTAGTGCACTGTGTTTCTGGATTCACCAGAGGGTGGGATCCAGTGGTGGCAGCGTAATAGTGTCCAGTACATTTGTCCCCCGCCCTGCGCCCAGAGTTGGTACCTGTGTCACGTGGTGGTCAGGTTGAGGAATCAGGGGTGGTAGAAACTGCCTTACCAGTCCGAGGGGAGGGTTGGGTGTGGATGAGTGGTGTGTGGCACTAGGCAAGTGAGTGTGAGTTCTCTGGGATAGAGAGCTTGCTGAATCCTTTGCGAATTGTGTACTCCTGTGTTAAGCTCAGACCCCTAGGTTCCCTGTGTGATCTTTTCTCAAGAACGTCCGCCAAAATGGAGCCAGCTTTTGATTTCGGTGATCTGTTTGGGTACAGTATGTTGGAGTTGGTAAGGTTCTGTGAAGAGAGAGACATAGGGGTGGATGAGTCAGACTCTCAGTCCGAACTTAGAAGCAGCCTGATCCTATGGCAAAAGGGTCAATGGGGTCTTGAGCGCAGTAGGATAAGGGCCCGGGCCTCACACCAGGAGGGTGGTGGGTCTGTAGGGAGCCCTGAAGATTTAGAAGAGGAGGAAGAAAGTAACCTGACAGGGACGCCAGTAGATAGTGGAGACCCCATAGATAGGGAGTCCCTTGCTGGGTCCAGTGTCAGGAGCAGCACCCCATCCCTTTCCCTGTCCCCAGAGGAGTGGGTAGATAGGAGGGAAGAAAGGCAGCATCAGCTGGCCATGGAGAAGCTCAGGATAGAGCATGCCAAGCTGGAGACCGAGAGGGTCTTAGCTCAGAAAAAGATGGCGGAGGCTGAGCGGGCCTTTGCCACAGAGAAATTAGCTCTGGAGGGTAAGTTGTCCCCTGAGCGCAGTTGTAGTTGTCTGGGCTCCCCAGGGAGGGTTGAGTCCAGTGGTGACAGCGAGATAAAGTCCAGTGCAGGAAGTCCCATTCCCAGTCTGGTACCTGTTTCCCAAGAAGAGGAGTATAGGTTGAAATTCAGGGGCAGTAGGAAGCTGTCTCACCAGTCTTGGGACACGTTTGTGGGTGAATGCGAGGATGCACTGGATGATTGGGTAAGAGTAAACACGAAACGGGATTTTGAAGGACTGTATGCTCTGGTTATCAAAGAGCAGCTACTCAGTAGTTTTTACCCCGGGTTGCGCCAACACCTGTTGGGATATTACGATTTGGATGCTTGGGACCTTGCAAAAAGAGCAGACCGATGGGAAGGGGTCCCAAGTTCTGATGAGGAATGGGAGAGTGATTCCAACAGTAGTGGTTCAGAGATCCTCCAGCCCAGCGTGGTGGAGGAGGCTCAGTGTAGCCCAGCTAGGTCCCCGGATAGCGAGGAGGGTGTAGGGGCTTACGGCCTGGCTCAGTGGAGTGGGAGTAAGTGGGTGACCGAGGGTCCCCAGACGCACGAAACCCTGCCTCATGACTTGGATGGTTTCATGAGGGAACACCAAGTCTGGGACCTAGGCTGTCCTGTTAGTCCATTTGAGGAGGATCACCTAGTGTATGGAGGACCTGGAGCGTCTGTAAATAAAGCTCCAGTGGTTCTGATGTCTGGCAGTACCGCTCCAGTAGGGAGGGTACAGAAGTCCAGCGAGAGGAGTGGCATGGGGCGGTGTTCCCCGGTGGAGGAGCCAGTGGGTCAGGGACCAGCCGGGAGGGCTGAGTCTCCTCGAGGTGACCATGGTGACCACACGTCTGTCCTGGGGGATCTTCGCGCACTGTCAGGTGGACAGGGGACGGGAGATCTGCGCCAGGCAGACTGTCATGCAACATATGAGGCATATGTTCCTCTTGGGGGGATGGTGTGTAAGTCCCCCGAAGTCCTGGAGTGCCAGGCAAGTATTCCACCAAAGGTTCTAGACCCGAGGTTGGGAGGCCAGGTTCAGGATCAGCCTGACCTGAAGGGTAGGACGACTGTAACCAGTGTCCTGACCGGTTCTTCTTCCAGAGGTACCGCCCCAGTTGGTAGGGAGCAGGACTCTGGAAGGGGGTGCAGAGGGTGGGAGAGCCCACCTCTGACCCCAGTGCAACCAGAGGGGTTAAACCCTAGGTTGGGAGACCAGTTCTCAGGGTGGGGTCCTGAGCTGGTAGGTGAATTGCGTTACGGGGTCGCCTCTCAGAGGAAGAGAGGGCGGAACCCCAGAAGAAAAGGTAGGGGGAGGAGAGCCTCACCCGTGACTTTTGGTCAGCTTGAGGGTACAGACCCTAGGCTGGAGGATCAGTGGCAGTTTAGAACTGCCCTGATGAGGGGTAGAGTGGAGAATGGCCGCTATGTGCCAGGGGTTACTACCCTCCACTCTATGGTTAGGCAAAGACCGGTGGCACCTGGGTGGCCTAGGGCCTGGTCTTGGCCGCGGACAGCTTGGGAGTACCAGTGGGGTAGCCCAGTTGGTCCAGACAGTGGTGTTAGAAAGAATTCCATGGGTTCACCGTGGCGTAGAACCGGAGGGTGTCCCTGCAGTTGCGGGCCCGCGTCCGTGTTCTATCGCCCCAAGCAAGGAAGTCCATCACGGTGGTGATTGGTCTGCCCTGCGTTTTGGCTGGAAGGGGGTTGTGTTGGACTTGGCCCTTCTGGCAGGTTCACCCCTGAACTTTTTTTGCTTTTTATTGGTGACTTGGTGTGGTAATTGTTTGATCTCTGCGCACTTTCCCTGTGTCCCAGGGTAAAGTGCGTGCGTGCTCTGAGTGCATGTGGTGAGATAGGCCTGCCCTCCCATAGGAATGCATGGGGAATGTATGTGTCCCTAGTAGTTCCTGATGCGTGGGGTGTGCAGGCCCGAGTTTGGTATGTGCGGACTCGTGGGAGTGAATGATGCGCGATGATGTGTGCAGCGTGCATGTACCTAGTGTGGAAGTGCCACTTCTAGAGGTGGGCACTTCTGTGTGCAGTGTGTCTGTCGCGTGATTGGCTGGTCATGTCATGTGACGGGCTAGGGATTCCCCAGAGTCAGGATGAGTCACCCAGTGGTGAATGGGGAGATCAGCAGCTAGATGGGTGGGAGGAGTACACCTGGGTCCTGAATAGGACAGGGTTTTCCACACACAATGCTGGCCCCGCCCCCTGTGGTGCGACTGACGACCCTAGCCCTGCCAGTGAATAGAGTGAGGGGCTGAGCACATCAAGGGTGCTCCCCAACCAGCTGCGACTGGTTTTCCCCCTCACCCTGAACCCAGAACAAAGGGTTTGACTGTATAAAAATGGGGGCTGTGTCCCCACAGAAACTGTTCTCTGCCAGGATCTTACCTGAGGGGGGCTGCTGCTGCTGCTGGACCAGAGGACCGCCACTTGGATTACCTCCCTGCCTGGAGGCCCAGTGAGCTGGCTCTGGGTCCAGCCTTGCCCCCCACCCCTGCCCTGCTGCATGCAGGGAAGAACTTTGCTGAACTTTGTGGTGCTTTTTTTATGCCTAAGCGCTGGGAGCGCTTTATTTGTGTCCCTCAAGTGCCTGGAAGCGCTTTTATTTGCCGTTTAGCGCCGGAGCGCTTTATTTCTGAAAGCCGGTGCCCACCCGGCATTTGCCCCGTCTTTTCAGATTCCGAATTCCCCGGGCAGGTGCCCACCCTGCCAGGGACATTGCCGGGGTCGTTGGCGGGTGCCCACCCCGCTTATTTGGCGTAATTCCACGGCGGGTGCCCACCCCGCCGTATATTCCACATCGCGAGGGAGCCTACCCCTCTTATTGCCGAGAGAAATCACCGCCGTGGCCCTTGGGCGAACCGGAAGTCAGGCGGGCCGGGGGCGGGCCACCAGGACAACAAGGAACAGGAAATAGGAAGGCGGGAGCCTACCCCGCCTCCCCGCGCTCCAGGGAGAAGGTCCCGGGTCCCCAGGGTAAGGAGCACGTCTGCTCCGCAGAAGACGATCGGGAGAGTGAGGACGGCGGCTCCCCGCGCAGGGCCCCCGTGTGTGGAGGGAGCCCTGCAGGTCTTCACGGAGAGAGAAGACCCAACCGGAGGAGCCGCGCGCCAGTCTGGTAAGTGGGGGGTGTCCCCGCCGGTTTCTCCTCCGTGCAGAGCCCCGAGAAGGCTCCAACGACTGAGGCCGCGTTTGTCTTTTGAGCGCGAGCCGCTCCAACGAGGCCCCCCTCCCTCTAACTGCTGGAGCATTCTCATTGAGAGCCTTGAAGGCTCTACGGGGGCATTATTTGTTGCACGAGCCCAGTGAGGCTCACACGTTCTTGGGGGCATTTTTATTAAGAGCACGAGCCCTGTGAGGCTCCAACAGGGCACATTGTTTTGTAGAGTCCAGAGGGACTCCCACGTCGCAGCATTACGTTCTCGAGCCCCTGAGAGGCTCCAACGACGGGGCCAATATTTTCCCTTGCACCCACGAGGCTCCAACGAAGAGCACAGTATTATTTAGAGCCTGCGAGGCTCTAGGGGGCATTTCATTTGTTTCAGAGTCCTGGGAGGCTCCAACGTTGGCCCCAGCATTTCTCCAGTTGCCCAGCACTTAGTGGGCAACTGCCACGTTTAGGTTGGGGATAATTTACATTTTGGCTGGCGCAGCTTTACTGGGACAGGGCGTCCTTGCCCCTTCAAGGCCAGTTGGCCCAGGGACTGCCACAGATAGTGGCTAATGTGAGTTTTTGCGCCATTGTACCTTTCCCGCACCTCTGAATGTGTTTATGCGTCATGTGCTTTGCCCTGCACCTCTGAATGTATTTTATGCATCCTGTGTCTATGTGCTTAGACCCCTACAGGTATTGTGATACTTAGGTGGTTGTTTTCTCCCTAGTACAGGTGGTACTAGTGAGGTCCTAGTTCCCTGCGTGATATTCCTAAAGGTGGTAAGGGGTGCGTAGGTGGTACTTTCTGATACCAGTAGTTACTGGTTGTGTGCTACGTGTTCTATTTTTAGTACTACAGTGATTGTATGTGCTATGTTCTAAAGTTTTATTCCTATGTTCTAAGTGCTATTTCTAAAAAGTGCTAATTCCTGACAGTGGTCCATGTGGCCCTGTCCCCTGTATATATAATCCCTTGTAAATTCTGCCCATGCCTGTTGGCACATTGTAAAGTGTGTGTTTTTATCTAATGTGTTGTGTATAATACAAAGGTTATTTTTATATAATACCTTGTGTGGAGTTTCCTTTGTGGTGGGCCTTGGGTGTTGTTGCTGGGTGCGCGCGCAAACGCTTTACACATCGCCTCAGGGATAAGCCTGCCTGCGCGTGCCAAGCTACCAAGGGGGTGAGCAGGGGTTATCTTTGGCGTGTAACTTCCTTGCCCTGACTAGAGTGGTGGTTTCTGCCTGACTTTGGCGCAAGCCTTAGCCAACCAGAAATCCCATTTCTAACAGTGCCTAACACTCCCAGCAGTGCCCTGAGACAAGAGGGGTGGGGGCCTATCACTCCCAGCAGTGCCCTGAGACAGGAGGGGTGGGGGCCTATCACTCCCAGCAGTGCCCTGAGACAGGAGGGGTGTGTGCAGAGTCCTCCCAGCAGTGCCCAGAGACAGGAGGGGTGTGTGCAGAGTCCTCCCAGCAGTGCCCTGAGACAGGAGAGGTGGGTGCCTATCACTCCCAGCAGTGCCCAGTCACAGGAGGGGTGGGTGCAGAGTCCTCCCAGCAGTGCCCTGAGACAGGAGGGGTGGGTGCAGAATCCTCCCAGCAGTGCCCTGAGACAGGAGGGGTGGGTGCAGAGTCCTCCCAGCAGTGCCCTGAGACAGGAGGGGTGTGTGCAGAGTCCTCCCAGCAGTGCCCTGAGACAGGAGTGGTGTGTGCAGAGTCCTCCCAGCAGTGCCCAGAGACAGGAGGGGTGGGTGCCTATCACTCCCAGCAGTGCCCAGTCACAGGAGGGGTGGGTGCAGAGTCCTCCCAGCAGTGCCCTGAGACAGGAGGGGTGGGTGCAGAGTCCTCCCAGCAGTGCCCTGAGACAGGAGGGGTGGGTGCAGAGTCCTCCCAGCAGTGCCCTGAGACAGGAGGGGTGTGTGCAGAGTCCTCCCAGCAGTGCCCTGAGACAGGAGTGGTGTGTGCAGAGTCCTCCCAGCAGTGCCCAGAGACAGGAGGGGTGGGTGCCTATCACTCCCAGCAGTGCCCAGTCACAGGAGGGGTGGGTGCAGAGTCCTCCCAGCAGAGCCCTGAGACAGGAGGGATGGGTGCAGAGTCCTCCCAGCAGTGCCCTGAGACAGGAGGTGTGTGTGCAGAGTCCTCCCAGCAGTGCCCAGAGACAGGAGGGGTGGGTGCCTATCACTCCCAGCAGTGCCCAGTCACAGGAGGGGTGGGTGCAGAGTCCTCCCAGCAGAGCCCAGAGACAGGAGGGGTGGGTGCAGAGTCCTCCCAGCAGTGCCCTGAGACAGGAGGGGTGGGTGCAGAGTCCTCCCAGCAGTGCGCTGAGACAGGAGGGGTGGGTGCAGAGTCCTCCCAGCAGTGCCCTGAGACAGGAGGGGTGTGTGCAGAGTCCTCCCAGCAGTGCCCTGAGACAGGAGTGGTGTGTGCAGAGTCCTCCCAGCAGTGCCCAGAGACAGGAGGGGTGGGTGCCTATCACTCCCAGCAGTGCCCAGTCACAGGAGGGGTGGGTGCAGAGTCCTCCCAGCAGAGCCCTGAGACAGGAGGGGTGGGTGCAGAGTCCTCCCAGCAGTGCCCTGAGACAGGAGGGGTGGGTGCAGAGTCCTCCCAGCAGTGCCCTGAGACAGGAGGGGTGTGTGCAGAGTCCTCCCAGCAGTGCCCTGAGACAGGATGGGTGTGTGCAGAGTCCTCCCAGCAGTGCCCAGAGACAGGAGGGGTGGGTGCCTATCACTCCCAGCAGTGCCCAGTCACAGGAGGGGTGGGTGCAGAGTCCTCCCAGCAGTGCCCTGAGACAGGAGGGGTGGGTGCAGAGTCCTCCCAGCAGTGCCCTGAGACAGGAGGGGTGTAACACATGTGTGTGAGGCTGGAAGTACACACATGCATACTGCCTACCAGGGAACATGTCCCCATGAACTCATGTCAACAGACTCCATACACATGTACAGTGATCACCAAGGATGCCACGAATGTTGCAGGTGGAGACATGGCCCTGCATGCATGGCCAAAGTAGAAGGGCTCCGTCACACACACAGCTCATGTAGACACAGCTCTGCGCTAAAGATTGGGAACACCCTGCAGGGAAGATATCAGGGTACACAGAGGGAGCAATACACCCTGGGACAATTGCACCATGCAGTAACTGCTTACATGAACAAAGAAAGTTAGCTAACACCTTGTGATGGCACACAGATCCCAGGGTCCCCCCAATGAGCAGCCCACAACTACATTTCCCACACACCCAACACATAAACACCACCCAAAACCATGTAGCAGCCCCACCAACACCAATACCAGCATAGCAGTAGTGTCAGAATGAAAAAAAAAATAAAGCTTTATTCAGCATGATCACAGTGTCCGTGGATTGCAGGCAGTTAAATATTCACAAAGCCCATAGGGCAGTCAATAAGTCTCAGCTGGATGGGGGACACAGTGGGATGCGTGTCCCCTAGCTTGCCTGCACAGTTACATGCCGTCGTCTTCCACAGGGGTGAGGGCATCAGGGGGGGGGGGGAAGCACCAGGCACCGCAGGGACATCAGGGCAAAGGGTAGGCGTTGTGGGTGCAGGGATGGAGGACTCCACCACAGGGGGTGGGGCAGGGCCAAAGGCGGAGGCCAGGATGGCACTACACACCTTTGCAAGGTCCTCCAGGGATTCCCCTGCACCCGAAGGATCCACAGGCCCCAAGGAGGGGGGGGGTCAGAGGGATGGGTCGCAGCGCCACTGTGGGAGGGTGTAGACAGGGGGGGGAATCAAGCACCCTGACCGGGGACCTCCTTGACCGCTTGCGGGGTGGTGTCACTGTGGGGCTCAGGGACAGAGCGGCCATGAAGGAGTCTTTGGGGGAGAGGTGGCCAGGAGAGCTGAGGGGAGGGGATTTGGAGGGAGTGGACTGGGTGGAATGCGGACTCCCACTCTGGCTGCGTGTCACACGTTTGCCCCCCGACCCAGTGGGTGTGCCTACCTCACCCTGTTTGTGCGTGTCAGGAGGAGTGCGGTGGACCTTCCCTGCTGGTGTGGTGCCTGTGTCTGTTGATGTGGGTGCATGCCGACGTCTGGGTGTACGTGGGACAGGCATGAGAGTGGGAAGTGTGGATGGGGCAGGGGTAGGTGGTGGGAGGTCGCGCTGCAGGAGACCCACTGCTGCAGTCAGTGTCGAGTCTATCAACCGAAGCAAGCTGCGTTGGTCAGCCTGCGATGAATGAATGCCCTCCAAGTATGCCTCGATGTTGTTGAGGGTCTGGCCGTGGGCATGGAGGACATTAAGGATCGCAGCCTGACCAACCTGCAGCTGCCGCTGGATGTCCACAGACTCGGCATAGGCGGCAGCAGTGGAGACAGGGGCAGGGGGTGCGGTGCCTGGCATGAAGGAGACATGCGGTGACCGGGCACGCTGGGAAGGGACACGAGCAAGTGGGAGGCGGCTGATGGGAACGGAGGGGGCAGTGCGAGGTGTTGTTCCGCTGTCAGCTGCTGGTGCAGCCTCTGCCCACTCGGAGACATCCTCCTCGGACCTGTCAGCTTCGTATTCTGACGTGCCAGTCGACAGGTCCTCGGCTACACTCTCCTCCGCCTCTGTCCCACTCGATGTGCCAGCCTCGATGTCACGGCTGGCACTGGTGCTCGGTCCCTCCGCCTGGTCTGTGTCCATGTCTCCCTCTGTGTCCCCCGACGATGCTGTGGGCAGGGTGGAGAGACAGAAAGTAATCAGACACCTGTACACATCTGTCACATGAGTCCAATCTACATAGGTTACATTGCATAGCCTGAAAAGGAAGACCCTAACATCTACTAAACAAGGTACCGATGTAGGGCATGAAACACACAGTTGGTTGAGCCACCATGCCACTGAAATACCATGGAGAGCATGAGACAATAGCAAATTACAGGAAACGGAGTCTGACATAGCACCCAGGCCCTGGGGACAATCCAGCACTGCATCTGCACCACACAGCGTTGGCGAAAATAGGGATGACCTGGGACCATATCCATGAACTTGAGACACATGCTGCATAGGTAATGCTGAAAACATGCCCAACATGACTGGGTCACTGCACCTTGAGTGTATGTCCAGAAAAACATCACACACTACCCAGACCCAGCAAGTAGAAATCAGGATTTGACATATAGGCTTTGCCCGCCCCAACCACCCCCTACACGAGGCAAATAGTTGAGACACAGGTGGCACCAACATCTCATAGTCTGGGTGATAAACACAGGGGCAGGCAAAATGCAAGATTGGACGCCAGACACCCAAGGTGCGCCTGTACAAATAATGAGGTACCAGTGCCCATCCTCAGATGAGTATAACAAGACACACAGGCACTGGCAACTGTGAGTATGAAGAAGGACATTCAGGTCAGGCTGCACAGTGGACACCTGTACTAAATTTCACGTCTATATACATGGTGCCAGGGGACAATGGCACAGAGCACAACCTAAGCTGTAGACACTGAGAGTGTCCACGTTTTGGGATGACACATACAACACCGAGGATAAGGTGCCCCAGGGGACAGTAGTGGCCACACAACTCCATGCTCCTGAATGGTAATGACTGCAACACACGCCACCATCCCTGCACTATGCGTATCGCACACTCATGCACCGCATGTCACAGGCCACTACATAGGACATGCGCGCTGTAAGGCATGACACTTGAGAGACTAACTCCCATGTCTGGACTCAGCATCAGTGCCAACTGACATGGAACCCACATGCATTGAACTGGACAGGGCACAGGCAAGGTCCCAAAACCAGTTACACACCACCCCCACACATGATGCTACAGGCATAGTTCTCGTGGACAAAGCGCCAGCCTACATTACCTTGTGAAGGAGTGACTACACACAGACCAGGGAACACATTGCAAGGAGGGGAAGGGTGGCAGGAGCGCAGCGCTATACTGGGGCAAACTGGATCTGCACAGCACCTTTAAACCCTGGCAGTGAATTCATGCTACTGTGCCCTTACAAATGCCGGTGACACACAACAAACACACATGTACCTACCCCCTTCCGGCTGCTGCATCTCCTGTAAGCGCCTCTCCAAGTCTGGAAAGACCACCGGCAGCACACGCCTGTGGAGGTGGCTCAGACGGCGGCGCCCGCGGTTCTTGTGGCTCTCAGGTGAGT
This sequence comes from Triturus cristatus, assembly GCF_964204655.1. NCBI lineage: Eukaryota > Metazoa > Chordata > Amphibia > Caudata > Salamandridae > Triturus > Triturus cristatus. Next base: position 8,308,090 of record NC_140584.1, read on the forward strand.
CCCCCAGCAGGACCCGTGCGATCCTCCGCGTCCAGCACCGGATATCCTGCCAGCGTTTCCTCACCTGGGACAGGCTCCGCCTCCGACCATCCACACCCCTCACGGCACTGACGGCGGTCAGCCAGATCTGCTCCTTGGCAGTGGCGCCTACCTGTGAGGAAGAACAAGTGACACCACATCAATACACCAGCCACATGTCACAGAGAGACACATGAGAAAAAATTAGCTGGTTACAACAAGGCATGTCATGCAGCCAATGCATTGCACCTTTGTCATAGGGACATGATCCTCTGGGGAGGGAAGAAGCAGTACGTGCCATTGTAGGTACACAGGTGGAATGATGGCAATGTCACAATCAATGATCAAGGCTCACACTGTGCATCACACCCACCCCTCCTGTCTCAGGGCACTGCTGGGAGTGTTAGGCACCCACCCCTCCTGTCTCAGGGCAGTGCTGGGAGTGTTAGGCACCCACCCCTCCTGTCTCAGGGCACTGCTGGGAGTGTTAGGCACCCACCCCTCCTGTCTCAGGGCAGTGCTGGGAGTGTTAGGCACACACCCCTCCTGTCTCAGGGCACTGCTGGGAGTGTTAGGCACCCACCCCTCCTGTCTCAGGGCAGTGCTGGGAGTGTTAGGCACCCACCCCTCCTGTCTCAGGGCACTGCTGGTAGTGTTAGGCACCCACCCCTCCTGTCTCAGGGCAGTGCTGGGAGTGTTAGGCACACACCCCTCCTGTCTCAGGGCACTGCTGGGAGTGTTAGGCACCCACCCCTCCTGTCTCAGGGCACTGCTGGGAGGACTCTGCACCCACCCCTCCTGTCTCAGGGCACTGCTGGGAGTGTTAGGCACACACCCCTCCTGTCTCAGGGCACTGCTGGGAGGACTCTGCACCTACCCCTCCTGTCTCAGGGCACTGCTGGGAGGACTCTGCACCCACCCCTCCTGTCTCAGGGCACTGCTGGGAGGACTCTGCACACACACCTCCTGTGTCTGGCCAGCACCTCAAAGCAGTCACATGCCACAGGCCACTGACGCCTCCTCAGCAGAGTACACAGACACAGGACATTCACCTGCCATTGCCAAATGCAGATACAAACCTCACTGCACATGTGCCACTAGATCGGGGGGGCTCACAGGTGTGGGGCTGGCTCTGCACGTCAGACACACAGCACTGCCCTCTGCTCACATGAGATGTGCAGGGCATATCCAGGCCTCACGCATCTGGGGTGGTCCACTACACATATGCACCCACACAAATGACATTGGACTTACACACACAGATGTCCAGGGGACGAACACATCATGTGGACACTCTCAGCATAGGTACAGTGGACAAACACACATCTGTAGGTACAGTCACCTGTCACACTGGGCTGTGAAAGAACATAGATAAAAACATACATATGTATAAAACACATAAAGTACACCATGAAACACAACAAACTACATTGCCAATACTACATAGAAAAGTGACATCATTACATGTTGCCATATAAAATAGTAGACACACCTCAACGGACATACAAAATCAATTTCAAATTTGACATATACATATATTGCATACAAAAAGTAGTCAAAAATATCACATATATATATATATATATATATATATAAAAAAGGGACAACATACATATTAGTCAAATACATATACATCACAAAAAGTTAAAAAACACTACAGAAAACACATATATATCCTGCTTAGTTTCACAGACAAAGCTTAGTGTATTCTGCCTACCTAAATACGCTGTCCAATGTTACGTGGAGAGACCTCCTTTGAATTAATTTAAAAGTGGGAAAGGAACCCTGAAACCTAATCTACAAACAGGTATGTTGATAGGGATAAAGAAAGTGGTCCTTTTAATACCGAAAACACTAACTCAAATAGATAATGATCTATAAAGAGAGAGAAATAAAGAAAAAATTTTTTTATTTATTTAATTAAGATGCCAATTCTTACCATTGGTTGTTTCCAAGGAGCGGCCACCATAATTTCAAAAAAACAGCCGTCTTCCAAAAGGTATACGAATGTATGTAACCTAATACGAATAATAGTTTTACAAGGAAAGAGAAGAGACGAATTCCATTATGGCCTATTGTGGGCATGAACAATCACAATCACCTCAAGTAGCCATTTAGTTCATACAAAAAACGAAAAACGTCTTACCTCTGCAAATATAGAGGTTCTCATGGATATGTCACCGGCTAGTCCAAAAATTAGTTAATCGAAACCTTTGGTTGATTTCTATGTATCACAGGTAAAGGTAAAACGACCTTGTTGTCGTATATTTAGGCCCACAGTACAGGCTCCATCATTCTGGAGAAGTAATATAAAAAACGCAATGTGTCAAAGGAGTCCACTAATGGTTTAATTCTATTTTACAGGAGGTCAAGATCAGTCACATTGCCGAAATGTCAAGGTTCTAACTCGATAATTTCTGTTGCATATTGTTCATTCGAGTGTGCACTAATGTATCACAAAATGAAGGCCGTAATTATAACCAATTTACATAGGACCGCTTTAAAAACCGGAGGGTCCTACTTAGTTATATGCATAGAATATTAGCGTCAGACACGTTTTAAACAGGTGAACGATCAACAGCATTTTCCTGGCCTGGACATATAGCTGTCCCTAACTGCCTCACATCGTGCTATTAACATATGAGACTATTGAGACGATACCAGCGATGATCCTAGCATAAAGCATTAATACACGAACAACGAACAACGCCCATGTCAATAAATCAGCAGAAACATTCCTTTTTTGTCGCACAATTAGCCCCAAAGATAACGATAATATTAAGATAAAATCTAAATCGGCAAACGGTGGAAGCGTTTTCTTCAATACGCAAAGGGGTGTTGCACCAATACACTACCCTCCACATACACCAAAGGGATCTCGTCTTACCTTTCAAAAACGGGCGCTATCTCGTGTCACCGATGAAACCCTACCCCATAGGTCAAACGTCTTAAATAGGCATAGCCCACATGTCACGTGATAAGTTTCGATGTTTGTAAGGTGACAATGCAGATCTTAGTACTCGTTTTACCTCTGCGGGCGCCATTTTGGAATGGTGTTCCAATACATAATATCCAATCTCATATGAGTCAAGAAACATATATATCTGTCATTTAGATAAGTATAAGAGATTCGATGTATATGCCCGTCCCGTATTGAGGTGCGACAATAATATATTCACTAAAACGGTACTTTTGCTGAGTTTCCAGCACTCGGGCACCATAATAACAACATACAAAAAAAACGATTCAGAAAGGCTTTCTTATATATATATATCACTGTAATATGTGCAGCGACCAAATTTAAGTATAAACTAAGTATTTCAGGAAGTACTGTATTAAAACCATATTGGTTATCTAATGGTAATGTGCAAGCCCACGTAGCGACCTATGCGTATCATTTAAAGAGAACTATATCATTGCAAAACATACCGTGTCCAAATGACATAAAAGTATAACATTTATATACATATTTTAATTAAAATCCAATATATGTATTAAGGTTCTATTTTTATTTACAGATCCCATATCCTACGTAATCAATAATCAATGCTAACGACTTTTGCGATATCGAAAATCGAAAGGAAACCTGAGTAGGTAAACGCTTGAACTTAAGTAATTGACAAATGAGCGTGAAGGAAGTATGGGCTGGATACGATCCATGTATAATGACGTCCCAGCATTCCCTAATGTTTGTACAATCTTTACCTAAAAGGAAAGAGTGACACGCATCAAATCTTGAAGTGTATATCATTAGGAGCCAAAGTTAGCTCTAATGTGATCAGATTGATTGTTCGCCCGATCTGCACACAATACCAGGAAACATTATTGCCCAACCCTCCATGGGCTCAATATATAACGATTTTTTGTTTATGTTTCAAACCAGTTTGAAACAATGGAAAACAACAATTTTTTTCTTTAAACATTTTTTTCTTTATTTCTCTCTCTTTATAGATCATTATCTATTTGAGTTAGTGTTTTCGGTATTAAAAGGACCACTTTCTTTATCCCTATCAACATACCTGTTTGTAGATTAGGTTTCAGGGTTCCTTTCCCACTTTTAAATTAATTCAAAGGAGGTCTCTCCACGTAACATTGGACAGCGTATTTAGGTAGGCAGAATACACTAAGCTTTGTCTGTGAAACTAAGCAGGATATATATGTGTTTTCTGTAGTGTTTTTTAACTTTTTGTGATGTATATGTATTTGACTAATATGTATGTTGTCCCTTTTTTATATATATATATATATATATGTGATATTTTTGACTACTTTTTGTATGCAATATATGTATATGTCAAATTTGAAATTGATTTTGTATGTCCGTTGAGGTGTGTCTACTATTTTATATGGCAACATGTAATGATGTCACTTTTCTATGTAGTATTGGCAATGTAGTTTGTTGTGTTTCATGGTGTACTTTATGTGTTTTATACATATGTATGTTTTTATCTATGTTCTTTCACAGCCCTGACGAAGTTCGTAGAGAACGAAACGCGTTGGCTGAGTCTGTTTTTTGAAAATTGAATGAAAATAAAAGAACAACAAATTGGAACTAGTGAAAAGACTTTTCCCTTGGTGCACCGTCTTTTTGTAAAAAAGTTTGTATATCTGGTTTTCCAGTAGAGCAAAAGTACGGCATGCTCTGGACGTGTTTCTGCACCCTTTTAGAAAAAATTGTGTATTGATTTTGGATTTGGTGTGCTTAACTGTGGTCAGCCGTACGTTCCTTTTGTTTACACCTGTCACACTGGGGTAACCACAGAATCACAGGAGGACTGTAGTAGCTCCATACCCTGGAGGATTAGACAGGCACAATGTGTAATGCCACATGCAGTGAATGTCACAGTAAACACAATGCAAGTGAGGAGAGCAGACATGCACCACAGCATGCTCTGGCTGGGAGACATCAGGCATCCCCCCCTGGGACCCCCCCTACAGTACATAGCATGTGTGTCACACCAGGACACAATGCCAGAAGTCACAGTCACAACAAAGGGACAGTCTGTGCCAGTGGCCTATGCACTCACCTGATACCCTGGTCGCCCATACAGAAGGGGGTACTGTGGGAGGATCACATCCAGCAATGCCAGGTTCTCCTCCAGGGTGAATGGCTGTGTCCTCTCCACAGCCCTTGACATGGTTCCAGGGAATCAGTAGCAGCAGCTGGGTCGACGAATTCAAAGATGTGCAGGCAAGTGCTCCCTCATGGGACCTTGCTGCCTTATATCTGCCTTTCTGCCCTGTCTCATGCACAGGAGTACAGAGTGATTGGTCACTCACATTTGCATCCTATGTTTCCACCAATCCCTTCAAACCTAGCAGTCTGTGTGTACTCTATCGGTTTCATTCTCCTGCATGATGTCAGCCCCCCAAACACATTGCAACAAAGTAGATTAATTCCAACTGACTTCTGCTGTGCACCTTCCAGAACAAATTCAAAATTTGAACTTGGTCTCCATGACAACCGGCATGCATGTAGGCCTTAATACTTGTCCCTCATGTGTCCCCTATGTAATTTGGAGCTTCACACACAGGTACAGTGCGTTCCGGGGCCCTAGGGCACCCCAAATGCATTGCAACGGCCCGTACACGCGTGCCTACGTTCACTATCACTATGGGTGTGCTTGCGTATGCATACTCGTAGTGGTACGGGCCGTACACACGCCTGTACGCTCCCTATCACTATGGGTGGCCTCGCGTATGCGTACTCGTAGTGGTACGGGCCGTACACACGCCTGTACGTTCACTATCACTATGGGTGTTGTCGCGTATGCGTACTCGTAGTGATAGTGAACGTACAGGCGTGTGTACGGCCCGTACCACTATGGGTGGCCTCGCGTATGCGTACTCGTAGTGATAGTGAACGTACAGGCGTGTGTACGGCCCATACCACTACGAGTACGCAGACGCGAGGCCACCCATAGTGATAGGGAGCGTACAGGCGTGTGTACGGCCCGTACCACTATGGGTGGCCTCGCGTATGCGTACTCGTAGTGATAGTGAACGTACAGGCGTGTGTACGGCCCGTACCACTATGGGTGGCCTCGCGTATGCGTACTCGTAGTGATAGTGAACGTACAGGCGTGTGTACGGCCCGTACCACTACGAGTACGCATACGCGAGGCCACCCATAGTGATAGGGAGCGTACAGGCGTGTGTACGGCCCGTACCACTACGAGTACGCATACGCGAGGCCACCCATAGTGATAGGGAGCGTACAGGCGTGTGTACGGCCCGTACCACTATGGGTGGCCTCGCGTATGCGTACTCGTAGTGATAGTGAACGTACAGGCGTGTGTATGGCCCGTACCACTATGGGTGGCCTCGCGTATGCGTACTCGTAGTGATAGTGAACGTACAGGCGTGTGTACGGCCCGTACCACTACGAGTACGCATACGCGAGGCCACCCATAGTGATAGGGAGCGTACAGGCGTGTGTACGGCCCCTACCACTACGAGTATGCATACGCGAGGCCACCCATAGTGATAGGGAGCGTACAGGCGTGTGTACGGCCTGTACCACTATGGGTGTTCCTGCGTATGCGTACTCGTAGTGGTACGGCCCGTACACATGCCTGTACGCTCGCCATCACGATGGGTACACATACGGTAGCACTCCCATAGTGAAATGGTAACGTACACAGGCCCTCTTCGCAGCAGTACAGTGGTTTTCACACATCACAGTGGTGACAGGCGGCACACAGGTAGGGATAGGGCGGACATACTTGCCCATGGATGGACAGACTTGTCCATGGATGGACATACTTGTCCATGAATGGACATACTTGTCCATTAGTTGACATCGAGGCATCGTCTGTGCATTACTACATGTGTGGGGCACAGGTGTGACGGCCTGTGATGTGGAACATGACCCCTGAGTCGAGAAGGCACCAGATGTATGATGAGATGTGTACAGATGTACTGTGTGATGGTGCAATGTGTGCCAGGCATGCCCTTGACTCCTTTGACATGTGTGCATGTCGTACTGCACACTTGGGGTGAGCGTCACTGGCATGGCACGGACACCAACACACGGAAGTGTCCCCTGATGCCCGGTACAGGGGTTACCACACCTGACTTGTCACTACCCACGGTGCACAATGTGACTATGTCATGTATTTGTGGGGGCTTCCCATCAGGTTGATGTTGGAGCACCCTCAAAAGCTGCAGCCGTTGCAGCAACCAACATGTGTCTGTGTGTAGATTGACATTGCACACTGTTCCGCACACCATGCCACATGTGGTATCGGATGTGAGGTGCACATGTATGCATGGGACACGGAGTAGCGTGACAAGGACATGTCTGCATCCTCACAATGAATGTGTGGTGAGTCATGACATGTGCACCTTCATGGCAAGGTGTGTGGGCTGTCCTAGTGTGATGTCATGTGACCTGTGGCTCTAGTGTTCCGCTACCAGTCTCTGCAATCGGCATCCTACTGCTGCTGATGTGTGGGCGTATGTCACTCCTGTCTTGCGTCTGGCTGTTCACTTGCACTGGGACACAGCTATTCCCATGGCGTGGCATGGGGAGGTTCTCAATCTCCGTGTGTAGCTGGGTCTTGGTAGGAGTGTCACCTTGCATCCATACGTGTCCTGGGCATGTAGCACATACCTGACTCCCTATGTAGCATATGTGTATTGACAGATTAACATGTGCTCAGTACATATGAATTGTTGTCGTAGTGCACTCACTCTTCCTTGTCACTTCCAAATTACTGCAGAGCGCCGCCTCTTGCCCGACCAATTCCGGACTTGGCTGCCATGCAGGAGAATGACAGCATCCGGCTCTACCGCTTCACCCAACCGTTGATTCTGGAGTTGACGGCGAGACTGGCACCACACCTGCAACCGCAGCACAGGTATCCTACGGCACTGACACCCCAGCTGAAGGTAATGGCCGCCCTACATTTTCTTGCCACGGGTACCTTTCAAAATACCATAGCTCATGTTGGTGGCATGTCCCAGAGCATGTTCTGCCGTGTGCTGCATGATTTCTTAGAGGCCATGTTGATTCACCTGGATGACTTCATCAAGTTCCCAACCCCTGAACAGATGACTGCGGTCAAGCGTGGATTCTATGACCTGGGAGGGATGCCCCATGTCATTGGGTCCATAGATGGGACACATGTAGCTTTGGTACCACCACACGCACGGGAGGTGGCGTACCGCAATCGAAAGCACTACCACTCCATTAATGCCCTTGTGGTGTGTCAGGCCAACATGGTGATTTCACATGTCTGTGCTCGTTTTCCAGGATCAGCACACGATGCCTACATCATGAGGCGTAGCAGGATGCCTGAAATGATGATGCAGCTGCGCAACGAACGGGCATGTGTTGTTGGTGGGTACAGTCTGTCTGTCCTGTAATTTTGCATAACCTACCAGCATGACCGCTTCTCCAGTTCTAACGATGTCCATGTGCTTCCCATGTAGGGGACGCTGGCTATCCCAACATGCCTTGGCTGCTCACACCTCTCCGCAACCACATTATGCCGGCCCAGCTCCGCTACAACACCGCCCATGGCCGGACAAGGCGAGTGATCGAGAGGACGTTTGGCCTGCTGAAGAGCCGTTTCAGGTGCCTACACAAGACCGGCGGCGCACTCCCATATGCCCCGGCGAAGGTCTGCAAGATCTTCATGGTCTGCTGCATGCTGCACAACATGGCAGTTGAAAGAGCTGTGCCACTCATCCTGAATCAACATGACGAGGACCATCCACCCGTGGAGGACGAAGGGCTTGGCAATGGGGCTAGTGATGTGGAGGATGTGGAGCCGCAAGAGGACATCCGGACTCGGCTTATACGCGACTTCTTTGCTTAGTGGTGAGTACCAGTGTCTGAGTGTGCACGCATTGGTCCCCGTGTGCCATGTGTTGTGATGTGTGTGTCCACCTGCATGTATGGCACGTGAGTCAGAGGTGTGTGTGGGTGTGTCACTGGAGTGATGGTGGCAGTGATGGTTGTATTTCCTCAGTCATAATTGTGACCTAGCATGTTGTCATCCATACATGTGTCGAGTAAATGCACATGCAAGTGGCTGTGCTTTTTGTGGCTGACTACTTGTGTGTCTCTCTTCCCCAGGTACTTGCGCATGCCGTCTGCTGCTTGCATTGTTGTGGCACTGCTATTCATCATGGACATGACATCGTGGGCTGACCCAGCGTTACAGGCACGGACACGTTTGGAAGTCTCCATAGGGTAAGGGATGCATCTGGGGTGTATTGGGTGTGGCAGTTGTTCACGATGTATGCACATTGCCCCTATCGATGTTTGGTTCCTCTGCAGCCATGTAGCATCACCATGGGACACGACATGCAGCTGTGTACACCTGAATAGATGGTCTGCCTGGTTGACAGTCATCAGTGATGGGATAGGGGATTGTGATGATGGCATCAATGTGTGTGACACTGCCCTCGGACACGTACGGTTAGCATTGGCTTGACATGGTGTGGGACTTCCACATCAGCGGATCTATGGTGTATGGCAGGCTCTCCGTGAGCAGCTGTGGGTGTTCAGCTGTTAGCCGACGCTTGTGTGCCAGTTCCATGGCGAACACGCTTTTGTGCTGCAGAAGGGGGGTGCCAGTGTTGGACCCACATGTTACTCCACATGATGTGTTCATGTGTACTTCAAGTTGCCTCTGCAATCCCGAAAACATGACTAATAAAGGTGTCCCTATGCCTCCAAGGTGCCTCTTCTCAGTCAATGCTGGTGTGTTGCCACGGTGCATCCAGCATGTCTGGCATGGTATTCCCTGATTGTGGCTATGTGTCAATGTGTCGAGTAGCAAGATGCAAGCTGTGTGTGTGGGCTGAGACTGTGTATTGGGCATGATGTCCATGACTGTGTGGGTATTGTGACATGTGCCATCCCCATGCATCCAACGTTGTCCAGGACCCCATTCTCTGCATCCACCGGACTCAAGCTTGCAGGACATGGTTCTGCCACCTGTCTACGCATACCTGGATGCCCCCCAGGACACTGGACTGGATCCCTGACCTTTGCGCATGACTGTTGCTGTACTCAACGTGTCTGTCAGCACGGTTGTTCGGCCACCCCCTCAGCTGGTTGGGGGCCCATCACGGGTGTGTATGGTGCTCCATGTCTGTCTTGCCTAATACACTGTGACCCATGTGTCCTGTGCCAGACTCAGGCCCCAGGGTGTGGATGGTTGAAGACAAAAGATGACTCAGGCATGTTTAGACTTTACAAGACACATGTTAGGTAATAATGCAACCAGCAGGCATCTCCTCTTCATAGTGTGATTTATTATTGGGGGGGGGGGGGGGGAACAAAGTGAGGGGCTTTCCGGGAGTTTGGAATCCAAAGTTCAGTAGGGGAGTTGGTGTCCTTGCCATTTGAAATCCTCAGAGTCCATGCCACAGTCTTTGTCAACATTGGTCAGCCAGTGACCAGCAGGGCCATGTGGCAGAGAATGTCTCTTGATGCTGTGATGCTGTTGCTCCAGTGGGCCAGGTGCCAGGCCAGGTGTCCTGGGAGATGGTGATGTAGCGCCGACCCTCACGGTCCTTTCCGTGGACGACCCGGCCTCCTGCGGGGACCCTCAGCAGCAGGCCGTGACGACGTCTGGGATGCTCCATCGGATGTTTCCTCCTCCTCCTCCTGATCCCTCCCTGTGGGTGGTGATGTTCTCCGCCTTCTGGCACAGGGAGGGTCGGCCATGTTGTCGGCCATCCGACGGAGTGTATCGTGAATCCCCTGGAACGCCGTCACTTGCTCAGCCTGTCTGTCCTCCATCCTCCGTTGGTGTCGCAGTAGACAGGCATGTTGCTCCGCATGTTGCTGGGCCTGCTGGGTCTTTATCTCATCGAGGGTCCCCTTGATCTCATTGAGGGTGGACACAACCTGGGCCATGCCCGTGGTGTCCTGCCGGTATGTGTCCATGATGTTTCGGACATGGGCAAATACCGGTTCCCCAGCCAACTGGTCAGGCTCGCGCCTCCGCCGTCCTCCACTCCCACCACCCCTGCCCACTTGCACCTGGCCTGCCCTTGTGGGTACATCGGGTCTCCGGGCCCCCTGAGGGGTGGCATTGGCGTTGTCGCCTGCCTCCTCCTGGGTGCCCGGGACACCGTGTCCCTCCTGGCCAGCCTGGCTGCATTGTGGTGTTGGGGCAGGGATCCTGGGTGTCTCCTGGGATGTGGCAGGAGTGGGGGTGGTGGTTGGCACAGTTGTACCTGACGCAGGTGCTGCAGGTGGTTGGACACCAGAGGGGCCAGGTCGGTCAGGGTCGTCCACAGAGTGGTGAGAGTGGTCGCTGCTGGTGGGATCGGGCTCCCGCAGATCCGGGTCCTGTGAGTCTTCCCCCCCAGTGTTGGGGGGTGAACCACGACGTTGACCTGTGTGTGAGAGAGACAATGTTAATTTTGGTCCATGCAACATCCATGTTTCATCTGTTTCAAAGTTGGGACATTTCCTCTTGGAATTGGGATCTGTCTTGCATTCCACTCACAGTGCACTTGTGCATGGGTGTGTCCCTTGGGCACCACTTTGGCCCCTTTAACTATGTGTGGCACGGTCTTACTTGCTGCGTCAAGTGTGACTGCAGTCAGCAGTGGAGTGGGCAGGTGTGGCGAGCCATGCATTGGCGCCTTCCGTGTAGCACTGTACATGTGCACATGGAGTGGATCCACACACTTATATGATCCAGGTAGCTGTCGTTGTGCTCGTGAACAGGTTGTGACATGGCCCTGTGTTTTGCCATGGGGAAGAGGGGGGGTTCTGGGACTGGCCACCCTTGTCTACATGCACGCGGTCTACCTGCTGACGAGCAGACATTCGCACACGCCACATGGCTGATTTGCTCTCCCTGTGTCTCGCTCCCTCTCTGTCCCCCTCTCCCTCCCTCTCTGTCCCCCTCTCCCTCCCTCTCTGTCCCCCTCTCCCTCCCTCCGTGTGTCAGCCTCCTCCCTCTGTCCGTCTTGCTCCCTCTCTGTCCCCCTCTCCCTCCCTCTCTGTCCCCCTCTCCCTCCCTCTCTGTCCCCCTCTCCCTCCCTCCACGTGTCAGCCTCCTCCCTCTGTCCGTCTCGCTCCCTCTCTGTCCCCCTCTCCCTCCCTCTCTGTCCCCCTCTCCCTCCGTGTGTCAGCCTCCTCCCTCTGTCCGTCTCGCTCCCTCTCTGTCCCCCTCTCCCTCCCTCTCTGTCCCCCTCTCCCTCCCTCTCTGTCCCCCTCTCCCTCCCTCCGCGTGTCAGCCTCCTCCCTCTGTCCGTCTCGCTCCCTCTCTGTCCCCCTCTCCCTCCCTCTCTGTCCCCCTCTCCCTCCCTCCGTGTGTCAGCCTCCTCCCTCTGTCCGTCTCGCTCCCTCTCTGTCCCCCTCTACCTCCCTCTCTGTCTCCCTCTCCCTCCCTCTCTGTCTCCCTCTCCCTCCCTCCGTGTGTCAGCCTCCTCCCTCTGTCCGTCTCGCTCCCTCTCTGTCCCCCTCTCCCTCCCTCTCTGTCCCCCTCTCCCTTCCTCTCTGTCCCCCTCTCCCTCCCTCCGTGTGTCAGCCTCCTCCCTCTGTCCGTCTCCCTCCCTCTCTGTCCCCCTTTCCCTCCCTCCGTGTGTCAGCCTCCTCCCTCTGTCCGTCTCCCTGTGTCTCCCTCCCTCTCTGTCCCCCTCTCCCTCCCTCTCTGTCCCCCTCTCCCTCCCTCCCTGTGTCTCCCTCCCTCTCTGTCCCCCTCTCCCTCCCTCTCTGTCCCCCTCTCCCTCCCTCCGTGTGTCAGCCTCCTCCCTCTGTCCGTCTCCCTGTGTCTCCCTCCCTCTCTGTCCCCCTCTCCCTCCCTCTCTGTCCCCCTCTCCCTCCCTCCGTGTGTCAGCCTCCTCCCTCTGTCCGTCTCCCTCCCTCTCTGTCCCCCTCTCCCTCCCTCTGTGTGTCACCCTCTGTCACCTCAGCCCAGCTTCCTGGGCACACACTGTTAGCAGATCTTTGAGTGGCCCTTGGCTTGTTGATGTGAGTTTGTTTCTGATCTCCAGGCACCCATTGGGTGTGATGTGTGTCTGTGCGCTGCTGCTGTGGTGGTGTGTGCTGCCACTCTTTCACAATGTTGGCTGTTCATTAGCTGCTGTCATGTGCAAAACAGTGCCTTCACCCCCATGTGTTGATGCAAGGCGGCCGCCATTTGCTGGCAAGTCATTCCTGTATTGGGACACACTGTTTGTCTGGCTGTGACCTAGGCCATATGGGCAGAGGGCATTGTTGTCTGCTTCGGAGTTGCACTATGTGATTTTTGGGGCCCAGCCTCCCGCCATCCGGGTTACCGTGTCATGTGTTGGTGTCTTCTGTGGCCTGTGACTTGACATTGTCCAGCTGGGTGCATGGGGCATGGTGGCAGCAGTGGCATGTGCGTGCTCATGGAGTGTGGTTGAGTCATGCGATGGCTTGGGGTGGTTGCGTGCCTGTTAGTGATTTTGGTTGTGGATGCCGTTCCCCCCATGTGAGGTGCGTTGTTTGTGTACTCACCCGGGTCTCGGAGTCCTTCTAATCCTTCGACTGCCTCCACCGGCAGTATGGCCATCACCCTCTCCTCCCAGGGCTGGTAGTGTACGGGTCTGCGGGAGGGCCCTCCTCCGGTGGCGTTGGCCTGGTCGTGTTCCTCCTGCCTCTTGGCTCGGACCCTCCTCCGCAGATCGTACCACCTGTTCTGGCATTCCTGCCTGGTCCTTCTGGTGTCCGCAACAGCATTCACAGCATCGACGATGGTCTGCCACATGGCTGTTTTAGCTGCCATGCTGGTGTTTCTGACCAATGTTCCAAAGAGCTGTGGCTCGACTCTGAGGATTTCATCGACAAGAACCTCCAACTCTCGGTTACTGAACTTTGGATTCTTGGTAGTGGGCATGGTGAGGGGTGTGGGTGTGGATGGTGGGGGTGTGTGTGGATGGTGGGGGATGTGTGTGGATGGTTGTGGGTGTGTGGGTGTGGTTGTGCAGGTGTGTGTGTGTGAATGTGATGAGGGGGTGTTTGTGAAGGTGGTTGTGTGAAGGTGTGCAAGTGTAAGGTGTGGTGAAGCTTTTAGTAAGGTGCTGTAAGTTGTCTGTGGTGTCTGGCAGCAGTGAGTCTGTTGCAAAGGCTCATGGTTTGTGTGTGTGGGCCCTTTTCATTGGTCCATTGGTGGGTGTGGCTGTGTTTGAAGTTTGGGTGGGTGTGTTATAAGGAGTGGTGGTGTTTAGGGCCTCTGTTTGTTTTTGGCAGTTGCAGGTCAGTGAATGTGTGTTTTATGAGTGTTTGTTGGCCATGTTTAGTGGCTTTGTGCCATTCGAATAGTGTATTCTTGTGTTGTATTGTATTGTCCTGGTTGTGTACGTGCGTTTTGAGCGTGTGTACGGTGTGTAGATGGTCCATTTGGTTGTACGGTGCTGTCCTTGTGTGTGGCTTGGCACAACTCGTACATGCGGTTGTGATGTTGGGGCATGGGGTGCGCTTCGTACTTAGGAGGTTGTGGTGGGGGTGCGACTGGAACGTACTGGGGTGTACTTAGACGGTGGTACGACACGTACAAGGGTGGGGGTACGACTGGAACGTACTGGGGTGTGGGTACACGGGGGTGTGACACGTACAGGGGTGGGGGTCCGACTCGAAGGTACTGGGGTGTACTTAGACGGTGGTACGACACGTACTGGGGTGGGGGTACGACTGGAACGTACTGGGGTGTGGGTACACGGGGGTGTGACACGTACAGGGGTGGGGGTACGACTCGAACGTACTGGGGTGTACTTAGACGGTGGTACGACACGTACAAGGGTGGGGGTACGACTCGAACGTACTGGGGTGTACTTAGACGGTGGTACGACACGTACAAGGGTGGGGGTACGACTCGAACGTACTGGGGTGTACTTAGACGGTGGTACGACACGTACTGGGGTGGGGGTACGACTGGAACGTACTGGGGTGTGGGTACACGGGGGTGTGACACGTACAGGGGTGGGGGTACGACTCGAACGTACTGGGGTGTGGGTACACGGGGGTGTGACACGTACAGGGGTGGGGGTACGACTCGAACGTACTGGGGTGTACTTAGACGGTGGTACGACACGTACACGGGTGGGGGTACGACTGGAACGTACTGGGGTGTGGGTACACGGGGGTGTGACACGTACAAGGGTGGGGGTACGACTCAAACGTACTGGGGTGTGGGTACACGGGGGTGTGACACGTACAGGGGTGGGGGTACGACTCGAACGTACTGGGGTTTACTTAGACGGTGGTACAACACGTACAAGGGTGGGGGTACGACTGGAACGTACTGGGGTGTGGGTACACGGGGTGTGACACGTACAAGGGTGGGGGTACGACTCAAACGTACTGGGGTGTGGGTACACGGGGGTGTGACACGTACAGGGGTGGGGGTACGACTCGAACGTACTGGGGTGTACTTAGACGGTGGTACGACACGTACAAGGGTGGGGGTACGACTGGAACGTACTGGGGTGTACTTAGACGGTGGTACGACACGTACAAGGGTGGGGGTACGACTGGAACGTACTGGGGTGTACTTAGACGGTGGTACGACACGTACACGGGTGGGGGTACGACTGGAACGTACTGGGGTGTACTTAGACGGTGGTACGACACGTACAAGGGTGGGGGTACAACTCGAACGTACTGGGGTGTACTTAGATGGTGGTACGACACATACAAGGGTGGGGGTACGACTGGAACGTACTGGGGTGTGGGTACACGGGGGTGTGACACGTACAAGGGTGGGGGTACGACTGGAACGTACTGGGGTGTGGGTACACGGGGGTGTGACACATACAGGGGTGGGGGTGCGACTGGAACGTACTGGGGTGTACTTAGACGGTGGTACAACACGTACTGGGGTGGGGGTACGACTGGAACATACTGGGGTGTGGGTACACGGGGGTGTGACACGTACAGGGGTGGGGGTACGACTCGAACGTACTGGGGTGTGGGTACATGGGGGGGTGACGCGTACAGGGGTGGGGGTACGACTCGAACGTACTGGGGTGTACTTAGACGGTGGTACGACACGTACAAGGGTGGGGGTACGACTGGAACGTACTGGGGTGTACTTAGACGGTGGTACGACACGTACTGGGGTGGGGGTACGACTGGAACGTACTGGGGTGTGGGTACACGGGGGTGTGACACGTACAAGGGTGGGGGTCCGACTCGAAGGTACTGGGGTGTACTTAGACGGTGGTACGACACATACAAGGGTGGGGGTACGACTCGAACGTACTGGGGTGTACTTAGACGGTGGTACGACACGTACTGGGGTGGGGGTACGACTGGAACGTACTGGGGTGTGGGTACACGGGGGTGTGACACGTACAGGGGTGGGGGTACGACTGGAACATACTGGGGTGTGGGTACACGGGGGTGTGACATGTACAGGGGTGGGGGTACGACTCGAACGTACTGGGGTGTGGATACACGGGGGTGTGACACGTACAGGGGTGGGGGTACAACTGGAACGTACTGGGGTGTGGGTACACAGGGGTGTGACACGTACAAGGGTGGGGGTACGACTCGAACGTACTGGGGTGTACATACACGGGTGGTGGTTCGACACGTACACAGGTGTACATACGGGGGGTGTACATTAACGGGGTGTACGACTCGAACGTAAGGGTGCTGGGGGGAGTGTTTGGCGCGTATGCGGGCACATATCTCCATGGTTGCAATGGGAGTTCGGTGCGGACGGTGTTTTTACCATACGGTTGTGAGTTGGGACGCACGGGTAGGATCGTGATTCCTCGGTCGGACTTGACTTTTCACATTTGTACGGTAAATCGTCCGAGGACGTGTCGGACACATTTTCCGACCCGAGGACGTGTGGGGAATGATTCCCGAGGCGGTTCGTATGGACTTTTTACCATGCGAATCGTAATTGCCAGTTTGTACGGCACTTGTCCGATTCGTACGGTAAAAAGACCGGATACGAGTCCGACGGGCATTTTTTTTACCGGATCGTGATCGGCACCAGAGTCATGGTTTGAAATTAGGCAGAAAACGAAATTTCTTTGCCAATTTGAAAGCACACTTACTACTCTTTTTTTTGGCAAGTGATAAGTACTTTTACAGTCTGACACATTTTGAATCCACTTTTCAGATTCTGATAAAAGCACATGTCCAAACAGCTTTTTGAGACCAGCAACATGTGTAACCTGGGTGACTGACTACACTCCAGCAAGGGCAACCAGCCTTAGTGATGCTGAATGTATTTGCATTACTGACTGCAACCTCAAACCCCACTCGGTTGTGAATACTGTGCATGATTCCACAGGATAAGCAGCTGGGTGTGTGCTAAGAGTCTGCTTCTGCAGAAAAAAATAGCTCCCCCTTTCCATCTAATGCAACTATAAAATTACCAGAGTAATACGCAATAAATCTCTGTCTATTATTCCTCTTTGCACACAGAGTCATGGTTTAAAATTAGGCTGAAAACGAAATTTCTTTGCCAATTGGAAAGCACACTTCCTACTGTTTTTTTGGCAAGTGATAAGTACTTTTACAGTCTGACACATTTTGAATCCACTTTTCAGATTCTTAAAAAAGCACATGTCCAAACAGCTTTTTGAGACCAGCAACATGTGTAACCTGGGTGACTGACTACACTCCAGCAAAGGCAACCAGCCTTAGTGATGCTGAATGTATTTGCATTACTGACTGCAACCTCAAACCCCACTCGGTTGTGAATACTGTGCATGATTCCACAGGATAAGCAGCTGGGTGTGTGCTAAGAGTCTGCTTCTGCAGAAAAAATAGCTCCCCCTTTCCTACTAATGCAACTGTAAAATTACCAGAGTAATACGCAATAAATCTCTATCTATAATTCCTCTTTGCACACAGAGTCATGGTTTCATATTAGTCAGAAAACAAAATTTCTTTGCCAATTTGAAAGCACACTTACTACTCTTTTTTTTTGCAAGTGAAAAGTACTTTTACAGTCTGACACATTTTGAATCCACTTTTCAGATTCTTAAAAAAGCACATGTCAAAACAGCTTTTTCAGACCAGAAACATGTGTAACCTGGGTGACTGACTACACTCCAGCAAAGGCAACCAGCCTTAGTGATGCTGAATGTATTTGCATTACTGACTGCAACCTCAAACCCTAAAAGTATTCCTCATTTATAACAATACACCTTATTTTATGGTGAAAACATAGTCCATATTATTTTACATGTTCCTCACATTTAAATTTCTCCCAAAACACAAAACGATAAACACAACTTCAACAAAAGGAATTCCAATTCTATTGTTCATTTCTTAATTTACCATATACATCCCCTCTCAAACTCATAACTCACCTTTAAAATTAGTTAGTTGTGAAAGAAATGTGGCACTCAAACAGCAGATTATCAGAGCCAGGATCTCTGTTCTGTACACCTCTCTCCTCTCAGCAGAACCAGATAATGGCAATGTTTCCCTCTCTTTTTCCACACATATACATGTTAATTTCAAATCTCAGTGCTTCCCCCTTTTTTTCAAATGTAATCACACATTTCTATTGGTTGAAAACCAACCCTTTTCCAAAAATACCCTTCCCCCAACTTGACTTCAGCCTAGTACCCTTCCCCCAACTTGACTTCTGCCTGCTACCATAGCAACTGCTCTTGAAACACTGCTGTGTAGAGTTAGGTCAGAAGTTCACCACACAATGTTTCATTTCCAAAGAGCAGGAGTGCTTGACTTTTCAAACCTAACAGCAAATCCATAGTACTGTTCTTTGGTAACACATTTTTCTGTACCAATACAAAACATGCTTCTATAAATTTACACATACAGCCTAGTTTTTAGTGTAGAATGGTATGAAACAGCCAATCAGTTCTTTTTTTAAAAAAAAATATGTATGCCTCCATTTCCAAACTGTCTTTCATTTTTTTTCCCATTCTACTGAAAGACACCTCCTGAGTGCATCCAGTTCTCCTTTTAAGATGTTCACAGTGTGGATTGTAGGGCACAGCTATGTCTTCTGGAGTGAAAAGTATGCTGAGAAAACAGGTATGGTGAGAGACCTTGCTTTGCCAAATGTAGACATTAAATGGATTGGTCAGAGAGGGTTAAAGTGGCACCAATTGATGCCATTGGTGAAATCCTTCATGCAAATCCAACACCCTGACCTCATAATAGTGCACTGTGGTGGCAATGACCTAGGCACTTTGACTGGGGTAGGTCTGGAAATGCTTACGAAGGAGACCTTTGCACAACTGTTTTCACTTTTCCCTAAAACTGCCTTTATGTATTCTAACATATGCCAAAGGCAAAAATGGAACTGGTCCAATCATTTTTGTCCGCAGATTGACAAAGCAAGAAAGCACGTCAACAAATCTGTTTCTGCTTTCCTCCGAGACTATGGTATGGGTTCCATTTACCACAACAACTTGCGTTACGACATGCAAGACATTTATAGAGGAGATGGTGTACACTTCACTGATGAAGGGAACAGAGTCTTCCTCTTGAACCTTAGACTCTGCATCGGTACTTACTTGTAGGTACCACTAAAAAATCAAATCACTTCATAAACACAACGGCTCTTTTTAGAGCCCCCTAATATCTAAACACTTAAATCTGAATTTTATTTCTTTTTTTCTTTTTTTTTTCTACCGTACGCGTACGGTAAGCTTACCGTACCCCGCGATTTTTTTTTTAAATTAATAAATGTTTTTTTTGTACTTTTCTGTCCTTCTTTGGCCCCCTTTCAAATGTTAGGGGGTCTGTAACTCTCTTCCTTGCCCCCTTTTCAAGTTATCACCCTTTTTTTTCTGTGGGAAACACACAAAATGGCGGCCGCCACTTCCTGGTTTCGACCGATTCGAATGTTTACTAAGATCTAACAGCCAATCAGAATCGCGCTCGCGCACGTCACCGTACGTGTACGGTAAGCTTACCCTAAGCGCACGGTAAGCGCACCGTAAGCTGGCTCAGATATATATATTGATTTAAATGCTATTTTCTCAGGAACTACTGAACAGATTTACACCAGACCTACAAAAGGCACTTCCTTAACCTGAGGACTACCTCTCTGCCAAATTTCAAGTAACTCTGTTCAGCCGTTCGGGCTGTAGCTGTGTCTAAAGGTCCTATGGAAAAATGCATGGGAAAAACTTGTTTTGGGACCCCCCTTTTTTCTCAGCCCCCGTTTGACGAATCCCCCCCGAGACTTTCAGGGTAGGAGCGGAGCGTAGCGCCCCACCTATTTTGAAAATTTCGCGAGGATTCGTCGACCGGCGCCAAAGTTATTCCAAATAGAATGTTGCGGATTTCCTATGGTAAGAGGGTCCTAACTATAACTACCTACTGGCGACCGCCAGTAGGTAATATATATATATATATTCACTGAAAAAACCATAGGTTTCACACACGTTATAGTTAGGAATTAGCATTTAAAAAACCTTGCAAATTCACTGAAAAAACCATAGGTTTCACACATGTTATAGTTAGCGGAAATTTTACTGATAAAAAACCAGTGAAATTCCCCCGTTATAGTTAGTGCAGGCAACTATAACTCACGCGACCGCAATCTTCTGCTGATGCTAATACTGTATTTAGACACTTATTTGCCCATGTCTTCTTCCATACATTTTTAGCTATACATATATTACAAATATTTTTTTTTCATAAAGACACATATGTCATCAGCAGAAGATTGCGGTCGCGTGAGTTATAGTTGCCTGCGCTAACTATAACGGGGGAATTTCACTGGTTTTTTATCAGTAAAATTTCCGCTAACTATAACATGTGTGAAACCTATGGTTTTTTCAGTGAATTTGCAAGGTTTTTTAAATGCTAATTCCTAACTATAACGTGTGTGAAACCTATGGTTTTTTCAGTGAATTTGTACGGTTTTTTAAATGCTAAGTTACTTTACGCCATTCGTGGCGTGCGCGCCCACTTAACGCAGTTCGTTCCGTGCGCGCACGGTGCGCTTCGCGCACCGTGCGCGCACAGTAAGCACGCGGTGCGCTTCGCGCACCACGCGCCCACTTTACGCAGTTAGTGCCGTGCACGCACGGTGGGCACGCAGTGCGCTACGCGCACCGCGTGCCCACGTTACGCTAGATGGGCCATGTACGCACGATGCGCTTTGCGCACCGTGCACACATGGAGGACATATCATGCACTTCGTTTTGAAAGGTAATATTTTAATTTTTCGTAATTTTTATACGCCATGCACAAATGGTGCCCTTCGGGCACCATTTGCACACGGGGTGGACAAAGTGTGGATAATTTTTTCTTTTATTATTTTTGTTTAACATATTCTAGTTTATCACACTCCGGCCACCAATTGCACACGGGGTGGGGAGATTGTGGATAGTTTTTTTTTTTTTTATAATTTTTTACCGTACGCGTACGGTAAGCGTAATCGGCGAAATTCGCGAAAAAATAAAAATTGCATTTTTGGCCTTGGGGGGTCTTTGGGGACTCCCTCAACATGGCTATGTGTGTGGGAGCTGTCTAAACAGCCCCTTTACATGTTTTTTGGCTTTATTTTACAACCTAACTCTCAGTGCGAGAGAGAAAATGGCGGCCGCCGCTTCCTGGTTTCGGCCGATTAGAATGTTTACTAAGATCTAAGAGCCAATCAGAATCGCGCTCGCGCACGCCACCGTACGCGTACGGTAAGCGTACCGTAAGCGCACCGTAAGCTGGCTCAGATATATATATTGATTTAAAGGCTATTTTCTCAGAATCTACTGAACAGATTTACACCAAACCTACAAAAGGCACTTCCTTGACCTGAGGACTACCTCTCTGCCAAATTTCTAGTAATTCTGTTCAGCCGTTCGGGCTGTAGCCCTGTCTAAAGGTCCTATGGAAAAATGCATGGGAAAAACGCGTTTTGGGACCCCCCTTTTATCTCAGCCCCCGCTTGACGAATCCCCCCGAGACTTTCAGGGTAGGAGCGGAGCGGAGCGCCCCACCTATTTTAAAAATTTCGCGAGGATTCGTCGACCGGCGCCAAAGTTATTCAAAATAGAATGTTGAGAATTTCCTATGGAAACGTGGTCCTAACTATAACTACCTACTGGCGACCGCCAGTAGGTAATATATACATATATATATATGAATCAACCACGATGTCTCTGAACCTCCTCCTCGGCGAACAGATCGTCAGTACATGTTCCGCCATTTTTTTAAATCTGCTATGTGTTCACCACGTGGGATAGTAGACATAGACAAAATACTATGTACCTAAATATGTTGTTAACATTATGGTGCAGTCTTTTTTCTTTTTATATGACAACTTGTATCATAAAATCATTGTGCTGGGATCTGTCAATAAAAAGCACATAACTGTCAGCAAAACAAATATATTACAGACAATTTAAGGGCATAAATGCAAATTGTTTTCTCAGCTGCTCGCTTGATAAAATAAATAATGGGAAAGCCATTCATTATTCTTAGACAAATGTGCAAAACTAATGCAAATTTATGTGCAAATATTGCAAATAAATATGTGCAAAATAGAGTATATTGCAATGTGTGCAAATTACGCTGTGTGCAAATTTTGCTATAGTCATTTGGATACATTTTATGTAAACAATTTACAAGATATATGTGCAAATAACGCAGACAATGATTAAGGCTTTCCACAATGTCAAATAGAAACAATTAATGTTAAATACGAAGCATGAATGCTTCTAAATCCTATTTGTGCCTCCAAAAATGAAAAATCCTATTTTTGGATATTGATCCCAACATAGAAAATATTTAATATGAAATGACTAGACCATATCTTATGTAAACATGTCTAAATCACCTAAGAGTGCGATTGACATGAATATGAAGAAAAAAAAAAAGATTTTTACCCAAAAGTGTGAAACTAATATCTATTGTATAAATACTTAATTAAAAAATAAAATAAAAAATAACGATGCCTCAGGGAAACAGCTAGAATAGTTGATGCTACCATTATTGTCTCATATCAAATTTATAGATAAATATCATTTTATAAAAAATGATATAAGTCCTCCGTAGTATTTAACCCATTGGGAAACTTACTATACAATTCTAAACTCATTCTCGACTCCAGCTTTCTTAACATCTTGTCCCTGTCTCCTCCTCTCTGTGGTCTCGGAATTGCTGCTATGACATAATATCTGAGACATTGTAGGTCATTGTTGTGGACTGCCTTAAAATGTCTTGCCACAGGGTATGAACTATCGGTATTTACGATTGCTCGAAGATGCTGGAGAATTCTGACATGCACCTGTAGCTTGGTACTACCAACGTATTTCAAGCCACAGGTGCATGTCAGAACATAAACTGCATATTCTGTTTTGCAGCTGTAAGTTCCCTTGATTTTGATCATATCTGCGCAAAAGGGGGTAGCATATTGCGTGGTATTTGTTCCGACCTTGCAGGCCCTGCAGCTGGAACATTTGACAAACCCCGGCCGGGGCTGCAACCACATGGAATCTTTGCTCAATTCTGGAAAGCTTTTAGTAATTTGAGCTCTCATTGAGGGTCTTTTCCTATAGGTGATAGTTGGAGCTGTGGGTAATCTGGGGGCTAAGACCCCATCGGTTAAGAGTATTGGCCACCTTTGTGTAATGATAGATCTAATTTTCCTTTCTTGGCGATTATATGTTGTGACAAATCTGGGAATGCCTTCCATATCCTTAGCTGCTAAATCTGTTGCCTGTATGGTTGAGGGATCATTGTCTAGTAATGCCTCTCTCGGTTTGATTCTCATTTTTATCATTGCCTGTTTTAGAATGGCATCTTTGTAACCTCTGGCTTTGAACCTATTTAGGGCCTGTGTGGTACAGTATGACAAGTCCTCCTCCGTGCTACAGATGCGTTTGAGTCTTAATAGCTCACCATATGGGATGTTATTGATGACATGTCTAGGGTGCGCACTTATGGCATGTAGGATAGAATTTCCAGCAGTGCCTTTTCTATGGAGAATGGTTGCTATTTGTCCTTCACGTATGTAAATTTTAACATCTAAAAAATCTACTTGTTGTTTGTTTATATTAGACGTAAATTTTAAATTCTCATGATTGATATTTATATTTTTGACATATTCAATTGCACTTTGTTCATCCCCTTTCCATATAATAAAAACATCATCAATATAACGCATCCATGTGAGAACATGATCATTAAAAACAGAACTGTGTGTGTGCTTGAGGACCTGCTCCTCTCACCAGCCCACGTGAAGACACGCGTAGCTGGGAGAAAAGCAGGCCCCCATCGCAACACCCCTCTTTTGTAGATACAACTCTTTGCCAAATAAAAAATTATTATTATCCAGACACCAGGTCACTAATTCCATCAGCATTTTGTTATGACCATAACATTGTATTGGCCTACTGCTTAAAAACTACTCCAATGCCTTTAATCCCGTTCGATGTTCAATACTGGTATAAAGGGATTCGATATCCATAGTAATGAATATCAGATCTGGAGTCCAAGATATGTTCTTAATCTTTTTTAAAAAATCCCCAGTGTCTTTAATATAAGTTGGCAAACTCGTAACAAAGTCCTGTAAAAAATAATCAATATATTGGGTAATATGTTCTGCAACTCCTTGTATGGCCGATATAATGGGCCGTCCAGGGACAGGTGATATCATTTTATGCAATTTAGGGATTAGATACAACCTCGGTAACACAGGATTTTCAACATGTAGGAACTGGAATTCTTCCACAGATATCATTCCTTCTCTTTAACATTGGTAAAGAATTTTTTTGAGATTATCTTTAGCTGTATTGTATTCCCTATGTGTGGTTTTTGCATAGCATAAGGGATCATTGAGCTGTTTGTGAGCCTCTGCAATGTATTCCTCCTGAGGCCACATGACAATATTGCCCCCTTATCAGATTTGGTAACAATAATATGATGGTCATTGCTCAGTCGTTTGATTAATGCAGCATATTCTTTTTCTTGTTCACTTTTGTATCATCTCCTGTGTTTAATTTTGTAGTGCAGTTTTTTTAAATCTTCCACGATCACTTCATGGAAAGTGTCAATAGCGTCCCTTGACATATTAGGCATGAAAGTGGACTTTGGCTTAAAAGGGCTGGTATTGGCTCCTGTTTGTGGAATGGTGGCCGCATTAAGTTCTTGTTGCGTTGATGAAGCCGCCCTAGGTTCGTCAATATTTTATTGAAGTTGATGCATGGTAAGAAATAGTCTTGCATCTGCTGCTGTCAATTCAGTGTTGGACTGTTTGCTCAAATTTTGTTCTCGTTCTTTGAGACCTTCTTTAATACTGTAAAACTTCTTTAATTTCAGTTTACGAATATAACAAAAGACATCTACACGTGTTCGTGTGTAGTTGAAGTCGCTAACAGGACAAAAGGACAAACCGAGGCTCAGAAGCTGTTTTTCTAACAAAGAACAAAATGATGCGACGGAACAGATCAAAAAGATATTTCTTTCACAACATGAAGGATACCATAAATTACTCCTTCACAAAAAATTACTTGTATGTTGAAATAAATCCTCCATTGGTTATATCATTGTTCGGACACAGTTTCGCTTGATAAATCTCTTTTTATCCACATATCAAGACGATTCCAAATATTCATCTCATACAAAATTGAATAAGTAACAATCCATTGTTCAAAAAAACATACAAAACAAAGGACATTTAGTCAATTCCTTATTCCCCTACAAAAAATATCTATATAATGGATGCAACCATTATTATCATAAGCATTCCATATTATTAGAGTCGCCCCATGGGACAGTACTGGGGAGAGGAAAACGGTTTTGCCCCCCAATATAATTTATTGGTACTGTCTATATCTCAATTCGATCAGAAGTTTGAGTTCTTCCGGGGCTCTTAATACAAAACAATAGTCGACGCGTTTCAGCCCAACTTGCTTGGGGGCCTCATCAGGACTAGGGTATATAAGGATATATCTCCTGGCACAATATCAAAATCCGCAGTAATTTCAAAGGTTTCTTTGAAGAGCATCCGATTATCTGTGACGAGAACTATGATCAATTGGACATACGCAGCCACCCGTGCGATTGGAACCGCACGGAGAGCTCCAGTGAGAGACAGCACACCTATTTCATTTCCAGCGAGAGTCTACATAGGATGCAAGATTTTTATAGATGAATGGACTATCACACGACGACAGAAGACATTGGCCCTGCACACAGTGTACTGACTGTGGCTGCGTATGTCCAATTGATCATAGTTCTCGTCACAGATAATCGGATGCTCTTCAAAGAAACCTTTGAAATTACTGCGGATTTTGATATTGTGCCAGGAGATATATCCTTATATACCCTAGTCCTGATGAGGCCCCCAAGCAAGTTGGGCTGAAACGCGTCGACTATTGTTTTGTATTAAGAGCCCCGGAAGAACTCAAACTTCTGATCGAATTGAGATATAGACAGTACCAATAAATTATATTGGGGGGCAAAACCGTTTTCCTCTCCCCAGTACTGTCCCATGGGGCGACTCTAATAATATGGAATGCTTATGATAATAATGGTTGCATCCATTATATAGATATTTTTTGTAGGGGAATAAGGAATTGACTAAATGTCCTTTGTTTTGTATGTTTTTTTGAACAATGGATTGTTACTTATTCAATTTTGTATGAGATGAATATTTGGAATCGTCTTGATATGTGGATAAAAAGAGATTTATCAAGCGAAACTGTGTCCGAACAATGATATAACCAATGGAGGATTTATTTCAACATACAAGTAATTTTTTGTGAAGGAGTAATTTATGGTATCCTTCATGTTGTGAAAGAAATATCTTTTTGATCTGTTCCGTCGCATCATTTTGTTCTTTGTTAGTTCTTTCACCCAGATGCGTTTGGAATATTGGGTGCCCCCCTTATTTTACAATATGAGAAGCTGTTTTTCAGCCTCGGAAAGAGTAATGGTTGAAAGATTTACTATAGTATTGTCTCTTATTGATTTTTGCGCCAATATTGCCTTTTTGCTTTTCTGTGAGAGTTTCCACTTTTTGCGGCGTTCATATATAATTTCACTGATAAAACCATAGGCTTCAGGCACATTATAGTAAGGAATTAGCATTTAAAAAACCTTACAAACTCACTGAAAAAACCATAGGCTTCAGGGGTGTTATAGTTAGCTGGACATTTCACTCGTACAACACCATTGAAATTCCTCCGTTATAGTTAGTTCTGCTAACTATAACTTGCGCGCCCGCAATCCACTGCTGATGATGTCACATATTACATCATTCATGACATGGTCAGTGACATCACTGATGACATCACTGATGACATCTCAAATAACATCACTGATGACATCACTGATGACATCATCCAGTGAATGTGGTTTGGTTCGTTATTTAAATATGCATTATATATATAGCAATCTGCATTGAAGAATGAGTGGATATATAAATATCTGGATGGAGGATTTAGTAGCAGTGTGATTGACTGTTTACTTGACTAATTTATAGTATCTCGCTAAATATATTGGATAGTTATTAAACTGTGTGAATATCTGTATCACTTTGTCAGTTGTTGTGTAAACTGCTGCACCAGTTGGTTACTAGCTACGTGAAGGTCTATATTAGTTATTGATTAGTTAACTGAGTATTTGTATGGGAGAGTGAATGTGTGTGTGGTTCGGTGGGGGGTGTGTGACTGCACAAAGATGTGTGAATAGTTGATTCAGTAGGTATATGAGGTTAAGACTGTATGTTATAACAATTGTTTGGGTGCGCGAATATCTTTATGGGTGTGGTGATGAGCAAATATATCTCTCAATGGTACATGTCCAACAAACTAGAAAAATAAAAGGCAGTGTATGTGACAGTTGTTGTATATAAATAAGTATACATAAGACTCATGGATTGTAAGAGTGACTGTATGAATAACTGTATATTTGTAATAGTGATTTTATAACACACTAAGTATGAGTTACTATCTATATGAATAAATGAAGTGGTGTTTGTATAAGTGTGTAGCTGACTAAATGTAAGTATGATCCATTGTTTGGATAAGTGAGTAGGATGACCGCATAAGTGAATAGGATGTGTGCTGGTGTGTAATGTCGAGGTAGGTGTATAAGTATATTTGATAGTGTTCTATTGATCATTGACGGCATGTATGAGTGAATCTATAGGTAAGTAATTAGATGTGTGTGTAGATCTAGGAATCACTGAGTGGGTTTTTAGAAACTTGTATTGGTGTGTCAATGGATTCAAATATTGTACTCTGTATTTTACAGTGAGTGATGAAATGTTATACTAGTGTAGTAGTAGTAGTAGTAGTAGTAGTAGTACTACTACTAGTGTTTGATGAGGTGTATCTGATTGTCACGTGGATGATGTCATCAATGATGTCATTTGAGATGTCATCAGTGATGTCACTGACCATGTCATGAATGATGTAATATGTGACATCATCAGCAGTGGATTGCGGGCGGGCGAGTTATAGTTAGCATAACTCACTATAACGGAGGAATTTCAATGGTTTTGCACAAATGAAATGTCCAGCTAACTATAATACCCCTGAAACCTATGGTTTTTTCAGTGAATTTCAATGGTTTTTTAAATGCTAATTTGTAACTATAACATGCCTGAAACCTATGTTTTTTTCAGTTAATTTCTAAGGTGTTTTAAATGCTAGTTTCTAACTTCGCCTACAGAGGTAGGACATGTGAAGAAAGAAGAAAAAACACTCAGAAAGAAGAAAAAGAAATGCAGAAAGAAGCAAAAGAAGTCCACAAAGACGAAGAAAAGTGCAGGAAGAAGGAAGACATGCAGAAAGAACAAACAGAGGAGCAGAAAGAGGCTTTGTTGCAAAATCATACAGTACCCTCAACTTTTTCAGATGGGTACTGGTGGTAACTGACTCTGACTAACCAGTCCTAGAGCCAGTGCTATGTTAAAAGACACTTAGAATACAGTTAAAACACCTACATACACTAGGGAACACTATGCGTTGGGGTACCCCTGTGATTAGAATGACCTCCTCTGTAAGCCCCTAGTACATAATAGGGCAGGGGGATTAAAACTACCTCTTAAAACGCGTCACAGGGCGCGTTTGCACACTGGTGAAGGGAGGGGGGCTGAGCTGACGTGTGCAAACATGCCCTGTGGCCGTTTTAATTTGGGGGATAAAGTCCCCTTGAATCCTGAGTGTCCCTTGGGTCCAACTAGCTCACCAGGTATCTCCAGTTAGCGCCACAGAGCTGCGTTGCAGAGAGGTGTAAAAAGTGGCACGTCATAGACCACCTCTCTGCAACGCAGCACAGTGGCACTTACTGGAAGCACCTGGTGGGCTAGTTGCCCCCCAGGGGCCCTCAGGATTGAAAGGGAATTAAGTACCCAACATAAAACACGCCACAGGGCGTGTTTGCATACGTCATCTCAGGCCCCGTTCCCTCCCTTCACCACTGTGTAAACGCGCCCTGTGTCCGTTCTAAGTTGGGAAATTAAGTCCCCTTGAATCCTAAGGGTCCCTAGGGTCAAACTAGCCCACTAGGTACCTCCAGTAAGCGTCACAGAGCTGCGTTGCAGAGAGGTGTAAAAAGGGGAGTGGTCTCTGAACACTTGTCTGTAACGCAGCTCCCTGGTGCATACTGGAGATACCTGGTGGGCTAGTTGGCCCTCTGGGACCCTCAGTATTGAAGGGGAATCAATTCCCTAACTTACAACTTGCCAGGGGACATGTTTGCACAATGGTGAAGGAAGGGGGCGGGGCCTGATGTGACATGTGTGCAAACACGCCTTGTGACGCATTTTAAGTTGGGGAATTAATTCCTCTTCAATCCTGAGGGTCCCTGGGGACCTACTATGCCACCAGGTACCTTCAGTATGCGCCAGGGAGCTGTGTTACAGAGAGGTGTTCACAGGCCGTGCCCCTTTTTACAACAATCAGCAACGCAGCTCCTTGGTGCTTACTGGAGGTACCTGATGGGCTAGTTGGCCACCAGGGACCCTCAGGCTTGAAGAGGAATTAATTCCTCAACTTAAAACGCGCCGCAGGGCGTGTTTGCACACATGTCACCTCTGGCCCTGCCCCCTCCCTTCACCACTGTACAAACGCGCCCCGTGGCGCGTTTTAAGTTGGGGGATTAACTCCCCTTGAATCCTGAGGGTCCCTGGGGTGCAACTAGCCCACCAGCTACCTCCATTAAGCGCCACAGAGCGGCGTTGCAGAGAGATGTAAAAAGGGGCGTGGCCTCAGAACACCTCTCTGCAACGCAGCCCCCTGGCGCATACTGGAGGTTCCTTGTGGGCTAGTTGGCCCCAGGTACCCCCAGTATTCAAGGAGAATTAATTCCCCAATTTAAAACTCGCCACAGGGCGTGTTTGCAGAGTGTTTTTGTGAGGGGGCGGAGCCTAGGGACGATCACGTGTCTTTTTATTTTTTTAATTTTTTTGAAAGGGGGGCTGTGTGGCCCCCTTCCTTTTACTTTTTTGGGGCCCTGGGGACCCCATCCCCCAGGACCTGCCCCCTATTTAAAATAAAAATAATTTATTTACGGGAAGGGGGACGCATGGCCCCCCTCCCGTAGCCAATTCCAGGCCCCGGGGACCCCATCCCCCGGGGCATGGGCAATTTCTTTTTATATTTTTATGGAGGGGGGCTGCGTATCCTCCCTCCTCAGGCAGTTTAGGACCCCCGGGGCCGGCCTGCCTCTTTTTTTTTTTTTCATTTATTTTAATTTGGGAGGTGGCCGCATAGGCCCCACTCCCAGGCCATTTCTGGCCCCGGGGGCCCCATCCCCCGGTGCCTGGCCACCTCCTTGGGGACCGTGGGGGGGTCCCCAATCCCCAAACGGTCCCAGCCGGCTCCCCGCCTCCTGCGGGAGCTGGCATTGCTTTTCCACATAGGGAGCAGCTAACATGGTGCTCCCCATGTGGAAAAGCAATCTGCTTTGCTTCATTGAAGCGAGAGCAGGTTTCCCTGCTCTCGCTTCAATGAAGCAAAGGAGTTTGCAATGACAGGGTGGGAGCTGCAAGGCTCCCGCCCTGTCATTGCGAACTACAGTGTCCCGGGGGTGGGTACCCCGGGACACGGCAGGGGCCGGCCCTGGGGGGTGGTGGTTCCCAGGGCCACGACAAGGCTTCAGGAGGGGGGCCCACTCCCACTTAATTTAAAGCCCCGGGACCCCCTATGTTAAATATTTAGTGCCCCGGGGAGGTGGTGGTCCCCGGGGCGAGTGGGGGGGGCTCAAGCCACCCACACAGGTTTATTTTTTTTTTAAAAGCCCGGGGGTGGCGGTGGGCCAGTGAGCCCCCTGCACATATTATCACAAAGCACCGGGGGTGGCGATCCCCGGGGCTTGGGGGGGCCTTTGAGCCCCCACCTATGTATAATAAAGCCCCAGGGGGTGGCGGTCCCCGGGGCTGAGGGGCCCCTCTGGGCCCCCCATTCAAATATGCATATTGCCCCCGGGACTTGGACCCCCCCCGGGTGCTAATTAAAAACGAAGCGCGGTGGCCCGCGCTTCGTTTTTTTTTCACTGCGGGATGCGCGGATCCTAAGCGCATCCCGCGATTTAAAAAAAATAAAATAATGTTTTTGGGCCTTGGGGGTCCTTGTGGAACCCCCTGAACAGGCCTAGGGGGTCAGGGTGTTGCTACCCTTCCCCCTTTTTGCGTTTTTTGTGTTTTTTTCACTGCTTTCTTGTGCCTCGGTTACCGAGGCACAAGATGGCTACCAACACTTCCTGGTTTGAAGTGTTGACAGCCAATTTGCATAAACCTCGTGCTAGGGAGGATCCGCGGCCCTAGATATATCTATCTTTTTACTTTTGAATATCTCAGGAACTACTGAATGGATTTACACCATTTAACCAAAAGGCACGAGTGTGAATCAAGGGCTACTGCTTTGCCAAATTTGGTGTAATTCCGTTCAGCAGTTCGGGCTGTAGCTGCGACTAAGGGTCCCTATGGAAAATTGCATGGGAAAAACACGTTTTGGGACCCCCTTTTTTCTTGGCCCCTGCTTGACAAATCACCCCGAGACTTTCAGGATAGGAGCAGACCGGAGCGGGCAACGAGTTTTTTAAATTTCGCGAAGATTCGTCAACCGGCGCCAAAGTTATTCCAAATACAATGTTGAGGATTTCCTATGGATAATAGGTCCTAACTATAACTACCTACTGGCGACTGCTAGTAGGTAATATATATATATATTATCTACTGGCGGTCGTCAGCAGATAGTTATAGTTAGGACCTATTTTCCATAGGAAATCTGCAACATTCTATTGGGAATATCTTTGGCGCCGGTTGACGAATCATCGCGAAATTCTCCAAACTTTTGGCCAGCTCCACTCCGCTCCTACCCTGAAAGTTTCGCAGTGATTTGTCAAGCGGGGGCCGAGAAAAAAGGGGGGTCCCAAAACACGTTTTCCCCATGCAATTTCCCATAGGATCTGTTGTCGCAGCTACAGCCCGAACCGCTGAACGGAATGACACCAAATTTGGCAAAGAGGTAGTCCTCAGTTCGGACTCGTGCCTTTTGCATATTTGGTGTGAATCTGTTCAGTAGTTCCTGAGAAAATTAGAGTTAAAAGTTAGTGATATCTATGGCTGGGGAGGATCCGCTGATCCTCACCGCACCCTCCCCGAACCCTCCCGAGCACGAGCTGAATGCTAATTGGCTGCCAACACTCTGAATCAGGAAGTGTTGGCAGCAATCTTCGCACTGAATATTCTAATTTGCCCCCGGGGGCCAAATCCCGGGGGCATAATTGAAAAAAAAATGTGGGGGGGTCCCAATCCCCCCCACACTGCCCCGGGGACACCACCCCCGGGGCCTATTCCAATGTATGCGGGGAGGCTCATGGCCCCCCTGCAACCCTAGGGACCGCCACCCCCCGGGGCTTGTTTTAAAAAAAAAAAACGAAAACAACCTGTGTGGGGGGGCTCGAGCCCCCCCACACGCCCCGGGGAACGCCACCTCCCCGGGGCTCTAATTATTTAAAATAGGGGGTCCGTTACGGACCCCCAAGCCCCAGGGACCACCACCCCCCGGGGCTTAAAATTAAGTGGGAGGGGGGCCGCGCGGCCCCCCCTCCTGGAGCCAAAGATGGCCCTGGGGACGCCACCCCCAGGGCCGGCTCCTGCAGTGTCCCGGGGTACCCACCCCGGGACACTGCTGTTTGCTATGGCAGGGTGGGAGCCGCACTCCCATCCTGCCATAGCCAACTGCTCTGGTATTTGGAAGAGAGAGCAGGAAACCTGGCGCGTTTGCAGAGGGGGAACGAATTCCCCTTAATACTGTGGGTCCCTGGGGGCCAACTAGCCCACCAGGAACCTCCAGTATGCGCCAGGGGGCTGCGTTGCAGAGAGGTGTAATGAGGCCACGCCCCTTTTTACACCTCTCTGCAATGCAGCTCTCTGGCGCTTACTGGAGGTACCTGGTGGGCTAGTTGGCCGCCAGGGGACCTCAGGATTCAAGAGGACTTAATCCCCCAACTTAAAACACCCCACGGGGTGCGTTTGCACAGTGGTGAAGGTAGGGGGCGGGCCTGAGGTGAGATCTGTGCAAACACGCACTGTGGCACGTTTTAAGTTGGGGAATTCATTCCTCTTCAATCCTGAGGATCCCTGAGGACCAACTAGCCCACCAGGTACCTCCAGTAAGCGCCACGGAGCTGTGTTGCAGAGTGTTGTAAAAAGGGGCATGGCCTCTGACTACCTCTCTGCAATGCAGCTCCCTGGCGCATACTGGAGGTACCTGGTGGGCTAGTTGGCCCCCAGGGGACCTCAGGATTGAAGATGAATTAATTCCCCAACTTAAAACGCGCCACAGGGCGTGTTTGCACACGTCACCTCAGGCCCCTCCCCCTTCCTTCACGATTGTACAAATATTCAGCTAAAATCAGCCGAACTACGAATTCCGATTTACTCACCTGTAATTAGGAGAGAACCCAGGGCTGCATCTTTTAGCCCAGCACAGACCCTGAATAGTAATTCTAAGTGTACTTACCAGTAACTTGTATTTCCTTCCATAGGAATCTATTGTGTGGTTTTCAGCAGAAATTTTTCTAAGTGTCCATTTTTGAAACGTACAAATATTCCTCTAAAATCAGCCGATCTACGAATTCCGATTTACTCACCTGTTATCAGGAGAGAACCCAGGGCTGCATCTTTTAGCCCAGCACTGACCCTGAAAAGTAATTCTTAGCGTACTTACCAGTAACTTGTATTTCCTTCCATAGGAATCCATTGTGTGGTTTTCACCAGAAAATGTTTTTAGTGTCCATTTTTGAAACGTACAAATATTCCTCTAAAATCAGCCGAACTACGAATTCCGATTTACTCACCTTTAATCAGGAGAGGACCCAGTACTGCATCTTTTAGCCCAGCACAGACCCTGAAAAGTAATTCTAAGCGTACTTACCAGTAACTTGTATTTTGTTCCATAGGAATCCATTGTGTGGTTTTCACCAGAAAAGTTTCTAAGTGTCTATTTTCACAAACTAAAAATATTCCTAAAAAATTGTCTGTATGACTTAAACACATTCTTTCAACTGTTTACAGGAGGTAGGCCAGTGCTGGATCCAGGATCCACCACTGAGTAAGAAAAAGTAATGATAACACTACTTACCTGCTAAGTGAATTTTCTGCCATAGGATAACATTGGTGATTCTATGTGAAAAAATTTCTGTCAACTTTTAAAATACAAGAATATTCCTTAAAAATCACTATTGTAACCAAAGCGCTTTTACTCAACTGTTTACAGGAGATGTCCAAGGACTGAATCTAGGATCCAGTCCTGTGGTTAGAAAAGTAATCCATAAAGTAACTAATTGCATTTCACTAGAAATTCACATTGAGCTCAATGTTGCTTTGTGTTTGAAATTGTGTTGCCCATTGCAAAAACTGTAACTACTGTACGTAAAAGTCTGTTGCCTATTTGCCAAATATTTAAACTAAAGTAATTCATTCTGAGAAATTATATTTTGTATTGTAATGTATAATGTAATTATAATGTAATTAAAAATAATATATCTAAAAATAAATAGTTTAAAAAATGTAGTAAATCAGTATAAAAAAAATCAGTATAACAATAAATACATTCAAAATTGTCATTTACAAAACCTTTGAAATTCACTGAAAAAACCATAGGTTTCAGACCTGATATAGTTAGGAATTAGCATTTAAAAAACCTTTGAAATTCACTGAAAAAACCATAGGTTTCAGGGGCGTTATAGTTAGGAATTGGCATTTAAAAAAACCTTAGAAATTCACTGAAAAAAACAAAGATTTCAGGGGTGTTATAGTTAGGAATTGGCATTAAAAAAACCTTGGAAATTCACTGAAAAAACCATAGATGTCATGCATGTTATAGTTAGGAATTGGCATTTAAAAAAACCTTAGAAATTCACTGAAAAAACCAAAGATTTCAGTGGTGTTATAGTTAGGAATTGCCATTTAAAAAACCTTAGAAATTCACTGAAAAAAACATAGGTTTCAGTGAAATGGTCAGTGACATCACTGATGACATCACTGATGACATCTCAAATGACATCACTGATGACATCACTGATGACGTCATCTATGTGATAAATTAGTACACCTTCTCACACCCTAATATAAATTTTGATACACCAACTCAAAATTTCAGACGGCCATTTTGAAATCATAGATACTCCAATACCAATAACTACATACCCACTCATTGACTCTTAGATCTACTTGCACCTCCACTCACTCACCTGTACAGTCACTCAGACTTACAGTCACTCCCTACAAGACTATCATATGCATTTATACACATATATAGACACTCACACACTACCAATCATCCATTGAGGTACTGACACACCTAGTCAGTTGTGCAAATAATTAAACACAGTCCAATTGACTCACCTATACAGTTAAACGCACTCAAGTTCACTTACTTATAAAAACACTAAAAAATGTTGACACTCTCATTCAATTTCTAGTACAAGCACACACTCATCCATACAGCCAGTCCCACAATCACACACTCTCACATATAGATAGTTATATACTCTTATACACATATACACTGTGTTTCACATATGTAGTTACTGTCACATGTACAACTGAGGTATACATTCAATCACTAACACACCCTTACATACACTCACCCAACCATACAGTCCATCACAGTTGCACTCTTAAAACCATGCACCCATAGAATCACCCACTCATACATCTATGCACAGAGTCACACATACCCCACCCACACATACACTCAGGCACCCATACAGATACTCAGACAACCAATCAATAACCCATATAGACACTTATATAGCTATTCACAAAACCATGCAGCCACTTATACACCAACAGACAGACAGATACAGACATTCACACAGTTTAGTCACTAGTCTGCAGTAAGATACATTTAACCCCTTCGACGCTTGTGACGGAACTGTTCCGTCATGCACGTTGGTTGGGCTGTGCTTATGACGGAACCGTTCCGTCATGGCCCCGCCCGCGCTCAGATCCTTCAGCACTGCGCGGGAATCCGCGCAGCGCTGAAGGGGTTAATGACACACTTATAGAGTCAGTTACGCACCTAGAAAATCACCCATTCACACACTTGTACACCCATTTATTCTTCAACAGGCCTTTCCCTATATATATTAAACATATTAAAACTGTTCAGAAACACATACTCAATGGATGACGTCATCAGTGCTGTCATCAATGATGTCATTTGAGATGTCATCAGTGATGTCATCAGTGATGTCACTGACCATGTCATGAGTGATGTAATATGTGACATCATCAGCAGTGCATTGCGGGAGAGTGAGTTATAGTTAGCTGAACTAACTATAACAGGGGAATTTCTAGGGTTTTGTACGAGGGAAATGTCCAGCTAACTATAACGCCCCTGAAACCTATGTTTTTTTCAGTGAATATATATATATATATATATATATATATATATATATATATATATATATATATATATCAAGTAGTTTCAGATCCTTCTGTCTACCCTCACCCAAGGCAGTTGAATCGCTGATTGCCGGCGGAAAGCACCAGACATATAATTCCACACATTACACTCCAATATGGACCATTTTGACCGACAACAATAAGTCCTTTTTAATTTTTTGTGCATTCCACTATGTATGCCAGCCTGTCCCAGAATTCAGTGTGTGAGCAAGCCTTCTGAGTCAGGCGAAATGCGTAACTGAAAATAAATCAACTGTTGGTGAGATAACGCTCTGAGTGATCGCTTTATTTGAAGTAAATTTATGGAAAGTATATATATATATATACTCACTGAAAAACCATAGGTTTCAGGCACGTTATAGTTAGGAATTAGCATTTAAAAAACCTTAAAAATTCACTGAAAAAACCATAGGTTTCAGGGGCTTTATAGTTAGCTGGACTTTTCACTCGTACAAAACCATTGAAATTCCCCCGTTATAGTTAGTTCAGCTAACTATAACTCGCGCGCCCGCAATGCACTGCTGATGACGTCACATATTACATCACTCATGACATGACATCAGTGACATCACTCATGACATCACTGATGACATCTCAAATGACATCACTGATGACATCATCCATTGAATGTGTGTTTTTCAGAAAATTTCATATGTTTTATATATGTATATCTCAAGGTCGATGGAAGAATAAATGGGTGTATAAGTGTCTAAATGGATGATTTGTTTTTGAAAAATTGATTGTATAACTGACTGATTAAGTGTATCTTAGTGAATACATGGCTTAGTGAGTAATGTTTAAATATGTAAATATCTGTATCAGTCTCTCACTTTGTGTATAAGTGGCTGCATGGGTTGGTGAGTAGCTACATCAGTGTCTATATAGGTTATTAGTTGGTTTTTTGAGTATCAGTATGAGTGTCTGTATGGTTCGGTGGGGGGTATTACGTAGTGCATAGGTGCATGAATGAGTGACTCACTGTTTGTATGTGTTGAAGACAGCATGTGTGCAGGACTGTATGGGTGGATGAGTGTGTGCATGGGTGTGTTAGTGAGTGAATGACTGTCTCAATAGTAAATGTAAATGTAAATGTAAATGTTGTAGACTTGTAAAGCGCACAGCTGCCCCAGCAACGGGGCGTCCCGGCGCTGTAGACCGCTGGGGAACCCGTCCTGGCTATCCCTGTGAGATAGTCCCTTTCTGGGTATCTCCAAGGTGAAACCAGGCATCCCCGGCGTCTGTGGGGGGCCGTTGTAGAGATGAGGCAAGCTTAATGCCCAGAGTTGCCGAGTGTGTTCCTGGTTAGAGTAGGTACCGAGGCGAGAATTATCGAGTCCGTTTTGACCCTGGTAGTGTGTTTATGAGTAACTACATATGTTTTAAACTAGTATATGTGACTATTGGTGTATATAAGTGAGTATATGTGAGATTGAGAGATTGGAAGACTTCCTGTATGAATAAGTATGTGTTTCTATAAGTGGTTGTTTAAAAGACTAAGTATGTGTAAGTTTCTGTAGAAGTAAGTGTGGTGGTGTGTGTATAACTGTATATGCAAGTAAATGGATGTTTGATTCTTTATTAGCATGAGTGACTATGTGTGTGAGTAACTCTATGAATGAGTGGCGTTGTGTAACAGGATGTATAGGTGTATGAGTACATATGATGAGTGAGTACATGTACGAGTGACTGTATAGGACAGTTGGTGAATGTGTATGTGGATCTTAGAATTACTGAATAGGTTGTTGTATCTGGTATTGGTATGTCCATTGTTTTGAAAATTTTAGTTTCTATTTTTGGATGTGTGTATCAAAGGTTATATTAGGGGGAGAGGAGGTCTGCCACTCTATCACAAGGATGATGTCATCAGTGATGTCATTTGAGATGTCATCAGTGACATGAGTCATGTCACTGACCATGTCATGAGTGATGTAATATGTGACGTCATCAGCAGTGCATTGCGGGCGCGCAAGTTATAGTTAGCTGAACTAACTATAACAGGGGAATTTCAATGGTTTTGTATGAGTGAAAAGTCCAGCTAACTATAACGCCCCTGAAACCTATGGTTTTTTCAGTGAATTATTAAGGTTTTTTAAATGCTAATTCCTAACTATAACGTGCCTGAAACCTATGTTTTTTTCAGTGAATTTCAAAGGTTTTTTAAATGCTAATTTCTAACTATGCCTATAGAGATAGGACATGTGAAGAAAGCAGAAAAAACGCACAGAAAGAAAAAAAAGAAATGCAGAAAGAAGCAACAGAAGTCCTCAAAGACGAAGAAAAGTGCAGGAAGAAGGATAACGTGCAGAAAGAACAAACAGAAGAGCAGAAAGAAGCCTTGTTGCAAAATCATCCTGTACCCTCAACTTTTTCAGACGGATACTGGTGGTAATTGAGTCTGACTAACCAGTCCTAGAGCCAGTGCTATGTTAAAAGACACACAGAATACAGTGAAAACACCTACATACACTAGGGAACACTATGCATTGGGGTCCCCCTGTGATTAGCATGACCTCCTCTGTAAGCCCCTAGTATATAATAGGGCAGGGGATTAAAACTACCTCTTAAAACGCGCCTCTTAACTCAGGCCCCGTCCCCTCCCTTCACCACTGTGTAAACACGCCCTGTGGGCGTTTTTAGTTGGGAGATTAAGTTCATTTGAATCCTGAGGGTCCCTAGGGTCCAACTAGCCCACTAGGTACCTCCAGTAAGCGCCACAGAGCTGCGCTGCAGAGAGGTGTAAAAAGTGGCACGGCCTGGACCACCTCTCTGCAACGCAGCTCAGTGGCGCTTACTGGAAGCACCTGGTGGGCTAGTTAGCCCCCAGGGGCCCTCAGGATTGAAGGGGAATTATTTCCCCAACTTAAAACGCGCCATAGGGCGTGTTTGCACACGTCACCTCAGGCCCCGTCCCCTCCCTTCCCCACTGTGTAAACACGCCCTGTGGCCGTTTTAAGTTGGGAGATTAAGTCCCCTTGAATCCTGAGGGTCCCTAGGGGCAAAATAGCCCATTAGGTACGTCCAGTAAGCGCCATTGCAGAGAGGTGTAAAAAGGGGCACGGCCTGCAGCACCTCTCTGCAACGCAGAGCAGTGGCACTTACTGGAAGCACCTGGTGGGCTAGTTGGCCCCCAGGGTCCCTCAGGATTGAAAGGGAATTATTTCCCCAACTTAAAACGTGCCACAGGGCGTGTTTGCACACATCACCTTAGGCCAATTCCCCTCCCTTCACCACTGTGTAAACGCGCCCTGTGGCCGTTCTAAGTTGAGAGATTCCCCTTGAATCCTAAGGGACCCTAGGGTCAAACTAGCCCACTAGGTACCTCCAGTAAGCGCCACAGAGCTGCGTTGCATAGAGGTGTAAAAAGGGGCGTGGCCTCAGAACACCTGTCTGCAACGCAGCTCCCTGACGCATACTGGAGATACCAGTTGGGCTAGTTGGCCCTCAGGGACCCTCAGTATTGAAGGGGAATTATTCCCCAACTTACAACTGGCCAGGGGGCGCGTTTGCAGAGTGCTGCAAGGAGGGGGCGTGGCCTCCGGCACGATGCAAGTCTTTTATTTATTATATTTTTTTAAGGAGGGCTGTGTGGCCCCCCTTCTTTTTCTAATTTATTGGCCCTGGGGACCCCATCTCCCAGGGCCTGCACCCTAATTTCTTTTGTTAAAAAAAATAAATTTGGAAGGGGGCCGCGTGGCCCCCCTCCTAAGGCCTTAATCAGCCCCAGGGACCGCAACCCCCGAGTCGTGGCCTTTTGTTTTTTTTATTATTTAGGAGGGGTCTGCGTTGCCCCCCGCCTCAGGCCACTTATGGCCCCGGGGACCCCATCCCAAGGGGCCGGCCTTTGTTTTTTACTATTTTAAAAATATATATATTTATAGAAACACCTAGGACATGCTGGACAAACCGTATGTACCTATCACCATGACGATTTGCGTATTTATTCATTAAAAGGCGACTATGCATACAATGAATCCACGTGGAATGCATTTACACCGCTAGTGAAACTCTGACGTGTCTGACGCCCTACCATGCCTAATCCCGGCGCCCCCGCCGGTGGGTACTCTCCAAGTAGACACCCTTGTCGTTTATTTATACAAACATGGGTAGCTATTGATGGGCACATTTAATACACACGCACACCAAGCCATTCAAAGGGGATTCGACAAAAATTCGACCAAACTATGCAAGAAACCCCCCTCACGGTTAATAAAACACACATCCACCGCCGGATGTGTAATACTTTTCATTTCACTCTCTGGAAAGGAGACGAACCTCACTTGAGAGCCACAGCGTGCTCCTGGCTGAGCCCAATGCTGTGTTACACCCACCAGTGCCCGCCGAGTGCCACACACCTCTGTGTTGTTTTCCACCAGCTAGTGCGTATGCTATGACACTCTCTGGCCCATGTGCACTGTAACACCACCCCGTGAATATGTCATGCCACACTTGCCTTCGCACGGGTTATATTGCCCCATCTAACATGCCTTCCTCGATGTCAAGGTCATAACGCACAGCGCTATGCCATACATATTACAATCTGGGATCCATATCTTTGTCACAGTGCATATGCAACCTTACACTCCCCAGCACATATTTTATATTACAACTTTAGAGACTAGTTAGGTTACACAACACTGCCCTGTGCATATTACACTCCAAGGCGCATATCGCATAGCACGCGCTAGTGCCTGTGCTATCTCGCACACTCCAATGAATCTGTCATTGCGCACATTGTATTGCATATTATATTTCACGCCCCGGTTCATCTTATATCACACTTTTTGGTGCATAGTTTATACAATATACTATATCTAGTTTTCATTTTTAATCGTGCTCTCAGGACTATGTTCTATAGAACACTGCGTCCACCTACCCTTTTCATGGGCATTACATTTTGCGATGGGGGGTGGAGGGTCAGGGGGTGTTTCTGCAAAGTGAGCCCGGAGTCACAGTCACAAACGTCCTCTTATTCCTGAATAAAAGTGAGATTATGCTGCATACTTGTTCATATTTTAAGTAGTTACCACAGACACACATTTTAAAAACAATAAAGTTCCTAATACCCACCTTCTCTGAACAGTTAGCTTGCTGCCCCATTCACCTCCAGGCGTAGTCCCGATATCCTTACGGGTACTTACCTAGTTTGATTGACAGGACACTTGCAGCTATTCCATTTGATCCTGCGGTACAAGGTTGGTGTATCGGCCTGCCTACACTTAGACACTAGTTTAAGTTATTTGCTCGGTGCGCTTCGTTGTAGGTGCAGCAGTTTGTGTCATTTTGGTCCTGATGAAAGCCTAGATCCCAATAATTCTCCGATCGTTATAGGCTGAAACATGTAGACCCCTTGTTTTTGGGTGTTTGATAGTGCGTTCGGCTATTAGGCCAGTCCGCGCTACTACCTTGCTTTTAACATTGACACAGGGATATTCTTTATTAAAGTTTTTCTATGTTCCTGTAGTCAATTTTAAATCACTTATTCCACACTGCACTTCTAATTTTCACCCAACTTAGGTTAGCTTCATCGATCTTTAGGAGATCATTGTCCATCAGCGTAGAATAAAAACATCCGCGAGCTCCTCCCGTAGGTCCACACAGGGAGTAGTAGCTCCTCATCCGAACCAGGTTTGGGTGAGAGGAGATCCCATATGATGAAGCATGCCACCACGGTGGGTGATGGGATTTTGTCCTCTTTTTGAGGACTTTGTTAGCTTGGCTTTAGTCTAGGTACATTCAGGCAGTTTGAGCTCTTCTGTTCTGTGTTTCTGTAGTTTTTTACCTCTGGACTTCTGTTTTGAATCATTTGTAATCTGTCGCTGCTACCTCCACCCTGCCTGTCCACATGCCATGCCCCTATCCCCTTCCTCCTGTCCTCCATGGTCCATTTTACTGCCACACCCTTCTGCCCTCCCTGGTCTGTTGTGCTGCAACTGCTCCTCCTGCCTGCCCCGCGCGGTCTGTTGTGAGGCCCCTTCCCCTGAACTCTCTTGTCTGTGCCCAGGTCCTGACCCTCCCTTCTCTCCTCCATGGTCCTTTGTGCATGCCCCTGCACCCTCCTTCTTGCCCATCATAGCCATTGTGCTGCCACTAACCCTCCTGCTTGCCATGCATGGTCTTCTGTGCTACCATGGCCCCTCCCACCTTCCCTGTGTGGTCAGCTGGCTGCCCCTGACCCCCTCCCACCTTCCCTCCATGGTCTGTGTGTATGCCATCATAGTCTCACTGTTGCTCTCCATGGTGTGTCTTGTTTCTAGTGCCCATCCTGCCTGACCTCCATGGTCATATTGCTTTTCCTGCCCTGCCCCCTTGCCCCCAGCCCTCTGTTTCCA
This sequence comes from Triturus cristatus, assembly GCF_964204655.1. Taxonomy (NCBI): domain Eukaryota; kingdom Metazoa; phylum Chordata; class Amphibia; order Caudata; family Salamandridae; genus Triturus; species Triturus cristatus. Next base: position 8,351,264 of record NC_140584.1, read on the forward strand.
TGTGCAGACCCCTATTCCCTCCCTCCTGGCTTGTCTATTCCATTGTAATGCCCCTGATCCGTCCCTCCTGCCCTTTGTGGTCTGTTATGCTGCAGATTTCTCTCCTGTCTGTCCATTATGGTCAGCTAGCTACCATTGCCTCTTTCCCCTCTGTTCTCTGTTGTCCATGTGCATGGTCCTGTCCCCTCCCTATTGCTTTCTATGGATTGTTGTGCTGCACTCCCGTCCCGCATGCCCTGGGTTGTGTATTGTGCTGCTGCAAACCCTGATGCCTGCCCTGTAGGGTCAGTTTGGTGCACCTCTCCATGTCCCTCCTGTCCTCTGTTATCCGAGTCCGTGTCCCTACCCCAATTCCTCCTGCCTACCATGATCCAATGTACCATACTTGCGAACATTTTGGACTTGGTAAGAGGGAGATTTTGAAAAACAACTGGGGTATTGCTTTTCCCCTTTGAGTTACATTGAAAAAGAGGAGATTGTAGACAGGAGACAGATCAAATAAAGCCCATTTGAGCTTAAAAACATTGGACGTTTCCTGGCTGAAACGGGTCTGTTGGCATATATGGTTGTACTACCACTGCCTCTTCCTTCTGCCCACAATGGTCTATTATATTGCCACAGCCTCTCTTGCCAGTCCTGCATTGTTGGTTTGTTGCCCCTACCCCCCTTTCCACTGCCCTTCATAGTCTGTTGTGCTGCCACTGGCTTCCTGCCTGCCCAGTGTGGTTAAATGGTTGCCTCTGCACTCTCCTACCTGCCTTCAATTTTCAGAGTCCGTGCCCCTAGCCTCTGCCTCTCAACAGTATCCCAATGAACAACTAGATTGCTAACATTCTATATTTATTACAAACGTGTGGAACGCCTGACGTCATCTTGATGTAATGAAAACTGTAATACCAACATCATTTCCTTTAGAAATTACATATATGAGAGGGTCTTATTTGCATCAAAATTATGGTTAGTGCTCTAAAAAACTAAAATGAGGACATATTTTCTGAGCTTTCAAATAGCGACAAAGAACTTTTAAATTATTTGTAATCTTTATGTTTTTTTATCCAGTTGACCACTTGATTAACTGTTGCACTTAGGGGAGGGGATGTGGTGTTACTTCCAGAGCTGCAGACTTTGCAACTGGGGAACCAGGTTGGAGTTTTTGCTTCAGCTCAACATTCTGTGATTCTGGTCAAATCACTTAATCTCCCAATGTCTACAACCAAAATGAATTTGATCTTGTGTGATGTAACCAATGCTCATGTTAAGCACTCCAATACCTGACAAGTCTGCACTATATAAAACTGCAAATACACAAAAAAATAAGTGTTTTGCACACTTCTGTCATTGGGCTACATGTGGGCTACATCTGGGTGATATTTGTGCTGCATTTGGGCTCTTTTGCCTCTGGTGGCCATCTTTATTTGTTATGAAGTTTCCTAATTTCCTCATCTACTGCAGTCTCCTCAGTAGGAAATACTTTCAGTTTTTTACTTTGGTTCCATCAAGAAGACATTCAGATGTGTCACTCATTTGCCATAAATTCTGAATGTTAGCACTCTAGTTGCTCATTAGATCACTGTAGTAAAGCTACTGCTCACCAGGGAAGTCTGCTACTGGTATTCAAAGTGCATGTTTCAGTCTGCATGTCAGAATTTTTTAATGAAATAGAAGAGGATTTGAGAAGTCAAAATGTGCCCTAATTTTTCTTTCTGCAGCACTAATCATAATTTCTATGGCAAAATGACCCCCTCATTTTATTACTTTGTAAATTAAATGTTTTAAGTGTTACCACTTTATTCCAATCAAGATGGCTTCAGGTGTGCCATACTTTTGTCATAAGTAAGACTGTTAGCGCTCTAGTTGTTCGTTAGAACACTCTGGGACATTCTGTCATTGGGCTATACTTGGGCTACATCTGGGTGATATTTGGGCTACATTTGGGCTCTTTTGTCTCTGGTGGCCATCTTGGGAGATTTATTTGTTATGAAGTTTCCTAATTTCCTCATTTGCTGCAGTCTCCTCAGTAGGAAATACTTTCAGTTTTTTACTTTGGTTCCATCAAGAAGACATTCAGATGTGTCACACATTTGCCATAAATTCTGAATGTTAGCACTCTAGTTGCTCATTAGATCACTGTAGTAAAGCTACTGCTCACCAGGTAAGTCTGCTGCTGGTATTCAAAGTGCATGTTTCAGTCGGCATGTCAGTTTTATTTTATGAAATGTAAGAGGATTTGAGAAGTCAAAATGTGCCCTAATCTTTCTTTCTCCAGCACTAATCATGATTTCTATGGCAAAATTAACCCCCTTATTTTGTTCCTTTGTAAATTAAATGTTTTAAGTGTTACCACTTTATTCCAATCAAGATGGCTTCAGGTGTGCCATACGTTTGTCATAAGTAAGACTGTTAGCGCTCTAGTTGTTCGTTAGAACACTCTGGGACATTCTGTCATTGGGCTATACTTGGGCTACATCTGGGTGATATTTGGGCTACATTTGGGCTCTTTTGTCTCTGGTGGCCATTTTGGGAGACTTATTTGTTATGAAGTTTCCTAATTTCCTCATTTACTTCAGTCTCCTCAGTAGGAATTACTTTCAGTTTTTTACTTTGATTCCATCAAGAAGGCATTCAGATGTGCCACACATTTTCCATACATTCAGAATGTTAGCACTCTAGTTGCTTATTAGATCACTGAAGTAACGCTACTGTTCACTAGGGAAGTCTGCTGCTGGTATTGAAAGTGCATGTTTCAGTCTGCATGTCAGAATTTTTTAATGAAATAGAAGAGGATTTGAGAAGTCACTCAAAATGTGCCCTAATTTTTATTTCTGCAGCACTAATCATACTTTCTATGGCAAAATGAACCCCCTCATTTTGTTCCTTTTTAAATTAAATGTTTTAAGAGTTACCACTTTATTCCAATCAAGATGGCTTCAGGTGTGCAATACGTTTTTATAAGTAGGACTGTTAGCGCTCTAGTTGTTCTTTAGAACACTCTGGAAAGCTGCAGTAGAACACAAAGGAATCAACTGACAGTATCTGCCCTTGTTGGATGTTCATGTTTTACTGAGAATGTCAGACTTCATTCTCACATGACTGAGAAAGATAATGTGAATTTACAGAAAATATGCTCTCAGTTTAGATTATAGATCACCTTCCAAACCTCTGTGGGAAAAGCATGAGAAAATAGTTTTCTCTCAAACATGATTCATGATATCACAGCAGAGGGCTTTTTCACATAGTAAAATCACCTTAGAACACACCACAATTCCTAAAATGAATATGGTACCATCAACAAATGATTTAAAATGTAACTAAAGTCTTAAAACCTTCTATTAACTGCAATGCTTTTTAATGAGGTGCTATCATGAATATTGGTCCCAAGATGGCTGCCAACACTTCTTGGATGAAGTACTAACAGCCAATCAGATCTCATGATGAGATGTGTGGTTAGGCTCCGCCCAGATATATCTATCTTTTTAACTCTAATTCTCTCAGGAACTACTGAACGGATTTACACCATTTAAGCAAAAGGCATGAGTCTGAACTGAGGACTACCTCTTTGCCAAATTTGGTGTAATTCCGTTCAGCAGTTCGGGCTGTAGCTGCGTCAACATGTCCTATGGGAAAAGGCATGTGGAAAACGTGTTTTGGGACCCCCCTTTTTTCTCGGCCCCCGCTTGACGAATCAGTCGCCAGTAGATAGTTATAGTTAGAATCGTGTTTCCATAGGAAATCTCAAATTCTATTTTTTGAATAACTTTGGCGCCGGTTGACGAATCCTCGCGAAATTTACAAAACTAATGGGGCGCTCCGCTCAGCTCCTACCCTGAAAGTCTCGGTGTGATTCGTCAAGCGGGGGCCGAGAAAAAAGGGGGTCCCAAAACACGTTTTCCCCATGCATTTTCCCATAGGACCTTTAGTCGAAGGTACAGCCCGAATGGCTGAACAGAATTACTTGAAATTTGGCAAAGAGGTAGTCCTTAGGTCAAGGAAGTGCCTTTTGCATGTCTGGTGTAAATCTCTTCAGTGTTTCCTGAGAAAATTGCAGTTAAAAATTATATAAATATCTATAAGAGCGCACCGTGCGCGCAAGTGCGCGCACCGTGCTCGCACCGTGCCGTGCGCGAGCGTAATTCTGATTGGTCGTTAGATCTCTGTCAACATTCGGATCGGTCGAAATCAGGAAGTGTCGGCCGCCATTTTGTGTGTCCCTATGAAAAAAAAAGGTGGAGAACGTGAAAAGGGGGCAGGCTAGCGAGTTCCTGAACCCCTAGCCTTTGTCAGGGGGTCACAAAAGGACCCCGAAGGGTGAAAAAACCATTTTTTTTTTTTTTTAAAAATCTCGGGGTGCGCGCACGGTGAAAAACCCTTAAAAAAAAATTAAAAACATATACGAACGTGAAAAGGCGTCAGGGTAGAGAGTTTCTGACCCCCTAGCCTTTGTCAGGGGGTCCCTGAAGGATCCCGAAGGGTGAAAAAAACATTTTATTTTTTTTCAAAAAATTGCGGGGTGCGCGTACCATGCGCGCACGGTGCGCGCACGGTGGAAACACATTTGTAAAATAGAATTCAAATAAAAGTTTCAGTGATTAGATATTAGGTGGCTCTAAAAAGAGCCGTTGGGTTAATGGAGGAACAGAGGAACAAAAAAACGAAAAAATGAAAAAAATTATGGCGGGGAGCATGAGTGCTGCTCTATCTTCCACTCTATCAGGTTAATGCTGGTGTCACCAAGAGAGAGAAGAGCATTGCAGTCATTGCACCGTATATGCACCCTCTCAAAAAGAGGGCATATATCCAGAGGAACAGAAGTAGGTGAAGCTGCCGCCGCAGATGAAGTGCTCGGCTGAGCTGCCAATGATGTGCTCGGCTGAGCTGCTGTGGATGTGCTCGGCTGAGCTGCTGGAGGGTTTTCTCTAGCAGCTCGAGCAAAAGCCACAGGATGTACTCCTTCAATGTGCCTTAACATAGTGTAAATACTAAAAGAGTATTTCTTGGTAGGATTTCCACGAGATAAGGTCGTTCCACAAATAGTGCAGGTGACTTTGGGAGCATTCACCTTCTTCTGCCCCTCAGGAAAAGTGAAAAATTGCCATATAAAAGAGTCTTTCTGTTTCCTCTGCCTCTGTGGCACAAGAGTCTCCTGTTCACTCCCAGTAGATGGCTGCTGCTCTGCCATTGTATCACAAAAACAGTTCAGCTCCTTCTCCCAGGGAATCAGAAGTAATAATGAGGGGAGTGGGTGCGGTGTTGGAAGAATCTGGAACGGAAACTACTATGAACCAATGAAAAGTGTTCTTTCTTAATCAAATGACTTGCCGTGCGCGCTCCGTGCGCGCACGGAGCACGCAAGGAGCACACGCACATGCGTGTACGGAGCACGCACGCATGCACGCGCGAAGCACTCGCGCGCAGAGCACGCATGACGTACGCATGCACACGTGGAGCACGTACGCATGCGCACACGGAGCACTTACGCATGCGTACCCAGTGCGCGCACCGCGCACGATGACGGTGCAAGCACCGTGCGCACACCGCGCACGGTCAAAAACACTTAAAAAAAAAAGAAAAAATTAAAGTGTTTATAAGTTTATAGAAGATATTAACTATGCTGTTCAACTTTATCCAAAATAAAAAAAAGAGCTGATCCATTCCATATTACAGGATACAGCCAATCTATAACTATATACATAGGTAGCTTATTGTAAAATAAATATTAAAAAAATATAATAATACATTCATAAATTAGCATTTAAAAAACCTTTGAAATTCACTGAAAAAACCATAGGTTTCACACACGTTATAGTTAGGAATTAGCATCTAAAAAACCTTGCAAATTCACTTAAAAAACCATAGGTTTCACACATGTTATAGTTAGCTGGACATTTCACTCGTAAAAAACCAATGAAATTCCCCCGTTATAGTTAGTTCAGGTAACTATAACTCACGCGACCGCAATCCACTGCTGATGACGTCAGATATTACATCACTGATGACATATGTGTCTTTCTGTAAAATAAATATTTGTTATAGATGTATAGCTAAAGGTTAATGGAAGTATAAATGGGTAAATAAGTGTCTAAATACAGTGATGTAATATCTAACGTCATCAGCAGTGGATTGCAGGATCAGGTTTCTCATAACTTGGGGCCAGCATGATTCTCAATCCCCTCGGGATCCTACCAACCTCCAAATAGCGGGATAATGATTTGTGCTCCCACCATTTCGCCTGTTCGGCGCGCATAATTTTCTCCAGCTTCCTGAATTGTTCCCTTAGACTGGTGTTGTCCCCCCTCTCCGCACTGTCTTGTGCTGGCGCTGCTGCCTCATTGCTGGGGGAGTCATCGAACATTGTGCATGCTGCAGCTTCCCTGCCTCATAGCGGTCGCCAGTAGATAGTTATAGTTAGGATCGTGTTTCCATAGGAAATCCGCAACATTCTATTTGGAATAACTTAGGCGCCGATTGACGAATCCTCGCGAAATTTTCAAAATAGGTGGGGCGCTCCGCTCCGCTCCTTCCCTGAAAGTCTCGGGGGGATTCATCAAGCGGGGGCTGAGAAAAAGGGGGGGTCCCAAAACACGTTTTCCCCATGCATTTTTCCATAGGACCTTTAGTCCAAGCTACAGCCCGAACGGCTGAACAGAATTTCTTGAAATTTGGCAGAGAGGTAGTCCTCAGGTCAGGGATGTGCCTTTTGCAGGTCTGGTGTAAATCTGTTTGGTATTTCCTGAGAAAATAGCATTTAAAAGCATATATATATCTATAGGCGCGCTCCGTGCGCGTACGGTAAAACTTACCGTACGCGCACGCTGCCGTGCGCGAGCGCGATTCTGATTGGCTGTTTGATCTTAGTAAACATTCGAATCGGTCGAAACCAGGAAGTGTCGGCCGCCATTTTGTCTCTCGCAGTGTGAGGGGGTAAAAAACAAAGATGGAGAACGTGAAAAGGGGGCAGGGTGGACAGTTCCTGACCCCCTAGCCTTTGTCAGCGGGTCCCAGAAGGACCCCTAAGGGCCCAAATTTATTTTAATTTTTTTACGAAAAATCGCGGAGTACGCGTAGCTTGCGCGTACGGTATAAACCGAAAAAATCCACGAACGGCGTAACGTGGGCGCTCGGTGCGCGATGCGCACCGAGCGCCAACAGCATGCACCCGGTGTGCGAAGCGCACCGTGCGCGCACGGTACGCGCACGGTGAAAAACCTTAAAAAATAAATAAATAAATACATAACTTAGCATTTAAAAAAACGTACAAATTCACTGAAAAAACCATAGGTTTCACACACGTTATAGTTAGGAATTAGCATTTAAAAAACCTTGCAAATTCACTTAAAAAACCATAGGTTTCACACATGTTATAGTTAGCTGGACATTTCACTCGTGAAAAACCATTGAAATTCCCCTGTTATAGTTAGTGCAGGCAACTATAACTCACGCGACCGCAATCCTCTGCTGATGACGTCAGATATTACATCACTGATGACATATGTGTCTTTCTGAAAAAAAAAATGGGTAATATATGTATAGCTAAAAATTAATGGAAGAAGACATGGGTAAATAAGTGTCTAAATACAGTGATGTAATATCTGACGTCATCAGCAGAGGATTGCGGTCGCGTGAGTTACAGTTGCCTGCACTAACTATAACGGGGGAATTTCAATGGTTTTTCACGAGTGAAATGTCCAGCTAACTATAACATGTGTGAAACCTATGGTTTTTTAAGTTAATATATATATATATATATATATATATATATATATATATATATATATATCGCGCTCCAAACTCCGTCTTTGCCTCTTCACTCTCGATCGGGTGCTCTCATAGCGGTGACGGACACCGCGTGTGTAAACGGGCTCGTGGTACCCTAAACAAAATACCAGCACTCACGGGAACAGTGTCTTCAGTTTATTTGGAAGACAAGCTTCACGACAAAACGCGTTTCGGCTGCCGCCTTTGTCAATTGTGGTCGGCGCGCGCATTCAGTAAACAGATATACATTTCCTGTATCATGGCAATGAACATAGGACTTCCGTCAGTCCCGGAGTGGCAGCCATTATTGAACATGCAAAATCTGCCTTAAATTAAAGTTTCTTATTGTTTGCAAAGTGCAATATCTCGCCCTGGATGGGCTTTCATAAACAATAAACAATAAATATAAAATAATACATAAAAAACACACTTAAACCCTGGATGGGTATATTGCTGCCAAAAACATCACTGCTGTTTCCTAAATTCCAAACAGATTCTTGCTGTTACAGGTGAACGGACATTTCTTCTCCACTGTTTAAACCAAAAGGCATCCTGGTCTGATTATCAATTATATGTCTTGACTCTAATCTTCTGAGTTGTAGCTGTCTATCACCCCCTCTGACACTAGGTGGTACATGATCTATGCAAAAGAAACTAAGCAAGTCCCTATTGCTTTGGTGAAATTTTTCAAAGTGTCTGGCCACCGGGTAATTTGCATCCTTGTTATTTATGGCCCTTAAGTGTTCAAGGATACGGATCTTAGTGGGGTGTATGGTGCTGCCTATGTAGCGCAAGCCACAAGGGCACACCAAACAATACACTGTAAAGCAGGTATTACAGTTCATCAATTTGTTTATCTTTCTGGGGTGATCAAGACCAGGTATGCTGTAATTGGTGACCTTCCGACTGTTTCTGCATGCTCTACACTTCATACATGGAAAAAAGCCTGTAATCTTCCCAAAGGGTGGTGTGGTGCTCATTTTGTTACAATGACTCTGGACTAGGTCGTCCCTAAGAGTCCTCGCTCTTCTGAATGTAATCAGTGGAGCTTTGGGTATCTCCCTACCAATAATGGGATCAGCTTTCAAAATGTGCCAGTTCTTTCTAAAGATTTCCCTGATATTTTGGGCGTCCTCTGAGAAATTGGTGATCATTCTGAAGTTGTTATTCTTACTTCTTTTACTGCTTATTTCCATGTTTTTGCTATCTTCCCCGATGATAAGATCGGTTCTAGATTTTAATTCAGCCTTTCTCTTGGCCTGCTCTAGAATATCCTGATGATACCCTCTGAACCTGAATCTATTCATGCTCTCTTGTGCTGCAGAGACATAGTCACAATTGCGTGTGCAATTTCTCTTAATCCGAAGCAATTCGCCATATGGAATGCTAGTTTTAGTTGATTCCGAATGGCAGCTTCGGGCATGCAACACGGAGTTTCCCGCGGTGGGTTTCCTGTGCAAGCGGGTGCACAGTTGCCTGCACTAACTATAACGGGGGAATTTCAATGGTTTTTCACGAGTGAAATGTCCAGCTAACTATAACATGTGTGAAACCTATGGTTTTTTAAGTTAATATATATATATATATATATATATATATATATATATATATACATATATATATATATATATATAACCTCCTGGCAGTCACCAGTAGGTAGTTATAGTTAGGACCTTGTTTCTATTAAAAAAGTGGGTTTTTTGCCAATATCTTTGGTGCCATTTGATGAATATTGGTCCGCTCAGGTCAGCTCCTGTCTTGAAAGTTTCGAGGTGATTTGTAAAGTGGGGGTCGAGAAAAAAGGAGGGTCCCAAAATGCGTTTTCCCCATGTTAATTTCTATAAGAATTTTAGACAAAGCTACAGCACGAACTGCTGAACAGAATAACACCATATTTGACGAAAAGGTAGGTCTTGGTTCAGAAAGCGTGCTTTTTTTAAAAAGGGTGTAAATCCGTTCAGTAGTTCCTGAGAAATTAAAAAAATAAAAATATCGATATCTGAGGGCCGAGGACGCTCCCTCTGAGCACGATCTTCATTGCTATTGGCTGCCAACACTCCAAACCAGAAAGTGTTGGCAGCCATTTTGTGACTTGGTAAAACCGAGTCACAAGACAGTAAAAAAAAAAGCATACAAAACAAGAAAAGAGCTCAGGGTAGCAACACCCTGACCCTCTAGGCCTGCTCAGGGGGTCCCGCAAGGATCCCCAGGCCCATAAAAAGCATTTTTAAAATAATTTCGGCCGGATTCGTGCTCGATGTGCGAATCTGGTTGAATTTTTTTAAAAAAACGAAGTGCAGGCTCCTGCCCTTTGTTTGTTTTAAGCCCCCAGGTGGGCCAGGTCCCGGGGCAATTCATAATTATGGTGTGGGGGCTCAGGTAGCCCCCCACAGCTCCAGGGACTGCCACCTCCCCGGTGCTTTACTCATAATGTGCATGGGAGCATACACCCCCCTGCAGCCCTGGGCACCGCTACCTCCCTGGGGCTTTTTCAAAAAATGCATGGGGGGCTCCTGCCCCCTCACACTGCCCCAGGGCATCTGTAATTATGTGCAGGGGGCCTCACGGGCCCCCCCAAGACCCAGAGACCGCCACCTCCTCGGGGCTTAAACATTATTAAAGAAAGTGTGGTGGGACTTCTGACCCTCCCCACACTACCCCAGGGATCACGACCTCCCCGGAGCATCTGTAATTATGTGCAGAGGGCCTCACGGGCCCCCCAAGCCCCGGGGACGTCCACCTCCCAGGGCTTAAATATAAATTTAGAAAGTGTGAGGGAGGTGGTGGTCCCCGGGGCAAACTTTAATTTTCGGTCGGGGTACGTTGCGGACCCCTGGGCCCACCACCTCTCTGGGGCTTTTCACACAAAGTGAGGGGGACCGTGCAGCCCCCCTCCTGGAACCCTCTATGGCCATGGGGACCGCCACCCCAAAGTGCCAGCTACAGCAATGTCCCGGGATGCCCACCCCCTGGGACACTGCAGTTTGCAATGACAGGGCGAGAGCATTGCAAACTTCTGCTTTGCTCCGTGGAAGCTACAGCAGGAAACCTGCTCTCACTTCCACAAAGCAAAGCAGAATTGCTTTTGTACAAGGGGAGCTGCATGTCAGCACCTCCCCTTGCCCAAAAGCAATGCCGGCTCCTGTATGAGGCGGGGACCCAGCTAGGACTGTGGGGGCATTGAGGCTCCCCCGTGGTCCCCAATGCTGAGGCCAGGTCCCAGGGATGGGGTCCCCGGGGACAGAAGTGGCCCAGGGAAGGGGGGCCATGCGGCCCCGCTCCCAAAAATGTTAGAAAAAAACAAATGAGGTAATGCCCCGGGGGATGGGGTCCCCAGGGCCCAGAAAATATTGATACAAGGGAGCCACACAGCCCAACTTCCAACCCCCCAAAAAGGAAATAAAAACAGCATCTCGCCAGAGGCTCCTGCAAACGCGCCTCCTGGTGCGTTGTGGTTTGGGGGATTAAGTCCTCTAGATCCTTAAGGGTCCTTAGGGGCCAACTAGCCCACCAGGTATTTCCAGTAAGTCCCACACAGAGGGATTTCTGAGAGGTGGTCCGAGGCCACGCCCCTTTTTACACTGGTCTGCAAACGCACCTCTTGGCGCACTGCTGGTGGGGCGAAGAGGTCCTCTTGTGTCTTATGAACCTCAGAACACAAGTGGACTTCATGCCCCGAGCAGCAGTGTACCAGGAGTGGTGTAAAACGGGAGCGTGGCCATGGACCACTTTCAGCAATCGAGTGGTGTGGGGCTTACTGGAAGTACCTGGTGGGCTAGTTTGCCCCCATGGACCCTCAGGAGGCAAGGGGAATTCATCCCCCAACCAAGAGCATGCCATGAGGCACGTTTGCAGAGTGGTGGAAAAAGGGTGCATGGCCTGTGTCCACCTGTCAGCAATCCCACTATCTGGGGCATACTGGAGATATCTGTTAGGCTAGTTGGCCCCTAAGGACCCCCAGCAGCAAAGTGGACTTTAATCCCCATCCAAGAGGGCGCTAAGGAGCGCATTTGCAGAGTGGTGGGGAAAGATGGCATGACCTGCTGTGAGAACTTAGCAATCCTGCTGTGTTGAACTTACTGTAGGTAATAGGAGGGGTAGTTGGCCCCCAAGGTTGTCCTTGGGGGCCAACTACCCCTACTGTTACTTCCACTAAGTTCCACACAGTAGGATTGATAAGAGGTCTTCGGAGGCCATGCTCACCTTTCTACACCACTCTCCAAACACGACTCCTGGCACAGTACTGGTTGGGGGATAAAGTCCTCTTTACTCCTGGAGGACTTTGGGGGCCAAGAAGCCCTCCTGGTACCTTCTGGAAGTCCCAAGCAAAGGAATTCCTGAGTGCTGGTTGAAGGTCCAGCCACCTTTCTCCACCTCTCTGCAAACGTGACTACTAGTTAAACAAGCATCTGCAATGTAATAGTGTGAGAAGTTGGCATGGTATATGCTGGTCACTAGTTAAAGTGGCCACCTTGCACCAGTACAATTCGACTCTTATGGTAGATAGGTTTAAGACAACCTTTTAAAGAAAGCTATCCTAGTGGTAGCTGTGGAGAGCAGCCTTCAGGCTAAGTCTTTAGAGGAATGTAAAGCAGCTTGTTTTACCTAATAATCTCTTGAATTACTAAATGAAAGGACACCACACAGGTATATATATCAAATATATATGTATTTATTACTAGACACACTCTACTAATCTCTTTATGAGATTAGAAGTCAGGAACATATGCACAAATCAACGTTTCACAATAAATTAATCACAAATATGGCTGGGGCCCTAGGGGCGTACCAGACCATATACTAAAAAAGAGACTTAGGAATATCGACTTGCGAGGGGACAAGGCCTAGGGCCTTCAGAAGCACTGGGGCCTCACTAATCCACCCAAGGCAGGTAAGTAAAGGACCCACGGGAGGCGCATGCAGTGTGAGAACATAGCCGCGGATCCCAATAGACTTCAATAGAGCAAGTCGCGGTTGGAATTTTAAAGTTTTAGGATACTTCAGGAGAGTCTACAAGCAAGTCACTTACAGGGTAAGTAGTTCTAGAGCCAACACACACAGGAGCACCATAGTGCTGGAGTTACCTTACCCAGGGAAGCCGGGTGCATAGGTGTCTTTTGGCGTCGGGTCGCGGCGTCGATTTCAATGGGAGCCAAAGAAGACTTGCTGCTTGTGAAGACAGGAGAAGTGTCCGGTGAAATCCAAGGCTGGATTCTGAAGAAAGAAGACCTGAAAGCAGAAGGGACAGTGTTCAAAGTCACTTGGCAGTGACCCGGGGCAAGGAAGCTGGATGCCCACAGTCATTGGATGATTACAGGTGATCACGGGTGTCTTGAATCTTCAGCCACGAGGTCCAGGAGGTGTCAATGATGACCAAGAGCTGGATTCAGCGTGCTCCACGAAGTCTGCAGCTTACTGTGGTATCGGTGACCAGATTGGAGCTAACAAGCCTTGGTAACAGCAAGTCTTGTGGAAAGTGTAAAAAGTCAGCGGTGCAGACCAGCAAGGTCTGAGGGACTCACCCAGCGAGGGTAAGTCAGGGCAGACCTGGAGCAACCAGAGGAGCCCTTTGGAATTGTAGGAAAGTCTTCTGGGGACCCACAAGCCAACTGGCAAGGGATCACAAAGACACCTCAGGAGGATTCACTCTACAGGAGCCCACGGTCACTCGGGACAAGGTAAACCTCCGATCTTCAGTGGAAATCCTGCTGGAGGCTTCGACCACAAGTGGTCCAATGCACAAGTTCATAGAACGTCGTGAAGGGGTTGCACTCGGAAATTGTGCCTGGTACCCAGGTATTGCGGTTCCTCGTCACTCGTGGGGTCTACTTGCCTCAGCTTCACTCGGGACTCACGATGGCCTTGAGGAAGTCAGGAAATCCACTTCTGGGGTTGCAGAGACTTCAGACTCCGGCGGGAGTGGGAAAGTTTGCAACCATTGATTCAAAGTTTTGGTGCCTGCCAAGCAGGAGAGTCACTCCTTGACTCCAAGGGAGATTCTTCCGTCTTCCAGAGGTAGTGGAACGTCAAAGGTCCAGGATTCTTCTTCAGAGCATCATCAAGAGTAATCAAGATTACAATTGTGAGAAGGTGGCCTGATATATGCTGTCCACTAGTTCTAGTGGGCACCTTGTATCAGTCCAAACAACCCCTTATGGTGATAGGTTAAAGACAACCTTATGTGAAAGCTATCCTAGTGGTAGCTATGGAGAGCAGCCTTCAGGCTAAGTCTTGAAGGAATGTAAAGCAGCTTGTTTTACCAGTCTATAATCTCTTGAATGATCAAATGAAAAGACAACCACACCAGGTATATATTCAAAATATATGTATTTAAGATAAATCACACCCCTCTAGTCTCTTTATGAGACTTGAGTTCGAAGTACTTCAGTAACAAGTGTTTATGCATTATTAAAAGCACAAATACACGTTTGGGCCCTAGGGGCGTACCAAACCATATACTAAAATAGTGGTATAAGAACCACGACTGAGATAGGCAAGGTGCCTATCACCTCTAGCATCGCTGGGACCCCAAGGAAGCACCCAAGGTAGGGACGTCGGGAGCCACGGGAGCCGTATGCAGTGTGGAAACACAACCGCGGGTTCCTATTACTTTCTATGGGGAATGTCGCGGTTGGAATTTTAAAGATTAGGGGCACTTCAAATCGTCCTAGGACCAAACCCTTTTGGGCATAGACAGTTCTAGGGCTAGCACCCACGAGAGTACCGGAGTACTGGAGTTACCTCACCCAGGGAAGTGCATAGGTGCCTTTTGGTGTCGGGTTGTGTCGTAGATTCCAATGGAAGCCTGCAAAGAACTGCTGCTGCCGAGAGGAGGAGAAGTGTCCGCAGAGATCCAAGCCTGGATCTGGGATGTAAGGAACCTGAAAGCAGTGGGGACAGAGTCTGGGTCACTTGCCAGTGACCTAGGGCAGGATGGACCAATGCCCACAGATGTCGGTTGCTTCAGGTGAGTTGTCAAGTGTCTTGATTCTTCAGCCACGAGGTCCAGGAGGCGTCGACGAAGTCCATGAGCCGGATTCGAGCTGTCCCACAAAGTCTGTCGAGTGCTGCGGTGTCGGCGACCAGAAAGGACCCAACAAGCCTTGGCAACGGCAAGTCTCAGGAAATCAGAGAAAGGACTGCGGTGCAGACCAGCAAGGTCTGATGGATGGACTCACCCAGCAAGGGTAAGTAAGCACAAGTCTGGAGCAACCAGAAAAGCACAATTAGAAGTGGAGTTGCTTTGTGGGGACCTGCTAGCCAATGGGCTAGTGATCGCGAAGGAGCTTCGAGCGGTCGCACTTGGAGCGGGCCCACGGGTCACTCGTGGAGTGGAGGCCAACAATCTTCGGTACAGGAGGTGCTCAAGGCTAGGGCTACCTGGAGCCCAAAGCACAACTTCGAGGATGACCAGGAAGGTGTTGTTGCTGCAAAAGTTCACAGTGTCGAGGGGTCACAGTTCCACATTACCCACGATAGCCACGGGCCTCAGCTTTGCTGTGTACTCAGGGTAGCCTCAGAGAAGTCTGGAAATCCACCTCTGGTGATGCAGAGACTTCGGCGTCTGGCGGGAGCTTCAGCAATGCAGACTGGTCAGTTGCTTCTTTGGTGCCTGCCAAGCAGGGGAGTCACTCCTTGACCCCAAGGGAGATTTCTTACATCTTCAAGTCGAAATAGAAAGTCGAAGGTCCAGGATATATGTTTCAGAAGTTCGTACAGGGTAATCTAAAGTCCTAGGGACTGAATTCCTATACTTATACTAAGTGTAGGGGATGGACTAACTCTAAGGCCCCACCTATGGGTGGGCCTGGGGTGGGGGTGGTTACACCCCTTCCCCTTTGTCCAGTTTCGTGCCAGAGCAGGGGCAGGTAGCCCCTGAACCTGTTTGAGCTGGCATATGCACAGAGGAGCTTACTGTCCCCCCAGTGCACTCTAGGAGTGCACCCACCCAGCCCCAATACACTAAACCCTGTCTGGGAGGTGGTTACACCTCCCTGTGACAAGATGCCTATTGTTGGGCCTCCTCCACTGCGAGTTTCGGTCAGCAGCAGGAGGGCAGCCCAGTCTCTGTGACTGGTGGCATCCATTTTGTGATGCCAGGGCTCTTCAGGTTTCTACCGTGTTTCCACAGTGGGTACATGTCTATCCCTCTACAAGGGTGGGATCATACACCCACACCAGTTACTGGTTTGGGGGTATGATTCCAAAGCGTTTGACACCAAACACGACATGTTTTGATGCAGTCATTCCAAAGTTAGCATTAACCATGAGGTTATAATGCACTTAAGAGTATATGGTTTAACCACATCCACAAACAACCCCAGAGAATAGACTCTGAGAGCTGCAGAGGGGCCCTGCTCAGGTAGAGGCACCCCCTCACATGGAAACCAAGCACCCTGCCCTCAGGATTGATAGGGCCTGCCTTAGGGGTGACTGATAGGTTTATATGTGTGTGCAGGTAGAGATATAGTAAACCTATATCTCAGTGAGGAGTGCTAACACTACCTCACCCAGGTTGCAGTAGCCAGACCCCCCCAGGATATTGCGGCATAGATTTGCAAATTTAGCGGCACAAAAATGGAAATTTAGCGGCACAAATATGGAAATTTAGCAGCACAAAAATGGAAACTTTGCGGCATTAATGCGCCACTTTATTTTACTCATATTGATCAGCCTTAAATCCTTGTAAACTGATTTAGCAGAGTATTTAACTTTTAAAAAGACATTATAAACTGGCTGAGAGAGTTCTTTTCCTCTATTATTCGTGAATCGTGAAATTGCAAAATGCTGGAGGGTCTGCTCAGTGTTGCCCCTCCTCATTGCCTCCCCTCTCTCTCTATTCTGCTTCATCCACCCCTTCCTCTTGCTTCCCTCACCTCTGGGATATTCTCAAACAATAAAGTTTTGTAAAATCCCATAACAAAACAAGAATTGCCAAAAGGCTAGTGGCCAACGCCTGACCTATTGGCTTTGCCAATGCTTGCATGGATGAGTTCTAGATTATGGGCCATATGTATCAAGCCCCCTTTTTGCGAATCTCAATTTGCGATTTTTAGCGAATCGCAGGTTGAGAATCGCAAAACGGGATGTATATAAAGAATCGCAATTAAATAGCGATTCCGTAAAAATCGCTATTTATTTGCGAGATATGAAATAGTGATTCCTTATCTGGAAAAATCGCAAAATTGTGAAATTCGCCAATTTGAGAATCGGTAACTCAGGTGCAGCATGATGACATCACAACCAGGAAGTGTGACTACCCATACTGCACCTGAGTTTCTGAAGCACTGTGTGAGAGAAGGAGTGGAGGTGAGGGAACTCTGCAGTGCAAGAACCAATGGCAGACACTGGAGACATGGCCAGCCAGGAGAAACAGGCAGGAGGAGAAAACATAAGTTTTCAGAAACTGAACTGGAGGTCCTGATACAGGAAATGGCGGTAAGCCACGAACTGCTCTTTGGGAAGAAGTCCCTGCGGCTGCCGGAGACACGCAAGCACCGGATCTGGTCAGACATCCAGCGCAAAGTCAATGCAGTAGGTGTCACCCACAGGAGCGTGGAAGATCTAAGAAAGCGCTGGTATGACATGCGCCAGCGCTCCAAGGAGAAGGTAGCTGCCAGGTTGGAGCAAGCAAAGAGGACTGGTGCTGGGCCCTCCACCACCACTGACTCCACACCACTTGAGGAACTGGTTGAGGGGACCCTGCTACCAGAGAGTGTGATGGGCGTGTCCGCACTGGACTGCTCCGACCCCCCGGCACCAAGACAAGGCAAGAAGCATACCATCACCCCCCTGATACTCCCCAACTACCCCTACACACCCAGTAGCGACCCATGGGCAGAATCAGACAAAAACTCCAGTGCAGGTACCCAAGCACACACAGCAATGCATTATGGGAGATGTAGTCACATGCACATTACAGTGGTGTATTTACACCCAGCCAGTCCCTAACAGCATATGCACATCAGGAAAGGCAAAACACAGTCTGACAGTACCCATGTAAATCCAAACAGTGACAAGTGCAAGTCTGGACAGAAAATTAATGTATGCATTTACGTCCACAGCACCATCAGAAACACAGGAACTAGCCAGAAGAGGGGAGGACGAACCACAAAACCCGGAGGCACCAGGGCAAGAGGAGGAAATGGAGGAGGAGGACAGCCCAGTAATCCCTCCAAGACGCCGCAGGCGTATTGTAGTGCCACCACTGCCCCCATTGGAGGATGAAGGCCAGGACACAGATGGCGATGTAGTACCAGTCCCAGCACAGCCAGAGCCACAACACGGTGCTGATCCAATCCCGCTAGTTCCAACAAGGCGCAGGGCATGTCCATCCACCAGTGGAGCAGCCCCAAGAGAGGACACAGTCTTCGGCGGGCTGGAGGGCCAAATGTTGGCGGTACAGTGCCTGCAGGCAAAAAACATACGCGCATTACAGAGGGAGGTCAGGGCTGGCTTCATGGGCATGACGGGTGCACTGGAGGCACTCTGTGCAGAACTGAGGGAAGATCGTGCAGCTAGGTACAGGTAGATGCAGCGCCTAGGCCTGTACACACGGGCAGTTAACCGGCTGGCCTCAGCAACAAATGTGCTGTCAAGGCGAAGCATATGCATGCAGCGTGAGGTGGCACACAACAGCAAGGACGTGGCTAGGGCCCTGGTACAGATCACATCTGCTGTGGATGAACTGTGGGCAGCTCGCACTACAGGACCAGGAGTCCTCACTCTAACCGATGAGGACGTACCATCAGCCAGGAGCAGCATCACCCCCCGCTCTCCCCGGAGAGGCACCGTAGTGGGCGTCACAGCAAGGCTACTGGGACATGTGAGGAGGGCACTGTGGACCCCCTGCCAGGGGCTCCGGCACGACAGCGCCGCACTTGAGGTGTACTAAGTTGGACCAGGAGTTGGGTGCCTCGACACAGTTCACATGGACACTTGCTCCAGATTGTGCTATCGCACTGTGAAAATAACATGTGTTGTGCATTTGACTGTACATTGTTGGGAACACAGGCTGTGCGCCATCATTTCTCCTGAATTAAGGAAATAAAACACTGCCTCCCAACTGATATTTAGCATTGTGTCATATATTCTTACCTAGAAATAGTTGCGTATAATCTCATCCCGCCTCTGGCACCCAGCAGCTGCACCAACAACACTGGCTGGCATGCGTCCTGGGGCTGGCCCCTCATCATCGGATGAATCCGATTCACTGAGCTCCACTGGGGTGCCTTTCCTGGTGGCGATGTTGTGCCGCATGGCACATGCTACCACTATCTTGCAACAGGTCTGGGGGCTGTATTGTAGTGCCCCTCCACTCTTATGTAGGCATCTGAATCTGCTCTTGAGTATCCCGAAGGTCCGCTCAATAGTACTTCTGGTTGCTGTGTGGGCAATGTTGTACCTCCACTCCCCAGCGTTGGCAGGATTCAGGTAGGGAGTCAGAATGAAGTCACGGACCGCATACGCACTGTCACCTGTGGGAGGAATATAGTTAAACACTGTCCTGACAATGCTATACTTTACTTGTGTGTCCTATGTACAAATGCATTTACCTAGTAGGTATCCCTCACCAAACTCCCCACTTGCGAGTCGACGGTGTATCCCACTGTGGCGGAAGATGAATGCATCGTGCGTGCTGCCTGGGTATTTTGCGTCTATGTCTTTGATGATGTGCTTGGCATTACACACCACCTGTATGTTCAGGGAATGGTAGGATTTGCGATTCCTGAACACATACTCGTTCTGGGAACGGGGGGATATTGCGACATGTGTCCCATCTATGTATCCAATGACGTAGGGAAATTGGGCTATTTGATAGAACTCCTGCTTGGTCTGGTCTAGTTGCCTGTGGTGTGCTGGGGAAGTGGATGTGGTGATGCAGCCTCTGGAGCATAGCATCAAGGAAAGCGTGGAAAAAGCGCAACAATGCACTCTGTGAGACCCCTCCTGCTGAGGCTATCACCCCCTGGAAGCTACCTGATGCCAAGAGATGCAGTGAGCACAGGACCTGTATGTGGGTGGGGATGGTGTGTGTCTTCTGTGTGTGGTGTTCAAGGATAGGTTTGAGCTCCTCAATTAAATCAAAGATGCTCTCTTCATCCAGCCTGTAGTTTGTATGGGTCTCCTCCGCAGTGCGCTGGAACAGGGTTATGCGCACGAAAGATCCTCTGCTGGCGTCTAATCCTCTGTGCAGCAGCTCTGATTCGCAGCCTCCTGGCTATCGCATACAGCCCAGCCATTGTGGAAAAATCTGTTGCATTGTGGGCCTCCTTAAATAGTTTGCACCTGGTTACCACCTGCTCAGACTTGGTGGTAATTGCGATTCTCTAAATTGTGAATATGATGAAATCGCAATTTGCGATTTTTTCATACATTTCATAGCGATTACCAAAATTGCGAATTTTCAAATTGCGATTTTCGCAAGGAGCTAATCGCAATTTTGGTATTCGGAACAATATTCGCAGATTTTCTGTTTCGCAGTGTGATTAATCGCTATTTTAGCGATTCCTTATATTTGCGATGCGAGAATTTCTCATACATCGCGTTTAGCGAAATTTTAGTCGCACACGCTGTTTTTTGTGATTCGCAGCGTTTGCGACTAAAATTCTGCTTCATACATATGGCCCTATATCAGTTAAAGTCTGTACTTGGTTCCAAGCAGCCTTTAGATTTGCTCAATAACCAATTGCACACATAGATATTTCTATCAGCTAGTAGCTATCTCACCCTTCTCTAACTTCACTTTCAACCTGCAACAACTCTTCTGTCAGGAACAGCCATTTTTTAAAATAAAAAGAATGGCTACTTTGATCAAATTAATAAAGCTTGCTAATGTCAGTCTCCCGTCCCCCTACCCACTTCGACCTCTGATTCAGTCCCTTTCTTTTTACTCCCCTTAATTTCCTAGATCCGTCTGCCATGTTGCTCTACCTGCATCCTTGGCATTTGTAACTCAGCACACGGCCTACACAACTTTGTGCTACAAAAAATCTATTCTTTTTTCTGAAGTGTATATTCTGTAAATAACTATTATGTGTAGCAGAGAACGTACATGTCCTTCATTGGTGAAACATCCTCTAGTCGGGTAGGTATTTCATTCATTCCGCTCACTCATTCAGCTCCTCGGGCCTCTGAAGCAAGCAACTTTGCTTCTGCGGCCTATTCCCCCGCCAAATTCAACTTGAGAGGGACTCCTAGCAGTTTATCGCAAAGGCCAGACTCTCAAGGCTGCGTCGTACAGTCTCCAGCCATCACTGAAGTCGAGTTTCCTCCAACAAGCGGTAATCCACACACTAGAAATGTATGAGATGTGCAGTTTTTGGACCACATTTCAAAGTCTTAATGGAAGTGCTACATGTTATATCCTATGTATTTCTGGTTCACGTCGTAAAGAAAATTACCCAACACGTCTGCTCACGAACAGAGGCACTGTAACTAACAAACAGCTGCTCAGAAATACCAACACGAATCTGGCACCTGTGTATTTACTCCTCCTTAGAAAATATGCTTAGGTTGGAAATCTTCGCCGTATTGACACTCAAACGAAAGGGGAAATTAAAGCTGCGCTTGTTCAGGAACGAATGAAGGAGAGGTAAGAGAGGTAAGAACTGCTTCTGAAGTCACCGTTTTCCTTCAGCAAGCTTGGACGAGGGAAGACAGGCTCCGCAGACCACTGCGCGATGCGGACACGATGCGGACACACCCATCCCAGCTCTCTACCGCCTACCAGGAAGACATATTAACAATGGAACGGACCGCAGGGTACGTGCGTGCTTGCAGCAAATTGGAACTCACTAAAAATCTGCAGGGAGACCATTTTTCGCTGCAATAATGGAAAATATTGCGGCCATCGAGCTCCTTAGCCGATTTCGCGGTAATTTCGTGAATCACGAAATCACAAAATGCTGGAGGGTCTGAGAAGCAGGCCTGTGGTGTCAGATTTAGTCTGCTTCCCAGGGGTGGCATAATACATGCTTCAGCCCCTGGTAGGCCTGTGAAGTACCTATGCCCTTGGTACCTAAGGTACCATATACTAGGGGCTCATAAGGTACCACAGTATCCAATCACTAGTGCATCTAATATGCACTCCAAGTAGTTTAGAGAGAACAGAGAGGCTGGGGCCCTGATTAGCAGGGTCCCAGCCAGACTATAGCCAGAAACCAGTGTAAACATCACAAAAAAGTGGGGGCAACATAAGGTGCAGATCCTACTCTCCTACACAACCCCCCCCCCCCAAACGCAGGGACACTAAACTAACCTTGACCAGTCGAGTCTTCGTGTTCTAAGTGGAAATACATTGAGAGTCCATCTGCATTGGCATGTTGGGTCCCAGGTCTATGTTCCACTGTATAGTCCATCTCCTGTAGGGAAATGGACCACCTTAAAAGTTTTGGGTTTTAACTTTTCATCTGTTTGAGCCATAGGAGGGGCTTGTGGTCAGTCTGAACTATGAAGTGAATGCCAAACAAGTATGGCCTCAGCTTCTTCACGGCCCACACCACAGCAAAGGCCTCCCTCTCTATAGCCGACCAACGTTTCTCTCTAGGGCTCAGCCGTCTGCTAATAAAAGCTACTGGCTGGTCTTGACCTTCATCATTCAGTTGAGACAGTACAGCTCCCACACCTAGCTCAGAAGCATCTGTTTGGACAATTAACCTTTGGTGTAGTCTGGACTCTGTAAGATGGGGGCAGTGCACATGGCCTGCTTTAGGTCTTCAAATGCCTTCTGACAGCTAGCTGTCCACTGAACCTTTTTTGGCATTTTCTTTGAGGTAAGATCATTCAAGGGGGTCACTATAGATCCATATCCCTTTACAAACTTCCTATAGTACCCAGTCAGGCATAAGAAAGCTCTCACCTGTGTCTGGGTGGTTGGAGCAACCTATTCCATGATGGTTTGGATTTTGCTCTGTAAAGGCTGAACCTGGCCTCCACCTACAAGGTGGCCCAGGGACACAAACTGACTCTGCCCTATCTGGCACTTAGTGGCCTTGATAGTGAGGCCTGCTTTCTGCAGTGTCTCCAAAACATTTCTGAGGTGGACCAGGTGATCCTGCCAGGAGGAACTAAAGCCAGCAATATTATCTAGATAAGCTGAGCAATAAGATTCCATCCCTGCCAGAACTTTCTTCACCAACCTCTGTAAAGTGGCAGGTGCATTTTTCAATCCAAAGGGCATCACCACAAAGTGGTAGTGCCCACCAGGAGTTGAAAATGCTGTTTTGGCTTTTGCATCATCAGCTAACCTGATCTGCCAGTAGCCAGCTGTTAGGTCAAATGTACTTAGATACTTGGCTGAGGCCAAAGTATCAATCAGCTCATCTGCCCTTGGAATTGGGTAGGCATCAGTCCTGGTGACTGCATTGAGGCCTCTGTAGTCTACACAAAACCTAATTTCTTTCTTACCACCCTGGGTATGAGGTTTGGGTACTAGGACTACTGGACTAGCCCAAGGGCTATCTGAAGGCTCAATCACACCTAACTCCAACATTTTCTGGACTTCAGTCCCTGACATGGTCAGGTTGCCTGTAGATTTTACTCTTGACAGGCAGACAGTCTCCAGTGTCCACCTCATGGGTGCACCAGGAAGTCTGACTAGGGGTCAGGCTAAACATATGTCTATACTGCTGCAGAACTTGTCTGCACTCAGTTTGCTGATGGTCAGTGAGGCTGATTGCCAAAGCAACACCATCTACTGACCATCATCAGGGTTCTGTGAGAGCAGGCCAGGGAGAGGGTCACTCTCCTCCTCCTGTTCCTCATCAGTTGCCATGAGCAAGACCATGTCAGCCCTGTCAACATATGGTTTCAATCTGTTGACATGGAGCACCCTAAGGGCGCTCCTGGGAGTTCCAAGATTCACCAGGTAGGTGACTTCTCCCTCTTGCTCAACAATTGTATGGGGGTGTAGGAGAGTTTGATCTGCACTTATGTTGGCCCCACTTTTTTTCTGATGTATACAGTGGTTTCTGGCCTAGTCTGGCTGGGTCCCTGCTAATCAGGCCCCCAGCCTCTCTGTTCTCTCTAAACAACTTGGTGTGCATATTAGATGCACTAGTGATTGGATACTGTGGTACCTTATGAGCCCCTAGTATATGGTACCTTAGGTACCTAGGGCATTGGTACTTCACAGGCCTACCAGGGGCTGCAGAATGTATTATGCCACCCCTGGGAAGCATTCTCAATCTGACACCACAGGCCTGCTACTGCAGCCTGTGTGAGGTAGTGTTAGCACTCCTCACTGAGGTATAGCTTCCTATATCTCACAATACACACACATATAAACCTATCAGCCACCCCTATGGCAGGCCCTAGCAATCCTGAGGGCAGGGTGCTTGGTTTACTATGTGAGGGGGTGCCTCTACATGAGCAGGACCCCTCTGCAGCTACCAGAGTCTATTCTCTATAGCTGTTTGTGGATGCCGTTAAACCATATACTCTTAAGTGCACTATAACCTCCCGGTGAATGCTAACTTTGGAATGACTGCATCAAAACATGTCGTGTTTGGTGTCAAACAACTTGAAATCATACCCCCACACCGGTAACTGGAGTGGGAGTATGATCCCACCCTTCTAGAGGGGATGACACGTACCCACTGTACTAAACGACAGAAATCCTATAGAGCCCTTGCATCACAAAATGGATGCCACCAGCACAGACACTGGGCTGCCCTCCTGCTGCTGACTGAAACTCGCAGTGGAGGAGGCCCAACAAAAGTCATCCTGTCACAGGGAGGTGTCACCACCTTCCAGACAGGATTTAGTGTATTGGAGCTGGGTGGGTACACTCTTAGAGTGCTTTGAAGTCCTGCACTGGGGGAGCAGTAGGCTCATCTCTGCATATGCCAGCTCAAACCGGTTCAGGGGCTACCTGTCCCTGCTCTGGCGTGAAACTGGACAAAGGGAGGTGGGTGTAACCACCCCCTCCCCTGACCCTCCTAGAGGCGTGGTTATAGAGCTAGTCCCTCCCCTATCTTCACTATAAGATAGCAAGCATTGCCAATGCAATTCAGATTACCCTGGACGACGCTCTACAAAGAAGAATCCTGGCCCTTCGACGTTCCACTACCTTTGGAAGACTGAAGAATCTCCCTTGGAGTCAAGGAGTGACTCCCCTGCTTGGCAGGCACCAAAAACCTTAATTAACGGTTGCAAACTTTCCCGCTCCTGTCAGAGTTCAAAGTCCCTGCTGCCCCGGAAGTGGATTTTCTGACTTCTCGACGGCCATTGTAAGTCCCCAGCAGAGGTGTGGTGAGTGCACCCCACGAGTGATGAGGAAAAGCAATACCCGGGGACGGTGCACTATTGTCAAGTGCAAACCCTAAACAACGTTCTACGAACTTGTGCATTGGACCATTTGTGGCCCAACCCTCCAGCAAGCCTTGCACCAAACAGCAGCTGCCTACCCCATACTGAGTGACCGTGGGCTCCTGTGAAGCATTTCCTGAGGAGGTGTCTTCGCAATCACTTGCCTGTTGGCTAGTGGGTCCCCTGAAGACTTTCTCAACAACTCAAAGGGCTCCCCTGGTTGCTCCAGGCCTGCCCTCACGCACCCTGGCTGGGAGAGTCCATCAGACCTTGCTGGTCTGCACCATAGACTTTCTTCAGTCTACACAAGACTTGCAGTTGCCAAGGCTTGTTGGCTCCAATCCGGTTGCCGATACAGTCATCAGCTGCAGACATCGTGGGACATTCCAAATCTAGCTGCTGATCATCGTCGATCCCTCCTGGACCTCGTGAGCGAAGAGTCAAAACACCATCGATGATCTGAATCGACGCAACATCTGTGGTCATCCATCTTGCTGGCCACCGGTCACTGGCAAGTGACCTTGAACACTGTCCCTTCAATTTTCTGGTCTTCATCTTCTTGAATCCACCTTCGGATTCCACCGGACACTTTTCAGTCGACGCAAGCAGCAAGTCTTCTTTTGTCTCCATAGAAAACAGCGAAGTGACCCGACACCAAAAGACACCTATGCACCCGGCTTCCCTGGGTGAGGTAACTCGTGCACTCCAGTGCCCTAGTGTGTGTTGGCCCTCGAAGTACTTACCTTCTAAGTGGCTTGCTTGTAGACTTCCTCGAAGTACCCTAAAACTTTAAAAATCAAACCGCGACTTGCTCCTTGTAATCAATAGGGAACTTGCGGCTGTGTTCACACACTGCACGCGTCTCCCGTGGGCCTGTTACTTACCTGCTAACACTGCAGTAGTGAAGCCCCAGCGATTCCCTAGGCCCTAGGCCTTGTCATTTTGCAAGTCGACATCCTTATACCATTTTCTTAGTATATGGTCTGGTACGCCCCTAGGGCTCCAGCCATATTTGTGCTTAATTTATTGTGAAACGTTGACATTTGAATGTGTACCTGGTTTCTAATTTCATAAAGAGATTAGTAGAGTGTGTATAGTAATAAATACATATATATTTGATATATATACCTGTGTGGTGTCCTTTCATTTGGTAATTCAAGAGATTATAAGGTAAAACAAGCTGCTTTACATTTCTCTCCACAGCTACTACTAGGATAGTAAAAGGTTGTCTTAAACCTATCTACCATAAGAGTCGAATTGGACTGGTGTAAAGTGGCCACTATAACTAGTGACCAGCATATGCCAGGCCAACTTCTCACATTGGTGGGTAACGTGTGGGATTCCAGCTTGCCATTGTTTTACCAGAAAATCTCTATTTGAATTACTAACTGAAAACCACTAAAGGTACTCAAGGTACATAGGTACATATAAAGTCAAGCTTAGTATCAATAAGTTCTACTGAACTTAGAGCTGTTTGTGAAGGGATAGCACACCCTTGCTACAGCTCAAGCTAGGTTCAGAAGGCCACAAATTAGTGTAGGTAGTGCAACACTGCATAACACTAGAATGTCCTCAAGGGATGGAGCCAGTGGGTCCACCCAGCCTCAGTACAAGGACATGACCTACTATGACTTGAAAGCCATGTTTTGCAAGACACCTGAATCAAGGACAAAGTCCCTCCACACAACACCTGATAGATCTGTTAGTAGCAGATGATCTTAGACTGGCTCTAGAAGCTGGTGGATCTGGATCAGGGGGTGGGTCAGCCATAGTCTCTGGGTCTGATGAAGAAAATCAAGATGACCTGGAGTCTGTGATTGAAGGGCCAGACCCAGAAAGGTCTGAACAGGACAGAGGAATCCTCCCTAAGAGGACTGGTAGAGTGGAAGAGAGGCCTAGGTCCCCTTCAAGTGAATCTAACCATTCATATCACTCTAACAGAGAATCTGCCCATCAGAGGAACTCATACTTACATAGAGAGACCTCCTCTGAAAGAAGGTACAAGATGCTCCAGTATGAGGAAGCTAGGCTTTCCCTCAGAACCTAGCAATTGGCCTTAGATAGAGAAGCCTTTGAGCTCCAGAGAGCTTCTAGAAAAGAGGGGTTAGATACCCCTGGTGGCAGCAACAGTGTTCCTAGAGGCAGAGATTACATTCCAGACCATAGGAACCTGTCCAAGATTGTTCCTCCCTACCAGAGTGGGGATGATATCCACAAATGGATAACTGCTATGGAGAGGGCCTGTAAAGTTCAACAGGTCCCCCAGAAACAGTGGGCAGCAATCTTGTGGCTCTCCTTTTCAGATAAAGGTAGAGATAAGCTCCTCACTGTTAGAGAAGAGGATGCTGATGACTATGAAGCCCTGAAGAGTGCATTAATAAATGGGTTTGGCTTAACCACTGAACAGTACTGCCTGAAGTTCAGAGATACCCAGAAGGCACAGACTCAGAATTGGACTGACTTTGTTGATTGTGCAACCAAGGCTCTAGAAGGTTGGCTGGTTGGTAGTAGAGTTACTGATTTTAAGGGATTGTATAATCTTATAATGAAAGAACAGTTCCTTAATAATTGCCAAAACCAGTTGTTGCATCAGTACCTGGTGGACTCTGATCTGACCTCTCCCCAAGAATTGGGAAAGAAGGCAGACAAATGGGTCAGAACCAGGGTGAGGCAGAAAACCCAGAACCAAGGTGGTGACACTAAGAAGCAAGATCCTAAAGGCTCAGAGAAAGGTGGGGATAAGTCAAAAGACCAGAAGTCTTCACAAGGGCCCCAAAATCTGCATCTGGTGGGGAGTCACAATCTGCAAAGGGAAAAGGCCAAAAGAAGCCCTGGTGCAAATTCTGTAAATAGAAAGGGCACTGGACTTCTGATTGCACCAAGTCCAAAGACCAAACCACCACCACTGCAGCCCCTAAGCCAACTGTTCCCCCTAGCGCAGTCATTGGTGGAGGTAATAATCAGAATAAGGGTGAGGTAGGGTTGACCCTGGGTTCTGATGTGGACTCTGGCCTAGTCAGAGTACCAACACAGGCATTGCTAGTTTGTGAGGGAGACCTTCATATGTCCTTCCTAGTGAGTCCCAGTAATCTGGGCAAGTACAAACAGCAGCCTATCATAAATGGCAAACAGGCTGTGGCATTCAGGGACACAGGTGCTAGTGTCACCATGGTGGCAGAGGATCTAGTGGACCCTGCACAGATCATCCTGGGTGAAATGTACCAGGTGAGCAATGCAAGCAATGTCAGGACCAACCATAGTTTGGCAGTTGTGAATTTCTCCTGGGGAGGGGTAACTGGCCTCAAAAAGGTAGTAGTCAGTGCAGACCTCCCTGTCGAATGTTTGTTGGGCAATGATCTGGAGACTTCAGCCTGGTCTGAAGTATACCTGCAGAGGTATTTGCTGTGACCAGGTCACAAGCAAAAATGCATAAAGCTGAACAAGCTCTGGATCCTGAAACTATGAACCAGATGCTACCCAAGAGGAGGAGCAGTGGGGTTAAGGGAGTGCCTTCCCCTCTGTTTCGGATCTCAGATTCCCCTCCTGAGGGAGGAGAAGCAGAGCCTGAAGAAGGAACTGCCCCAGAGGAACTTGAGCATGGTCAGGTTGAGTTCTTGGGGGCAGGGGACCTTCCAGGGAAGATCTGAGAAAAGAGCAACAGTGCTGCCCCACTCTTGAACCCCTCAGACAGCAAGCTGCTGCTGAGGCTGCTGGGAGTGCTAGTTGGTCCCATAACGTTTATTGGGATGAGGGGCTCCTTTATTCTGAGGCTAAAGATCCCACCCCTGGGGCCACCAGGAGGTTGGTAATACCTTAGAAGTTTAGGGGGTTCCTCTTGACCCTAGCACATGACATCCCATTGGCACGACACTTGGGCCAAAACAAGACCTGGGACAGGCTTGTTCCACATTTTCATTTGCCACACATGTCTGAGGACACCAAGGAGTTTTGTCGCTCCTGTGTCACTTGCCAAGCCAGTGGCAAGTCAGGTGGCACAACTAAGGCCCCCCTGATACCACTACCTGTGGTGGGGGTTCCCTTTGAAAGGGTAGGGATTGACATTGTTGGTCGCCTTGACCCTCCAACTGCATCTGGGCACAGATTTATACTGGCGGTAGTGGATCATGCCACCAGGTATCCAGAAGCTATACCTCTAAGGACTACCACAGCTCCTGTGGTAGCAAGAGCCCTCATTGGAGTCTTCTCCAGAGTGGGTTTCCCTAAGGAGGTCATATCTGACAGAGAAACAAACATTATGTCAGGATATCTAAAAGCAATGTGGAAGGAGTGTGGTGTCAACTACAAGTTCACTACTCCCTATCAGCCACAATGCAATGGGTTACTTGAAAGGTTCAACAAAACCCTAAAGGGAATGATTAAAGGCCTCCCAGAAAAGCTTAGGCGAAAATGGGACCTTGTACTTCCCTGCCTTCTGTTTGCATACAGGGAGGTCCCACAGAAGGGGGTTGGCTACAGCCCTTTTGAACTTCTGTTTGGGCACCCTGTAAGAGGACCCTTATGTCTGGTGAAGGAGGGATGGGAGTTACCTCTCAAACCTCCGAAACAGGATGTGATGGACTATGTACTTGGTCTCCGCTCCCGGATGGCAGAGTACATGAAGAAGGCAACTAAAAACCCTGAGGCTAGCCAAGAATTACAAAAAGCTTGGCATGACCAAAAGGCTGTCCTGACTGTTTATTAGCCAGGCCAGAAAGTGTGGGTGTTGGAGTCTGTGGCCCCAGCAGCTCTCCAGGACAAATGGAGTGGCCCCCATGCAATTGTTGAGAAAAAGGGAGAAGTCACCTACTTGGTGGATCTTGGAACTCCCAGGAGCCCCCTTAGGGTGCTCCATGTCAACAGACTTAAACCATATGTGGACAGGGCTGACATGGGCTTGCTCATGGCAACTGATGAAGACCAGGAGGAGGTGAGTGACCCTCTCCCTGACCTGCTCTCACAGAACCCTGATGATGGGTCAGTTGATGGTGTTGCTTTGGCAAGCAGCCTCACTGAACATCAACAAACTGAATGTAGACAAGTGCTACAGCAGTTTAGACATAAGTTTAGCCTGACCCCAAGTCTGACTTCCTGGTGCACCCATGAGGTGGATACTGGAGACAGTCTGCCTGTAAAGAGTCAAATCTACAGGCAACCTGACCATGTCAGGGATTGTATCAGGACTGAAGTCCAGAAAATGTTGGAACTAGGTGTTATTGAGCCCTCAGAGAGCCCTTGGGCTAGCCCAGTAGTCCTTGTGCCAAAACCTTATACCCAGGGTGGTAAGAAAGAAATTAGGTTTTGTGTTGACTGCAGGGGCCTCAATGCAGTCACCAGGACTGATGCCTATCCAATTCCCAGGGCAGATGAACTTATAGACACTTTGGCCTCAACCAAGTATCTTAGTACATTTGACCTAACAGCTGGCTACTGGCAAATCAAGTTAGCTGATGATGCCAAGGCCAAAACAGCATTTTCAACCCCTGGTGGGCACTATCACTTTGGGGTAATGCCCTTTGGTTTGAAAAATGCACCTGCCACTTTTCAGAGGTTGGTGAATAAAGTTCTGACTGGTATGGAAACTTATTGCTTAGCTTATCTTGATGATATTGCTGTCTTAAGTTCCACCTGGCAGGATCACCTGGTCCACCTCTGAAATGTTTTGGAGGCCCTGCAAAAAGCAGGCCTCACTATCAAGGCCACAAAGTGCCAGATAGGGCAGAGTCAAGTTGTGTACCTGGGCCACCTTGTAGGTGGAGGCCAGGTTCAACCATTGCAGAGCAACATCCAAACCATAATGGAATGGGTAGCTCCAACAACCCAGACACAGGTTAGAGCCTTTTTAGGCCTGACTGGGTACTATAGGAGGTTTGTTAAGGGATATGGATCTATAGTGACCCCCTTAAATGATCTGGCCTCCAAGAAAATGACAAAAAAGGTTCAGTGGACAACTAGATGTCAAAAGGCATTTGATGACCACAAGTAGGCAATGTGCACTGCCCCCATCTTACAGAGTCCAGATTACAAGAAGAAGTTCATTGTTCAAACAGATGCTTCATAGCTGGGTGTGGGAGCTGTACTGTCTCAACTTAATGATGAAGGTCACGATCAGCCAGTAGCTTTCATAAGCAGAAGGCAGACCCCTAGAGAGAAACGTTGG
This sequence comes from Triturus cristatus, assembly GCF_964204655.1. NCBI lineage: Eukaryota > Metazoa > Chordata > Amphibia > Caudata > Salamandridae > Triturus > Triturus cristatus. The sequence goes on from NC_140584.1 coordinate 8,382,483, forward strand.
CCAGCTATAGAGAGGGAGGCCTTTGCTGCGGTGTGGGCCCTGAAGAAGCTGAGGCCATACTTGTTTGGCACTCACTTCATAGTTCAGACTGACCACAAGCCCCTCCTATGGCTCAAACAGATGAAAGGTGAAAATCCTAAATTGCTCAGGTGGTCCATTTCCCTACAGGGGATGGACTATACATTGGAACATAGACCTGGGACCCAACATGCCAATGCAGATGGACTCTCAAGGTATTTCCACTTAGAACATGAAGACTCAACTGGTCAAGGTTAGTTTAATGTCCCTGTGTTTGGAGGGGGTTGTATAGGAGAGTAGGATCTGCACTTATGTTGCCCCCACTTTTTTTCTGATGTATACACTGGTTTCTGGCCTAGTCTGGCTGGGTCCCTGCTAATCAGGGCCCCAGTCTCTCTGTTCTCTCTAAACAACTTGGTGTGCATGTTAGATGCACTAGTGATTGGATACTGTGGTACCTTATGAGACCCTAGTATATGGTACCTTAGGTACCTAGGGCATTGGTACTTCACAGGCCTACCAGGGGCTGCAGCATGTATTATGCCACCCCTGGGAAGCATTCTCAATCTGACACCACAGGCCTGCTACTGCAGCCTGTGTGAGGTAGTGTTAGCACTCCTCACTGAGGTATAAATTCCTATATCTCACCATACACACACATATAAACCTATCAGCCACCCCTAGGGCAGGCCCTATCAATCCTGAGGGCAGGGTGCTTGGTTTACTATGTGAGGGGGTGCCTCTGCATGAGCAGGACCCCTCTGCAGATACTAGAGTCTATTCTCTATAGCTGTTTGTGGATGCGGTTAAACCATTTACTCTTAAGTGCATTATAACCTCCCGGTAAATGCTAACTTTGGAATGACTGCATCAAAACATGTCGTGTTTGGTGTCAAACAACTTGGAATCATACCCCCACAACTGGTGTGGGAGTATGATCCCACCCTTCTAGAGAGGACGACTTGTACCTACTGTGGTAACACGGTAAAAATCTGAAAGAGCCCTGGCATCACAAAATGGATGCCACCAACACAGACACTGGGCTGCCCTCCTGCTGCTGACTGAAACTCGCAGTGGAGGAGGCCCAACAAAAGGCATCCTGTCACAGGGAGGTGTCACCACCTTCCAGACAGGATTTAGTGTATTGGAACTGGGTGGGTGCACTCTTAGAGTGCTTTGAAGTCCTGCACTGGACTAGGGGTTGGATCTCTACCCTCAGAATATAGGTGTCCCTCAACCCAATAAACTTTATGGGACCCACAAGCACTCCCAGCAGCCTCAGCAGCAGGCTGCTGTCTGAGGGGTTCAGGAGAGGGGCATCACTGTTACTCCTTACTTAGATCTTCCCTAGAAGGTCCCCCTGCCCCCAAGAACTCAACCTAATCAGGTTCAAGTCCCTCTGGGGCAGTTCCTTCTTCAGGTTCTGCTTCTCCTCCCTCAAGAGGTGAATCTGTGATCTGAGACAGAGGGGAAGGCACTCCCTTAACCCTACTGCTCCTCTTCTTGGGAAGCATCTGGTCCATAGTTTCAGGATCCAGAGCTGGTTCAGTTTGATGCATAACTCTACTTCAGACTAGACTGAAGTCTCTAGTTCATTGCCCAATAGACATTTGACAGGGAGGTCTGCACTGCACTTGAGGCCAGTTACCCCTCCCCAGGAGAAATTTACAACTGCCAGACTATGGTTGGTCCTGAAATTGCTTGCATTGGTAACCTGGTATATTTCACCCAGGATGATCTGCCCAGGGTCCACAAGATCCTCTGCCACCATGGTGACACTAGCACCTGTGTCCCTGAATGCCAAAGCCTGTTTGCCATTTATTAAAGGCTGCTGTTTGTATTTGCCCAGATTACTGGGGCTCACTAGGAAGGACATATCAATGTCTCCATCACAAATCAACAATGACTGAGTGGGTACTCTGACTAGGCCAGAGTCCACTTCAGAACGCAGGGTCAACCCTAATACACCCTTATTCTGAGTACCACCTCCACCAGTAGCTGAACTAGGGGGAACAGTTGCCTTAGGGGCAGGAGTGGTGGTGGTTTGGTCGTTAGACTTGTTACAATCATAAGTCCAGTGCCCTTTCTGTTTACAGAATTTGCATCAGGGCTTCTTTTGGCCTTTTCCCTTGTTGGATTGTGACTCCCCACCAGATGCAGATTTTTGAGGCCCTTGTGAAGACTTCTGGTCTTTTGACTAATCCCCACCTTTCTCAGAGCCCTTAGAATCCTGCTTCTTAGTGTCACCCCCTTGGTTCTGGGTTTTCTGCCTCACCCTGGTTCTGACCCATTTGTCTGCCTTCTTTCCCAATTCTTGGGGAGAGGTCAGATCAGAGTCCACCAGGTACTGATGCAAAAACTGGTTCTGGCAATTATTAAGGATCTGTTCTCTCATCATAAGATTATACAATCCCTTAAAATCACTAAATCTACTGGCAACCAGCCGGCCCTCCAGAGCCTTGGTTGCACAATCTACAACGTCAGTCCAGTCCTCAGTATGTGCTTTCTGGGTGTCTCTGAACTTCAACCTGTACTGCTCAGTGGTTAAGCCAAACCCATCTATCAGTGCACTCTTCAGGACTTCATAATCCTCAGCATCATCTTCTCTAACAGTGAGGAGCTTGTCTCTACATTTATCTGAAAAGAAGCGCCTCAAGATTGCTGCCCATTGCTTTTGGGGGACCTGCTGTACTCTACAGGCCCTTTCCATAGCAGTTATCCATTTGTGGATATCATCCCCACTCTGGTAGGGAGGAACAACCTTGGACAGGTTCCTATGGTTTGGAATGTATTCTCTGACTCTAGGGACGCTGTTGCTGCCACCAGGGGGTTCTAACCCCTCTCTTTTAGAAGCTCTCTGGAGCTCGAAGGCTTCTTTGTCTAATGCCAACTGCTTGGTTTTGTGGGCAAATCTTGCTTCCTCATACTGCAGCAGTTTGTACATTCTCTCAGAGAAGGTCTCTCTTCTATTAAAGTATGAGTTCTTCTGCTGGACAGATTCTCTGCCAGAGTGAAAGGAGTGGTCAGATTCCCTAGAAGGGGACCTAGGCCTCTCCTCCACTTTGTCAGCTCTCTTAGGGAGAATTCCTCTGTCCTTTACAGATCCTTGTGGATCTGGCCCTTCAACCACAGAGTCCAGGTCATCTTGATTTTCATCATCTGACCCAGACACTGTAATTGACCCACCCCCTGATTCAGACCTATTAGCTCCTAGAGCTAATCTAAGATCATCTGCTGATCTATCAGGTGTAGTATGGAAGGACTCGGTCCTAGCTTCAGGTGCCTTGCAGCACACATGGCTTTCAAGTCAAAGAAAGTCATGTCCTTATACTGAGGCTGGGTGGACCCACTGGCTCCACCTTTTGAGGACATTCTAGTGGTGTGCAGTGTTGTACTACCTACACTAGTTTGTGGCCTACAGATCCTAGCTTGAGCTGTAGAAAGGGTGTGTTATCCCTTGACACACAGCTCTAAGTTCAGTAGAACTTATAGATACTAAGCTTGACTTTATATGTACCTTGAGTACCTATGGTGGTTTTCAGTAAGTAATTCAAATAGAGATTTTCTGGTAAAACAATGACAAGCTGGAATCCCACACGCTGTCCACCAATGTGAGACGTTGGCCTGGTAAATGCTGGTCACTAGTTAAAGTGGCCTCCTTGCACCAGTACAATTCGACTTTTATGTTAGATAGGTTTAAGACAACCTTTTAAAGAAAGCTATCCTAGTGGTAGCTGTGGAGAGCAGCCTTCAGGCTAAGTCTTTAGAGGAATGTAAAGCAGCTTGTTTTACCATATAATCTCTTGAATTACTAAATGAAAGGACACCACACAGGTAAATATATCAAATATATATGTATTTATTACTAGACACACTCTACTAATCTCTTTATGAGATTAGAAGTCAGGAACATATGCACAAATCAACGTTTCGCAATAAATTAAGCAAAAATATGGCTGGGGCCCGAGGGGCGTCCAGACCATATACTAAAAAAGAGACTTAGGAATATCGATTTGCAAGGGGACAAGACCTAGGGCCTTCAGATGCGCTGGGGCCTCACTTATCCACCCAAGGCAGGTAAGTAAAGGACCCACGGGAGACGCATGCAGTGTGAGAACACAGCCGCGGATCCCGATAGACTTCAATGGAGCAAATCACGGTTGGAATTGTAAAGTTTTAGGATACTTCGGGAGAGTCTACAAGGAAGTCACTTACAGGGTAAGTAGTTCTAGAGCCAACACACACAGGAGCACCGTAGTGCTGGAGTTACCCCACCCAGGGAAGCCGGGTGCATAGGTGTCTTTTGGTGTCGGGTCGCGGCATCGTTTTCAATGAGAGCCAAAGAAGACTTGCTGCTTGTGAAGACAGGAGAAGTGTCCGGTGGAATCCAAGGCTGAATTCAGAAGAAAGAAGACCTGAAAGCAGAAGGGACAGTGTTAAAAGTCACTTGGCAGTGACCCGGGGCAAGGAAGCTGGATGCCCACAGTTGTCGGATGATTTCAGGTGATCACGGGTGTCTTGACTCTTCAGCCACGAGGTCCAGGAGGTGTCAACGATGACCACAAGCTGGATTTGGTGTGTCCCACAAAGTCTGCAGCTTACTGCGGTGTCAGTGACCAGATTGGAACCAACAAGCCTTGGTAACAGCAAGTTTTGTGGAAAGTGTAAAAAGTCAGCGGTGTAGACCAGCAAGGTCTGACGGACTCACCCAGCAAAGGTAAGTTAGGGCAGGCCCGGGGCAATCAGTGGAGCTCTTTGGAATTGTAGAAAAGTCTTCTAGGGACCCACAAGCCAACTGGCAAGGAATCACAAAGATGCCTTGGGAGGATTCACTCTACAGGAGCCTATGGTCACTCGGGACAAGGTAGGCCTCTGACCTTCGGTGGAAATCCTGCTGGAGGCTTGGACCACATGTGGTCCAAGGCACAAATTGGTAGAACGTCGTGTGAAGGGGTTGCACTCGAAAATAGTGCCCGGCACCCAGTTATTGTGGTTCCTAGTCACTCATGGGGTCCACTTGCCTCAGCTTCGCTGGGGATTCACAATGGCCTTGGAGAAGTCAGGAAATCCACTTCCGGGGCTGCAGGGACTTCGGACTCCGGCAGGAGCGGGAAAGATTGCGACCATTGATTCAAAGTTTTGGTGCCTGCCAAGCAGGGGAGTCACTCCTTGACTCCAAGGGAGATTCTTCCGTCTTCCAGAGGTAGTGGAATGTCGAAGGTCCAGGATTCTTCTTCAGAGCATCATCCAGGGTAGTCTAGTTTGCAATGGCAAGGGTTCCCTAACTTATACTACAAGGAAGGGAGGGACTAGTTCTATGACCTGTCCTATGGGAGGGTCAGGGGAGTGGGTGGCTACACCCACTTCCCTTTGTCCAGTTTAATGCCAGAGCAGGAGCAGGTAGCCCCTGAACCGGTTTGAGCTGGCATAAGCACAGAGGAGCCTACTGCTCCCCCAGTGCAGGACTTCAAAGCACTCTAGGAGTGCACCCACCCAGCCCCAATACACTAAACCCTGTCTGGGAGGTGGTTACACCTCCCTGTGACAGGATGCCTATTGTTGGGTGTTGGACCTGGCCCTTTTGGCAGGTTCACCCCTAAACTTTTTGCAATTATCCTGGCCTTTTTCCCTATGTAGTGTTAGTAGTTTTAGGCCTCTAGGCACTTTAGCACTGTGTCCCAGTGAAAAGTGCGTGCACTCTGTGTTACATGTAGTGAGACTGGCCTGCCCTCCAATAGGAATGCATGGGGGATATGTGTGTCCATGGTAGTTACTGATGTGAGAGGAGTGCAGGGGCGAGTTTGGTATGTGCGAACTCGTGAGAATAAATTCTGTGCAATGGTGTGCACAGATTTATTGTGACTGGTGGAGAAGTGCCACTTCTAGAAGTTGGCATGTCTGTGTGCTGTGTGATGTGAATTGCCTGTCTGGCTTGTGATTGACAGGAGCTGGGAGGGCTGGGGAATTCCAGGAGCCAGGGTGAGTCTGCCCGATGGTAAATGGAGAGATCTGCATGTAGATGGGAGGGAGGAGTTGCACCTGGGACCTGAATGGGGCTGGGCCTTCCCTTCACAATGCTGACTCCACCTCCTGTGGTGCGTCTGATGTCCCTGGCCTGTCCTGTGAATAGAGAGGGGAGATGAGCAAAACAAAGTGCTCCAGAACCAGTTGTATCTGGTTCTCCCCTCGCCCTACAGTTTTGGACAAAGGATTTAGCTGTATAAATATGGGGCTGTGACCCCAAGTAAATGTTCTTGTTCTGGACTTGAATCTACCAGGGGCGTGCTGCTGCTGGGGCTCAGGGGAAGGCTTGCCTTCCTGGGCCCTGCCCTGCCACTGGATGCCTGAGGGACTTTCTCTTCATCTCTGGGACCCTTTTGCTGCATTCTTCTAGCGCCTGGGAGCACCATGCCTTAAATTTGGCCCTTTATTTTGTGAGGGGTGCTGAGGCTTTGCAGCGCCACACTGATTCCTGGGAGAAAGGGGGAATCTCCAGCTGAGGGGTGCCCACCCCGCTTATTTGTAGCTTTTGGTGCGCAGGTGCCCACCCTGCATCTTCATTTTACTTGATGGATTGAAGCGGGTGCCCACCCCACTTATGTGAGCCCTAGCGGGTGCCCACCCTGCTTATTTTTAGCTTTTGGTGCACAGGTGCCCAACCTGCATCTTCGTTTTACTTGATGGATTGAAGCGGGTGCCCACCCCGCTTATGTGAGCCCTAGCGGGTGCCCACCCCGCATGTTGACTTTATTTGGATATTGGATATTGGATAGGTATTTATAGAGCGCAAACGTTCGCTCCAAAGGGAGCATCTTGGCGCTGTAAAACCTGGGACCAGATCACTGGAAAGGTGGAGGGGGGCTAAATGGCTGCTTTAGTCCAGTCATCAGAGAGACTAAAAATCCACGTTTTGAGGAGCTTCCTAAACGGCTTCTCATGCGTCTGAAGTCTAAGATGCCTTGGCATACTGTTCCAGGCTCTAATAGCCAGGGTACTGAGTGTTTTTCCGCCTTTGGACTTCAGGTTGAATTTAGAGGGGGTCATGAGGTTTTCTTGAGAGGATCTGAGAGTGCGACCAGGGGTGTAGTGAGGGAAGCGTCTCGACAGGTAGACTGGGCCGGATTTGTTGAAGGCTCGGAAGGCTACAACGAGAATTTTAAAGAGTATTCTCTTGTGCAAGGGGAGCCAATGAAGGAATCTGAGGGCAGTGGAGATAGAAGATTTGCGTGGGAGTTTTAAGACAAGACGCGCGGCAGTGTGCAGGACACTTTGCAGTTTCAGTCGGGTGGACTTTTTGGTCCCTGCCAGGAGGCCGTTACAATAGTCCACTCGAGAGAGTATGAGGGCTACCGCAATGGTCTTTCTGGAATCGAGCGGGAGGAAGTCAAAGAACTTTCGCATGGATTTTATAATGCCGAAGCATTTACCTGCTACAGTTGCGACGTGGGAATCGAAAGAAAGATCGGAATCGAAAATAACTCCGAGGTTTCTGGCCGATGAAACTGTCTGAGGTGGGGCAGCAGAGTTATCAGTCCACCACAGGGCGGGACTGAAAGATGCATTCTTTCCAATGGGCAAGATCTCGGTTTTATTCGAGTTGCAGCGGAGATGGTTGGCGTCCATCCATTGAAAGACCGCTGTGAGGCAGCGCTTGAGATTAAGTTCGGCCGAGTTGGAATTGTCGTCGAGAGGGATGACAAGCTGAGTATCGTCAGCATAAGACGTGACAGTTATGCCAAACGATTCTATAAGTGAAAGTAGGGGGATGAGATATATATTGAATAGGAGGGGACTAAGAATGGAGCCCTGGGGAACTCCACAGGAGATCTTTTTCTCTTTCGATTGGAAAGGACCCAGTGAGACGGTTTGAGATCTGTCACTGAGGAAGGAACTGATCCAGGCAAGGGCCGAGTTTGTGACGCCGATGTCCATAAGTCTGTTGAGCAGAATGGAGTGGGAAATAGTATCGAATGCCGCCGTGAGGTCAAGAAGGATCAGTATGGCCTTCTTCCTCTGATCTTGTAGGTTTTTGATGGTATCGGTCAGCTCGATCAGGGCGGTCTCGGTAGAATGTCTAGACCGGAAACCGGATTGCTGGGGGTGAAGTAGGTTGTGGGCATCAAGGAAGGACTTGAGCTCTTTATGGACTAACTGTTCTGTTATTTTGCCCAGCGCAGGTAGCAGGGTGATGGGACGAAGGTTAGTTAAGTCAGAGGGGGGTTTGTTTGCCTTTTTCATAAGAGGTTTAACCACACCCTTTTTCCAAGCGAGAGGGACAGAGCCAGATTTGAGGGAGAGGTTGACTATTTCATTAATGATGGGGTTGATTTCATCAATGATGGTGTGGAGGATCTTGGGGGGACAAGGGTCAGAAGGGGAGCCCGATTTGCATGAAAGGATCGCTTCTCTGGTCTGAGTTAGGGTCACCGGGGTGAAGAGTTTGAGGCTGTTTGCGGTCGGGCGAGATTTGTCTAGCTCCGAGATTGAGTACACCGGAGGGGAAGGGGGGAAGTTTGTGTGGATAGAGCTGATTTTTTCCTCAAAGTAGTCGGAGATCTTATCACACAGTTCTTGGGACGGGGGGATCTCTGGTTGAAGAGCTTTTGGTTTGGTGAAAGATTTTACTATGGAGAAGAGGGTTTGTTGTTTTTGGCTGGCCTCTTTAATGGCGTTTACATAGTAGGTTCTTTTTGCTGATTTAATGGTTGAGAGATAATTTTTCCTCTGAAGAATGTAGTTGTTCCGATCGTCATTTTCGTAGGATCTACGCCATTTACGTTCTGCTTTCCTGCAGAGTAGGTGTGCGGCGGTAAGATCAGGCGTATACCAAGGGGCTTTAATTTTCGTTTTCTTAAGGGTGTTGTCTTTTTTATTAGGTGGACATCGTTTTGAGATTTCTTGAGAAAGCCAGTTGTTAAGAGAGACTGCATCTTTATCGATGTTACCAGAGGAAGGGGGGGGCGTTAGTAGGGGAAAAGGGATGAGAAATAAAACTTTCCTGAACAGTTTTCCTATTGATGGAGTGAATGTGTTGGAGAGTTGGTTTTTTGCAGTTAGGAAGGGGGACGTTGAGGATATGGAACAGGATCAGGCTGTGATCAGTCCAGATTTGGGGAATGGGAGGTAAGGTGGAGATGGCTGGGAAATTGGAACAGACACCATCCAGGGTGTGACCAAGGGAATGAGTGGGCAGCTTGACGCTTTGTTGCAGGTTGAAAATATCCAATGTCTGCTGCAGATTACTGGTGAAGGGGTCAACAGGTATTTCGAGATGCAGGTTAAAATCGCCCAAGAGGGTGAAATGTGGGTATCGGAGTAGGAAGTGTCCGAGTGCGTCATTAAGGGAGCCGAGAAATTTCGCGGCATTTCCAGGTGGGCGGTAGATCAGACCACCTGAGAAAGAGAGGGTCTGACTGAGTTTGATGGAGAAACCTAGTCCCTCTGCATCAGTGAGGTCGAGGCAGAAGGTGTGGCAGCTAAAGGAGTTCCTTAAGATGAATGCAACGCCTCCTCCTCTACCTTTCAGTCTATCCTGTCTGTGAAAGGAGTAACCTGGGGGGAGGGCGATGGCTATATCAGGGTTACTGTCTTCAGTGAGCCAGGTCTCGGTGATCATGAGACAGTCCAGGTCATGGTCGATAATGAGGTCGTGGATATCCTGACTGTGTTTGCACATCGACCTGGCGTTTATCAGACCTCCTGTAAAGTGAGGTCGTTTGAGGGATGTTGGCTGCTTGGTGGCGAAGTTGAGAATCCAACGACATTTGTTACAACTGGTGGAACCGAATACTTTAGAAAGATCAAGTTTGCAGGGGCAGTCAGATCTGCCTCGAAGTTTGAGAAGGTCATTGGGAGCATACCTGATGTTTAGAGGATGTTGGGCAGGGGTTCCTGCGCCTGGCGCGGTCTTGGCGCGGACGGGCGCAGATGGGCTTCCCTTAGACGCGCCTTCGGCGCGCAAACGGCGCCTACCCCTCTTGCCGCTGAAGGGAGATCGCTGCCGCGGCCGCTGATCGGGGAGAGGAGGTCCGGCACGTCCGCCTGACCTGGGGTGGGGCCTGCGGACGGAAGCAGGAAGAGGAGTACGGCCGGAAGTCAGTGCGGGGCTCCCGTGAGTCTGGGAGAGCCCCGCAGGTATGGTGAAGTCGGCGGAGGGGGCCCGAGGCACATTGCCGGTGCCTACCCCACCGCATATGAAGAGGAGCCTCCCCCGCATAGTCGGTGAGTTCGGGATGGTGGGAGCGTGAGGTGCCGGTCGCGGGCACCGATCCGGAGTGGCCCCGTTGTGGCAGTGGGCCGCTCCAACATGTCTAGTATCTCCTTTTGTTTGGATGAGCGGACCTGCCATTGCGGGCCGCTCCACCTGTAGCAAAAGTTGTTTAAAGGGCCCCCATGGGGGTCCCGAGGTCCCGTGGGCCCATGCCCTCCAGTTCCTTTGGGGGAAGCCAGAGATAGGCACACAGTGCCCATTTGGTGAGCGGGCTCACAGTTGGCGGCCGCTCCATCAGCGGGGCATCTTTTGGTTTTAGAGCCCGCGTGGCCCTAGTGATGGGCAGGTTTATTTTCAGAGCCAGATGGCTCCAACGCCCCGCAGTATTTGTTATAGAGCCAGGTGGCTCCAACGTAGGGCATATTTGTTTTAAGGGCTACTTAAAGCCCAGGACGCATTTGAGTATTTACAGATGCCCAGCAAGTAGTGGGCAGCTGTATCGTTTAGGCGCATCGTTGTTTTGGTGTCTTGTGAAGTCAGGAGTCAGATGCGCTCCTTTGCCCCACACTTTCCCAGCTGCCCAGCAAGTAGTGGACAGCTTCCACGTTTAGGTTGGCGCAGTGGGGCACCCTTGACTTTCGCTGCCTAGGCAGCAACCCTGACTCTTGGGACCTAGGGCATTTGAGCCATGTTTGAGATGGCCAGTTGGCCAGGGGGGGATTGTTAGAGTTATAGGGCGCCAGGCCCTACTGTGATTCTTGGGTGCTAGGAAATGCAATGTATGTAGAATGATTTACGCACCTGTGTTGATACCTCTAAATGTGCGTTATGATTATGAGGTTGGTTCGCATACAATGGTTTATGCTAGTGAGAGTTATTCCCTAATGTTGTTAGACTTAGGAGGTTAGGGTCTAATGTGTTTAGACTTGTCAGAGAATTGCATAATGTGGCTATGTTGATGAGGTTGGCGTACAATGCATTTGGCGCCTAATGTGATACTGATCATAATGTAGCTTATGTTACAGGCTGATGCTAAGTGCAGTGATTACCAGTAGTACTGGTTGTGTTCTATGTTTATGCTAAATTCTACATTTACTAATTTCACTTTGTGATGGTACTGACAGTGGTCCAGTTGGCCCTGTCAGGTGTAAATAATCCCTTGTAAATATTGCCCAGTGCCAGTTGGCACAGTCTATAATATGTGCGTACTATTCTAATGTGTTATGATAATACAAAGGCTATTTTTTATATATAACCTGGTGTGGAGTTCCTTTTTGTAGTGTGCCTGGGATGTTGTTGCTGTGTGCGTGCGCAAATGCTTTACACATTGCCTCCGGGATAAGCCTGACTGCTCGTGCCAAGCTACCAAGGGGGTGAGCAGGGGTTATCTTTGGCGTGTAACTTCTTTGCCCTGACGAGAGTGGTGGTTTCTGCCTGGCTTTGGGGCACGCCTCAGCCAACCAGAAATCCCATTTCTAACGTTGGGCCTCCTCCGCTGCGAGTTTCGGTCAGCAGCAGGAGGGCAGCCCAGTGTCTGTGACTAGTGGCATCCATTTTGTGATGCCAGGGCTCTTCAGGATTCTACTGTGTTTCCACAGTGGGCACATGTCTATCCCTCTAGAAGGGTGGGATCCTACTCCCACACCAGTTACTGGTGTGGGGGTATGATTCCAAAGCGTTTGACACCAATCACGACATGTTTTGATACATTCTAAAGTTAGCATTAACCGAGAGGTTATAATGTACTTAAGAGTATATGGTTTAACTGCATCCACAAACAGCCTCAGAGAATAGACTCTGAGAGCTGCAGAGGGGCCCTGCTCAGGCAGAGGCACCCCCTCACATGGAAACCAAGCACCCTGCCCTCAGGATTGATAGGGCCTGCCTTAGGGGTGACTAATAGGTTTATATGTGTGTGCAGGTAGAGATATAGTGAACCTATATCTCAGTGAGGAGTGCTAACACTACCTCACCGAGGCTGCAGTAGCAGGCCTGTGGTGTCAGATTTAGTCTGCTTCCCAGGGGTGGCATAATACATGCTTCAGCCCCTGGTAGGCCTGTGAAGTAGCTATGCCCTTGGTACCTAAGGTACCATATACTAGGGGCTCATAAGGTACCACAGTATCCAATCACTAGTGCATCTAATATGCACTCCAAGTTGTTTAGAGAGAACAGAGAGGCTGGGGCCCCTGATTAGCAGGGTCCCAGCCAGACTATAGCCAGAAACCAGTGTAAACATCAGAAAAAAGTGGGGGCAACATAAGGTGCAGATCCAACTCTTCTACAAATAGGTTTCACATTTGTGAGAGCTAGAGCTATTGGCATTGTAAATGTAAAAGGGGTTTACTAATGTTTCGTGGAGTGGATGTAGGTTGTGTGTAGTGTAATTATGTGGTATGATGTGCAGTGAAATTATGTGGATAAACTTTGACTTTGACTTTGATATGGATAGAAACTAAGTGGTATTCAATGTATACGAATTAGAGTGGGATTATGTATTTTGGAGGGTAATTATGTAGTATGGTGGTCTGTATTGTGAAGTGGTAACCTCATGTTTAGTCGTCCTTGCTTCCATAGAAGTTAAACTATAAACTCAATGAGACAAAAAAAAGAAGGAACCAATGAGGAGCACTTCTGGACTTAGTCAGAGGCATAAGCAGGGCCAGTGGAATTATGCAACTGTTTGGCTGCACCGACTTTTGCACAATTATACATTTTCCGCATTTGCCACAAAATCCATCATCGACTGCATAATCTGCAGATTTGAACAAAAAAACTTGGTTCTAGCTCCAACTGCTCAAACGCTACCAAAAATGCAGCGACAAGTGTTACAGCTTGGTGGTAGGCCCTTTCCAAACCTAGAATGGTCATCTGTTACTTATTGTTAAATGTAGGTGTTAAATTGGTAAATTGGTACTAATAGTGTGCAAACCACTCTTGCTTCTTTCTGTGCCCCTCTCTTCTAATTTCTGCACCTCTTTTGCCTCTTTCTGCACCCTCTTGCCTATTTCTGCACCTCTCCTGCCTCTTTCGGCACCTCTGTTGCTTCTTTCTGCATCCCTCTTACCTCTTTCTGCAACCCTCTTCCCACTTTCTGCACCTCTCTTGCTGTCTATCTGTTCACTCTTTCTGCATCCCTTTTGCTTGTTTCTGCAACTCTCTTGCCTCTTTCTACAGTACGCCTGCCTCCTTTGGCTCCTCAGGTGCCTCATCCTGCAACTCTCTTGCCTCCTTTCTGCAGTTCTCCTGCCTCCTTTTGCACCTTTCTTGCCTCTTTCATCACTTCTCTTGCCTCTTTGTGCACCTCACTTGTTTCTTTCTGCACCCATTTTGCCTGTTTCTTCACCTCTCTTCCCTCTTTGTGCAACTCACTTGCATCTTTCTACACCTCTATTGTCTCTTTCTGCACCACTCTGGCTCCTTTCAATACCTCTGTTGCTTCTTTCTGCAATTCTCTTCCTTCTTTCTGCATCCCTCCTGCCTCTTTCCATACCCCTCTTGCCTCTTTGTGCACCTCTCTTAACCCTTTCTGCACTACTCTTGCCTCTTTTTGAACCTCTTTTGGTTATTTCTGCACCTCTTTTGCTTCATTCTGCACTTCACTTGCCTCTTTCTGTATTCCTCTTGCCTTTTTCTGCACCTCTGTCCCACATTTCGGCATCCCTCTTGCCTTTTTATGCGCCTCTCTTGCCTCAGTCTGCCCACCTGTTCCCTCTTTCTGCATTCCTTTTGCCTGTTTCTGCAACTCTCATGCCTCTTTCTGCAGTTCTCTTGCCTCCTTCTGGAGCTCACTTGCCTCTTTTTGTACCTCTGTTGGCTTTTATCTACTGCTCTTGCTTCTCTCTACACCTTTCTTGCAAATTTCTGCACCCCTCTTGCTTCTTTCTGTACCCCTCTTACCTGTTTCTGTACTTCTCTTGCCTCTATATGCACCCCTGTTTCCTCTTTCTGTACTTCGTTTGCCTGTTTCTGCAACTCTCTTGCCTCTCTCTGCAGTTCTCTTGCCTCCTTCTGTACCTCTGTTGTTTCTTTATGCACTTCTCATGCCTCATTCTGTACCCATGTTGCTTCAATCTGCACTTCCCATGCATCGTTCTGCACCTGTCTTGCTTCTTTCTGCACCCCTGTTGTCTCTTTCTGCACTCGTTTTCCCTCTTTCTGCAACCGACTTGCCTCTTTCTGCATCTCACTTGCCTCTTTTTGCACCTCTCTTGCCTCTTTCTGCACCTCTGTTGCTTCTTTCTACACCTCCCTTACTTCTCACTGTATCTCTCTTGCCTCTTTCTGCACCTCTCTGGCCTCTTTCTGCACCCCTGTTCCCTCTTTCTGCACCTGACCTGCCTCTTTCTGCACCTGTGTTGCTCCTTTCTGTACTTCTCTTGCTTCTTTCTGCACCTCGGTTACTTCTTTCTGCATCCCTCTTGCCTCATTTTGCAACCCTCTTCCCTCTTTCTGTTCCCCTCTTGCCTTTTTCTGCACCTCTGTCCCACATTTCGGCATCCTTCTTTCCTTTTTCTGCACCTCTCTTGCCTCGGTCTGCCCAACTGTTCCCTCTTTTTGCATTCATTTTGCCTGTTTCTGCAACCCTCTTCCCTCTTTCTGTACCTCTCTTGCCTCAGTCTGCCTACCTGTTCCCTCTTTCTGCAGCCCTTTTGCTTGTTTCTGCAACTCTCTTGCCTCTTTCTGCAATTCTCTTGCCTCCTTTTGCACCTCACTTGCCTCTTTCTGCAACTCTCTTGCCTCCTTTCTGCAGTTCTCCTGCCTCCTTCTGTACCTCTCTTGCCCCTTTCATCACTTCTCTTGCCTGTTTCTGCATCTCTCTTGCCTCTTTCTGCACCACACTTGCTTCTTTCTGTACCCCTTTTGCCTCTTTCTACACCCCTCCTCCCTTTTCCCTTTTTGTACAACTCTCTTGCCTCTTTCTACACCTCTCTTAACCCTTTCTGCACTACTCTTGCCTCCTTTTGAACCTCTTTTGGTTATTTCTGCACCTCTTTTGCTTCATTCTGCACTTCACTTGCCTCTTTCTGTATTCCTCTTGCCTCTTTCTGCACCTCTGTCCCACATTTCGGCATCCCTCTTGCCTTTTTATGCGCCTCTCTTTCCTCAGTCTGCCCACCTGTTCCCTCTTGCTGCATTCCTTTTGCCTGTTTCTGCAACTCTCTTGCCTCTTTCTGAAGTTCTCTTGCCTCCTTCTGGACCTCACTTGCCTCTTTTTGTACCTCTGTTGGCTCTTTTCTACTGCTCTTGCTTCTCTCTACACCTTTCTTGCAAATTTCTGCACCCCTTTGCCTCTTTCTGTACCACTCTTGACCCTTTCCGTACCTCTGTTGCTTCTTTCTGCACCTCTCTTGTCTCTTTCTGCACCCTTTGTGTCTCTTTCAGCACCTCTGTTGCTTGTTTCTGCAATTCTTTTCCTTCTTTCTATACCCCTCCTGCCTCTTTCTGTACCCCTCTTGCCTCTTTGTGCACCCCTCGTAACCCTTTCTGCTGCCATCTTGCCTCTTTTTGCACCTCTGTTAGCTCTTTCTGCACCTCTTTTGCTTCATTCTGCACTTCACTTGCCTCTTTGTGTACCCCTCTTGCCTCTTTCTGCACCTCTTTTGCTTCGTTCTGCACTTCACTTGCTTTTTTATGCACCTCTCTTGCCTCAGTCTGCCCACCTGTTCCCTCTTCTGCACTCATTTTGCCTGGTTCCACAACTCTCTTGCCTGTGTTATGCAGTTCTCTTGCCTCCTTCTGGACATCGCTTGCCTCTTTTTGCACCTCTGTTGGTTCTTGTGCACTGCTCTTGCTTCGCTCTGCACGTCTCTTGCAAATTTCTGTACCCCTCTTGCCTCTTTCTGCACCCTTTTTACCTGGTTCTGCACTTCTTGTGTCTCCGTATGTACCCTTGTTCCCTCTTTCTGTACTTCTTTTGCCTGTCTATGCAACTCTATTGCCCCTTTCAGCAGTTCTCTTGCCTCCTTCTACACCTCTGTTGCTTCCTTCTGCACTTCTCTTGCCTCTTTCTGCACCCCTGTTGCTTCATTCTGCACTTCCCATGCATCTTTCTGCACGCCTGTTGTCTCTTTCTGCACCCGTCTTCCCTCTTTCTGCACCTCTCTTGCCTCTTTCTGCATCTCTGTTGCTTCTTTCTACATCCCTCTTGCATCTTTCCGCAACCCTCTTCCCTCTTTCTGCACATCTCTTGCCTCAGTCTGCCTACCTGTTCCCTCTTTCTGCACCCCTTTTGCTTGTTTCTGCAACTCTCTTTCCTCTTGCTGCAGTTCTCTTGCCTCCTTTGGCACCTCACTTGCCTCTTTCTGCAACTCTCCTGCCTCCTTTCTGCAGATCTCCTGCCTCCTTCTGCACCTCTCTTGCCTCTTTCATCACTTCTCTTGCCTCTTTCTGCACCTCAGTTGCTTCTTTCTGCATCCCTATTGCCTGTTTCTGCACCTCTCTTCCCTGTTTGTGCAACTCACTTGTATCTTTCTACACCTCTCTTGCCTCTTTCAGCACCTGTTGCTTCTTTCTGCAATTCTCTTCCTTCTTTCTGCACCCCTCCTGCCTCTTTCTATACCCCTCTTGCTACTTTGTGCACGTCTCTTAACCCTTTCTGCACCCCTCTTCAATCAATCAATCAATCAATCAATGATTTATAAAGCGCACTACATACCCGTGAGGGTTTCAAGGCGCTGGGGGGGATGCTGCTGCTATTGGTCGAAGAGCCTGGTCTTGAGTTGTCTCCTGAAGGTCAGCCAGTTTTCGGTTTGTCGCAGGTAGAGGGGGAGGGTGTTCCAGGTGCTGGCGGCTTGATGGGAAAAGGATCTGCCTCCGGAAGTAGTTCTCCGGATGCGTGGGACCGTGGCCAGGGCGTGGTCAGCGGAGCGGAGTTTCCTGTTGGGTACGTAGAAGGATAGTCGACTGTTGAGATAGGCTGGGCCGGTTTTGTGGAGTGCCTTGTGTGCGTGGATCAGGAGCTTGAAGGAGATTCTTTTGTCGACGGGGAGCCAGTTCAGGTTCCTCAGGTGGGGGGTGATGTGGTCGCAGCGTGGGACGTTGAGGATCAGGCGTGCTGAGGCGTTCTGGATTCTCTGTAGTCTGTTGATGAGCCTGGACAAGGCTCCAGCGTAGAGCGCGTTTCTGTAGTCGAGTCTGCTACTGAGTAGTGCCTGGGTGACTGTTTTCCTCGTGTTTGTCGGGATCCATCTGTAGATCTTGCGGAGCATGCGGAGGGTGTTGAAACTGGTGGAGGAGACTGCGTTGACTTGTTTGGTCATGGAGAGTTTCGAGTCGAGGATGACTCCCAGGTTGCATGCGTGGCCGGTGGGGGCCGGGGGGGACCCCAGTGACGTGGGCCACCAGGAGTCGTCCCATGTGGAGGGGTTGGACCCGAGGATGAGGATTTCTGTTTTGTCTGTATTCAGTTTGAGGTGGCTGACCTCCATCCAGTCTGCGACGGCCTTCATTCCCTGGTGGAGGTTGGATTTGGCGGTGAGGGGGTCCTTGGTGAGGGAGAGGATCAGCTGAGTGTCATCAGCGTAGGAGATTATGTTGAGGTCGTGCTGTCGGGTGATGCGTGCTAGTGGCGCCATGTAGATGTTGAACAGCGTCGGGCTGAGGGAAGATCCTTGAACGACGCCGCAGATGATCTCGAAGGCCTCGGACCAGAATGGGGGGAGGCGGACTCTCTGGGTTCTGCCGGAGAGGAAGGAGGTGGTCCAGTCCAGGGCCTTGTCTCGGATCCCTGCGTTGTGGAGACGCGTGCATAGTGCGCGGTGGCAGACGGTGTCGAAGATGGCGAAGAGGTCCAGGAGGATGAGGGCTGCCGTTTTGCAGTTGTCTAGTAGGATCCTGATGTCGTCTGTGGCGGCGATGAGGGCGGTCTCGGTGCTGTGGTTGCTGCGGAATCCTGATTGGGACGGGTCCAGGATGTTGTTGTCTTCGAGGTGGCGGGAGAGCTGGGTGTTTACTATCTTCTCGATGACCTTAGCTGGGAACGGAAGCAGGGAGATGGGTCTGAAGTTCTAGAGGTCTCTCGGGTCCACCTTGGGTTTCTTCAGTAGGGCGTTGATCTCTGCATGCTTCCAGTTCTCAGGGAAGGTGGCGGTCTCGAAGGAGAGGTTGATGATTTTGTGCAGGTGGGGTGCGATGGAATTGCCGGCTTTGTTGAAGATGTGGTGCGGGAGAGGGTCGGACGGGGATCTGGAGTGGATTGTTCCCATGGTCTTGATTGTGTCCTCGATGCTCACGTTGGCCCAGGTTGTCAGCGTGTCGTGGGCGGAGGGGTGTGGTGAGTTCGGTGATTTTCCAGTGAAAGAAGGCGGCGAGGGAGTTGCACAGGGCTTGCGATGGTGGGATGTCGTTGGCGTTGGAGCTGGGGTTGGAGAGTTCCTTCACGATGGTGAAGAGTTCCTTGCTGTTGTGTGCGTTGTTGTCAAGGCGGTCTGTGAAGGAGGTCCTCTTGGCGGTCCTGATGAGGTGGTGGTAGTTGCGGATGGCGTCTTTGTGGGCAGCGCTGCTGTCTGGCGTCTTGTCGCTGTGCCATATGTATTCCAGTTTCCGGCAGGTGCTGAGTCGAGGAGTTCCGGGGTGAACCAGCTGACTCTTCTGCTGGTGTCTCTGCTGGCGGGGTTTTTCAGCAGGGCGACGGTGTTGGTACAGTTGTTCATCCAGCGTTCGAGGGTGAGTGCACCTTCATCGGGGTGGTGGGGTTCGTCGGAGGGTTGAGTGCGAGGCTTGTCTGTAGTTCTTCTTCAGTGACTTTGTCCCAGCAGCGGCGGGGGGTCTGTGGTGTGCGGTGGTGTGTGAGGGGTTTTCAGAAGGAGAAGTGGATTCAGTGGTGGTCTGTCCATGTGAGTTCGGAGGCGTGGTTGAAGGTGACGTGGGGGCTTGAGGAGAAGATGGCATCTAGCATGTGGCCAGCGATGTGGGTCGGCGTCGTGACGAGCTGTTTCAGTCCGAGGTTGGCGAAGTTGTCGATCAGGGTGGAGGAGTTGCTGTCATTGTTGTTCTCCAGGTGATAGTTCAGGTCTCCGAGGAGGATGTAGTTGGTGGAGGTCAGCGCGTCCGAGCTGATGAGTTCGGCGATGGGTCGCAGATTTGGGACCGGGGACCTGGCAGTCTGTAGACGAGGGTGCCTCTTAGGGTGGTCTTGGGGTCCGTGTGGATCTGGAAGTGCATGTGTTCGGCGGTGCTGAGGGTGTCGTTGGTGTTTGTTGAGATCCTGATGGTGTTTTTGTGGACAATGGCGATTCCTCCTCTGGCCCTGTTGGTGCGGTCTCTGCGGGTGATCTTGTACCCGTCTGGGATGGCTATGGCGATGCCTGGCGAGGAGGCTTCGTTCATCCAGGTCTCGGTCAGGAAGGCGACGTCTGGTGATGTGGTGTTGAGTAGGTCCCAGATTTCGACGGCGTGTTTGTGTGCGGAGCGGGTGTTGATCAGGATGCATCTAAGCTGGTTGGGTTCCGTCGTTGTAGGTGTCTTGGCGCTTTCGCGGCAGGAGAAGCTGCAGTTCCAGCAGGTGAAGGGGCCGTGGGTGCGCCTTGGGGTGGCCTTGCAGCAGGTGTGGGTCCTTCCTGGGTTGAGAACAACGAGGGTTTTGGCGTCGTAGTGGCAGTGGTCTTCGTGGCTGGTGCGGGGGCCAGGGATTCTGGCACTGGGCGTGGTCCAGGCACGGACGGGCACAGATGGGCTTGCCTTAGGCACGCCTTTGGCACACATGCGGAGCGCCCGCTGCGCGCGTCCACTGCGCGGCCGTGCAGCGGCTGCCATATATGGGGAGGTGGGGAGGGAGGAGCAGCTGGGGGGCGGGAGGCGAGGGACGGGTGTAACGAACGGGTGCAGAGGGGGCGGGGCCACAGGGGAGGCAGCGCCGGGGACAGGGGACAGGAGACCGGCACGGGGCACAGAAGAGCAAAAGGGGTACAAAATCAAAGGGGCACAGAGGCACAAAAGTCAGCACGGGGGTACAGGAGTTGGCGAGGGGTACAGAA
The DNA here is from genome assembly GCF_964204655.1 of Triturus cristatus. Classification (NCBI taxonomy): domain Eukaryota; kingdom Metazoa; phylum Chordata; class Amphibia; order Caudata; family Salamandridae; genus Triturus; species Triturus cristatus. The sequence continues at coordinate 8,402,688 of NC_140584.1, forward strand.
TAAAAGGGGCACAAAGGCAAAGCGGCGAGTGGGGGCCGGGGGCACAGACAGTTACGGGCACAAAGCAACAGGCAGCAAGCGAAAAACGAACCTAAGGCCACCACTGGCCACCAGGGATGAGGCGCAGGTGGAAGCATGCGGGTGGTGGAGGGCCTCGATTTGCCGGCGGCAGCAGCAGAGACAGCGGGGGTGCAGGCGGAGCTGCAGCAAGGGGGAGCGACCTACCAGGAAGGTCAAGGGTCGCTCTCCTCACCGTGCAGCGGCTGCCATATATGGGGAGGTGGGAGGGAGGAGCAGCTGGGAGGCGGGAGGCGAGGGACGGGTGTAATGAATGGGTGCGGAGGGGGCGGGGCTGCAGGGGAGGCAGCGGCGGGGATGGGGGACAGGACACAGGCGCGGGGCACAGAAGAGCAAAAGGGGTACAAAATCAAAGGGGAACAGAGGCACAAAAGTCAGCACGGGGGAACAGAAGTTGGCGAGGGGTACAGAATAAAAGGGGCACAAATGCAAAGCGGCAGGGGGCACAGACAGTTACGGGCACAAAGCAACAGGCAGCAAGCGAAAAACGAACCTAAGGCCACCACTGACCACCAGGGATGAGGCGCAGCTGGAAGCCTGTGGGTGGTGGAGGGCCTCGATTCACCAGCGGCAGCAGCAGAGACAGCGGGGGTGCAGGCGGAGCAGCAGCGTTGGGGAGTGATCTACCAGGAAGGTCAAGGGTCGCTCTTGCCTCTTTTTGCACCTCTGTTGGTTCTTTCTGCACCACTTTTGCTTCGTTCTGCACTTCACTTGTCTCTTTCTGTACCCCTCTTGCCTCTTCTGCACCTCTGTCCCACATTTCGACATCCTTCTTGCCTTTTTCTGCACCTCTCTTGCCTCAGTCTGCCCACCTGTTCCCTCTTTCTGCATTCCTTTTGCCTGTTTTTGAAACCCTCTTCCCTCTTTCTGCACCTCTCTTGTCTCAGTCTGCCTACCTGTTCCCTCTTTCTGCACCCCTTTTGCTTGTTTCTGCAACTCTCTTGCCTCTTTCTGTAATTCTCTTGCCTCCTTTTGCACCTCACTTGCCTCTTTCTGCAACTCTCTTGCCTTCTTTCTGCAGTTCTCCTGCCTCCTTCTGCATCTCTCTTGCCCCTTTCTTCACCTCTCTTGCCTCTGTCTGCACCTCACCTGCTTCTTTCTGCACCCCTTTTGCCTGTCTCTGCACCTCTCTGCGCAACTTACTTGTATCTTTCTACACCTCTATTGCCTCTTTCTACACCACTCTTGCCTCTTTCTGTACTTCTGTTGCTTCTTTCTGCACCTCTCTTGTCTCTTTCTGCACCCTTCTGGCCTCTTTCAGCACCTCTGTTGCTTCTTTCTGTAATTCTCTTCCTTCTTTCTGCACCCCTCCTGCCTCTTTCTATACCCCTCGTGCCTCTTTGTGCACCTCTCATAACCGTTTCTGCACCCCTCTTGCCTCTTTTTGCACCTCTGTTGGTTCTTTCTGTACTTCTTTTGCTTCGTTCTGCACTTCACTTGCCTCTTTCTGTACCCCTCTTGCCTCTTTCTGCACCTCTGTCCTACATTTCGGCATTCCTCTTGCCTTTTTCTGCACCTCTCTTGCCTCAGTCTGTCCACCTGTTCCCTCTTTCTACATTCCTTTTGCCTGTTTCTGCAACCCTCTTCCCTCTTTCTGCACCTCTCTTGCCTCAGTCTGCCTACCTGTTCCCTCTTTCTGAACCCCTTTTGCGTGTTTCTGCAACTCTCTTGCCTCTTTCTGCAATTCTCTTGCCTCCTTTTGTACCTAACTTGCCTCTTTCTGCAACTCTCTTCCCTCCTTTCTGCAGTTCTCCTGCCTCCTTTTGTACCTCTCTTGCCCCTTTCATCACTTCTCTTGCCTGTTTCTGCATCTCTCTTGCCTCTTTCTGCACCTCTCTTGCCTCTTTCTGCACACCACTTGCTTCTTTCTGCACCTGTTTTGCCTCTTTCTCCACCCCTCTTCCCTTTTTGTACAACTCTCTTGCCTATTTCTACACCTCTCTTCTCTCTTTCTGTACCACTCTTGACCCTTTCTGCACCTCTTTTGCCTCATTCTGCACTTCACTTGCCTCTTTGTGTACCCCTCTTGCCTCTTTCTACACCTCTTTTGCTTCGTTCTGCACTTTACTTGCTTTTTTCTGCCCACCTGTTCCCTCTTCTGCACTCATTTTGCCTGGTTCCACAACTCTCTTGCCTATGTTATGCAGTTCTCTTGCCTCCTTCTGGACCTGACTTGCCTCTTTTTGCACCTCTGTTGGTTCTTTTGCACTGCGCTTGCTTCGCTTTGCACGTCTCTTGCAAATTTCTGCACCTCTCTTGTCTCTTTCTGCACCATTTGTGTCTCTTTCAGCACCTCTGTTGCTTCTTTCTGCAATTTTCTTCCTTCTTTCGGTACCCCTCCTGCCTCTTCCTGTATCCCTCTTGCCTCTTTGTACACCCCTCGTAACCCTTTCTGCTCCCCTCTTGCCTCTTTTTGCACCTCTGTTGGTTCTTTCTGCACCTCTTTTGCTTCATTCTACACTTCACTTGCCTCTTTGTGTACCCCTCTTGCCTCTTTCTGCACCTCTTTTGCTTCGTTCTGCACTTCACTTGCTTTTTTCTGCACCTCTCTTGCCTCAGTCTGCCCACCTGTTCCCTCTTTCTGCACTCATTTTGCCTGGTTCCACAACGCTCTTGCCTGTGTTATGCAGTTCTCTTGCCTCCTTCTGGACCTCACTTGCCTCTTTTTGCACCTCTGTTGGTTCTTTTGCACTGCTCTTGCTTTGCTCTGCACGTCTCTTGCAAATTTCTGTACCGCTCTTGCCTCTTTCTGCCCCCTTTTTACCTGGTTCTGCACTTCTCTTGTCTACGTATGCACCCCTGTTCCCTCTTTCTGTACTTCTTTTGCCTGTCTATGCAACTCTATTGCTTCTTTCTGCACTTCTCTTGCCTCTTTCTGCACCCCTGTTGCTTCATTCTGTACTTCCCATGCATCATTCTGCACCTGTCTTGCTTCTTTCTGCACGCCTGTTGTCTCTTTCTGCACCCGTCTTCCCTCTTTCTGCATCCCTCTTGCCTCTTTCTGCATCTCACTTGCCTCTTTCTGCACTTTTCTTGCTTCTTTCTGTACCTCTGTTGCTTCTTTCTGCATCCCTCTTGCATCTTTCAGCAACCCTCTTCCCTCTTTCTGCACATCTCTTGCCTCAGTCTGCCTACCTGTTCCTTCTTTCTGCACCCCTTTTGCTTGTTTTTACCACTCTCTTGCCTCTTTCTGCAGTTCTCTTGCCTCCTTTGGCACCCCATTTGCCTCTTTCTGAAACTCTCTTGCCTCCTTTCTGCAGTTCCCCTGCCTCCTTCTGCACCTCTCTTGCCTCTTTCATCAATTCTCTTGCCTGTTTCTGCACCTCTCTTGCCTCTTTCTTCACCTCTCTTGCCTCTTTGTGCACCTCACTTGCTTCTTTCTGCATCCCTATTGCCTTTTTCTTCACCTCTCTTCCCTCTTTGTGCAACTCACTTGTATCTTTCTACACCTCTCTTGCCTCTTTCAGCACCTCTGTTGCTTCTTCCTGCAATTCTCTTCCTTCTTTCTGTATCCCTCCTGCCTCTTTCTATACCCTCTTGCTACTTTGTACGCGTCTCTTAACCCTTTCTGCACCCCTCTTGCCTTTTTTTGTAGCTCTGTTGGTTCTTTCTGCATCACTTTTGCTTCATTCTGCACTTCACTTGCCTCTTTCTGCACCTCTGTCCCACATTTCGACATCCTTCTTGCCTTTTTCTGCACCTCTCTTGCCTCAGTCTGCCCACCTGTTCCCACTTTCTGCATTCCTTTTGCCTGTTTATGAAACCCTCCTCCCTCTTTCTGCACCTCTCTTGTCTCAGTCTGCCTACCTGTTCCCTCTTTCTGCACCCCTTTTGCGTGTTTCTGCAACTCTCTTGCCTCTTTCTGCAATTCTCTTGCCTCCTTTTACCCCTCACTTGCCTCCTTCTGCAATTCTCTTGCATTCTTTCTGCAGTTCTCTTGCCTCCTTCTGCACCTCTCTTGCCTCTTTCATCACTTCTCTTGCCTGTTTCTGCATCTCTCTTGCCTCTTTCTTCACCTCTCTTGCCTCTGTCTGCACCTCACTTGCTTCTTTCTGCACCCCTTTTGCCTGTTTCTACACCTCTCGGCCCTCTTTGTGCAACTTACTTGTATCTTTCTACACATCTATTGCCTCCTTCTACACCACTCTTGCCTCTTTCTGTACTTCTGTTGCTTCTTTCAGCACCTCTCGTGTCTCTTTCTGAACCCTTCTGGCCTCTTTCAGCACCTCTGTTGCTTCTTACTGTAATTCTCTTCCTTCTTTCTGCACCCCTCCTGCCTCTTTCTATACCCCTCGTGCCTCTTTGTGCACCTCTCGTAACCATTTCTGCACCCCTCTTGCCTCTTTTTGCAACTCTGTTGGTTTTTTCTGTACCTCTTTTGCTTCGTTCTGCACTTCACTTGCCTCTTTCTGTACCCCACTTGCCTCTGAAGTACTGGGTATTTTAGACCCAGCGGTGCAGGGGCACACACCCTATGACTTCTGGGTTCACCCTGTTCCAGACCTACAGAAACACAGAGTCTTCTGGGTGAAGTCAAAGATTCATTTATTGGCTGCAGACCAATTACAGGTATCCTAGAAGTACAACAGCGTGTATGTTCTCAGGAGACTGCTGAAAATCATAGGAATGGACTTCATCTTAAATACCCTTTTCTTGCCTCAAGCATACATTCCTAGGTTTATGATATGGCCATTACAAGTATACATTACAAACGAAAAAGCAGAGTCATGATGACCATCCCACATTCCAGTTCGGCCAGCCCACAATGATTTACACAGTAAGGTTCAGATCCCACATCGGATGTCAATAGACCCCCCAATAAACATGAGCATCTCCTGTTTTGGGAAACAAGTCATAAAGCCAGAACAAGCAGGTGTGAAAGAGATTAGCCGGAGGATTGTGTAGAATGAAAGGGTTTTATGATGGGTCAAGCCCTGATGCTAATCACAGGTGGACGGAGGAAGGGGAGCTCGTGAGACCGGTTTGACCTGGGGCAGCAGAGCCAGCTGCCCAGGTCACAGAGAAGTCAGAGGAGAAGCCCATGTACTGTGAGGCCCGTATTTACTCCATTATAGCCTATGTGAGGGCAATGACAAGATGGCCACTGCTTCCAAAATGGAACCCGCGTAGTGAAGCAGAATAACGTGTACACAGTGCATTCATAGCTAGAACGATATATAAAGCACTTGTACATACCGCATTTACCATTTGCGGTTTGCTAATACCAAGATAGACAGGGGTAGGGCCCTGTCCCCTACGCGGTCCCGAATATTAAAGTACGACAGACCCTCCTTTTGCCCTTACATAGGCAATCACTATACTCATCTTAATCCGAGTCCAGGTCAATGTTCACAAAGTCATGGAGATGTTGCTGTAGCATCATCCTATTACTTAGTTCGTCCCTCGATACAGGTTTCCTTACACATAAGGTAGCACAGAGGCCACATATCGCAGGAGCACACTGTATGCATAGACAGAACAGGAAAAGAATGGCTAAGATCATTCCAATGACCATCAGAACTTTCCAACCCCAGGCAGATATCAATTCCCAGAACCACCCCACCAGTGACCAGTCTCCCTTATCCACGTGTATGGATTCAGATATTTTATGGAGTTTGGAGATGGCTTGATACACTGTTGGAGCATTATCTGGTATGAAAATGCAGCAACTAGATTGGATGACCTTGCATACCCCACCGCGGTCTGCAAGAATAACGTCTAGAACCATGCGGTTCTGCAAAGTCATAAGGCGATCCGCTTGGAGCTCAGCCGTCAGATTACCAAGGGCACCAGCCGTTACATTGACAGTGGATTCAACCACACGAGTCAGCTGTCTCAGTTTCCTACTATTCACCATAGGTCCCCAAAATGGCAGGAAACCCAAAAAGAAGTCTCCCGCTTCCTGACCGGCAGTATCCTCCTTACTAATCACACCTCTCACAACTCTGGTCTTGTGATAGTCAGAGGCAGCAGTAAATGTCGGCGGTAGCAAGTTCGCAATATAACATGTGCCCGAGAAATCAGGGGGCAGCCATGTATATGCTCGGTCATTACAGATGAAATATGTGCCCTTGGCAGCCAAAAACGCAGGGGAAAACTGTGACGGGAAGGTGTACGTTTCAGTACAGTCACTTCTTCCCAGTTGAGCTCTAGGATTCTGACCATTACCCTGTAAGCAGAACCGACCCATGTGGGGTACGACCCAGATTGGAGATGAGATTTTTCGCTGTCTTTCACCCAGACTAATACTATACCCCGTCGCGTTCCATCCTACATAAGGTCTCAACTCATCTTTGGGAATGGATGAGTATGCATCGATATCCCTACTCATATCGGCAACTCCTTTTATCAAAGCCTTATTATTGGTGATAGGTCTGATGGAACGCGGTTGGCGAGGGGAGTATGTATCTAGAGCATAGAGAAACATGGTCTGGAATGCCCATGACGATCCATTGTAACTATACGGCAGCACCAGGTAGGGAATACCCTTGTTAATGGTATGTGGCATTAACCCACACACCCAGCAATTGGTCGTATTCATTACTAGTTGGTGCTGGTGCAAGAGCTGGATAAACGAGTTATTTACGAACTCTGATCGTCTGGTCTGTTCGTGCTCAGGCAAAGGGTGAAAAGAGTGAGAGGAGGCAGTAGTAAGAGGTATAGGCTGTTCAGTGGGTGTAATGGGCTTTTGAGCGGAGAAAAACACAAATCCTACAATAAACATTGTGATACTACACAGTGTAAAAAGGCACAAAAATACAAAACATTTACTTTTTACAATTCTACACATCCTTGCGTTAAAGTTCATTTCCTCAACGGGTCTCTCCATCTTAAAAAACTCCATCCTCTAATCGGGCCGCTCGCGGCGGATGAGTTTCTTCTGCTAAGGAGTACGCCTGTCAGTCCAGGGAAACGCCCTAGACCAACCAGAACCGTTGACCTAACGTCTTCGGCCTGTACCCCAAAGTCTTGGCACCACGACCCTGCGGCAGAACCCGGATGGTGGTTCGAAAAACAAAAATCAAGAAAGTCCTTCAGATGGGAGAGCAAAAATGTCAAAAAGGAAATAGTGAGGAAATCTTTATTTGTCCATGGGCCTTGGTCTCAAATTATAGCGGAGACGGCCAGGTGCTGTTTGGTCTTGAAACAAAAGTTCAGGCTCAGTGGTGTCCAATCGGTTTGATGGTGGCACAGCTTCCTGCAGAATATTGTCACTCTCTTGGTCTGAAACTGTGTCTCTTATGCGTGCGTCACTGAATGGTACAAAACGAGGTACAGTGTCTGTCTCAGAGTCGGCGATACCCTCCTTGACCCACTGGTCATATGGCAGAGGCAAGGGGACTACTTTGCAGTGGGTACCATGGATCCAGTGCTTCTTCCCTTTTACTCGCACCGCTGACCTTGTCGACAGAAGTACAAGGTGAGGGCCGATCCAGCGAGGCTCGTCGTTGCTCTTACGCTGGAAATTTCGGACCAGGACCCACGAGCCAGGGTTGATAGGGTGTCCAGGAGGTTCAGAAGCTTGGAGAAGAGTATCATGTACCTGTTGGTGCAAAACACGCAGTTTAACAGTCAAATCATACAGGTAGTCGAGTAGTACTGGATGCTCAATCTCACTAAACTTCGTAGGCCTCGGTACACCCCATACGTTGGCCGGGCGGCCAAAAACGACCTCGTAAGGGCTAAGTCCCACTCGTGAGTGTATGGTCATTCTGGTGGACAGGAGTGCTAAAGGCAGAGCGTCAGGCCATTTAAGACCGGTGCTTGCCTGAATTTTGGCCAGCTTGAGCTTTAAGGCTCCATTGTAGCGTTCTACTAATCCAGCTGATTGGGGGTGATTTGCAGCATGGAACTTCTGCTTTATCCCTAGCCCTTCACATACATTCTTCATCACTTTACCCACAAACTCACTTCCATTATCACACCACACCATTCTTGGCATTCCAAACCTAGGGAAAAATTCCTTCACAAGGGCTTTGGCTGTGGATAGGGCAGTGTTATCTTTCAGAGGATAAGCCTCTATCCATTTTGAGAAAGCACAAACAACCACCAGTACATATTTCAGGTTGTTGCATCTTTCCATGTGAATAAAGTCCAGCTGCAAAACTTCGAATGGACATGATGGGGGTGCAAAGTGACCGGCTGGAGTGGGGGTTCCCCTACCAGGGTTGTACTTCAAGCATACCATGCAATTCTTGACCACATTCTCTGCACACTTGGGAATCCCGGCATTCTGCCATACAGGAGCCAACAACTTGCATATACCTTTCGTACTGATATGTGCCATTCCATGTGCCATAGTAACCACTGGAAGCACATATGCATCAGGCAATAACCATCGCTTATGTTCTGTCAGATCAATCCAACAACCATTCTCATCCAACTTACCCATACTTTCTCTCCACTTGCTTAACTCTTTCTCTGTGGCTTCAGCCTGAAGCGACTTCACACTCTCTATTGTGTTCTCACACATTCCCACATCATTAACCCATCTTGCGGGGCCTGCAACATACATTCTAGTCTTCACATTCTGTGCTGTTTCTTTCGCGGTCTCATCAGCAAACGCATTCCCACGTCCAACATCATCTGTGACTTTCCTGTGCGCACTGCATTTCATGATCGCAACTTGCAACGGTAGGGTCAGTGACTCGAGGAGATCATTCACCAACTTGCCATTCTGAATTTTAGCTCCATGCGACGTCAGGAACCCGCGCTCCTTCCACAGTCGCCCAAAATTATGAGCCACGCCAAAGGCGTACTGGCTGTCTGTGTATATATTTACTCTCATTCCTTCAGATAACACACACGCTCTCGTGAGGGCGATTAATTCCGCTGCTTGGGCCGAATTATGTGGCACTCGTGCAGTTTCCACGACCGTGTGTAAAGTCGTGATAGCATATGCAGCAGTCGTGTCACCATTAGGGAGTTTGAAACATGAACCATCCACCCATAAAGTGCCATCACACTCAGTCAGGGGAGTATCTTTTAGATCTACTCTCCCTTTCGTCTCTTCTTCTGTTCTGAACAGACAGTCATGTTGCTCAATCTCATCTGAGTCTGCTGGAATTGGCAACAATGTAGCTGGATTCAGCGTATTGCATCTCTTTATGTGTATGTGATTTGCTAACAGTGTGAGCTCATAACCTGATAATCGCGCACTAGTCAAGTGTTGTGTCTTGGTTCTATTTAATAATGTGTCTACTGCGTGTGGAACCATAACAATCAATGTATTGTCCATTACCAAACCAGCAGATTGTCGGATAGACATTGCTGCAGCAGCTGTCGCTCTCAGACAGCTTGGCAATGCCCTCGCTACAGGGTCCAAGGTTGATGAAAAATATGCGCATGGGCGCGGTCTGTCGCCAAAAGGCTGTGTTAACACTGACAACGCACATCCATCTTTCTCGTGAACATACAATGTAAAAGGTTTGCTGTAGTCAGGAGTGCCCAACACAGGTGCTGAACATAATGCATTACGCAATTCCACAAAACTTTTCTGGCACTCTTCAGACCATGGGATAGGATTCGGTGTGTCTTTGCATGTTAAGGCTACTAAAGGTTTTGCCAACAAAGAAAAACTAGGGATCCAATGCCTACAGTATGAAGTGATGCCCAAGAAAGCACGTACTTCTCTCTGTGTTCTTGGCACACTCAACTGTGCAATGGCTTGAATTCTTTCTGGGGTCAGTTTCCTTCCCTCCTTCGATAAGAGATGACCTAAGTAGGTCACTTCTTGTCGACAATATTGCAGCTTAGAGAGAGACACCTTGTGATGAAAAGCGGATAAATGGCGCAACAGTGACAATGTGGCTTCTTTACAGATCTTCTCAGTATCCGCGGCAATTAGTAAATCGTCCACGTACTGAATCAGGATAGCGCCACTAGGTAAAACAAGTGCATCAAGCTGCGCTTTCAAAGCTTGACTGTATATTGATGGACTTTCACAGTAGCCCTGGGGAGCGCGTTTGAAACGGAAGCTTCGGCCTCCCAGACTAAAACCAAAAATATCTCTGCTCTCTTCTGCAATTGGGATACTAAAGAAAGCATTCTTTAAATCAATCACTGAAAACCATGCAGCAGAGGCTGGAATCATCGTTAACAAGGCAGTTATATCAGGGACAACCGGAAACTGTGGCACAACAATCTTATTAACCTCTCTGAGAGCGATCACAAATCTGTAAACAGGTGGCTGTGAAGGGTCCGTTCGTTTTAAGACAGGTAAAATCGGACTATTGCAAACGTTGCCTCTTGTCTCTTCAATCACACCCTTATTAATCAAGTCACTGACAATGTCTAACAATGCTTTCTGCCCTTCATTAGAGATCTTGTACTGGGGAATACGTGGCAGTCTGACATTAGCCTTTAAAGTCACCACATATGGTGGTATCTCCAAGAGGCCCACATCATTGGGACCAGTAGCCCAAAGGGCATCCGGAAGGGATGATAATTCAGGTGGCATTGTATTTTTAGACAAATACATTGGGGAAATCACTTTCCTACCTAAGGTAAGTTGTACTCCTGAAGGAGAACAATACAGTGTAGCATGCAATCTTTTCAACAAATCTAATCCCAGTAAATTCTCACCACAACCTGTTGTTAGGATCAGGAGTGCTTTCAGCTCGCAAGGTCCAACAGAAAGTGACATGGGACTAGAAATCGGGTTCCTAACCGGGGCGCCAGAAAAACCTACTGAAACATTTATATCGCCAGACAAAGGTGCGCCAGGGAGTTTTGAATGCATGATTGAACTCTTTGCAGCACCAGTGTCTAGCAGAAAAGGCTCTGTTACATTTGCTGTAGTTACCTCAACATACGGTCCACTCTGATCCACTGGCACTGAAACAACTCCCTCTCTCTGTCTATGGCTGTCCTAGTAATCATTACTTTCTGCATCACCGTCCTCTGCATAATAATCATTAGTATAATACTGGGCCGTATTACTAGTCGCGTTAGCTTGCTGATCAAAGCTATTGATGGTATTTTGAGGCGGCAGAGGACGCGTGTTCTGGGGAGCATTTCCACGCCCTCTGCCTCTAGGAGCTTGCTGACCACCCCTACCTCTTGCGCCATACGCATTACCGTTCCGCTGCATTAATTTAGGGCAACTATATTTATAATGACCTTCCTCTTTGCAGTATGAACATTGGTTGGGACCTACAGGGACACGTGGTTGATAATACCCGTTCATTTGCTGATTGTTCTGAAACTGTTGGGGTTGGTGATAGACACCTTGGGGTTGTCTATAATTATTCTGACCTCCACGTGGCGGATAGGCATGCTGTAAAAGGACCTTTGTATTTAATTCCTTCGTTTTCTTTTCTGTTCTATCTTTCTCGTCTTTATCTCTATTTTCATAATACTGTGCAGTAGCCAGTATTTGCGCTGAAGAAGAAACAGCCCAAGAACTTTCTGAATCTTTTAACTTTTTACACAGGTCAGGAAGTAGATTCTGCACAAACTTATCCACAAATAACCGTTGGCCACCCTCAGTACTCATATCCTGCCCACTGTGATCAATAAACGTTTCTTCAAACCTAGTAAAGAAGTCTGACACTGTCTCATCTTTCTTCTGCTTGCATGCAGATAATTTGTCCCAATTTACGCGCATCGCAGGCATTATTGTCTTCATATACGTGATGATTCTACCAGGCAGTTCAGCTACTAAAGGTTCTGGTTTCGCGCCACCAGTTTGTCTAGCATCAGCAGCAATAATGTTAGCCCATGTATCCCCTAGTTCTGCATCGTGATCTACATTACGAATTGACCCCCATAGAGGCTGTGGAACAACATTACCAAACAACATGTCTATGTCGGCCAGATTCATAACGCATGACCCTGCCGTCTGTGACAACTCTTTATAATAACCTGCCGGGTTTTTACGGGGATCTGGTAAGGACTGCTTAAGTGCTAACACCTCAGAGCGCTTCCATGGAACATGCACCCAAACACGCTGGAAATGCGCTGGCACAGCGGCGATACCGGCGTTAGCATCAGCTGCAACTGCTTCCTTCCATACCGGGGGAACTTCTCTCATGGGGTATTGTCGCGCTTTTACCTTTTTCCCCACAAGGACATTTTGTTCAAACAATGACTGTTGACAATCATCATTCCTGAAGGACAATACAACCGCAACTGCTTTATCTACTTCGCGGTCCACAATTATACCAGTTCCAAAATCAAACCTCACTCTACACAATTCCTGCGGGCTCGGATTTTTACCACTATCTTCCAGTTCTTCACAGAGAATTTCGCACATTTTCTCAAACACATATCTCTGTTTTGGGGCATCCCATTGATGGAAAACGTTGACAACTGATTCCACATCATACAGTGAAGGGAAAACAATCCATCTACGCGCCATGTTATCTATTACCTTTTTCTCATCGGGGTTAGGCAATTGACTGCGCAGTTGCTTACGATGTAAACCAGGAGTCGCACCAGATGACTCAAAGAGAGGAGACATTAATGTAGTAACCACATTAGCTAAGCGCTGTCGCGCTGAAGGAGAAGCTGAGGCGAAAACAGGGGGATAAACAGAGGGGAGAAAAGAGGATGTAGAAACAGGTACTGGAGTGGTGCAAGGAAGAGTGTCAGAAGAGGCAGCTGCTGTATTAGGCAAAGTCGCAGGAAGTGCGGGGGCAGTTGGAAGCACAACTGGCGGCCCTTGAGAGGGCTGCGCTACATGGATAAGAGCTGGCTGCAAAGCAACTGGCGGTAGTGGCAAGGCTTGCAGTATATTGACTGGAGGTGGCATATTCACAAGCTGGGGAGGTGCCGTGGCATTTTGAGCATACGGGGGTGGCGAACTCAACAAATGTGACATCAGGGGATCTTTTTCCTTTTCTTCTAACTCATTCTGCTTAGAATGTGGTAAAGCTGGGTAACATTTGTCAATCCCTAACTTGCGCTGCCTGTGCAATTGCTCACTCATCTGCTCCTCCTCATTGTCTTTAAATTGTACAGCTGCTTGCATTACTGTCATACCTTTCTCTCTCTTATTCTTTTTCGCTAGCTTAATTTCCTTTTGTTTGGCTTCCTTTCGCCATAAGCGGAAAGAGTCAAACATCGCCGGCCGGGCTTTCTTCTTAAACAATTTAATTTCCAAATTATCTAAAATATCGGTATCGAAACTACCATTTTGGGGCCATTTTAAAACACCGTCTTTCCTGGTGTAGTGGATCCATACTTCGTTATATGCAATGGGGCCTACGCCATGTTTTACATAGAGCTCATAAGTTGGAGTTCCAACCGGAGGAACCGGACATGATTCCTCCAGCTGGAAATCTTTTCCACAACCCAAACAGAATAATCTACCAAATAGTCCAGAACCAGGCATCTTTGCTCACTAGTCTAGATCCAAACGTCAAAGGATTATCGATTACGATATTCTCGTGAATACACGAGTCCTCTGGCTTTGGCGTTTGCAAACTCCAAATTACCAAATTACCAAATCAAACGATCCCGAAGGATACCAAAAACAAATGGGAGACGCTCCACTTATACTTAACTGAATATTGCTGATCGATGGCGTCACCAGAAGACTCTCTCGATTGTTTCGCTCTCTCAAAACTCGTCAAGGGTCCAAAACAGGTCGATTAATCAGGGCAGCAGTCCTTCGTAGCCGTCAGGACGCGGAGAACCTCGCAGAAAAGACTTTCGGACCACGTCGACATGCAGGGGTCGATGAAGTGGCGGCCTTCCTCCAGAATTTCCACACGAAGCTCCTCACGAACCTCTGGCTTGGACCGGTACCGCTGAAATCGTCCCGAGTTGGGCGCCAAACTGAAGTACTGGGTATTTTAGACCCAGCGGTGCAGGGGCACACACCCTATGACTTCTGGGTTCACCCTGTTCCAGACCTACAGAAACACAGAGTCTTCTGGGTGAAGTCAAAGATTCATTTATTGGCTGCAGACCAATTACAGGTATCCTAGAAGTACAACAGCGTGTATGTTCTCAGGAGACTGCTGAAAATCATAGGAATGGACTTCATCTTAAATACCCTTTTTCTTGCCTCAAGCATACATTCCTAGGTTTATGATATGGCCATTACAAGTATACATTACAAACGAAAAAGCAGAGTCATGATGACCATCCCACATTCCAGTTCGGCCAGCCCACAATGATTTACACAGTAAGGTTCAGATCCCACATCGGATGTCAATAGACCCCCCAATAAACATGAGCATCTCCTGTTTTGGGAAACAAGTCATAAAGCCAGAACAAGCAGGTGTGAAAGAGATTAGCCGGAGGATTGTGTAGAATGAAAGGGTTTTATGATGGGTCAAGCCCTGATGCTAATCACAGGTGGACGGAGGAAGGGGAGCTCGTGAGACCGGTTTGACCTGGGGCAGCAGAGCCAGCTGCCCAGGTCACAGAGAAGTCAGAGGAGAAGCCCATGTACTGTGAGGCCCGTATTTACTCCATTATAGCCTATGTGAGGGCAATGACAAGATGGCCACTGCTTCCAAAATGGAACCCGCGTAGTGAAGCAGAATAACGTGTACACAGTGCATTCATAGCTAGAACGATATATAAAGCACTTGTACATACCGCATTTACCATTTGCGGTTTGCTAATACCAAGATAGACAGAGGTAGGGCCCTGTCCCCTACGCGGTCCCGAATATTAAAGTACGACACCTCTTTCTGCACCTCTGTCCCACATTTCGAGATCTTTCTTGCCTTTTTCTGCACCTCTCTTGCCTCAGTCTGCCCACCTGTTCCCTCTTTCTGCATTCCTTTTGCCTGTTTATGAAACCCTCTTCCCTCTTTCTGCACCTCTCTTGTCTCAGTCTGCCTTCCTGTTCCCTCTTTCTGCACCCCTTTTGCATGTTTCTGCAACTCTCTTGCCTCTTTTTGCAACTCTCTTGCCTCCTTTCTGCAGTTCTCCTGCCTCCTTCTGTACCTCTCTTGCCCCTTTCATCACTTCTCTTACCTGTTTCTGCATCTCTCTTGCCTCTTTCTGCACCTCTCTTGCCTCTTTCTGAACCCCACTTGCTTCTTTCTGCACCAGTTTCGCCTCTTTCTACACCCCTCTTCCCTTTTTGAACAACTCTCTTGCCTCTTTCTCCACCTCTCTTCCGTCTTTCTGTACCACTCTTGACCCTTTCCGTACCTCTGTTGCTTCTTTCTGCACCTCTCTTGTCTCTTACTGCACCATTTGTGTCTCTTTCAGCACCTTTGTTGCTCCTTTCTGCAATTCTCTTCCTTCTTTATGTACCCCTCCTGCCTCTATCTGTACCCCTCTTGCCTCTTTGTGCACCCCTCGTAACCCTTTCTGCTCCCCTCTTGCCTATTTTTGCATCTCTGTTGGTTCTTTCTGCACCTCTTTTGCTTCATTCTGCACTTCACTTGCCTCTTTGTGTACCCCTCTTGCCTCTTTCTGAACCTCTTTTGCTTCGTTCTGCACTTCACTTGCTTTTTTCTGCACCTCTCTTGCCTCAGTCTGCCCACCTGTTCCCTCTTTCTGCACTCATTTTGCCTAGTTCCACAACTCTCTTGCCTATGTTATGCAGTTCTCTTGTCTCCTTCTGGACCTCACTTGCCTCTTTTTCTCTGTTGGTTCTTTTGCACTGTTCTTGCTTTGCTCTGCACGTCTCTTGCAAATTTCTGCACCCCTCTTGCCTCTTTCTGCACCCTTTTCACCTGGTTCTGCACTTCTCTTGCCTCCGTATGCACCCCTGTTCCCTTTTTCTGTACTTCTTTTGCCTGTCTATGCAACTCTATTGCCTCTTTCTGCACCCCTCTTGCCTCTTTCTGCATCTCACTTGCCTCTTTCTGCACTTCTCTTGCTTCTTTCTGCACAACTGTTGCTTCTTTCTGCATACCTCTTGCCTCTTTCTGCAACCCTTTTGCTTGTTTCTGCAATTCTCTTGCCTCCTTTGGCACCTCACTTGCCTCTTTCTACACCTCTCTTGCCTCTTTCAGCACCTGTTGCTTATTTCTGCAATTCTCTTCCTTCTTTCTGTACCCCTCCTGCCTCTTTCTATACCCCTCTTGCTACTTTGTGCACATCTCTTAACCTTTCTGCACCCCTCTTGCCTCTTTTTGCAGCTCTATTGGTTCTTTCTGCACCTCTTTTGCTTCGTTCTGCACTTCACTTGCCGCTTTCTGTACCCCTCTTGCCTCTTTCTACACCTTTGTTCCACATTTCGACATCCTTCTTGCCTTTTTCTGTACCTCTCTTGCCTCAGTCTACCCACCTGTTCCCTCTTTCTGCATTCCCTTTGCCTGTTTCTGCAATGCTCTTCCCTCTTTCTGCACCTCTCTTGCCTCAGTCTGCCTACCTGTTCCCTCTTTCTGCACCCCTTTTGCTTGTTTCTGCAACTCTCTTCCCTCTTTCTGCAATTCTCTTCCCTCCTTTTGCACCTCACTTGCCTCTTTCTGCAACCCTCTTGCTCTCTTTCTGCAGTTCTCCTGCCTCCTGCACCTCTCTTGCCTCTTTCATCACTTCTCTTGCCTGTTTCTGCATCTCTCTTGCCTCTTTCTTCACCTCTCTTACCTCTTTCTGCACCTCACTTGCTTCTTTCTGCACCTCTTTTGCCTGTTTCTGCACCTCTCTTCCCTCTTTGTGCAACTTACTTGTATCTTTCTACACCTCTATTGCCTCTTTCTGCACCCTTCTGACCTCTTTCAGCACATCTGTTGCTTCTTTCTGCAATTCTTTTCCTTCTTTCTGCACCCCTCCTGCCTCTTTCTATACCCCTCCTGCCTCTTTGTGCACCTCTCGTAACCCTTTCTGCACCCCTCTTGCCTCTTTTTGCACCTCTGTTGGTTCTTGCTGTACCTCTTTTGCTTCGTTCTGCATTTCACTTGCCTCTTTCTGTACCCCTCTTGCCTCTTTCTGCACCTCTGTCCCACATTTTGGCATCCCTCTTGCCTTTTTCTGCGCCTCTCTCGCCTCAGTCTGCCCACCTGTTCCCTCTTTCTGTATTCCTTTCGCCTGTTTCTGCCTCTCGCTCCTGTTTCTGCAGATCCCATGCCTCCTTCTGGACCTTACTTGCCTCTTCTTGTACCTCTGTTGGTTCTTTTGCACTGCTCTTGCTCCTCTCTGCACCTCCCTTGCAAATGTCTGCACCCTTCTTACCTCTTTATGCATCCCTCTTACCTGTTTCTGCCACTTCTCTTGCCTTGGTATGCACCCGTTTCCTCTTTCTGTACTTCTTTTGCCTGTTTCTGCAGTTCTCTTGCCTCCTTCTGTAGCTCTGTTGTTTCTTTATGCACTTCTCTTGCCTCTTTCTACACCCCTGTTGCTTCAATCTGCACTTCCCATGCATCTTTCGGAGCCTATCTTGCTTCTTTCTGCACCCCTCTTGTTTCTTTCTGCACTCGTCTTCCCTCTTTTTGCACCCGTCTTGCCTCTTTCTGCATCTCACTTGCCTCTTTCTGTACCTCTCTTGCCTCTTTCTGCACCTCTGTTGCTTCTTTCTATACCTCACTTGCTTCTTACCGTACCCCTCTTCCCTCTTTATGCACCCCTGTTCCCTCTTTATGCACCTGTCTTGCCTCTTTCTGCACCTCTGTTGTCCCTTTCTGCACTCGTCTTCCCTCTTTCTGCACCCGATTTGCCTCATTCTGCATCTCACTTGCCTCTTTCTGTACCTCTCTTGCCTCTTTCTGCACCTCTGTTGCTTCTTTCTATACCTCACTTGCTTCTTACTTTATCCCTCTTCCCTCTTTCTGCAGCCCTGTTCCCTCTCTATGCACTTGTCCTGCCTCTTTCTGCACCTCTGTTGCTTTTTTCTGCACTTCTCGTACTTCTTTCTGCACCTCGGTTGCTTCTTTCTGCATCTCTCTTGCCTCGTTCTGCAACCCTCGTCCCTCTTTCTGAACCTCTCTTGCCTCAGTATGCCTACCTGCTCCCTATTTCTGCACCCCGTTTGCTTGTTTCTGCAACTCTCTTGCCTCTTTCTGCACCCCTTTTGCCTGTTTCTGCATCCTTCTTCCCTTTTTGTGCAACTCTCTTGCCTCTTTCTACACCTATCTTCCCTCTTTCTGTTCCACTCTTGCCCCTTTCTGTACCTCTGTTGCTTCTGTCTGTACCTCTCTTGTCTCTTTCTGCACCCTTTGTGCCTCTTTCAGCACCTCTGTTGGTTCTTTCTGAAATTCTCTTCCTTCTTTCTACACCCCTCCTGTCTCTTTCTGTACCCCTCTTGCCTCTTTGTGCACCTCTCCTAACCCTTTCTGCACCCCTTACCTCTATTTGCACCTCTGTTGGTTCTTTCTGCACCTTGTTTGCTTTGGTCTGTGCTTCACTTGCCTCTTTTTGTACCCCTCTTCCCTCATTCTGCACCTCTTTTTGCTTCATTCTGCACTTCACTTGCCTCTTTCTGTACCCCTCTTGCCTCTTTCCGTACCTTTGTTCCAAATTTCTGTATCTCTCTTGCCTTTTTCTGCACCTCTCTTACCTCAGTCTGTCCACATGTTTCCTCTTTCTGTACTCCTTTTGCCTGTTTCTACATCTCTCTTGCCTATGTTATGCAGTTCTCTTGCCTCCTTCTGGACCTCACTTGCCTCTTTTTGCACCTCTGTTGGTTCCTTTGCACTGCTCTTGCTTCTCTGCACCTCTCTTGAAAATCTTTGCACCCCTCTTGCTTCTTTCTGCATCCCTCTTACCTGGTTCTGCACTTCTCTTGCCTCCGTATGAACCCGTACACTCTTTCTGTACTTCTTTTGCCCGTTTATGCAACTCTATTACCTCTTTCTGCAGTTCTCTTGCCTCCTTCTGCACCTCTGTTGCTTCTTTCTGCACTTTTCTTGCCTCTTTCTGCACCCCTGTTGCTTCATTCTGCACTTCCTGTGCATCTTTCTGCACCTGTCTTGCTTCTTTCTGTACCCCTGTTGTCCCCTTCTGCACTCGTCTTCCCTCTTTCTGCACCCCTCTTGCCTCTTTCTGCAACTCACTTGCCTCTTCCTGCACTTCTCTTGTTTCTTTCAACACCTCTGTTGCTTCTTTCAGCAATTATCTTGCCTCTTCCTGCACTTCTCTTGCCTGTTTCTGCATCTCTCTTGCCTCTTTCTGCACCCCTCTTCTCTCTTTGTGCAACTCTCTTGCCTTTTTTTACACCTCTCTTCCCTCCTTCTGCACCACATGTGCCTCTTTTTGTACCTCAGTTGCTTCTTTCTGCACTTCTATTGCCACCTCCGTGGGTTCTTTCTACACTGCTCTTGCTTCTATCTGCTACTCTCTTGTACATTTATGTACCCCTCTTGCCTCTTTCTGCACCTTTGTTGGTTCTTTCTGTACCTCTCGTGCCTCTTTATGCACCCCATTCCGTCTTTGTACACCTCTTTTGCATGTTTCTGCAACTCTCTTGCCTCTTTCTGCACTCCTCTTGCCTCTTTGTACACCTCTGTTGCTTCTTTTTGCACCTCTCTTGCTTCTTTCTGCACCCCTCGTGCCTCTTTCTGCACCATTCTTCCCTTTTCCTGCACGTCTCTTCCTTGTTTCTGCACTGCTATTGCCTCTTTCTGTACTCCTCTTGCCTATTTCTGCACCTCCTTTGATCTTTCTGCACTTCTCTTGCCTCTTTCTGCACACATCTTGCCTCTTTCTGCACACATCTTGCCTCTTTCTGCACCTCTGTTGGTTCTCTTTGCACTGCTCTTGCTTCTTTCTGCACCTATGTTGTTTCTTTCTGCACTTCTCTTGCTTCCTTATACACCTCTCGTGTTTCTTTCTGCATCCCACTTACCTCTTTCTGCACCCCTCTTCCCTCTTTGTGCACCTCCCTTGCTTTTTTCTGCACCTCTCTTGATTCTTTCTGCACCCCTCTAGCCTCTTTTTGCATCTCTTTTGTTTGTTTCTGCCCCTCTTTTGCCTCTTTCTTTACCACTCTTACCTCCTTCTACACCTCTGTTGTTTCTTAATGCACTGCTTTTGCTTATTTCTGCACCTCTCTTGCAAATTTCTGTACCCTTCTTGTTTCTTTTGGCACCCTTCTTCTCTCTTTCTGCACCCCTGCTACCTCTTTCTACACATCTTCTGCCTGTTTCTGCACCTCTGCTGCCTCTTTCTGAACTGCTCTTGCCTCTTTTTGCACCTCTTTTGCTTCTTTCTGCACTTCTCTTGCCTCCTTCTGCAACCCTCTTCCCTCTTTCTGCTCCTCTGTTGCTTCTTTTTGTACTTCTCTTTCTTCTTTCTGAACCTCTCTTGCCTCTTTGTGCACCATTCTTCCCTCTTTCTGCACATTACTTGCCTCTTTCTGCACACACAGGACTACTTTTTAACTGACCTCATACTCAGCAGTGCATACATGCAAGTACAGAAAAGCGTTGCTGGCCTCTGAACTGCCATGCCCTAATATATGCTAGGGACTTAGAGGTAGTTTTAATCCCCCTGCCCTATTATGTACTACAGCCTTACAGGGGAGGTCATGCCAATCACAGGGGTACCCCAACCCATAGTGTATCCCAGTGTATGTAGGTGTTTTCACTGTATTCTAAGTGTCTTTCAGCATAGCACTGGCTCCGGGCCTGGTTAGGCAGAGCCCAGCGTCAGTCAGAGTTACCACCAGTACCAGTCAGCACAAAGTTGGGGGATGCCCAGGGCACAGGATGACTTTGCAAAAAGGGCTCTTTCTGCACCTTTGTTGGTTCTTTCTGCGTCTCTCTTGCTTCTTTCTCCAGCTTTCTTCCTCTTTCTGGACTTCTGTTGCCTCTTTCTGTATTTGTCTTGCTTCTTTCGGTGCCTTTCTTCTTCTTTATGCACATGTCCTGCCTCTGCAGAAATTAGCATTTAAAAAACCTCAGAAATTCACTGAAAAAAACGTAGGTTTCAGGGACGTTATAGTTAGAAATTAGCATTTAAAAATCCTTTGAAATTCACTAAAAAAATAGGTTTCAGGGATGTTATAGTTAGAAATTAGCATTTGAAAAGCCTTAGAAATTCACTGAAAGAAACACAGGTTTCAGGGATGTTATAGTTAGTTGGACATTTCACTCCTATAAAACCAGAGAAATTCATCCATTATAGTTAGTTGAGATAACTAACTAGTGCCCCCGTAATGCACTGCTGATGATGTCACATATTATATCATTCATTACATGGTCAGTGACATCACTGATGATATCTCAAATGACATCACTGGTGACATCATCCACATGCTAATCTGATGCACCTCCTCACACCTGAATATAGCCTTTAATACACCCACTCTAAAATACAGAGTACAATTTTCGAAACCATAGACACACCAATACCAGTTATTACATACCCACTAACTGATTCCTAGGTCTACACACACATCCACTTATTCACCCATACAGTCACTCATACATGCAGTCACTCATCAATAAAGCAATATCATATGCACTCATACACCTATACAGACACTCACACACTGCCACTCATCCATAGAGTTACTCACACACCTAGTCAGTCGTGCAAATAATTAATCACACTGCCATTTACTCACCTATACAGGTATACACACACCACCTCACTTATTTATACATATACGAACACATACTTAGTTTCTTATACAATCACTGATACAAGCCCACACTCATCTATACAGATACTCTCACAATCACTCACTCTCACATATAGGGCCCGATTCACAGAATTAACTTAAGACAAAATCCTAAACTTACTACTTTTGGTATTCACAGAAGTTAGGATTTTGTCTTAAGTTTGTCTTAAGACAAACTTAAGATAGACTTAAGACAGACTTAAGACAGACTTAAGACAAACTTAAGACAAACTTAAGACAAACTTAAGACAGACTTAAGTCAGACTTAAGACAGACTTAAGACAGACTTAAGACAAACTTAAGACAAAATCCTAACTTAAGTCTGTCTTAAGTCTGTCTTAAGTTTGTCGTAAGTCTGTCTTAAGTTTGTCTTAAGTATATCTTAAGTCTGTCTTAAGTCTGTCTTAAGTTTGTCTTAAGACAAACTTAAGACAAAATCCTAACTTCTGTGAATACCAAAAGTAGTACGTTTAGGATTTTGTCTTAAGTTAGTTCTGTGAATCGGGCCCGACGTCATTTATATACTCCAACACTCACATATACTGCCTTTCACATATGTAGTTACTCACACATGTACCACACTGAGACATCCATTTATCTACCAACATACCCATAAACACACTCACCCACCCCTATAGCCCTTCACGGATACACTCCTGAAACCATACACCCAGTGAATCACCCACTTACACATCTATGCACAGTTACACCCCCCCACTCACCCACACAGACACTCAGGCACCCATACAGATACTCAGACAACCTATAGCCCATATAGACACTCATGTAGCTACTCACCAACCCATGCAGCCACTTACACATCAACTGACAGACTGATACAGACATTCACACAGTTTAGTCACTAACCCATGCATTCAGTAAGACATGTTTAATCACTCACTTATACAGTCAGTCACACACCTACTAAATCATCCATTCAGACACTTATACACCCACTCAGTCTTCAATACACCTTGGCATATATATACTTAAAACATATTTAAACTTTACAGAAACACACAGTCACAGGATGATGTCATCAGTGATGTCATTCAAGACCTCATCAGTGATGTTATCAGTGAGGTCACTGACCATGTCATGAATGATGTAATATGTGATGTCATCAGCAGTGCATTGCGGGGCGCGAGTTATAGTTAGCTCAACTAACTATAAAGGTCGAATTTCTCTGGTTTTGTATGAGTGAAATGTCCAACTAACTATAACGGCCCTGAAACCTACATTTTTTTCAGTGAATTTCAATGGTTTTTTAAAATGCTAATTTCTAACTATAACATCCCTGAAACCTATGTTTTTTTCAGTGAAAATATATATATATATACATATATACATATATATATATATATTCCAATACGTGTGCTCTGCACTTGAAGGTGCACTCGGTGAACTGCAATCTGTTCGTTAGGGCACTGTCAGCACTTCAACCTCGAGTGTTTGCCTGACGCGTTTCGGATGATTCCTTCCTCATAGGCTCACTCCAATGATTTGCTATCAGCTGACACTCATTTAAATGCTCCAATGAGCTTCTTCACCTTTTCCCAACGCCTGCTGGGACTTGTAGTGTCAGCCGCCGCCTCTTGCTCAAATGAGATTAGGTAAGTGTATAGTCCTTCAGCACGATTGCGCCGTGATGTGCCGCTGATGCCCATATTAAATTCAGTCCCCCACAACTGGCGACGACATGATTTGCGCGCCGTGGCCCCCTTTGGCAATCCTGGGGTGGTGCTACCTTCCTACGCCTGAGCAGGCGCGACAATATTCCAATACGTGTGCTCTGCACTTGAAGGTGCACTCGGTGAACTGCAATCTGTTCGTTAGGGCACTGTCAGCACTTCAACCTCGAGTGTTTGCCTGACGCGTTTCGGATGATTCCTTCCTCATAGGCTCACTCCAATGATTTGCTATCAGCTGACACTCATTTAAATGCTCCAATGAGCTTCTTCACATTTTCCCAACGCCTGCTGGGACTTGTAGTGTCAGCCGCCGCCTCTTGCTCAAATGAGATTAGGTAAGTGTATAGTCCTTCAGCACGATTGCGCCGTGATGTGCCGCTGATGCCCATAATAAAAGAGGCAAACACTCGAGGTTGAAGTGCTGACAGTGCCCTAACGAACAGATTGCAGTTCACCGAGTGCACCTTCAAGTGCAGAGCACACGTATTGGAATATATATATATATATATATATATATATATATATATATATATATATATATATTACCTACTGGCGGTCGCCAGTAGGTAGTTATAGTTAGGACCACGTTTCCATAGGAAATCCGCAACATTCTGTTTTGAATAACTTTGGCGCCGGTCGACGAATCCTCGCGAATTTTTCAGAATAGGTGGGGCGCTACGCTCCGCTCCTACCCTGAAAGTCTCGGGGGGATTCGTCAAGCGGGGGCTGAGATAAAAGGGGGGTCCCAAAACGCGTTTTTCCCATGCATTTTTCCATAGGACCTTTAGACACAGCTACAGCCCGAACGGCTGAACAGAATTACTTGAAATTTGGCAGAGAGGTAGCCATAAGGTCAAGGAAGTGCCTTTTGCAGGTCTGGTGTAAATCTGTTCAGTATTTCCGGAGAAAATAGCATTTAAAAGCATATATATATCTATATGCGCGCAGGGTGCGCGCACCGTGCGAGCACCGTGCGAGCACCCTAACGTGCGCGAGCGTAATTCTGATTGGTGGTTACATGTTAGTCAACGTTCGAATCGGTCGAAATCAGGAAGTGTCGGCTGCCATTTTGTTTGTTTTCAGTGCGAGAGTGAAAAAGGAAGGTAGCGAACGTGAAAAGGGGGCAGGGTAGAGAGTTCCTGACCCCCTAGCCTTTGTCAGGGGGTCCCTGAAGGACCCCGAAGGCAAAAACAATTTTTTTTTTTTTTTACATCGCGGGGGTGCGCGCACAGTGCGCGCACCCTGAAAAACACAAAAAAAAAAAAAATTTTTACAAAAAAAAAATAATAATTCGCAGGGTGAAAACCAAAAAAAAAAAAAAAAAAATTTTAATACGTAGTTTATTGTAAAATAAATATATAAAAAAAATAATACATAAATAAATTAGCATTTAAAAAAACCGTACAAATTCACTGAAAAAACCATAGGTTTCACACACGTTATAGTTAGGAATTAGCATTTAAAAAACCTTGCAAATTCACTTAAAAAACCATAGGTTTCACACATGTTATAGTTAGCTGGACATTTCACTCATAAAAAACCAATGAAATTCCCCCGTTATAGTTACTGCAGGCAACTATAACTCACGCGACCGCAATCCTCTGCTGATGACGTCAGATATTACATCACTGATGGCATATGTGTCTTTCTGAAAAATAAATATTTGTAATATATGTATAGCTAAAGATTAATGGAAGAAGACATGGGTAAATAAGTGTCTAAATACAGTATTAGCATCAGCAGAGGATTACGGTCGCGTGAGTTATAGTTGCCTGCAGTAACTATAACGGGGGAATTTCATTGGTTTTTTATGAGTGAAATGTCCAGCTAACTATAACATGTGTGAAACCTATGGTTTTTTAAGTGAATATATATATATATTCAAAAGGCAAACGCTATATATATATATATATATATATTACAGCAATTCCCTCTGGGTCCTTAGAAAAAAAAACGAAGGCGTGTGTGGTCCTTCAAGATTCTTTATTCAGCCACTCTGCCAAACGCGTTTCGAGTGCGAAGCACTCTTGTTCACTGACAAATAAAATCAAAGCGAGCGGCCATTTTTACATTGTTTACCACGTGATTAAACTAAACTACAAAAAAAGTGCATTGGAAAACAGACTTGTAGTTTTTCGGTTTCTTGAACAGAAAGGTAGCACGCGATGGTTGACAAAACCGCATTTGTTAAAATTTCACTTGATATAAAGTAAAATGAAGTATAGTTAGCTGGACATTTCACTCGTAAAAAACCAATGAAATTCCCCCGTTATAGTTAGTTCAGATAACTATAACTCGCGCGCCCGCAATCCACTGCTCATGACGTCACATATTACATCACTCATGACATGGTCAGTGGCATCACTCATGACATCACTGATGACATCATCCTTTTGATAGAGTGGCGGTCGCGCAAGTTATAGTTATCTGAACTAACTATAACGGGGGAATTTCATTGGTTTTTTACGAGTGAAATGTCCAGCTAACTATAACATGTGTGAAACCTATGGTTTTTTAAGTGAATATATATATATATATATATATATATATATATATATATATATATATATATATATATATATATTATATTGGCAGATGTAGTTAGGACCTATATGCGGGGGTCGTGGGAGACCTGAACAACAATAAAAGAAGATTTCCCCATGCACACATTGGGTACGTGCCTCTTCGTTTGGAGCAGGAGTGTTTTTTCGATATATATATACATATATATATATATATATATATATATATATATATATATATATTATTGGCAGATGTAGTTAGGACCTATTTTCCATAGGAAATCTGCAACATTCTATTTGGAATAACATTGGCGCCGATTGACGAATCTTTGCGAAATTTCCCAAACTATTGGCCAGCTCCGGTCCGCTCCATCCTGAAAAGTTCACAGTGATTCGTCAAGCGGGGGCCGAGAAAGAAGGGGGTCCCAAAACGCATTTTCCCCATGCATTTTCCCATAGGACCAGTTGACGCAGCCACAGCCCGAACTGCTGAACGGAATTACACCAAATTTGACAAAGAGGTAGTCCTCAGTTCAGACTCGTGCCTTTTGCTTAAATGGTGTAAATCCGTTCAGTAGTTCTGGAGAAAATCAAAAGTAAAATCATAGATATATCTATGGCCTTGGAGGATCCGCGCACTCTCCCCGCACCCAGCGTGCACCCTGCCGTGCACGAGCTGTATTATAATTGGCTGTCAACACTCCAGATCAGGAAGTGTTGGCAGCCATCTTGTGCCTCGTGGCCAAAAAAAGCATTTTTTTTTTTAAACAATCGGCGAGATTCGCGCACCCAGCGCGAATTTGGGCCACGCTGAATATTCCAATTTGCCCCCGGATGCCAAATCCCGGGGGCATAATGAAAAAAAAGTGTGGGGGGGTCCCGATCCCCCCACACTGCCCTGGGGACCGCCACCCCCGGGGCTCGAAGACTGTATATGTGGGGGGCTAACATAGGTGGGGGCTCACAGCCCCCGAGCCCCGGGGACCACCACCCCGGGGCTTAAAACAATTTGATGTGGGGGGCTCTCAGGCCCCCCCAGCCCTGGGGACCGCCACCCCCGGGGCAGCTTGTACATGAAATGAAATGAAATGAAATGAAAACAGATTTCTAAAGCGCATGGCTGCCCTTGAGCGTCCCAGCGCTAAGTAATACACTAAGCCACTGTCCCAGAACATCAGAAGGAACCTACAAAGGGAAAAGAAGGGTCTTAAGTGTTTTACGGAATTTTATCAGGTTGGATTCGTTGCGCAGAGCCACTGGTAAGGAATTCCAAAGATGGCCCGCATTAATAGAAAAACGACGTCCACCTGTTTTCACCTTTTTTGCTCTGGGTATCGCTACAAGGTTCCCAGCTTCAGAGCGAAGGGCACGGGAGGGTTTATAGGGGCGGATCAAATCTCTAAGAATGGGGGGCCCGGATCCTTGTAGAGCCTTAAACACCATACAGAGGGATTTGAATTTGATGCGAGATCTAATAGGTAGCCAGTGCAAGGCCTCCAAGGCAGGCCGAGCTGAAGAGGTTTTGGCTGTACCAGTAAGCATCCGCGCAGCTGCATTCTGTGCTCTTTGAAGAACATTCAGAGTCGATTCAGGTGCTGCTAGGAAGAGGGCATTGCTGTAATCCAGCCTCGAGAGCACCAAACCCTGGATAAGAAGTCTCCTGGAATTGTCGGGAAGGAGCGGCAGGATTTTTCGGACTGAACGAAGCAGCCCGTAACACGTCCCAGCCACTCGCTTAGCTTGAGTAATGAAAGATAGCTCAGGTTCAAGCCAGACCCCAAGACTTTTTATAGTGTCCTTGGGGGCCGGAAGGGCTCCCATACTGGCCGGCCACATACAATTGGGCAGTGACGAGCACAAATTGCCAAGAAGCATTAACTCAGTTTTTGACCCATTCAGTTTAAGCCGGGATTCCGCCATCCAAGCCACGATGTTGGTGAGGCAAGCAGCGAACTTCTCCCCCTGGCTTTCTGAAAGAGACAGGGAAACAATCAATTGAGTGTCGTCTGCATAGGTTGCCATAGTCACTCCGAAGGGTGCCACCACCTCCTCCAGCGGGGCCATATAGACGTTAAAAAGCGTGGGGCTCAACGAAGAGCCCTGCGGGACTCCACACTGGAGGGGAATAGGCGCAGATCTAAAATCGCCGTCGGCAACCTGATAAGAGCGACCACTCAAGTATGACTGAAGCCACTGGAGTGCCCGTCCCCCTACTCCAATATTTCCCAAACGGTGGATCAGAATATTATAGTCCACCGTATCGAAAGCTGCGCTTAGATCCAGGAGTACCAGCGCCACGGAACCTCCTGAATCTAAGATGCATCTGCCTTCCTCCACCATCGCTAGCAAGGCCGTGTCTATTCCATGGCCTGGGCGGAAGCCAGTCTGCGTCCGGCCTAATAGATTGTTGTCTTCCAGGAAGCCGGAGAGCTGGCGATTAACAAACTTCTCCGCGATCTTATTCAGGCCCGGCAAGAGTGATATAGGGCGGTAGTTTGCCAAATCAATGGAGTCAAGGCCAGGCTTTTTTAAAAGGGCCTTGACAATGGCCTGCTTCCAGCTTGGTGTTACAATTCCATGGGTGAAGGAGGCATTCAGAAGGTCAATTGCAGGACCAACAATCAGATCGACACATTGTTTGAGGATCCGGATAGGCATAGGATCCAGCGGGGAGCCACTCTTCAGGGCCAACAGCTCCTCACAGAAGGCCTCCCTTGAGATGGGGGAGATAGAATCAAAACCCTTCATGCCTAAAACCCCCTTCGGGGCTGCTGTGCTCATATTACCTGAACTAGGGGGAAGACTAGCTAGGATACTTTGTATTTTAGTGTCAAAAAACTGAGCCAGCTCATTGCATCTATTGGGATTCTCCACCTGAGAGGGTGGGGAGATGGGAGCCGTAATAAGCTCTTTAAGAATTTTATAGGCTTCCTTTGAAGAATTGCCTGCCTTATTTATTCGCTCCTCAAAGTGGGCGGCCTTGGCGGAGATCCGTGCGGCTTTATATGCTCTCATAGCTTCCCGATAGTTATGTTTACTATTAACGGCCCAGTCCTTTCGCCATTCCCGTTCAAGCCTCTTGCAGTTCTTTCTCATCGTCCCCAGCTCCGGGGTGTACCAAGATGATTTATGGCTGTTAATTTTGTTTGTACACTTTTTTACAGGCAGAACCGCATCTAGCGCATGGCAAAGCCAGTCATGGAAAGCGATATCGGCCTCCAAAGGCCCGTAGCCAGGTGGGGGACTGGACTCAGCGAGGGAATGCAAGAGGCTGTCAGTAGGGAGTTGGTACCAAATTCTCTTATAGATCGGGGGGACTTCTGCGGCCGGGAACAAGAAGAGTCCAGGCTGACATTGAGCTCCCCTACCACGAGGAAATGGTCCGACCAGGGTAAGGGAAGAGGGGGGCCTGTTTGGAGGTGCCCAATATTTGAAAACACACAATCCAACAGGTGGCCCTTCACGTGCGTAGGTTCCAAATTATGTAAATTCATATTAGCTGTTCTAAGTTCCGATCGAAAGTCATTTATACTATTATCTTCCTGTAGATCGAAATGGAGTTAAAATCCCCCAGAAGCATGAAATAGGGAGAGGACGCCGCTAGGACAGGGACATAGTCCAAAATAGAGCTGGCAAATTTTTTAATCGTCCCGGGGGGGGCGATAAACCAATAATCCAGCTAAGGAAAAATTCGGAGAGAGCTGTATGTGAAAGTGACCACTTTCCGCGTCCAAAATAGGGCCTCGGACTACTCTACAAGAGAACTTGTCCCTGTAGATGATGGCTAGACCGCCTCCTTTTCCATGCAGTCTATGGAGGCAGTGAATCAAGAAGCCGGGAGGAAGAGAGTTGACTAAATCAAAATTAGAAAAGTCTGATGTCCATGTTTCCGTGAGATATAAAATATCTAATCGTGAGTCGAGAATCAACTCAGAAATTTGAATAGAGTGTTTTGGTAAAGATCTACAATTAAGGAGTCCTATTTTAAGAGGGTCCTTCGCAGAGGTTTTGTTACGACACTCCTGGGTTCTGCGGGGGGGGCAGTACTCACAGGGTATGAAAGGAACAGCAAGTTTAAGTCCCTGTGAGCAGTAGCGTGAATCGGACGGCTTAAGCATGAGTAGGTCTGCTGTGGAGTATTTAGTCAGGTTACCTGTAGAAACCGACAAGATCCCTGGCCCTAGGTCCGTTCTGGCCCGGACGGGCCCAGACGGGCTTGCCTCTGGCGCGCCTGCTGCGCCCGCCCGCTGCGCGGACGGGGATTCGTCGCCATTTATGAAGCGCGAGGGGCAGGAAACGCCCTCGCACTAGAGCGCCAACCGAGCAACCGCCTCACCCAAGATGGCGGATGCGTCCGGTCGCGCTAGTAGGCAGTCAAAACAAAGCCCCAGAGCCCTCAAAGCGTCTTAGGCAATGCCCCTTCGTCCCTCCAAGCATCAATCACAGCAATACAGTAAGGAAATACAATTTTAAAAGCAACCGTCGAGTGACAAGGAAACGCTCCCAATAATTTTTAAAAATATGTTACAGCTTTCTATAAAATGTAAATAGTTCCGGCAAGACTCCCAGTGAGTGCAGGGGAACAGCCAGTGTATAGGACGAGATCGACAAAAAATGACCAATTTATAGCGCGAGGGGCAGGAAACGCCCTCGCACTAGAGCGCCAACCGAGCAACCGCCTCACCCAAGATGGCGGATGCGTCTGGTCGCGCTAGTAGGCAGTCGAAACAAAGCCCCAGAGCCCTCAAAGCGTCTTAGGCAATGCCCCTTCGTCCCTCCAAGCATCAATCACAGCAATACAGTAAGGAAATACAATTTTAAAAGCAACCGTCGAGTGACAAGAAAACGCTCCCAATAATTTTAAAAAATATGTTACAGCTTTCTATAAAATGTAAATAGTTCCGGCAAGACTCCCAGTGAGTGCAGGGGAGCAGCCAGTGTGGGAGGGGGGCCATGCGACCCCCCTCCTGGAGCCTTGTATTGGCCATGGGGACCGCCACCCCCCAGGGCCGGCTCCTGCAGTGTCCCGGGGTGCCCACCCCCGGGACACTGCTGTTTGCAATGGCAGGGCGAGAGCCTCGCGGCTCCCACCCTGAGTTTGAGTTTGAGTTTAAAATTATTTGTAAAGCGCACGTACACCAGCGGTTTCATGGCGCTGCAACTAACAGTTATCTGGGCGGAGGAAGCTGAAGCCAAGTCAAAGGGAGCAGAAGCAGAGACTACTAATGGACTAATTAAAGTATTTAGTGAACAGATGAGCTTTGAGCTGTTTCTGGAATTGCGGGTAAAGAGTTAAGGCTCTGAGTTCAAGCGGGAGGGAGTTCCAGAAGAGAGGAGCAAGGGTCGCAAATTTCGATCCTCCCCATTTCTTCCTCCGGAACCGCGGGACTGTGAGAAAGGATTGAGTAGATGAACGCAGTTCTCTGGAGGGAACATAGGGAACGATCTCAGATGAGATAAAAGCAGGGGCCGTGCCCAGTCGTGCTTGGAAGGTGATGGAAGCAAGCTTAAACTGGACACGCGCGCGGACAGGGAGCCAATGTAGGGATTTGAGGAGGGGAGTAACGTGGTGGGACTTTGGCAGTTTGAATACCAAGCGCGCCGCCTGGTTTTGGATCTGCTGCAGACGCCTTAAGCTATATGCAGGTATACTTGCATATAAGGCGTTGCCGTAATCCAGGCGGGAGATGACCATTGCCAGGGTGATCAGTTTCAGGGCATCAAAAGAATAGAAACGAGACACCTTGCGTATAGTGCGCAGAGAAAGAAAAGAAGAAGAGACCACAGAACTAACCTGGGAGTGAAGAGTGAGTTGAGCATTGAGATTAATGCCTAATGTTTTTACTGAGGTAGAAGGGACAGGTGGAGGGCCTAGGCAGGGGGGCCAAAACGAGGAAGACCAGGGGCTGGATGGACCACCCGTCAGCACCAGCTCAGTCTTGTCTGGGTTGAGTTTCAGATGGTTGTGGTTCATCCAGTCCCGGATGTGAATCATGATAGATTGGAAGTTAAGGATAGAGGCAGGAGAAGAAGACAGATTAAAGACAAGTTGGAGGTCATCCGCATAATTAAATACGGTGATCTCCATTTGTTGCAGTGAAAAAATAAGAGGGGCAATGTAGAGATTAAACAAGAGAGGTGAGAGGGAGGAGCCTTGAGGGACCCCGCACTGAACTTTCCGGAAGTCCGCCGAAAAATCACCCAGGCGAACTGCCTGGGTGCGGTCCCTCAGGAAGGAGGATAACCATACCAGCGCATTGCCCCCGATACCCGCCGCCCTGACACGGGAAAGCAAGATGGTATGATCGACCGTGTCAAAAGCGGCTGAAAGATCGAGGATAACCAGGGCCTGGGTCTGGTTAGTATCTATTCCCTCCCTGAGGTTGTCGAGGACCGAGAGAACTACGGACTCCGTAGAGTGTGCGGGCGGAATCCGGCCTGGCGGGGGGCAAGGACCCCGTACTTCTCTACAAAGGAGCTCAGAGCGCAGGTGACATGGCGCTCGAGCACCTTCGCCAAGAAAGGCAGGAGAGAGATGGGCCGGAAATTTGCAGGGACTGAGGGGTCGGCGCCCGGCTTCTTCAGGATGGGCACAATGACTGCAGCTTTGAGCGGATTGGGTACCACGCCCTGGGAAAGCGAACTGTTGAGAAAGTGAAGGGGGGGGTCTGGACACGTAGAAAAGATGAGACGAAGGATGTGAGCAGGGCAGGGATCTAACGGAGAGCCAGATTTGACAAGAGGGATTATGGAGGTCAGGGATTCCTTGGTTAAGGAGGGGAAGGTGATGAGTTGTCCTTTGGGGGGAGGAAACTGGGGATCCACAAAGGTAGGAGAGGGGGGAGGGATATTGGCTTTAATAGTGGCGATTTTTTGAATGAAAAAATTGTTCAGGGAGTGACAGAGTTCCAGGGAGGGGGTGGGCTTCAGAGTGGTTCTGTCGGAGAATGCCAGGTTGTGTACAATCGAGAAGATTTCCCTCGATTGGTTCTCAGCTGCGAGGATTTTAGAAGAAAAATAGGTAGTTTTGGCCGCCAAGATGGCCTTTTTATATTGGGTCAAGATGTTAATGAACTCCAGTTGTAGTGAGGGGCAGTAGTTTCTCCTCCAGGCCCGCTCCGCTCGACGTACCGCAAGTTTGGTGGCCTTAAGATCTTTATTAAACCACAGGTTGGCATCCTTCTCCCGCTTTGAGGTAACCCGTTTCAGAGGGGCAATAGTGTCACAGCCAGAGGAAAGCCATTGTTCAATGGCCGTGAACTGGGAAAGAGTGGATAGACCTTGAAGGGAGGGATAGGAGGTGGTGAGTAGGGTGGATAAGTTTTCAGAGTCTACTCGGCCCCAAGCGCGAACCCAGATGTTCTTAGGAAGTGGGGGCTTGGCCGGAGGATGAGTGGGAAGGGCAAATGAGATTAAATGATGGTCTGACCACGCACAAGGTGAAATGGATAGAGACTCTACGGGACAGTCAAGGACCAAATCTGGTCTAGGATATGACCCTTGACATGGGTAGGGGAATGGATATGAGGTGTAAAGTTAAGGGATTGAAGGGTGTCTGTGAATTCTTTTGAAGATGGACATTCTGCGGGGTCTGAGGGCCAAAAGTTAAAATCACCCAAGAGCAAAATCGAAGAGTTGTTAACTGAGATCGTGGCCAAAACTTCCAGAAAATCGTGGAGAAACCCTAAGGGGGATTGAGGGGGACGATAGATAAGTAGGCAAGTGAGAGGAGGTGTAATAGAGGTGGTACGGATAGCTAGGTACTCCGTAGTGGCAATATCTGGTAAGGAGAGAATTTGAAAGGGGAGGTCAGTTCGGGTGATGACCGCAACGCCGCCCCCAGCTCTACCGTTATGGCGATCTGCACGTAGAGCGTAATAAGGGGCTGGGAGAGTGGCCAATAGAATGGGGAGAGAGTCATCGCAAAACCATGTTTCTGTTAAAAAAAGAAGATCTGGTGTATGGAGGTCTAGCAGCACCGATAGTTCATGCGAGTGGGCTACTGCTGACCGGGTGTTTAAATAGTAAGCCGAGAGGGTTTTAGATGATCTAGGGCTAACATCACCCACAGGGAGGGGAGAGGGGATATGGTGAGGGGGAAGGATAGCGGGGGAAAGAGCGGGAGACAGGCCAAGAGAAAAAATACGAGAACAGGTAGTGGCTGATAGAGGCCATGGGCCCTGGAGGCTACGGAGTTGGGCGGGGGAATAGGTAAATAATTGGGCAGAATGACATGCCCCTGGCCCCGGACGGCCGCGGACGGGTGCAGACGGGCTTGCCTTAGGCGCGCCTTCGGCGCGCCATCGTCGCGCCCGCTGCGCCCGTCCGCTGCGCTTCCGGCCCATGCACATTGTTTTATAGGGGGTGGAAAAAAGAAAAAGGGGGGTGTGGCCGGCGAAGTGGGCGGAGCTACCTCGCTCGCTGTTGATGGCGGCAGCGAGGGAGGATTCCCCGTGGCAGTGACAAGAATGGCTGTCAGGGGGTCAAGAGTCCGCCTGGGGTCCTGGCGTTAGTGCAAGTAAGTAAAAACAACACAGGACTATACAATTTAAAAAATGATTAGCAGCGCTCCCGGCTTTCCGCCTCAGGAGAATGTCAGAGTGAATGCGTGAGAGACCAGCGCGCCCTTTTAGCCCGGGAGAGGGGGGCGTGGCCGTCGAAGTGGGCGGAGCTAGCTCGCTCGCTGTTGATGGCGGCAGCGAGGGAGGATTCCCCGTGGCAGTGACAAGAATGGCTGTCAGGGGGTCAAGAGTCCGCCTGGGGTCCTGGCGTTAGTGCAAGTAAGTAAAAACAACACAGGACTATACAATTTAAAAAATGATTAGCAGCGCTCCCGGCTTTCTGCCTCAGGAGAATGTCAGAGTGAATGCGTGAGAGACCAGCGCGCCCTTTTAGCCCGGGAGAGGGGGGCGTGGCCGGCGAAGCGGGCGGAGCTAGCTCGCTCGCTGTTGATGGCGGCAGCGAGGGAGGATTCCCCGTGGCAGTGACAAGAATGGCTGTCAGGGGGTCAAGAGTCCGCCTGGGGTCCTGGCGTTAGTGCAAGTAAGTAAAAACAACACAGGGCTATACAATTTAAAAAATGATTAGCAGCGCTCCCGGCTTTCCGCCTCAGGAGAATGTCAGAGTGAATGCGTGAGAGACCAGCGCGCCCTTTTAGCCCGGGAGAGGGGGGCGTGGCCGGCGAAGTGGGCGGAGCTAGCTCGCTCGCTGTTGATGGCGGCAGCGAGGGAGGATTCCCCGTGGCAGTGACAAGAATGGCTGTCAGGGGGTCAAGAGTCCGCCTGGGGTCCTGGCGTTAGTGCAAGTAAGTAAAAACAACACAGGACTATACAATTTAAAAAATGATTAGCAGCGCTCCCGGCTTTCCGCCTCAGGAGAATGCCATTGCAAACTGTTTTGCTTCATTGAAGCGAGAGCAGGGAAACCTGCTCTCACTTCAATGAAGCAAAGCAGATTGCTTTTCCACATTGGGAGCAGCATGTTAGTTGCTCCCCATGTGGAAAAGCAATGCCGGCTCCCACAGGAGGCGGGGAGCCGGCTGGGACCGTGGGGGGATTGGGGACCCCGCCACGGTCTCCAACGAGAGGCCAGGCCCCGGGGGATGGGGTCCCCGGGGCCAGAAGTGTCCCGGAAAGGCGGCCACGTGGCCCCCTACCCCATAAAATAAAAAAATAAAAACAATGGCCGGCCCCGGGGATGGGGTCCTTAAAGTGGTCAGAGGAGGGGGGCTACGCAGCCCCCCTCCATACATTTTTTTTTTAAATGCCCATGCCCCGTGGGATGGGGTCCCCGGGGCAAATTATGGCCCCCTTCCCAATTTTTTTTTTCATATATAAAAATTGGGGTCAGGCCCTGGGGGATGGGGTCCCCAGGGCCAAAAAAATAGAAAAAGAAGGGGGACTACAAAGCCCCCCTTCTAAAAAAAAGAAGGGAAAAAAAACGGGATCCCCTTATTTGCAGAGGGGGAACTAATTCCCCTTGAATACTGGGGGTCCCTTGGGGCCAACTAACCCACCAGGAACCTGCAGTATGCGCCAGGGGGCTGCGTTGCAGAGAGGTGTAATGAAGCCACGCCCCTTTTTACACCTCTCTGCAACGCAGCTCCGTGGCGCTTACTGGAGGTACCTGGTGGCCTAGTTGGCCGCTAGGGGACCTCAGGATACAAAGGGACTTAATCCCCCAACTTAAAACGTGCCACGGGAAATCTGAAAGAGCCCTGGCATCACAAAATGGATGCCACCAGCACAGACACGGGGCTGCCCTCCTGCTGCTGACTGAAACTTGCAGTGGAGGAGGCCCAACAATAGGCATCCTGTCACTGGGAGGTGTCACCACCTTCCAGACAGGATTTAGTGTATTGAGGATGGGTGGGTGCACTCCTAGAGTGCTTTGAAGTCCTGCACTGGGGGAGCAGTAGGCTTCTCTGTGCATATGCCAGCTCAAACCGGTTCAGGGGCTACCTGTCCCTGCTCTGGCACGAAACTGAACAAAGGGAAGTGGGTGTAACCACCCCCTACCCTGACCCTCCCAGAGGAGTGGTCCTAAAGCTAGTCCCTCCCTTTCTTTTAGTATAAGATAGGGAAACCTTGCCATTGCAAATCAGATATCCCTGGACGATGCTTTACAAGAAGAATCCTGTTCCTTCGACGTTCCACTACCTTTAGAAGAAGGAAGAATCTCCCTTGGAGTCAAGGAGTGACTCCCCTGCTTGGCAGGCACCAAAACTTTGAATCAACGGTCGCAAACTTTCCTGCTCCCGCTGGAGGCCGAAGTCCTTGTAGCCCCGGAAGCAGATCTCTTGACTTCTCGACGGCCATTGTGAGTCCCCAGCAGAGCTGAGGTGAGTGGACCCCACGAGTGACGAGGAACAGCAATACCCGGGTACCGTGCACTATTGTGGAGTGCAACCCCTTCACGACATTCTACGAACTTGTGCTTTGGACCATTTGTGGCCCAAACCTCCAGCAGGTTTTGCAGCAAAAATCAGAGGCCTACCCCGTCCCGAGCGACCGTGGGCTCCTATAAAGCATTTCCTCATGAGGCGTCTTCGCAATCCCTTGCCCATTGGCTTGTGGGTCCCCTGAAGACTTTCTGATCGAACCAAAGGGCTCCCCTGGTTGCTCCGGCCCGATCCTCGCTGGGTGAGTCCCTCAGACCTGCTTTCATGGTTACCCCTACTTTTTGCTGGTGCCATTATTTTTTTCTGACTAGGGTCCTGTTAGTCAGGACCCCCAGTGTCAATGCTTCTTCCCTAAATTGGACATGGTGAGTCTTAGGCACACCCCAGGTTGGCTACTGGTGTACCCTTGTAAGTCCCTAGTATATGGTACTAAGGTACCCAGGGCATAGATACACCAGTGTTGTAAATTGGCAGCGATTGGGTTAGCATTAGCGGAAGCCATCTTGTATTTAGAGGCTATCTTGTCCATTTTGTGGAATACATTTTGTATTTCTGGCAGCCATTTTGTTTGCCATGTGCTGCCACGTGCTCACCATGTGCTCTGTCCTCCCTCAGTGTTGACTGCTCTTGTAATCTGCCTAGAAACGAACTATATTTAGCATCTTTCACCTTCGCACATGCCCAGTTGAGTTTGCAGCTGTCCTTGCAGCTGTTAGTAGTATGTAACTGTCAGGATGTGTTTACTAGCATTGGTAAACTGTTAACTCCTCCTACTTGTCGACTGTGCATTTCTATATGACCTTATATGTACATAAAACCCTCTTCTGTATTTGTACTGCCTTCTTTTGAGCCCCTGTGTGGGTATAAAAGGACCATGCTCCTTCTGTTCGGTGTGCTACTTTATGCATTACAGATGGGTGCTGTGTGAATGTAGTTCCACCTCATGAGGTTTATTAAACTTTGTATTTTCTATTCCAGTTTCTGTGCCAACTTCTTCCTATTGGTCTGAGGACTCTGTGCAGAGATGGGCGAACCCCTTGCACTGGTAGGCCTTGCTGAGGCTTACTCCGACAAATTGGCGCCCGACACGTGGGGCTCATCAGCGACTCGGATGCCCGAAGGATTGGTTGCGACGAAGGATTGGAATCTCGCTCTGGATAGAATCGCTGCCCGAAGAGACCCGAGTCTTGGCAACCACGGCGTTTTTTCCTTTCTTTCTGATCTGACCATCCAGGTGGTGCCGGTCCTCAACTGAGATCTCTTCTGTTGATTCGCCGTGCACTGACCATTTGGTCGATTTTGGAACTTGGCAGTTGGAACCTGGACACCAAGTGATTGGTAAGAGTAGTTCTGCGGCGCTTGCTATTGGTTTTTATGCCTGGGATTGGTAAGGTAGTTTAGTAACACTTACTGCGGCTTTTGTATTTTGGAACTTGTGTTGGCCAACTTGGATTTCTATGGGATTCATATATAAATTGCAATTTATATAGGCAGGTAATGAGGAGAATTTTCTCTATCTGAATTGATTTGAACGGCACATCGTACTAAAGGTACCTTAAGTGCTACTTTGATTATAATACTGCAGATTCTGCACTATTTTTGGCATGCCTGTTTTTAGCACACTTCGTAGGATGTGTTGCTTTTGTCGTGGTACCAGTTTGAGACTCGATGAAGCACAACCAGCCCCCCTGGAGGGGACGCCTAATAGGGATATGTATATTAAGTATGGTCTTTCTTCTATAATGTACAGCACATTATGGAATAAATACACTCGTAAGGATTCTGAGTTGCGTTGGCCTATGCATGGGTCATTTGATTTACGAAAGATTGAGTACTTGGAACAATGTATGTTTAAGCGAAAGACTAGGCAAGATATGTTTGACTGTGTACAAATGTGGGAGAAAGAAGTGCATGAACGAATGAAGCGTGAGCAAGCCTTGATTGAAAAGGAACAGCGAAAGAACATTTATGCGAAAGCATTAGAGTTGAAAAACAAAGAAATAAAAGAGTTAAAAGAGAGAGAAGATAGGGAGCGCAATTTACAGGTAACTGGCCAATACGCTGTTCGGCGGCCCCTTTATCCTATACTTAATAAACCACAAGATGATTTTTTATTATTAGATCGTCCTCCACCTCCGTATACTGTTCCTTCTGCCCCTCATGAGTCAGATGAGGACTCCAGTTCAGAGCAACAGAAGGCACGAGAAACTCGTTCTATGTTGACCGCTGAGCGTGCGTCCCAGCTTAGATCTGCTGCTCGTAAAGCAGTTTGTAGCACTGCCCTCGCCTCTGAACTTTTCGATAGTATGAAAGGGTGGCAGGAAAGGGAGCAGCTGTATTTTACTGAGTTGTTTGCCGCAGAGGTCCTTGAGCTGTTTAGGAAAAATTCTTAGGAGTTAGAGCCTGACGATGTAGCAGATAATTGTAAGCAAATGCGTGATGGTCTTTTTGTTTTCTCCCAGGTGGCTGATACAATCAGGCGTTTGGTTAAACTGCGTGTTGATGCAGTCCGTTTGCGAGAGGAGAAAAAGGCTGTAGACGTAGCTGCACAGACATCTCAGACCGGCATGGCACAAGCTTCTATCTTCGGAACAGATAAGACTATGATAGTTCATGCGAAACCTATGCGGCAGGCCGCGCCTTTGTATGCTCCTCCTAAAAGAACGGGTACAAGTGATGATAAGGCTTCTATCGATGCAAAGGGTTATTTTATTTATAATTGGGTTTACACTCCTTGGAATAGGACGGATGTCATGGCACTTAAAACTGCATTGCCTGATCCGCGGAAAAATCCAGCCGCTTTTTATGAGGAAGTTGAGGGTGCTATTAGCTCTTGTACTATGACTTTGCCTGATATTGATTTATTTTTCGGATTGATATTACCGCCTGATATGTGGAGAACTGTTCATAAAATTGATGATCGTGCAGCTTTTGGGGCGTTATGGAAAGACTTAAAACAAATGGATGTAGAAAGGTAACCCGCACAGAAGCCATGTCAGTTAATTATAGATCTTCCCGCAGCTATATTAGTTAATTTAAAAACGATTATTCCCCCTAAAAAGATAGATTGGACTGTTTTAGCGTCTTTTAAGCAAAAGGCAGATGAATCGGTCTCTGCTTTCATTACAAGCTTTGAAGAAGCATTCCACGATTTTAGTGGCCAGTCATTGACAGATGACACGGGCAGACATCTGTTTGTCGATAAATATGTTGCAAACCTGTTGCCAGGAATAGCTAGTCGCCTAAAAGCCAGTGAGAGTTCATGGACTACATCTTCTCCGGTTTCTCTCTTGACTATGGCTCAGTATTATGAATGCCAGGAATTAGAAGCAAAGGGTAATGAGGATAAGAAGACTAAAGTATTAAAAACGAAGGTTATGTTGGCTCAGGCTTATGGTCCGCCTTCTAGAGGTAGTGATAGAGGTGGACGTGGATCTTATGGTTCGTCTTTCCCTTCTTATACTCGTTCGAATTTGTCTGTTGACCAGTGCGCCTACTGTAAGAAATTTGGGCATTGGGCTTCCGATTGTCCAGCACTGCGTGCTCAGCAGTGTCCATGTGGTCGGGGACAAATGAGAAATCGTTCAGGATATTCAGGGCCTAGAGGAAGCACAGGTGATCGTTGTAGGTTTGATGCTAATATACGTGGGCAGGATGGGTTTAACACTTTTGAGAGAAGGAACCAATATCAAATGTCCGACTATGTGCCGTCTGATTTTCAAGATTCTGCTTATGCATAGGATTGCCTAGGATGGGGTAAGGAATCAGTTGAAGTTCCAGTAGATCAGAGGGGTCCCTATGTTACAGCACATGTTTTGGGTTCTACTGATCAGTTTCTGGTTGATACAGGAGCTACTCGTAGCGCCTTGTCTAAACAATTGGTTCCAAGGGCTCCCCTGTCTGGCTTAACCATTACATCGATAGGTTTCGATGGAACACCTTCCCTTAGCCCACTGTCACAACCACTTGCATTCCATGTTGATAAATTTACTGCTCCATGTCCATTTTTGCTTTCCCCGAATACACCAGACAATATTGTGGGTCTTGATATGCTCAAGTATTTCAGGGCTACGATACGATGTTCTCCAGAAGGTGTACGTGTTATCTTGAATGACAACCATCCTGTGACTGAGAGAGCTTGTCTTGTTAAAGAGGATATTGCATTAGCTTCACTCCCTAGTACTTTGTGGGCTACTTCAGACACTGATGTAGGGCAAAAGGTTATTCCACCAGTACATATTAGTGTCAAGGAGGGCGCTGTGCTGCCACATTTGCCTCAATACAAAATTTCACTGGAAGGCAAAGAAGCACTCATACGTATTGTCCATGATCTCATTGTAGTGGGGGTTGTTGAGGAAGTTCCTTACAATGTTTGTAACAGTCCGATTCTTCCTATTCTGAAAAAAGATACTGACACTAGGATTTACTGATTCATTATTGATTTGCGAGAAGTTAACAAGATTGTAGTACCACAATACCCCGTGGTTTCTGACATAACGACACTTCTTACTTTGGTTCCTCCTGCAGCAACTACATTCTCTGTGACAGACTTGAAGAATGCTTTCTTTTCGATCCCTATTCATCCTGATAGCCGATATTTGTTCGGTTTCACTGTGAATAATCGATCGTATAGATTTTGTAGAGTTCCTCAAGGTTATACTGAGAGCCCTAGTATTTACAGTCAAGCATTAAAAAGACAACTTGATTATTTCGCTTTGCCTGAAGGTGTGGCTTTCATACAATATGTCGATGACATCTTGTTGGCAGCCGATACCCCTGAACAGTGTGAAAAATGTACTTTGTCCTTGCTTTCTTTTCTTGCTTCACATCATCACAAAGTGTCACGAAAGAAATTTCAATATTGTAGACCGAATGTAACCTACTTAGGTCACCTTCTGTCTAAGGAGGGCCGTACACTTACATCAGATCGCATTCAAGCAATTTTAGACACACCAGTACCCTCTACTCAGAAAGATGTCCGCGCATTCATTGGTCTTACTTCTTTTCATAGGCAATGGATATTAGGTTTTTCACACATTGTTAAACCCTTGCTAGCACTTTTGACTAAATATACTCCAATGCCCCTCCCATGGACAGATGAATGTGAGACTGTTTTCCGACAGTTACGACAAGCTCTTTGTTCAGCACCAGTGTTAGGTACTCCAGATTATACAAAGCCTTTTACACTCTATGTACATGAGAAAGATGGATGCGCATTGTCAGTTTTAGAGCAGACACACGGTGACAAACAGCGTCCCTGTGCATATTTTTCAGCAGTACTTGATCCTGTTGCTCATGCGTTGCCTGGATGCTTCCGTTCAGTTGCAGCAACAACTGTGTCAATACGTCAGAGTGAAGGGATAGTTTTGTTACATAAGCTGTTGGTGCTAGTACCCCATGCGGTTGATGCCCTTTTAAATCAGACGAAGACGCAGCATTTAACTAGTGCTCGTCTGACAGGATACGAATTGACATTGTTGGCCCCTCACATTACACTGAAGAGATGTGCGACACTAAACCCAGCCGCCTTGTTGCCATACCCGGTGACTCAGTCTCAGTCGCAGGAATCACACGATTGTATATTCCATACTGAAGAACAGACAAAGGGTCACATTGACTTACAAGATACGCCCCTTTCAGATGTAGATGGGGAATTGTGGGTTGATGGGTCCTGTTTGAAGTTGCCAGATGGTACGACCTCAGCTGCATATGCAATTACGACACCTCACGCGGTAGTGGAGACAGCTCGCATACCACAGATGTCAGCTCAAGCAGCTGAACTAATAGCTTTGACACGAGCATGTGAGCTTAGCACTGATTTGTGTGTGAACATTTCTACAGATAGCTGCTATGCTTTTGGAGTGGCCCATGATTTTGGCCTGCTCTGGAAGGAAAGAGGCTTTCTTACGTCCCACGGGATGCAGATAATGCACAGGGAACTAGTACCTAATCTTTTGACTGCA
The DNA here is from genome assembly GCF_964204655.1 of Triturus cristatus. Taxonomy (NCBI): domain Eukaryota; kingdom Metazoa; phylum Chordata; class Amphibia; order Caudata; family Salamandridae; genus Triturus; species Triturus cristatus. The sequence goes on from NC_140584.1 coordinate 8,445,317, forward strand.
CTGACATATCCAAAGAAAATAGCTATTGTGAAGTGTAGTGCACACAAAAATTGTGACTTATAAGGCAGGACAAGGCAATGCCTTTGCAGACCGCGTAGCTCGTGAGACTGCGATGCAGCGAAGCACTACTTCTATGTATGTAGTGAAGTCACAAGCTGAACGTTGGCATGATGCTAGACAAGAAGTACTAGACATACAGAAATCCGCTTCTGTGAAAGAACGTGAGCAATGGTTTGAAGAGGGAGAGTTGGATGATGAGGGCTGTTGGCGGAATAAGCAGATGGACAAATGGAAACTGCCCATAGCTTTTGTACAACCTATGGTTCAGATGCCACATGGACTGGCACATGTTGGCGCTTCAGCAATAATGAAATTGCTTACGCAAATTTGGGAGCATCCAGAAATTGCCAGCACAGCTAAGAGAGTAGTACAGTCTTGTTTGATCTGTTTGCAGTATAATCCTGGAAAAGGGACACGAACTCCTGCAGGAGGGTTTGCTACACCGACTGCACCTTTTGAAGTTTTGCAAATGGATTATATCCAACTTGAACGCTGTATTAACCTGAAGTATGTTCTAGTGGTGGCATGTACCTTCAGTAAATGGATAGAGGCATACCCCACGAAGGATAATACTGCTATCACCACAGCGAAGGTGCTTTTGAAGGAATTGTTCCCTAGGTATGGTGTTTGCAAACTTTTGTGGAATGATAACGGGCCTCATTTTGTTGGGTCAGTTATTAAGCATGTCTTGAAAGGATTAGGGATCAAACAGAAGTTCCATGCGGTCTTCCACCCGCAATCAGCAGGGCTAGTGGAAAGGTATAATGCTACTTTGAAACTGAAATTAGCAAAAATACTGGCTTCCACATCCTTGAATTGGCCAGACGCATTACCTTTGGCATTATTGTCTATTAGATCGATGCCACATTCTCGAACTGGCCTTACCCCTTATGAAGTCGTGTTTGGGAGACCGATGAACATTTGGGGAGTTCCTAAGCCACGCTCCATACATGATGTACCATGTGTTCTAATGAGTGATTATTTGGCACAGTTAACTGACAGTTTGGTTTCTATTCATCAACAGGTTCGAGAAGCACTTCCTGACAGATCCACAGGTGAGGCCCATGAACTCCGGCCTGGAGACCATGTAATGGTCAAAGTCTTTGTTAGGTCGAAAAGCTTGGAGCCGAGGTAGCGAGGACCAGAGCAGGTGCTCTTGGCCACGAGGACAGCAGTTCGAGTGACGAATCGGAAGAACTGGGTGCATAGCACCCACTACAAGAAGGTGCTACCTACCTTGGTGGAACCTGCTGTGCTGACCGACCATCGAGAGATCCTGAATGCGGAGAAAGGCCACGCCATATCACCTGCCGAATCTGAGGAGGTCTTCCCGGACCACACAATTCCTAGAGTATCCCAATACCAACTGAGACCACGGAAAGAACCTGCATCGTCGAAATAGACTGGTTGAGCAACCGCCCTGGGTTAGTGAAACGGAATGCCGATGTGGCAAGGGGGGGGATCAGTCCTGTATAGTGTAGCGACACCCGTCTTGACCCTCGGTGAAGAAACCAACGGCTGCCCAGGGATAAGAGCTCCAACGATTGTTTCCAATGACGAGCTGATCATGTCCACAATGAGATCAACTGTTGCTAAGAGAAAGATCATTTGTGCCATAAGGTTTGTTGTTGCTATGGTGGCTGTAGCAGTAATAACCTGGTTCATTGAGAAAGTGGCTCCTGCTCAAGAGCTTTTGATCGCCACTACTCCAATATCAGTTGAACACCACTACTTTACGCTTCCCTACCATGAGCAGAAGCATCGACAATCCTACTTAAATAATACCTTTATCCAGATGTTGCATCATACTCATAATGCCACAAATACTACCAACTGTTGGGTGTGTGGGTTGTCTGCACATCAAAAGAAAGGAGGAACACCTTTTATTCCTCTTCCCTTTTCTCATAATGGTTCTTGTCAAGCTTGGTAAGCGCTTTTGTTTGCATCTGGAAGACGTACAGTAGGCGGGCTTCTTTTTCGCCTTAATAAAGTATGCTACCAAGATAAAGATGGTTATCCTCAAGCCAAAGGGACCAAATGGGAATGGGAAGAGTATCAACCGGACAATATTTCAACACCATATGCCTTCACAAATATGAGAACTTTTACCAGTAATAAACAATTTCTGTTACTAGAGCTAAAGCAGATCTATGTATAAGCAGTATTGGGAGAATTCCAGTGGGGAAAAGCGAATGTACTGTAATTCCGACTATTGAAGGTGTAAATAACAGTAGTTTTATAGCCTCACATAATACTTACTTTATCTGTGGTAGCCAAGGATATTATCAACTACCTGCTGGGTGGTCAGGTGTGTGCTATGTGTCCTTTCTATTGCCCCCTGTGTTTCTGGCACCTACATCACACCACCGGGACCTTAAATTATTCGACGATATCTCTAGAAATAGATACAAAAGGACAATAAGTGCTGACGAAGTAGACCAAACTGACACTACTCTGCAACAATATGTCGATTTTAATTTAGGTTTGTTCTTCTTTGTGGGTGCTGCATTAAACAGTAGAAAAATAAGACGATTGACTAGAGTTGTGGAAGCTGTTACCAATCAGACGGCTATGGCACTTGGGAACATTACGGAGGAGCTGCAAATTGCAAGGATTGTAGCTCTCCAGAACCGAATGGTTCTAGATGTGGTTCTGGCTGATCGAGGTGGTGCATGTCGCATCATCGGTAGCAGCTGTTGCGTAGTCATACCGGATCACTCACCTTCAGTATATGACGCAATATCAAAACTGCATAAGATTGCTGCAGAAATTATTCCAGAGACTGGTACTTGGACTTTTGCTGGATGGTTTTGGACTCTTGTTTTTGCTTGGAGCTGGAAGCTACTGACTATCCAGTGTGTAATGATTACGATACTTTTTACATGCTGTTTATGTATCCAATGTGGTCCAATGCTTTGCTCCATTTGCATCTCTGTTCGTATACCTGCCAAAAGGAATGTTGCAGAAACAAAGGTCCAACAACTGTTTAATAAAGAGGTGGCCGAAATAATGCTAATAGATGTACGGGATGCATATTTAGATTACCCCAGAAGAACGAATGTCTTCAGCAAATGCTAAAAGGGTCGTCTGTTGTAAATTGGCAGGAGTTGGGCTAGCATTAGCGGAAGCCATCTTGTATTTAGAGGCTATCTTGTCCATTTTGTGGAATCCATTTTGTATTTCTGGCAGCCATTTTGTTTGCCATGTGCTGCCACGTGCTCACCATGTGCTCTGTCCTCCCACAGTGTTGACTGCTCTTGTAATCTGCCTAGAAACTAACTATATTTAGCATTTCCACCTTCGCACATGCCCAGTTGAGTTTGCAGCTGTCCTTGCAGCTGTTATTAGTATGTAACTTTCAGGATGTGTTTACTAGAATTGGCAAACTGTTAACACGTCCTACTTGTCGACTGGGCATTTCTATATGACCTTATATGTACATAAAACCTTCTTCTGTACTTGTACCGTCTTCTTTTGAGCCCCTGTGTGGGTATAAAAGGACCATGCTCCTTCTGTTCGGTGTGCTACTTCATGCATTACCGAAGGGTGCTGTGTGGATGTAGTTCCACCTCATAATGTTTATTATACTTTGTATTTTCTATTCCAGTTTCTGTGCCAACTTCTTCCTATTGGTCTGAGGACTCTGTGCAGAGACGGGTGAACCCCTTGCACTGGTAGGCCTTGCTGAGGCTTACTCCGACACCAGGGGTCTGCCATGGGCTGGAGCATGTATTATGCCACCCATGGGAGACCACTCAAATTGTGACTACAGGCCTGCCATTGTAGTCTGTGTAAGCTGGTGCTAGCACCACCTATGACAGATATAAGTTTTCTTATATCTTAGGTCACTGCACTTAAATCCTATAAGTCACCTCTAAGGAAGGTCTTTAAATCCTGAAGGCAGGGTGCTTGGTTATAAGTGTGAGGGTGCCCCTGCATGAGCAGGACACCCGTACAACCATTGGAGTCCTTTCTCCCAGTTTGTAAGTGTATCAGCCATTACGATACATAGAGTGGCCATGGGTCTTTACGCGATGGCTTACTCTAAACTGGCTGTAACGAACCCTGTTTTGTTTGGTATCAAACATGTTGGAATCAAAACCAAACACCGTAAATGGTATTGGAGGTATGATTCCATGCACTGTAAAGATCCCCTGGGAGGCCCTCAGTGCTTCCGGTACCAGTCTTCTATACCCTGAGAGCAAACTATGGCTGCTGCCGACCAGAGACACGATTCTGACCTCCTGCTGCTGAGCCAAGCTCGAGCAGGGAAAGAAATGAGAATAGGTTTCCTGACACCGGGAGGTGTGACCACCTCCCAGACAGGACTTAGTGTATTGGGACAGGGTGGGATGCTTGCCAGTACACTAGAATGCTTTGAAGGGCACATTTGGTGCCTTCAGTGCATACTACAGTTGGAACCAGTTCAGGGAGCTGTTGGCTCCGGCTCAGGTGCGAAACTGGACAAAGGACATTAGAGTATCCTCCCCACTGTCGAGCCCCTCCTGTGGGAGGGACTCCTGAATTGTCCCAACCCTTTCCTTAGGGTTCTTAAGGGCTTACCTGTGTGTGGTTCCTTAGATTTGTCATGGGACAAGATTCAGATCTGAAACCATTTAATCTTCAACCATCTCGGAACTTTGGAAGTCGTTGGACTTTGCTTTGGTAACCGAGACTGCAACTGGAAAGGATCCTGCTGCTCCTTGTCTCATCGTCCTGCCAGTCTTCTGTGTCGTCTGTGCCTGTGCTTTATACAGGTTCCTCTACAGGCCTATGGACATCCAAGACATGGAAGGAATCTCCTTTGAAGTGAAGGAGTCACTTCCCTGTAGGCACGCAACAAAGCTAACCGGTCTGCTGATCTTGAGCTCCTATAGACTCCAAAAAGTTCAACAACACAGGTGGTGGTTCTGCAATTCCATAAAGGCCTGCACTGTCTTCACAACAAGCTTGAAGTCAGTATCCCTTGTCAGAACCGCTGGAGCAGTGCCCCTGTGCACCATGTTGACTTGCCGTTGCCAGGGCTTGTTGACTCTCTTCACCAGAGATCTTTGGGCTCCAAGAAGCTCCTCTCTCAAGCATCTCTTGCAACCAAGATCTTTGCCTACACCACACCCGCTGCACCGTGGACCTTCATCCTTTAGTGAGCTGCTCGAGGTCCTCTTGAGTCTCCTGTGACTTTGGCCCATGGGTCCTCTCGAGGATCTTCTTTGGCTCCATTGAGCTCCCCTGCTTGCTCTGAGCCTGCTCTGGCTTACATGCTTGCGGTGAGCCACTTGGACCTTGTTGGTCCCGACACTGCACATTTTTCACATACTATTTTTTTTGCCATTGCCAACACTTGTTGGTGCTCCCGACGGACACAGGCCCCCTGGCTCTTGACATCCATCTGCACAGCTGCAGCTCCAAGGGCACCATCAACTCTCCTGCATCCCTGACATCGGTGGGCATTTGTCTTCCGTGCCTACTGGTCATCCCTGAGTGGCATAGGCTCTGTAACCCTCTGCTGCAGGTACCTCTTATATTGAATCCACCTTTGGGTTTCCACCCCACTTTCTTCACCAGCGGCATCTTTACTGAAGTCCTCCATTGTGGTCTACCCTGGTTTCCGATGTCACTTCGCACCTTTGCACCCGGCTTCCCTGGTGTAGGTATCCTGGTTCCTGGGGTATCCATGGGTGGGGTGACTCTCCAACCTTCCATCTTCCATGGGGTTTCTTCAGGCTCCTCTGGGAAGGGTCCTTCTTCTTTAAAACTGCAACCATGACATACCCGTTGACTTGTATTGAGCACGCAGTCATGTTCCCACTCTGCACACAGCCTCAATGGGGTCCCTAGATACTTACCTTGGGTGGTTCCTTGGGTGCCAGGCTCTTCTACGTCTTCTGGGTCACAGCCTCAACGTAGGTCGTGGTTCAGATTCCACTATTTTAGTATATAGTTTGGTCTCCCCCCAGGAGACCACTGTGTATTTGTGCTACTTACGTGTTCTATTTCCAAAGTATTGTGCGTATTGTGGTTATATCTCTGGGTAGGAGATATTGCAATCTGTTAGTGAGCCTTTATAATAAATACATATTTTTATACTACACTGTGTGATTCTTTTTCACTTAACCTACACTATACGATTAGTACTGGAAAAAAACAAGCTGCTTTACACTCCTTCTGGACTAAACCTGAAAGCTGTTCTCCATAGCTACCACTTAGAGAGCTTTATAAGGTTGCTAAGACCACTAAAATCACCATAAGGGTTGTCTGAATTAGTGCAGTATGCTTCACTTACATAAGTGTGCACCACATACTAAGCCAGCCTCCTACAGCTATGATTGTCGGTGACTCCCCAATCATAGATCCTCATTTAATTGCCCTCCTTGCTCCAACCAAGGACTGAACCTCTGTTAATATACCCACCAGGGATACTATGCACGGCAGTAGCGCTCATGCCACTATGGGTATTTTGGACCCATTGGGATTCTGTGGTACTATGTCCAGCATGGACCCGTTCTGCTGCTGAGAAGCCCGTTGCATTCTCAGCAGCAGAAACCCACATAGCTAAAAATCTTCCCCACCATTTATTCCCGGGGCACCATCCATGATTTCAATAATCTAATGGAATTTGGCTGGGCTGAAGTCTAAACTGTTGCTACCACAGTGGAACGACTTCATAGAAACCTTCAATATCTGCATTGTACAGGAAACCTGGAGTGTCAATCCAGTCGACAGGTCTGGGTATTTAAATTTCCATCTTCCCGCTACTAGTAGTGAACCAGGGTGTCCTGCCGGTGGCTTGTTGATCTGGGTCAGGATTGCTCTTCGTTGTTCAGTATCCCAGGTGAACATTAACAGCCGGGATATTTTAGGAATTCAAGTTAAGGTGCACATAGTCCCCGCTATCGAAATTGACATTGTCTATGCTAGAGGAACTAGGGGTGGTAGGCCATCAGATACCCAGTAAAAACGTGAGGAGATTTTCGACAAAAGTGACCCTAACCCTTTCTGATTCTAGTTGGAGATTTTAACGTCACATTCAAAGCCCTGGATAGGAACAATGTGTGCAAAGTAGTGGAAGAAGATGAACCATTGTCAATGCCCTGTCTGGACCTACCCCTATCAAAAAATGGTCTTATATAGCACTTCAAGTGAAGTCCCTGACTTTAGAATTTGGGTTGAGGGCCGGAAACAGTTGAACTAAATCAGACAGAAAGTGACCAAATATATTCAGTAACTCAAATGGTACGAGTCGTATTGTCTCAATCATGATAGACCTGAAGCTTTGGCCCATTGTTGCTGTTATGGCTGTGAGGGCAAGATCAGAAAGTGATCATAACCCACTTTGGCTCAGCTTGTTGTCACCATGGGTGGGTTGCACGGCTTGTCCAGAGTACGCCAGTCAACCCGGACGTGATACCATCTAATGATAAGCGCCACCTTAAGTGGCACAAACTGGTTCCTAACAAAGAAAAGCTCCAGCTTATTAACCAGGTACTGCTGTCATGTACGTTAGAGATTACTGCTATGAACACGGAGCCTGGAGGGTTGTATACGGTTCCAAGTGCTTAACCATAGACCTCGAAAGGAAATCCAAGTCTTGGTTCAACCAAGAGTACAGACAGCTAAAAACTCAATTATTCTGGGCTATCAAACTCATAGGCGCTCTTATAAGCACGCCCAGGTAAAGGCAAAACGAGAATGGGATGAGTCTAGGTGGCAGTTTATCAAGGAAGCTTGTGACTGCAAAGCAAATCCTATGCACATGTATAAGAATGAACACACACAATTTTGTTATCTATATCACAGTAGTGCTTGTCTTGTACATTGCAAAGTCTTTAATTCAAGTAGATCCTTAAGTGAAGAGAGCACATGAGACTCGCGCGCGAACACGCCCACCACAGGAACCTTCTTCACCCAAAACATCTCAGACCTACCGAATTGGGCGGGAATGAAAAACTTTACTCCACTGTGAGACTAATATACCATTCACTGCCACTGACGGCATTTTAAGGAGTGCTTTACCTACAAACAGAAACACTATATGGGTCAGAATTATCACCACAGTTAAGAGACAGCCAAAGACTTGACATAGCCCTGTAGAAGTCGCGGGGTACTCCCTTGTAAAAGCGACGAAACACGTGTTGGCTAAGAAACTGACCAGTGAAGTACAGAACCAACTTCACTTAAGGATCTCCTGGAATTGAAGACTTTGGAATGTAGAAGACAAGCACTACTGTGATATATAGATAACAAAATTGTGTGTGTTAATTCTTATACATGTGCATAGGATTTGTTTTTGCAACGTAGTGGTTCTTTGACCACAAACTTGGGGATCTGGTGGTTTTTCCCAACCTAGTGCAACGTGCCAGATTTTGTATATCAGTTGAAATACAAATGTGATAGACCTAAGAGCGCCAATTATTCTACAACTCACCACCGGCTTTGTATATTGTAACTGCAAAGACTCCAAAAGGTTTTGGTCCTTGGTTGTATGGGGTGATCGTTCGGGGGCATCTCCGCTGGAAAATCATATTTCTGTTTTTGCTTGGTACCATCACTTTTATTCCCCTTATTCTGACGATTGACCAGACTTGTTCTCCAACAGTCCCACTCCCACTAACCCAGTTCCGGCATCTATTGAGACAATTGTTTGAGCTAAAACCCCGGGTCCCGGTGGCCCCTCTCGCCCCTGCTCTTCGCTTTGACAATGGACCCCTGGCCAATCTCGTCCGCTCGATAACCAGGTTCAGTGCTGGGACTGGGTAGGATCACATGAAGACAAAATTGCTTTATAAGCAGATGATGTCCTGCTCTTTCTTGCAGACCCAGCCCGATCCGGTCCTAGATGCCTACATATATTGCAGTCCTTTGAGCGGGTCTCTGGGCTGCACCTGAACTTGGCCAAGTAGACTTTGGTCCCCCTACATCTCTCAAGGGAATGTTTCGATTGGCAATCCACTATCCCTATCAGACGGCAATCTTTCAAATATTTGGGGATATGGGTCGCCCTACTACCTGACCTAGCCTGGGCACTCAACGTGCCTCTTCTAGCCACTAACACCAAACTGGACCTGCAGAAGTTACGAAATTACCACTTATCCCGCTAGGGAGTACGGCACTATTCAAAATGATGATTCTCCCCCAGTTCCTCTATGTCATTCAGAATATTACTTTCCATGTCCTCCGAGCCTGGTTCAAGGGAATACATAGTCTGATTACAAGATTTCTCTGGAGTGGCCTCTCACCCTTTGATGGAGGCATGGGCCTAAAAAACCTGTACTTATATTATTTTGCAACCTGCCTCCTTGTGATACACGATTGGTTCAACAGGGGGTGGTCTGACCCGAACAGTCATTCTGGCCTGGTGCGATTCCCTACTACAAACTCAATGGAAGGAAAAACGGACTCATCAAACACTCCTTTGCCAGGGTACATGGTTGCGGGAGATGGGGGGTTTAGAGGGTTTTAAAAGCTGGGACCTCATTGATATCTCACAACTTGGAAACGTGTGGGTCAGTGACCATATTCGCTCCTTTGCTGGCTTGCAAACCAGACATTCGCTTCACCTGTCCCAGTTGTACAAATATTTACAACTCTGCCATGCCCTAGACATGCATATAAAGCCTGGCACATCACTGCCAGAACACAGACCCTTGAAGCTCAGATCACGATGGGTGACCTCGGGAGGGGAGGAGTTCCACCTATATGTCGTTCCTTAAATAATAATGGTCCTACTTCCCTTGACCAATTGAGAGCCAGGTGGGAGACATGGTTGGGCCCTCTGGAGGAGGAAGATTGGAGGGACGCTCTGATGGTTGCCAAGACTATCACTGTCTCAGCTAGACTTCGCCTGATCCAGCTTTACTACATACACACCTCCTATCTTACTCCTGCCCGCCTATACAGAGCAGGTCTAATTTCACACCCAACATGCAGAAGATGTGATGCGGAAGCCGAAGATTTCTTCCACATGGTATGGTCCTGCCCACATATAACCTCTTACTGGGCTGCACTTGAGGCTGAACTTACAGAGGTGCTGGGATGGGAGGTCCCACATAACATAATACTTGGGTGTCACTGACGGGCTAGATGGATCAAGAGCGGATAAAATGTTTCTGGGGACCATCCTTGTAGTGGCCAAACGCGACATCATGGTGGCATGGAAAAGTCCCACCCTGAAGTGCTCTCCATAGGTGAACGACCTCGGGAACCGGGGCCCTAAGGATGGTGAGGTCTCGGTGACAGGGTCCGGAACTGGGAATTTGAGGATACAGTCACTGGAGAGTTCGATCTGGCCCTGCCCGTCTTCTGGCCCCTGCGGGACTGTGTCCCTCTCCTGATTGGGAAAATGTTCGAGAGCGGTCCAGTGACAAGCCCCTGTGCAGTTGGTTCAGAGTATAGGATGTGAACCATACGGCAGAATTTAGGGCACAAGTCCATAACCACCAAGACGTCCTCCAAATAGCCCTTGTCAACTGAGTCAGCTGCTTTCTCAAAGTTGACTAGTAGGAGCGCCAAGTAGGAGGACAGTGACTGTCGGTTGGCCAAGGCCAGATGTAGATGCCTCAGGCAATGTCTGGCACTCCGTGCAGGCATGAAACTGCACTGGTCAGGGTGGGCCAACTTGCTAAGGTGCAGCCTAAGACGCTGAGCCGGAACTGTGGCGTATATTTTGACCTCCATATTGATCAGGGAAATGGGCCGATAGTCAGTACATGCTGGTGAAGGGGGTTGCGTTTTGGGAATAGTAGCTATTGTGGCGGTGTCAGTCTCTGAACGGAAAGAACCTTTTTCAATGGCCTCCTCATAAAGGGCCGCCAGGTGAGGATTAAGTATGTTGCGGTAAGAGGAGTACTATTCCTGTGAGTAGCTGTGCCGGCCAGGAGTTTTACCAGCCGCAACCAGCGTTTGGGCACCTTGTATTTCTTTGCACGTAATCAGACTTTCCATTCCCTCTGACTCAACTTCATTGAGCTTTGGGAGGTGGAGGTCCTCTAGAGTGATCAGCTCTGTCAGTGAGAGCTCTGGTTTCTGGGCAGAGGATAAGTATGAGTGATAGTCTGCAAACGTTTGGGCCATCGCTTTGGGAGAGCGATGAGTGTTTCCTTCTGGGTCACGGATCTCCAGAATTATCCAGTTTGCTAAGTGGTAGGATACTAGTCTGTATAATATTTTCCCATTTTTGTCTATACTCAAGCAATCGAGGACCTTCATAAGTTGTTTGCAGAGTCTAGAGAGATCTGTCTCATTTCATCCTGCACTGCCAGTTGGCGCAACTGAGTTTCATTTGGTGCTCCAGATGTGTCTCTCTCAAGCTAGATCACTTGGGATTTGAGGAGCGCTAGCCTACTGTCACATGCTGTTTGTTGGGCTTTTAGGTGGCTCTTGGCAAGTCCACGGATCGTGGCTTTACCCACCTTCGACAGAGTGCCCAGGGACGAGACGGAGTCTTGGTTCATGAGGAAGTATTGTTTGATTTCAGCTTTAATTGTTTCTTTAAATTTCCGATCTTGGAGAAACCAAGCATTCATCCTCCACATTCGAGAGCAGTGGGTGGGTCACCCAGGGTCAAGGGTAGTGGTGAGTGGTCTGAGATGCCTCAAGGAAAGATATGTATTTCTCTGACTTTACTACACTCGGGGGCCAGCATAAACGTCAGATCGATGCGAGAGTGGCTGTGGTGCGCTACAGAGCTATGGGTGGATTGGGTTTCCCGTGGGTTCCATAACTGCCATACGTCACAAATACCTATGGCTTCAGTCCATGCCATTAACCGTTTGGCGTGAGAGGTGCGTGTGATGGAGGGGGTCCCTGTGGTGTCAAGCCTGGGGTGCATGACAGCATTGAAGTCCCCCCAAAATTGTTGTTCCGGGAGATAGGGAAGAGAGTATTTCACCTATGCGGTCTAGGGTTTGTGTGTGTGTGGCGCCAGGAATGTAGATGGAGAGGACATTGAAGGCCTCTTCACTTGAAGCTCCAGATATGGCTTCAAAACGGCCATTGGGATCTCCGGTCATCTGAGTAGGTACGCAGGTACGAAAGGTATATTGTGCTTTAAAATGATTGCAACCCCACGTGAGCCCAGTGTGAATCCTGAGTGCCAGAATCTGTCAAATCCATACCTTGCAAGGAAGGGACAGAGATTGCCCATGAGGTAGGTTTCTTGGAGCATGAGACTATCAGGTGCATGACAGCATTGAAGTCCCCCCAAAATTGTTGTTCCGGGAGATAGGGAAGAGAGTATTTCACCTATGCGGTCTAGGGTTTGTGTGTGGGTGGCGCCAGGAATGTAGATGGAGAGGACATTGAAGGCCTCTTCACTTGAAGCTCCAGATATGGCTTCAAAACAGCCATTGGGATCTCCGGTCATCTGAGTAGGTACGCAGGTACGAAAGGTATATTGTGCTTTAAGATGATTGCAACCCCACGTGAGCCCAGTGTGAATCCTGAGTGCCAGAATCTGTCAAATCCATACCTTGCAAGGAAGGGACAGAGATTGCCCATGAGGTAGGTTTCTTGGAGCATGAGACTATCAGGGGCATGTCTTTGGGCATGCCGCAGGATCTTGGTCCGTTTGATCCTGTCTAGTAGGCCATTAACATTCCATGACATGATACGGAGAGAGTTCCCTTTATGTCATTGTATCATGATCAATATGAAAAGCCCGCAGTGCCTCGGGGGTCTGCTGTATGATGGACGTCTGGGAGGCTGAGATGTGTTAATCGTGTTTTGCCTGTTGATGTTCACTTGTGAGGTTGGCTCGTATTATTATGGGGCAGAGATGCTGTGAACTTTGAGTTGCTGAACAACTGGTAACTTGGGACAAGGGCCTTTACCCTCCCCGCCTATACTTCAAGAACAAAAGCATCTGTTGCTCTTTAACTGTTGAGATGAACTAAACTATAACATTTAGAGTCAATGAAACGTGGTGTACCCCTCTCGTTATAGGATCAAAGTGTACATTGGCAGAAGTATCTGATTGGTCTGGAGTTTCGCAATTGTTCAATTGAGTATGTTCTAGTGTGATGGGGTCTGTTCATAGCACCTTGTGGGAACTTCAGCTGGGGATAGCCAGGCTATGGGAGAGATCAGAGTCAATAGAGTCTATAGTTATAATTTTGGATGAAGTGCTCTCCATAGGGGAACGACCTCGGGAACCAGAGCCCTAAGGATGGTGAGGTCTCGGTGACAGGGTCCTGAACTGGGAATTTGAAGATACAGTCACTGGAGAATTCGATCTGGCCCTGCCCGTCTTCTGGCCCCTGCGGGACTGAGTGCGTCTCCTTCACGGAGCAGGGTTGTGAGCAGCTGTAGTTTGGGGCCCTGGGGTCGAAGTCATGTATCTGAGTCGAAGGGGATGCTGTCAGCCAGGTCCAGACAGCTTCCGGACTATCAAAGAATTTTTTTTGTCTTGAAAGACCATACACAATCTTGCTAGAAAGAGTACTCTGTACTGGAGGTTGATGGTGCAGAGTTTTTGTTTCACCTCTGTGTAGGAACGCCTCTGTGTTTGAACTTCTCTGGTGTAATCTGGAAATATCATGATGGTGGGATTTTGGTAAATTATGGTTTTCCGGACACAGGCGTGTTGCAGGATCAGTCCCTGTCTCTAAAGTTGAGGATTCTTGCTATAATGGGTCAGTGTGGGGTACCCGGGGGAGGATTTGGAGCCAGGGAGCGGTGCGCTCGTTTCACCGCGAACCAAGTAGAGAGCATGTCTTTGGGCATACATGAACTAATCCAAGTTTCAATGAATGACTCCATAGGTCCGTGTTCAACACCTTCCGGGAATCCCACCAGACACAGATTGTTACATCTGGATCTGTTTTCAGCATCTTCTACCCTCCTGTTAAGTTCTTTGGCTTAAGTTTGCAGGACGGACATCTGTTCCTTCAGGCTTGTAACATCGTCTTCGACAGAGGAGATACAAGATTAATTTTTGGTGATCCTGGCTGTTGCGTTGTCTTTGGGAATCCATGAACTAATCCAAGTTTCGATGAATGACTCCATCGGTCTGTTTTCAACACCCTCCGGGAATCCCACCGACGCAGATTGTTACGTCTGGATCTCTTTTCGGCATCTTCTGACCTCGTTGGAAGTTCTTTGGCTTGAGTTTGCAGGCGGGTCAACTTTTCCTTCGGGCTTGTAACATCGTCTTCGACAGAGGAGATGCGAGATTCAGTTTCGGTGATCCTGGCTGTTGCGCTGTGGAGGTCCTGCCGGAGCAAGGCCATGTCGACTCCAACCTCTCCAATCTTATTTTCGACCGAGGCCTGTGAGGTGGAGATGGCTTCTAGGATCGTGTTGAGGTCTGTCTCCACTCATTGTAGTGTGTCCTCCTGCAGCCTTGGACCAGGTCCCATTTTTATTAACAGTGTATTGGTCTATTTTAGTCTGTGTTGCAGGTGGTCTCGAGCCGCGGTCTTTCCTCATGGCCGGGAGGTCCAGGTAAGGCCAGTGGCAGCAGTAGTATTGCTGGTCATTAGAAGGTCTTGCTGGGAGGGTATTGGCTGATTCGCATAGATGGAGTGTGTACCTATGTGGAACACTGGTGACCTCTCAGGGTAAAGGGGTCACCGCCTGTTTCCCAATTGGGATAGCAAAGGTCATCAAGTAAGTTCGCTGTGAGTAGAGAGGTATTCTTCTGCTTCATAGCTATGTTGCGGTCGGGTGAGAGCTGGTCAATTCCAATCGATGGTCAGCTTCGCCCAAGGCCTCGGTGCCGCTTGGTATTATTACATGTGAGAATGCACTGTGCGTTCCAGCATGAAGTCAGGGTAGGCCATTGTTCCGTGCCTGCCCCCTTAGCAGGTGTTTCTGGTGGCTGTCAGTCACCTAGGTACAGGTCCCAGGCGCAGCTGTGTAGTGGCTAGATGGGAGGCGAGTGTTCGCTTCCTCCAAGTAAAGCAGTTTGCACATAGAGTTGTTGGGCCCACTCAGGTAGGGTGGGGGGCCCCCAGGATCCCGCCGATGCACGACTCCACAGCCGATCCCTCGGGGGTCCGGGTGTCGCACCTCCACCAAGAGCGCATCAGCAGCCAGGCGAATCTTACCACCACCCAAGGGGCTCCTCCTCTGCAGTGCAGCTTTGCCTCAGCCAGGACAACGGGTGGTCAGTTCTGGCACTCGGGAGTTCGCTCAAGGCTCAGTGTGTGCCTCATTCACTGTATGCAGGGCCCCACCAAGGGTTATGGGGCTGAGCCGGGGCAGACAAAAGGCCATTATCCCTTGCGACCCAGTGTACGGCAATCACCGTACACTGCCAGGCTGTGTGAAAGAGCGCCATTCTCCTGACCACATCGCAGGCAAATCGGGGATGCCACCAGGCCCGCCTTCCATAGTCTGACACGAGTATAGTAAACCCGGTGTAGGTCGTTGAATTGGATCAACCGCAGGTGCATTGCTATTGTCGCCTCCCGAGGGGAGGCCAGCGCCTCCGTCCAATCATCCCCCTCCAAGGGGCCAAGGTCCTCCCCCCATGTCTCCCTAAGTTTATCCAGTGTGATGGGACAGTTCGTCACCAGAGACTGGTAAATCTTGGAAATTATATAATCTTGTAGGGTGCCCATATATCGTTTAGCTTCAGTGGAACTAAAATCAGGGAGGAACTCCAAATCTGTAACACTGGAAAGGAGGGTGTGCCTAAACTGAAGGTATTTATAGAATTGGGTTTTTGGCATCTGAAATTGGTGCTGGAGATCCTGAAAAGACTTTAGGACCGTACCTCACATTACGTCTCCCAGGGTAGAGAGCCCAATATAGTCCCATTCTCGAAAGCCAGCTAGGCCAGCTAATTGCGGCAATCTCCCATTTAACCAAAGTGGAGTCTCCTTTGTCAACCTGCCCCACCACCCCAACATTCGCAGCGCCTGCCTCCACACCTGAAATACTACCCTAGAAGCGGATGGCAGGGCCCCTTACAGACTGAGGCCGAGTATAGAATAGTGTGGAGAGTGTTGGTCCCTATGCACCTCCACTCCACCGTATTATCCGGGCCAGACCTCTCCCCATACCACCAGTCATTTAATATCAATAGCTTCGAAGCCATATAATAGGAGTGAACATTCGAGGTGGCCAACCCTCCACAGTAGGTTGACTGAAAACACGTCAACTGCGCCACTCCGGGTGCCCTTCCTGCCCATAGAAACTGCCCTAGAACTGAGTTAACTAGGCGTGACGACGAAGGGGGGATAGGGAAAGGGTAATTCTGTAATTGGTAGATCAGTCGCGGTAGCGATACCATCTTAAAGATGGCTGATCGTCCAGGCATATGAGACCAGGCCCTCAGCTCGTCGCGCACCGGAACCCAAACTGGTAGAATGTCACGTTCCCAGGACACCCAGAGGAGTCCGACAGGAAAACCCCCAAGTACTTTACACCCACTGTAGTTACCTGCACCGCAGATGCCCAAGCACCCAGTTCCACATGTTTTTCAAGTGTCCACAAAATGGATTTACATGGATTCATAAACAAACCTGACGATTCCCCAAAGATTTCCATAATATGAAGCAACCTTAGTCCCGTCCTGTTAACGTCCGTCAGGAAAAACAGGACATCATCAAAGTATAACGCAATGCAATCTGATAATCCCTAGGCCCACTCAAAGCCGGTTACCTAAGCATCAATCCGCACCCATGCCGCCAAAGGCTCCATCGCCAAGATGAAGAGAAATGGCGACAGTGGGCACCCCTGCCAGGTACCCCATCCAAAAGGGAAGGTGAAGGAGACAGACCTCGCAACATGGACCGACGCTGTAATGTCCGAAAATAATAGCTTTAAATAGGACAAGAAGCATGGACCTATATTCAAGCGATCTAGAACGGCAAATAAATATCTCCAGCTAAGGGAATTGAATGCTCTGTCCATGGCTGCCAACAGGAGTGCAGCTGGCACATCCATCCCCCGGATAGTATCTATGGCAATGTGCGCCTGACAAATGTTATGCCGCGTTGCCCTATGAGGCATAAAGCCGGCCTGGTCCGGGTGGACCAACAAGGCAATATGGGAATGGAGGCGGTTGGCCAAGGCCTTAGCCAAGATCTTAGCCTCTGTATTCAGTAAAGAAATGGGGCGATAGGATGCAACCTGGGCAGGGGGTAGTCCCGGTTTGTGAAACACAACCACCTCAGGATGCCTCCAGTCCTGCGGGAGGCATCTGCGTTCCCGTGCCTCCTCCATAACCTGAAGGAGATGAGGTCCCAATTTCACAGAGTATCTCTTAAAGAACTCACACGGGTACCCATTAGGGCTTGGGGCTTTCCCAGAATTAAGATCTCCTAGAGCTGAGCCCAGCTCCTCCTCCGTAAGCGGAAGATTCAGCTCTGCCCGAGCCGCATCAGAAAGTGCACTGGGCGGTAGGTCCCCTATCAAGCGGCGGACCATATCCTCCGATAGGGATTCCCTCTGGGCATAAAGGTCTGCATAGTATTGTGAGAAGCTCTCTGCAATAGCAGAAGGATCCCCGAGAGTCCTCCCATCAGGCCCCGAAAGTCCAGGAAGGAACAGGGGGCGCATGACTCCCTGGCATAGACGATGGAGTAGTTTGCCAGATTCATCCCCGACTGGTAAATCCTACTACGGAACGCCAGCCATGCGAGTTGAGCTTCATCCATCAACAAGTCAGCATGCGTTTGTCTCGCCACCATCAACTGTCGACGAGCCAGGACACCCCTCTCCTCCCTACCGGCCCGCTCCAGTTTTATAATGTGGGCCTCAGACCTCAACAGACTCCTTCTTGGTCCGACGTGCTGCGGAGCAATATGAGATATCTACGCCTTGTATGGTCGACTTCATTGCCTCCCATAGTGGTTCAGCTGCCGCCACCAAACCCACATTGAACTCCAAATATTGATCAATGGCCTGACCTGTATAGTCCCTATACTGTTCATCTTACAAATTCCAAGGGGAGAGACGCCAAAGGAAGGGTGGCTTCGCAGTGCCAAGCGGAAACATAATCGCAACCGGGGAGTGATCCGAAAGACCCCTCGGAAGGATTTCTGCCTCACTCACTCTACCAGCTACACCGGAAGGCACAAATAGATAGTCCAATCTTCAAAATGAGTCATGTACAGTTGAGAGATATGTACAGCCCTGTTCCTCCCCATGCAACCTACGCCAAGAATCCAGCCAGCCCAGTCCCGACATTAAGGAAGATAATTTAGTGGTTTGGCAGGCAGCAGGCGGTCCCCCCTGTCTCCATCTATCCCTGGCCATATCCGTCACATCATTCCAGTCTCCCCCTCTGATTTCCAAGCCATCTGGTATGTCTATCCACAAAGCCATAATGCACTCAACCAGTGACCAGAATAAGGGGAGGGGTGTAGACACTGCCTAGCACTACCTGTTCCTCATAAATAGACCCCTGAATAAAGACGTACCTCCCTTGCGTGTCTACCCACGTCTTGGAATGGGTATATGGGACTCTCCGATGAATAAGAATGGCAACCCCCCGGTAACCCCTCGTGAACCCAGAGTGGAAGACCTGCGAATAGCCATATCTAAGAAAGCAGAGGGCCTTAGTTTCCAACAAATGCATCTCTTGCAACATCAGGACATCAGCCCAATAGCGTTTGGCCTGCTGAAGGATGGTTCCCCTCTTTACCTTGTCCAGCGCCCCCCTGACATTCCAACTCACAATCCTGATAACCCCAGCAAGAAGCTGCAAACTAGCCATCTACATAACCGGCAGTATCCATGAGCAGGACAGGTGGCACCCTGTAGAAAAACAGCGGTACATGATAGCGGTGAGGCAGTTTGATTAAATGATAATAACATCTCAGAGCATGGTACATAAAGCAATCATCATCTAGAGAGCAGGTAATAGCCCTATATAGCAATAAACCAGGGCTAACAAAAAACAAACATCAAAACAAACCCCCACCCCCCGCCCCATACCTAAAAACTGATGAAGTATCTGTCGTGGCAAAGGCGGCATGGGGATCCCAATGGGGGCTCCCTGCCCACCTCCACCAATGGATCCCCTGAAACCCACCCATCGTCCACGCGCTGTCCTCCGGATCACAAAAGGTCAAACGAGGGTGTTAGCCCCTACATTCGCTTCATCTGTCAGAGCGGATATTTGCAAAAGTTCACCATCTGAGAGAGTGCCTAGTGAATCACGGGGCCGCGAATTCCCCAGCCGAGGCACCGAGGCAGATCTACTGACATGACTGTGGGACTGCGAGCGGTGTCTGGATCTTGATCGTCTGGTCCCCTTGAGTTTAGGCCTAGGCGATTCACGGGCTGATTCACCAGTCGAGGAATCCGACTCCAGCCTGCGTGGCATGTGCGGTCGCACCCTCACCGTTTTGTCCATCCAGTTGAAAACTTCTTCAGGCGATTCGAAAAATAACGTTCGGGACTGGTAGACCACTTGCAATCTCGCAGGATACAGGAGGGCATATTGCAGCTTCAAGACTATTTATGGCTTTTAATCTGTTGCTTGGCCAAACGATGATGCCGAAAGTTTTATGGCATGAATGTCGAAATTAAGCCTTCAAGCATCTAAAGTCTAGTATTGTTCTTCTCTATCAGATGGGCTACACGAAGAGGATATCATTTTGGATAGCCAGCATCTCCACAGTAAGTCTGACATAGTGAATACTCCCCTCTGCAGGATAGACATGCTTCATATATATTACAGTGCCAACAATTTTAAAGTAAAGAACACAACACAACACAACAACATTAGAAAGCTAGAGAAACCTCAATTAAGCACAAAGACACCAAAATTATCCCAAAAGCTTTAGGGGAACTGGAGATATGGATTCCTACAGTTTTGAGGTACAGAGCGCCTAAAAAAGTCAAGCATTATGGAAAGAAAGCAGTACATGGGGGACTGTTTCCTTGGCGTAATTTCATGTCAACTGTAATGGAGTGCTGTTTATATACACTAAGGGGGTTGTCCCGGTCAAAGCTTTTACCTTCAGTCACATTCTCCAACTGAGGGAAAGCTTCTTCTGGACAGTCCAGCAGCCCCTACCAACTCATGGCAGGATTATGAGCCCCAGATCTCTCTCTAGCCAGTTATTCTGCAGGGTCTAGTCCTCTTTTGTCAGCTGCACCCTCTTGGAGTCTGGAGCACTACTGATAAACAGGAAACCAACCATGTAAATTGGCGTTCCTGCGAGAGTCTCTACAACGCGTGCCTCTACAATGCTGTCCGAACAACAAATGCATCTTACATGCAATTTCGTGGTAAAGGCATGACTGGTAAAGGGATAGGTGTGCTAAAGATCACACCTCAGCCCCGAGCCCTAAAAACAGCCCAACTCCCGAGCCTAAAAACTACCTCGACCTCCGAGCCCTAAAAACAACCCTGACCCGGCCCTGAGCCCTAAAAACAACCCTGAACCCTGAACCCTGAGTCCTAAAAAACAACCTGACCCCCAAGCCCTAAAAATTACTGACTCCCCTGAACCCTAAAAACAACCTCACCCCCAAACGCAATAAAAAGAACCCCAACCGTCCACCCCTAAAAACAACCATGATGCCCCGAGTCCTAAAAACAACCCAAGCCCTAAAAAAAATGATCCCCCTGAGCCCTGAAAACACCTCTAACCCCCTAAGCCCTGAAACCGCCCACTGCCTTAAACACGCATATGGTGGATAAATGCATATGCGTGGCTAAGGCAAGCGTGTGTCCGCTTGAGGGGAAATGGCACCTGTGGCTCAGCCTGCGTTGTTAAGGCCGTTTCCCCTCTTGAGAGTATCGCAGACCCATACATCCAGATATTCAGATATTTTAGTCATTTGATTTTTCAAAAACTACTGAACATCCAAGTATAACTATCTGGGGGTATGGTTCAGTGAATCCTCCAGACCCCTGGTCCACCTAGGCACCTTGAAAAAGAAAGTGGAGAGGATGTAGTCTTACGGCTAGAGCAGTCGAGCTCGAAGCTGTGGAATCAGGTATGAGTCTCGGCAAAGATGCTCGACATCCTGTGATTCTGGGCATATCACATATTCTCCACGCTCCAAACAAAAATGTATGTGTTCATCTGTAACAAAACTGGTGCTCATGTAAAGCGCTCTGATACCTGATATCTTCAGATCGAGTTTGCACTATATAAAACTCAAAAAATAAAAAAAGCCAGAGCCATACCACACAGCCTGACCAGTCTCAACCAGACCTCGAACAGCGCCTCAGCTGAACCTAAATTAAAGGTCATAAAAGCCACTCTTATCCCTGCCTTACACTATGGCCAACAGGTCTTTCCAGAGGCATGGGCGGCTAGCCTAGACCATGCCCAATGTTGAACCTACAAGCGAGTCTTTCAACTTCCCAAATACATACGTAGGGCGATATTACAGTCAGAGCTGGGCCTCCCAAGACAATCATTCAACTGTGTGGCCGACACCCGGAAATTCTATATAAGGGTATTAAAAGCTCTGGAAAACACCCTCAAAGCTGGCTTAAAACAAATGTTCAAGAGCCCAGGAAATACTTGGCACGGAAAAACTCAAAAGCTACGAGCTCGATACAAATCAAAGACACAGCGCTAACATTGGACTCCATTCCCTACACAGCCTAGAAAAGGGTCATAAACAGGCAGGCAAAACTAATCTCACATCAGCTGGACATCTGGTCTTCAAAGGCCTCAACCATACTATCTCCCTTGAATGAGTCTTATTTAGCAGGGAAGCCTCAACCATATCTTGTTTATGCGCCTGCTAGGCCTGCAAGCTGTTGACTTCAACCAATGGGCTTCACATGGAGAGGAAGGGGACTACATACTATGCAACTACTTGACCGAATCATGGCTCCACCCCCTGTCCTGCTGTCCCTTGCTTGATGCCCCCACTCTATTAAAAAAAGGGCATCCATTCATACCTAGAAGCATCGGCACTATGTTTCTCCCACATGGACATTCAAACCCTAGCGAGGTC
Organism: Triturus cristatus; assembly: GCF_964204655.1. Lineage (NCBI taxonomy): Eukaryota > Metazoa > Chordata > Amphibia > Caudata > Salamandridae > Triturus > Triturus cristatus. Next base: position 8,467,256 of record NC_140584.1, read on the forward strand.
TGGCAAATACGTTAAGAAGCTTGAAGACCTACTATTTTCCTGCCTTGCTACCCCTAAACTCACCACTGCTGTTCAAAAACTGACAACTGACTATTTTACTGGATGTCTCTGTGCATTCCCTTCATACCAAATCCCTTTTAGACGGGGACATTAACTGCTGCACTCTGCTCTTTCTTCTGTTTTAACTATTGTCCAAGGAAGATCGGCAAGCCATCGACTTTTATTCCTTTTAACCACATTTTAAAACAACTTCAATTCCACCTATTGCACACCTTCACCTGTCATGGCTAATATTGGTGCTTTAAAGGCCTGTTGTAGTTCTTTATTAAAAAAAAGTCTTATTTTTCTTATTGCTAAATTGTTATGGTTTCAAGTAACTACAACAATATATTTTTTTTACTTTTTACTGAAAGGATTTACACCAAATCAAAAAAACACAATCTGCAGACCAATATTTAACTTTCTGACAAATTTGGTGTAATTTTGTTCAGCAGTTTTTGCTGTAGCTGTCTTAAAGAAGGTTATGGAAAATGCATAGGGATTTCACGTTTTGAGACCTCTTTTTTCTCTGCCCCCACTTGATAGATTACTTTCCAGGAAAGAGCTACGGTAGATTAACTTTTTTTGGAACGTTTTGTGAAGATTCATGAAACGGGTACAAATTCATTAGAAATCCCAAAACTTTCTTACTATGAAAAAAACAGACCACCACTAGGTAAACTATATCTATATCTAAATATAAAATCAATGGGATGGTATTACAGTACCAGTGGATGGCCAGGTGTGGTGCTAGCCTTCTCCAGTTCTGAGCTGGAGCACATTTACTATTGTTTTGGGTCCTTTTTGGCTGTAGTAACGTTAGAAATGCAGTTTGTGAATTGCAATTGGCCTACTCTTTATAGGGTGGGTGTCTTTCCCTCTTTAAACTCATTTTTAACGCTCCCTAAACCCATCTTTACTCCTCCCTACACCACTTCCATTAGGTAGTAAGCATGCCCCTTGTTTAGCCACCCCCCAGTTCCTCCCACATTTAATACGAATGTAGTAAACTTACATGTCTGCATATCTGGCCATAGTAAAGATATAAGAGGTGGAGTTTTACCCTCATAGATTTGTGAATTGCATTTTGTAGTAACTGTACTACTTTCTTTTAAATATGTCTTCATTGCATTTGTATTTTGGACTCCAACAATGTATACTCTGCATCCATCACAAAAAAATGGGGATCTAGAGCGCATAGAGGTCCAGTAAACATGCTCTACTGTTAATTCTCAAAAGAAAAAGGTATGCTGTTCCTAAAGGGGACAAAGGACAAAGGGGAGTAGGTCAGAGAAAAAGAGCAACTTCAAGGGGAGTAGTTCCTTTTTGGAAATGGGGCCCTCACACATCCTTGCGGGTGCCATGCTTCATCATCGGGCTTGCTCCTTGTCGGACCGGCACTGCAATGCCAAACGGGCACCCTCAAGGGGGGGTCTTTATCCAAAATCTTTTTCCAAAGCTGTGATGTGAAGTGCAAGTTTTGTTTAGATTGAGGAAACGTGGGTGTCAATGTAGTGATTAATGACTTAAAAAAGGCAAGGCAAGTCTTAAATCAAATTTGAATCCATGAGTATGCCTTTCTTATTAAAACATGATGTCACCAGTGGGTACAATGATCCCTGGTGACTTATAGGGTCAACATGTTTCATGCCATCAATTCAATTAGTCAAGATGTGATCTAGTGCAATTCTTCAGGACCGTAAAAATTATTACTAATCCACACAATGTCTGGGACTAAGGATGCAATAAGTAGTGTCCAAACACTAAGTACCTTATAAGTGTACCTGCAGAATGCAAAATCACTGACCCAATGAGGAGGGTGTCGTCACCTCCTCGAGGGAAACACTGAGATAAACGCTAAAAAAGTTTTACGTGGTCATCCATTGGAGAACTTCACCAACAACCTACGCCTTCTCATGTGCCTCGGATACATCTCTGCACCAACACAAGCAATCACAGTACTGACCCTTGCATACAGAGACGTACAATAATGACCTTCCAGTGCCTGAAAGCTGTACTACTTTATTACAACTTTACGTACCACAGCATGCAGTTTTTGAATTGGGATCCGAGTGTTTTAAAAGGTGTATATTAGGTAATAAGGGCAATTGTATGATCAAATGCAAGTGCATAAACAATATAAATGCAATTTTGGGGTATCCTGCTTACCAAGGACAGTGAGCCGTGCAGGCCGTGAGCGAATAGCAGCTTGGATGGCCTGGCACTCATACACAGCGTCATCCTGGAGCTCTGCCCGCTGAATCTTCAGGTGGTGCTCCCCAGAAAGGTGGTCTCCAACCACAGAATAGCGGGGATACCCTAATGGGGTAAAGAATAGAGTGAGGGTGCAGGCTAATGTAAGGGAAAAACAAAAAGTGGCGTCAGAAAGTACGAACAGCTGTCATTTGTTTTTCTTATTCCAGTTTCAGGTGGATAAATCAGTTTTGTCTCCCTAAAAACTAATCTTTACTTTACAGTCTCCATTACTATGAGCAACAATAGGTAAGCAAACATTTTTTTAAAACATTTGGTGTACTAAGAACAAATGCAAGAATAAAAATATGCACAACTTTTTTTTATATAAATGTACCCTAAAACACTTCTTTATTAAAACATGGCTGATGGGGATCTTGCACACTAAGGGGCTCAATTATGGGAAAAGTCACACAGTGCAGCGCGGCAGGCCACTGCGCTGCGTGACAGGGAAAGGGCAGAAATGCACTATATTTAAGGCAATACAGGGCATTCCTTTCCCTTTTGCTGGCATCCTTTTGACAGCCTTGCACCAACGCAGGCAGCCTTGTACCATGTTGGTGCATGTGTTACATGCAGCAATGTTTTTGTGCAGGAATGGACATAAACAATTCTCTTCCTGCATAAAAACATTCCTGGGAGGCATATTCCTCTTTCTATGTGTGCTGCAGAATGCGGCACACATAGAAAGAGGAAGAAATTAGGAGAAATAGAGATATTTCTCCTCATTACACCTCCCCTTGGAAGGTACAAAACTAGAGAGAAAATCTGTCAAAGCAATTGAGTAAATAAGGCCTTTTATCAAATCAAATATGATGAATGGTATTTATCATGGTAAGGAAGCACTCCTGAACAAAAAACAGTTAAGACAAGATTTATTCACTTAAAATTCACCATCGGTGCAGAAATAATTGCTGAATCCTGCTTCCAAACTACCTTTGACCTTAACAGACACAGTTTGGGAAGGCACTTAACATGTACATTTCACCCTGTAAGGAGATGGGATTGCTTAAGATTTCGAGCAGGCCTAACTGGGACAGGTATAGTTAATGAAGGATAGTTTAACATACCCTGGGATATGAAGGTCTGTGATTAAGCCGAACCCCTATTGATAAAAAGCAACACACGCTATTTGTATATCAGATCATTTCCGACGTTCGGAGATTGTTCCTAAGACTCATAGTGCATGGGTGGTTGTGTGATGTGTAGCATAGGTTTTGTACTGAAAGAGTATCCTTGCAGTACAAAATACTGTACTTAAACATAACTAAAAAGTGTTCTTAATTTGTTTGTGTGCTGTACATTACCAGCACACACGCGAACGTAGAAATATTTTGAGAAAAGAAAAGGTTTCTCACAAATTATGCATTTGAGGCGGCATTATTATTTGACACAAATCGCTGCCTACATTTTTTAGTAGAGTATTTTTGTCCATGGGTGGTTGCATGGGAACCACCAAGTACCATCCACGGTACGCCACCTTGATGCAAAGTAGCACATAACACTAGTCTTTGTTACTTTAGGGCTTTTTTCCATCAAGGTTTTCCAGTACAATGTAAATGTCAAAACAACAGTTGACCCCTTGTAAGTATAATTGGGCCCTGGTTTTTAGGTAAATTGCATCAGATGATAAAATCCTTATTAAGGCAGACTGTTATTGTTTTGAGAATTAACCTTTAAAGAATTTAAATTAGGTTTCATTTTTTCTTGTTCTGTTGCAATATCCAGTTTGTAATATTTTAATCTTTCCATGTGTTGTAGAGGCTTAGAACAAGGCAACGAAATAAATACATTAGGGGCAGGGTGACCATTTTAATCACAATATAACTCATTCATTGGTGGTCCATACTAATGTTAGGAATTGTGGTGTGTAAAGTAATTTTTTACCCACTGAAAATGCTGATCTTCTGCTGGGATTTTTTCATTGAGTTTATAGGGGGAGCACCAGAAGCTAACATTTGAGCACATTTCCTATAAGTTCATACTATCCTCCTCAGTTATGTGAGAACATCATCCTTAAGAAATTAGCAGATTCTTTTGTCATAGAAATAATTTTAGTGCCGTACAAACCTAAACTGAGGACTTATTTTCTTGGAGTTCTCAAATGTATTTCTCATCCAAGTCAGTAAAACATTCTAACAAGCAGACTGAAACATATATTTTCAACACTGTCAATAGTCTGTCAGTTAACTCCCCAGTGTCCTACTACACCCAAACTGCATTTTTATGGATTCAATAGTGTAAAACCTAAAGCATTTCCTATAAAAATGAACAGAATGATGGGGTTCTATTTGTCATAGAAATTATGGTTAATGCTCCGGAAAACTTAAACAAAGACCAGCAGGTGGCAGACCCAGTTGCAGCACAACTGACCTCAGAGGGCAAACATAAAGGTGCAGGGGCTTGCACATGGACAACAGAGGGCAAAAAGAGGGGGGAAGAGCAGTAACCTGACCAGGAAGGGCTGGCCAGCATGGGCCCATGGCAGCACAACAGGCCATGAACGGGCAGGAGGGAGGGGCACGCACGTAGAGAATAGTAGCAGAGCAGATGAGACAGGTGCAGCAAACTGACCACGGAGGGCAGGTTGGGATGGAATGGGCCAGAAAGTGACCACAAAGGGCTGATTGGAAAGGACAGGGCATCCAATGGTGAACAGAGGGCAGGCAAGAGGGGGCACTGGCAGCATGCTGACAATAGAGGGCAGGTTGGCATGAGCAGGCCAATGGACCACAGGTGGCAGGGGCATGCACACTGAAGACAGAGGGCACATGAGATGAAGGACGGGCAAGAGTAGCAAACTGACCACAGAGGGCAGACTACTGTGGGCTGACTACGCATGTAGGTTGTACTGGGTTAACCCCCTGCTGGCCATGTGCTTTTGGAATGCTAGATGAATATGATAAAAAACAACAGCAATTCACTGAAATATAAACCAAAACGTAAAGAGAGGTTATAGTTATGTATGGTAATTAATAAATCACCAGAAACTCATTGAAAAAACAAAGGCTAAAGTAAGGTTATAGTTAGGTATTGAAATGGATTAAAAACAAATCTTTATAAACCAAAAAGCACTGAAATTTGCCAGTTATGATTCAGTAAGCTAACTATAGCTTGCACCCCTGCCATGTACTGCTTATGACCTCAAATATTAAATGACATAATTGATGACATTACTGATGACAACTCAAGTGACATAATTGATGACATCACTGATGACATGATCCAATGAATGGGACAATTTACTATGCATTTTGCATACTGGAGGACATTCAGTGACCTACACCTAGACTCAATTTTCTCGCACCTCTGCAGTGCCTCTGTAGTGTAAAGTAGAGTGTTACCTCTTGCAACATGCAAAACAGGGAGTATAGCTGTAAAATCTCCACATTTAGTAAATATTATGCTCTTTTCTTTACTTGTATTCAGATGCCTATGAAACATAATATTTCTGTAAACATTAATACGATCCACATTTTATGTAGGAGTTGACGTACATTTGAAAATTATTCACAAGGGTAGGTTACCTTGGTCAATCACCCCTGCAATAGACATTAAAGCGATCAGCAAATTATTAAACCCTAAATACCATTCAAAATGGTGTTTGATGATTATTTACCTTAATATGATGTACCTGTTAAATACCTCATCTGACATACAATTTTAAGTCAACTCTCTTTAGCTTTTAACAATACCTTAAGCATACTCATGAAATGAGCATGAAGGCATGCACCATTAGGGAAACATTGTCAGCAATATTACGACTTGCACCGTTTGGAAGCAAGTAAGTCACCCATACGTTATATATTCTCACTGAACTTCTGTAAATAAATATCTGCAACTTATAAATCTCCAGTTTGTATAGAAATTGTCACTAGCACTAGATGACAGCATGTAGACAGAAATCCACAGGTGAATAATGTCTTATAAGGATAAACTTTAGTTTTTCCCACATATTTTGGGAAATGTTTTTTGATCTAAGCTGAAAACCTACTTATTATGTACATTTGCATCTCACACTAAGTACACTCATTTTCTGCCTTGATTAAATGAAATACTGTTTGCACTTAAAACTGTGCCTGTAGTTAAACTGTGCACCATGTAATGCTTAATACAGTGAATCAGATGTGTCTTCAGTACAACAACATTTCTATATCTGACATGCACACATGTACATTATACATATAGTCAATCTATGCTGTAAACATTAGTTGGCCCTTTAGTATCTACTTTGTTATCTAAAATAACCTAGGGGTTTATAGAGTACTATGAGGAATAGTAGCTTGGATGATGAAATCAGTGATGTTATCAGGGATGCCATCAATGATCATTTAAGATATCAGTAGTGATGTCTTTAATGATGTAATTTAAGGCGTCATGAGTGATGTAATATGTGAGGTCATAAATAGTACATGGCGGTGCATAAGTTATAGTTAGTTCGCTGAACTACATCTGGCAAATTTCAGTGTTTTTAACTTATCTCAACACCTTATTATAGCGTCACTTCATCCTGTGTTTTTTTCAGGGAAAGAAATGTTATATAATCTACTGGCGGTGGGCAGTAGGTCGTTATAGTTAGGACCTAGTTTCCGTAGGAAGAGCATTGTTTCATTTGCCACTAACTTTGGCACCATTTGACGAATCTTCACAAAATTTTAAAAACTGATATGACACTCACTTCAGCTGCTGTTTTAAAAGGTTTGAGGTGATCCGTCCAGTCATGCTGAACAGATTTACATCAAATTTGGCAGGATGGTAGATATTGGTCCGAGGAAGTGCCTTTTTGTGATTTGTTGTAAATCCATTCTGTAGTTTTAAAGTTGTTTAAAGAAATTTCCAGTTGTATATATAGAGACAGAGAGGATCTGCAACCCCTCCCGATCTAGTGCTGAGATCTTGATGGGCTGCCAACACTTTAAGCCAGAAAGTGTTGGCAGCCATCTTGTGACTTGGTTGAACCGAGAAACAGAAAAAATATTTTTTTTTAAGGAGGCAGAGTCGGAAAACCCTGACCCCCTATGCCTCTGGGGGGGGGGGTCCCCACAGAGCCAAAAAAACTTTTCTTAAACCATTTGGTGGGAGTTGGACTGGATCTGCAAATCCTGTGCTTCATTAATCATAGGACCCTGGGTGGGCCAGGTCCAGGAGGATTTTGCACATATAGGAGGGGGTACATGGGCCCCCCCTCCTGAGGCCTGCTAATGTGCCAGGGACCACCACCTCCGCCGGACTTCTTTATAAAAAAAATGCAGGGGTGGCCCGTATGGCCTACCCTGCTGCCTCAGGGACCACCACCTTCCCGGGGCTTTGAATAGGGGGGCCTCTTGGATCCCCCCAGCCCCAGGGACTGCAACCGCCATGGGGCTTTACTTGAAAATAATGTAGGGGGACTGTGGCATCTGGGGCTTTAATAAGAAATATAGTAGGGGTGTTGGTGACCCCCCCACAGCCCCCAGGAACACCAACCCCATGGGATTTAATCAGAAATATTGTGGGAGGCGTGTGGCCCCTGCATCCCGTGGGACCACCACCTGCCGTAGGCAAATTCAAAGAAAAAAGGGAGGCCATGCAGCCCCCCTGCTGAAGCCATAGATGGCCCTGGCGCCACCACCCCCCAGGACCGACTTTTTTTCAATAATTTTATTGAGCGTTTTTAGAAATTAAACAGGGTATAATACTTGAACATTTGTAAATTGGTTACGATACATAAGAATAAATGAATTGAAGAAAATGACCTACTGCTAGCAATAAAATTAGAAGAGCATTTACAAACATACAGCAAATTATACTACAAAGTCCATACAAAAACAAACAATCAATGTAAGAAATGAAAATAGGGACGAGTGAAAATAGGGATGAATGGGTGGCCTGAATGTCTATGAATCGGATAAGGAACCGGTAATTATACAGAAATGAGACAAGGGAGAATATTGTTAAGCAAGCGTGGGTTCAAGCCCCGAGCTTGTTTGTGTAAAAGCAAATGTGTAGACCGGCCTAAGCAGAGACGAGAGAGAAAGGGCATAATTAGAGGTTGTAAAGGACATCATGGTGGTTTATTTATGGCAAAATAATTATCTAGTTTGTCCCATATGTGTCTGACAGACGATTTCCAAGGAGAGTGTTGGAAGCGATATTGTCCGCACTACTAATATGTATGATCCAGTTAATCAAATTTTTAAAGGAAGCTTTGTGGGTGTCTTTCCAGTTATTCAGGACTATTTTTATTGCAGAGGTGAGAAGGAGATCCAATAGTGCCTTATCTGCTTGGGATTTTATTTCTGTATTGAGAAAGGCTGCAATTAGAGATGAGAATTCTCTTTCTAGGTGACAATCAAATAGATTAGATAAGAACTTGAAAACCTTGTCCCAGAACTTTGACAGAGTTTTGCAGTTAAGGAGAAGATGAGGTAAGTCTCCTATTCCTTCCTTGCAATTCCAACGGGTCGGGTCTGGACGGAGGTTTTGTGAGTGTAGGCATGCCAGTGTCCAGTAAGCTTTATGGATGAGCCATAGTTTTGTTTGAGATAGGACAGGGGAAATTTTACTCTGGGTGGTTGATTTGTAAATTTGGGTCCACTGTGATTCAGACAGGGGTCTAGTAGAGTGTTTTCCCAGAATGTGGTAATATTTTAGTTTAAGGAGGAGGTTTTTGGACGTAAAGTTTATAAATGTGAGAGACTTGGTGTCTCAGCTTGTTGATATTAGAGATGAAGCTTGGCAGCGATGGAGAGGATTTATGTATTTTAGATTTTGATAAGGCCATTTTGATATTAAGAGAATTATAGAATTTTGTATTATTTAAGCCGTATTTACTTTGGATTTCCATGATGGGATACGAAGAATGTTCTAGTTGATTGGGAAAGAAAATGCCCTTGTTGATCCAGCCTTCAAAATGTAGGAGTTTGCCTTTGTATTTGATATTACGGTTGTTCCATAGCGATTCTATATTTGAGAGTTTGATGCTGGAATTTAGTTTCTTGTCCAATTGTAGGAGTGATTTTTTTGTACTTTTGAAAATAGATTTAGATCTACTTAGTTTTATAAAGCTGGAGGTCCGTAAAGTAAGTGGGTTTAGATTGTCTAGTATAGCTTTTCCCACTTCTAACCAGACTGGAACATAGTTATTGGGAGTAGAGAACCAATATGAACCTTGTTTTGCCAGGAATGCAGTTTGGTATGATTTAAAATCGGCTAGGTTAACGCCACCTAGGGTTCTATTAAGTCTGAAGTTTTTTTAGGGAAATTCCAGCTTTTTTACCCTGCCAGATGATTTTGGAAATGAGAATGTCTAGTTTGTGGTGAAAATCCTCTGAAAGAACAAGGGGTAACATGTTGATGAGGTAATTGACTAGCGGGGAGATCATCATCTTTATCGTTTTGATTCTGCCCTACCAGGCGATGAATTTGGGGGACCAATTGTCAAGTTGTTTTTTGATTTTCTCTAGGGTAGAGTTTTCATTGTCCAGCAGAGTGTCAATGATGTTGCGTCCAAACTCAATCCCCAGGTATTTTAAGTAGCCAGTTTGCCACGCCAGACCTAATGAACCTAGGATCTCTTTTAATCGTTTAATAGTTTTACTTCTGATTTGTCTTTATTGAGTTTATAGCCTGAGTGAATCGAGTCGGTGCTTATTGTGTTCATCAGGGCTAAAACAGAGGATTCCGGGTTCTCTGTAACTATGTCGTCTGTGTAAGCAGCTAGTTTAACCTGGATGTTCATAAAGTTCACTCCTGTGATATCTGTATTCAGTTTTATATCTTGTAGGAGGGGTTCTAGAGCTAGTAAAAGGAGAGAAGGGGATAGCGGACAACCTTGTCTAGTACCTTGTTGTAGGGTGAGTGAATCGGAGAGGGAACCGTTGATCGCAATGCCTGCAGAGGGATTCGCGTAAAGTGCCAAGACCATTTCAATAAAGGACTCACAAAGCTCGAAGGAATGCATGCATTGTTTTAAGAAGGACCACGACACCCTATCAAACGCCTTCTCTGCGTCAAGGGTTATGGCTATAGATGGGGCGGGATTAAAAAGCGCATTCTCGAGGACATGACATAGTAGGCGTGTATTATCATTGGACATGCGATGTTTGATGAAACCAACTTGGGAGTTGCTTATGAGTTGTGGTAGAAAGGCGTGGAGTCTGCTGGCCAATATTTTTGCATACATTTTACTTACAATCCACATTCATGAGGGAAATTGGTCTTTAATTTTTCGGAAGTAAGGGGTCTTTTGCCTTCTTTTGGAAGAACTACGATGTTAGCCTCTGTCATTGAGTCAGATGTAATGCCTACCTCCGATATTGTTATATACCCTTAACATGGTTGGTAAGAGAAGCTCATTGAATGATTTATAAAATTTAGCTGTGAACCCGTCTGGGCCACGTGCTTTATTATCTTAGGAACTTAATGGTCGTAGACACCTACAATTCATTTATCGATTTCCCAAGAGTGAATCTGTCCTTATCTGATAGTTTAGGGAGATTTAGTCTTCCTAGGTATTTTGTGCAATCTTCTGGGTAAAGAACTTGGGTTTTACGATATAGATCCTCGTAAAAATCTTTGAAACAATCTAGTTTTTCTTTAGGTTTAGTGTGGGTTTGGTTATCTGTATCTTTGATTGAGTGGATGTTAAATTTATTTTGTTTATGTTTCAGGTAGGATGCGAGCATTTTACCAGCTGTATTGGCTTCACACAGTTTGAGACATTTAAATTTATTTATCCATACTCCTGCTCGTTTGCCCAGGATTTTGTTGTATTCATATATATTTTGTGTTAGGAGGTTAAGGATATTATTGTTAAGAGAGTTTGTGTGAGATATCTCCAATTGTTTAATTTCCTGTTCTAACTTAAATAGCACTGCGTTATAGGATTTATTAATTTTCATTTTGATCTCAATGAGAACCCCTCTTATAGTAGCTTTCAGCGCGTCACAGACAGTATTTGGGTTTGTCTCAGGGAGGTCGTTATGTTTGAGATAGTCCGAGATCGCATCTTCAATTTTCTTCTTGGCGATGGGGTCAGATAAAACATAATCATTAAATCGACATCTTATAGGAGAGGATCCATTCTGGCTACCCACTAGAAAAGTATTAATGCATGTGTGGTCAGACACTAGTATAGGTGAAATTTTAGACTGGTCAATTAACTGTGTACACAAACCTGATATTAGTTATGTTATGTTATGTTATTACCACTTGTAACGCGCTCGGATACTACAAGAGTGTCCCGGCGCGAACCTTGAGAGGAGGTACAGGTCAGTTTAGTTAAAGAGGAAGGTTTTCAATTTTTTTTTAAACAGGGCAAGGTCCAGAATGCTGCGAAGAGCAAGTAGAAGTGCATTTCAAGCCAAAACTGCATTCACGCTAAGTGCGCTGCCACCCATCCTTTGTAGCCGAAACTGTGAAACCGTGGTCAGAAGTAGGTGTAAAGAACAGAGTGGTCTTGAAGGAACGTAGAAGGAAAAATGGTTTTGGAGATAGCTTGGACCCAAGGCGTGGAGCGCGTGATAGGCAATAACGAGGGATTTGAATTTCACCCACTCCGCTACAGGTAGCCAGTGGAGTCCTCTCAGATTTTGTCTCACACTATTTCTAGCGGGAATATCAAGAAGGAGCCTAGCAGCCGCATTCTGGACTACCTGCAGCCTATTAATCAGATAGCCTCCTGGAATGCCAGCATAGAGCGCGTTCGCATAATCTATCTATCTGAGATAGAATAAGGGCCCGAGTAACCGTTTCCCTTGCCGGTCTAGGCAAGAGAGAAAGACATTTTCTGAGAATTTTTAGAAACACAAAGCACATGCCAGACAGCTTCTTAACCTGTGTAGAGAAGGTGAGGTTCTCCTCAAAACATGTCCCCAGATTTTTTACGAGGAGGCCAGTTGACACTGGTAGGGCTAAGCCCGATGGCCAGAGTGTTTCTCTAAAATTAGGAGGGAACTTCCCAAAGAAAAGGATTTCAGATTTTTCCTCATTGCACTTGAGCTGCGCCGAGGACAACCAGCGAAAGACTGAAGTTAAGCATTTTTGGGCAGCGTCAACAGAATCCTCATTTTTAATCCAAGTGAACAGAAGCTGGGTGTCGTCAGCATAAGCGATGATTTTTGCGCTGAGAAAAATGTGTATTCCATGGAATCAGGATTATGAAGGCGCCAGGTGTCCTTAAGATTACATTTGGAGCAGTTCTTTTTTAGAATACCATGGGATTTTGTGGGGTGGTATTTGCAAGAGAAATTACAATCTATTAAAGGGTCTAGTGGAAGGTTAAAGTCGTTTCTCACTATGATTAGATCGTCCTGTGGTAAGTCTTCTATGTTCTTGGAAACTGTTTCCCAGAAGATGGGTTCATCATTATTTGGGCCATAAATATTTACCACATAAATGAGGTTATCACCTCTACGTAGATGTGTTATTAAGAGCCTACCATCTTCATCATGAGAATAAGCTTCGAGGGATAAATTAGCTCTTTTCGCTATTAGAGTACCCCTTTCTTTTTTTAATGAGTCATAGAGTATGAAACATGAGAGATCCATTTGTGCTTGATGAGTTCTGAGTCTTTACTGGAGTGTTTTGTCTCCTGTAGGAGAATGATGTCACCTTTGGTTTTGGCTATGTAGTCTAAATGTTTCCTGCGTTTAATAGGGTGGTTAAGGGCCTTTATGTTTAGAGAGACAATATTTAGGTTATCTGCAAAATTATATGCCAATGAGGTGAGTATGCTGTGGCGGATGGATAGGTAATACAGGGCCATTGATTTGTAGGTGATTTAAAGTTGTCTGTGAATCGAAATGCGATTGGAGAATGTTGAATAGGAGTTTTGATGGGCAAGTATCTCCCCGTAGCTGTGTGTAGGGACTTGGGGGAGTAGGAGCTCGCTCAACAAGACATAAGTGTACAAGAAGTTATAGTGTAGAACAGGCCAAACTTTAACAATGTCCCGGTGTGCCTATCCCCGGGACATTGCAGTTTGCTATGGCGGTGTTACCGCCAAGCTATAGCAAACTCTGATCTGCTTCAAGTAAGCGAGAACATGTAAAATGCTATTGCTTACTCAAAGCAGAACATAATTGCTTCTTGACAGCTACATGTTCAGCAGCTCCCTCTGTCCAAAAGCAATGCCAACAACCGCAGGAGGCAGAGAGCAGGCAGGGACCGCAGGGGCCTTCAGGCTCCTCCCGTGGTCCCCAACTTGAGTAACTGGGTACTCTGGGTGGGACCAGGGCACCCAAAGTACCCAGTATAGGCCTTGCCCCGGGGGATTGGGTCCCTGGGCCATAAATCAGGCCTGGAGGGGTGTCCCCTCCTTTTTTTTAAATGTATTTAAAATAAATAGAAAAGGGTCAGGCCTTGGGGCTTGGGGTCCCCGGGACCAAAATATGCCAGGGATGAGGGCAGCGTGGCCCCCTCCTTATAATAAAAAAAAAGGCAGGCTGGGCTCCGGGGGATGCAGCTTCCCTAAAAAACAATACAACATTTTTTTAAAAGCCCTACATCTGGCCTGAGGCCCGCCCTCTTTCTCCACAACTCTGAAAACACGCTTCCTGGGGCGCTGCTGGTTGGGGGATAAAGTCCTTTTGGCTCCAGAGGGTCATTGGGGGCCAACAAGCCCTCTTGTCACTTTCAATAATTCCCACACAGGGGGATTGATGAGACGTCTTTGGAGGCCTCGCCCCCTTTCTCCACCACTTTGCAAACATACCTCCTGGCACACTACTGGTTGGGGAATTAATTTCATTTAATTCCACTAAGGGCCCCAGGAATAAAGTGGACTTCTTCCATCAACCAGTAGTGGGCCAGGAGGCGGGTTTGCAGAGTTGTGGAGAAAGGAAGAGTTGCCTTTGATGACCTCTCAGCAATCTAGCAGTGTGGGTCTTACTGGAGGGAACAGGAGGGTTAGTTGGCCCCCAAGGATCATCAAGAGCCAAGGGGACTTCATCCCCCTACTAGTAGTGTGCCAGGAGGTACGCTTGCACAGTGATGGAGAAAGGGGGCATGGCTTCTGACAACCTCTCAGCAATCTTGCTGTGTGAGACTTACTGGAGGTAACAGGAGGGGCAATTAACCCCAAGGACGTCCAAGGCAAACCCCGCATAAATTGTGAAGAATGCCCCAAAAGATGCTGGTCTCTGGGGCTATGGGGGAGGCCATATTGTCCTCTCCACACTAATTTACAAATAGCCCCAGGGAGGTGGTGGTCCCCAGGGCTGCGGGGAGCAGTGCAGGCCCCCTGCAACACTGAATTGTTTGCCCCTGAAAGGTGGCTGTCCGCAGGGTGCCATGGAGACACCCTTGCATAATTAACAAATACTGCCCCCGGGATTCGGCCTACCAGGGGGCTCCATAAAATCAGGGGGCTCCATAAAAAAGACATGCGTCTTTTTAATATATTTTGCTGTGGATACGTGGGTCCACCTGTGAATTTGCTGCAAAATTAAAAAAAATATACTTTTAACTCACCTTAGGGTCCCAGTGGGAACCCCCACCATATCTGCCACCTTTTCTTTATTTTTTACTATTTTGTGGGACTCCGCTTCAAGCCGTGTCCCAAGATGGCTGCCAACACTTCCTGATTGAAGTGTTTACAGCAAATCAAATTTCATTAGGATCCGCAAGTCCACTGCTAGGACTCGCATCCCCTGATAGCTATATTTTTAAAACTTAAATATCACTGAAACAACTGAACATATTTACACCAAATCACAAAAAGCACTCTTTCTGGGCCAACATTTTGTGTGATTCCATTTAGCAGTTCAAGCTGTAGTCATGTTCGGAGCCTGAGGCAAGATGGCCACACTGTAGTGAGGCTTTGCCGGACCCGTCGCACATCGACATGCTAAAATGACAGCACTACCTTAAGAATTTGCAGAGGAATCTCCCGGTGTATGTAGGTGCTGTGCTGCAATG
This sequence comes from Triturus cristatus, assembly GCF_964204655.1. NCBI lineage: Eukaryota > Metazoa > Chordata > Amphibia > Caudata > Salamandridae > Triturus > Triturus cristatus. Next base: position 8,482,448 of record NC_140584.1, read on the forward strand.
GTGGAGTGCCGGAATTGGGACGTTGAACTGCTGCCCGCAGGTACACTGGTGCACAAGATGGCGGACCGACTGAGCTGAGCTGCAGCTCGGCGCGGGGACATATTCCGGGCCTCTTTCCCACAACGGAGACTTTGCTGCTGCAGCAGCTCCATAGGCTAGAGTTGGTGGATCAACATTTGCAGCTGATGAACTGGATCGCATAGCCGCTGTGCGGTGTGGAGACGCAGCGGGGAAGACCGTGAAGCGTGACCGCTGTGAGCTGAGCCGACAGCCTGCAGACGATCCATTACGGTGAATTGCATGTGGGACCCCCAATCGTGCAGGCTGTGGCCGGACGGGGAACAGCGACCAGAAGCCCCGGTTTGGAGGTGGGATCCGGTCTAACACATCTGCCGCTTGCAGTGAGGGGCTGCCGCCGCACACCGTCAGTCCCGCTACTATATGAGGCCTGTGAAGAAGTAACGTGGTGGGACGCCTGGCCGCGAGTGCGTGATTGGCCTCCGGCAGTGCACGCAGGTGGAACCCGCGCTGTTCACGTCTGCTGAAGGGAGGCGAGCTGCCCATGAGAGACTGACTTGACAAGCCATATGGCAAGCAACGAGCCCTGATACCCCAGGTAGCTGCGCGGGAGGGGTGCATCGGCAACGGGCATGCTGGTTAACCCCTGGGTGGTGGCACACGTGTGCCAGGACCTGACGCTGGTGCCAACATAGTGAAGCTCGCTGGCGTGTTCACGGGAGAACTCTGCTCCTCTTTTAGCCTTTGTTACCGAGGACTTTTAACGGAGATATCTTGTTTCCTGCACTTGGAGCCCGTCACCTGCTGGGACTGCGAGGACCAGGGTGCGCTGCTGTACAACTGGATTGAGCGCACCTGGGCACTCTTCCCGGCTCCTCCTCCACCACTCTCCTGCTAATATAACGCCTCGCGGCCCCTGCTTCGCGGGTGCCGCTCGCTGGCGTGTTCACGGGAGAACTCTGCTCCTCTTTTAGCCTTTGTTACCGAGGACTTTTAACGGAGATATCTTGTTTCCTGCACTTGGAGCCCGTCACCTGCTGGGACTGCGAGGACCAGGGTGCGCTGCTGTACAACTGGATTGAGCGCACCTGGGCACTCTTCCCGGCTCCTCCTCCACCACTCTCCTGCTAATATAACGCCTCGCGGCCCCCGCTTCGCGGGAGCCGCTCGCTGGCGTGTTCACGGGAGAACTCTGCTCCTCTTTTAGCCTTTGTAACCGAGGACTTTTAACGGAGATATCTTGTTTCCTGCACTTGGAGCCCGTCACCTGCTGGGACTGCGAGGACCAGGGTGCGCTGCTGTACAACTGGACTGAGCGCACCTGGGCACTCTTCCCGGCTCCTCCTCTTCCTACTTAGCTCCCGCCCCTACTATCGCGTAGCGGGACGCGTTGCGGGGCGCAGTCCGGGGCGAAGCCCGGGCCAAGGGCGGGCCCGTTTAAGCCCGTTCAAGCACGGACAAGACCGGACCGGGCCCTGTCCCTTTCATCTATTTTTCCGCCCCGCACAAGGCAGCAAGTAACTATGGATACGCGAGGTAAATTATTGAAAGCTCAACCGATAATATCTGGAACACTGGATAACTTCATCATCAGGGCGAACTCTGTAATCCAAGGTGAATTGAACATACTAGAAAGGCGCCTATCTGACGGAATTGCCAGTACGCGTAGGTCATCCCTTGGTTTAATTGCCTCTGCAGGCTCCCCCACAAATCTTGATGACTCTCAAGTAGCATTGATGGATAGTATTGACCGTACAATTGAATCGGTTCTATGTGATTTAAGATCCAGTTCCCCCTCACGTAGAGATACCCTTCAACCAATACCAGAGGGAACGGACCACATTAGACACCCCCGATTATTGGTCCAGTCGTTAACTGGAGCCCAGTATATTGAGCAGGGAGCCGTTCCAAAAAGGAAACGCGTGGGGCCCAACAAGAGAGGGAAAAAACCTAGATTAGATAGATCCCATTCTAGCATTGATAAAGCTCGCACTTCAACATGTCCTAGGCCAGCGCAAGTCAACAATTGCACCCCCAAATCACCATTAGAGCTCATTGTATCGCCATCCAATACCCCTATACATGTCTCTGATTGTGTTGCAGAACCCGATGAGACCTCTTGTCGATACAATGATATTGTACAATCTGCTATTAATGGTCTCCTCATTTCATTGACTGCTAGGTTTGATGCAATCGATATTAGGCTTAAGGAAATAGAAAGGGTTGTTACACCCCCGGCAAATGTATCAGTGAACAGAGCCAAACCATGTGCTGTATGCGAAGCAAGAAAAGCGGATTCACATTCCTTATCCCTCCCTACCCCTATGGGTTCCCTTCCTCCCGGGCCCCGCAATCCTACGCCAATTTTACCAGAATCTAATCCAACTACTTCTCTGCTACTACTCCCTGCCTCACAACATACGTCCCCTGTGCCTCCTCAATGTCAATTACAATTCCAAACTAAGAACATAGCTACAGTACCCAACCTACAACACGCAGATTTGGACCTAAATAACAAAGGTCCAAGAACTAATACCAACCCAAGTACAGCCCCAATAAATAGGAGGAACGTAATTAATCTTCCACCAGAGGCTTCACCTTATGTTGTTGTTCTAACAGGTGTCCCGGAGCTTGCTAACTCATCAACTGAATCCTATGCTTCCCTGAAAAATAAAGTCATTAACTGGCTCAATAAGCATAGGCCTCTTCCTCCTAATGTGAGGTCACAGGTTTTAATGGTAAGAAGGGTTCCTTGGCTTGGTAGCACTACAAAGAATATCAAGGGTGATTGTATTCTGGTTAATTTTAGCAACCGCTTAACAGCTCCCTACATTCTTAATTGGACTGGTGGTAACAGCACTTCTCTCATTAACTCCTTTCCCCTGTCTTTCTTCTATCCCCCTCTTCACATTTCTATTCCGGATGACACAGATGATAATTGGTCAAAACCTAGGGGCAACGCGGCCAGAGGCAGGCCCAGGCACGTACATTTCGACGAGCCTATGTCTGCTGGCTATCCAACTTTCAACAGGTTTGCCTGCCTTGAGGATGTCGATTGACTTCCACAGGAAGGCTCCATTTCTGTTTCATTGCCCCCATTGCTTCCACCTTCAAATCATCATCCTTTTTCCCCTGTTTCTATTTCTCTTCCTATCACCACCCCTATTTCTCCGACTCTGCCTGTGCCACCTCCTTATAAAAATCTACCAGCCTTTTCCAATTGTATAACAAAACATAAGGTGCTTTCCTGGAATTTAGCCGGCCTACCCAGCAAGCTTGATTGCCCAATTTGGGGTTCCTTTATAGATCTTCACCAAATTTGTTGTTTCCAAGAAACCTGGGCAAGACAAGATTACCATCGACTGGGCTATGCTACCTATTCAATTCCTGCAGTGTGGTCAGGGCGTGGCCGCCCTTCTGGCGGCCTGACTATTTGGGTTGCTATTTATTTAGGTTGTACTGTTACTAAATTTGAAACTGGGTCGGACGATATTCTATGTATAATACTGGATTGGGACCTAGACAAAAAACTGGCGGTGATTAATGTATACGCCAGACCCGTGAATTTTTGTGCGGAATCCCGGGTGATTGAGGCCCTTTCGAATGTTTTAACTAGAATACCTGATCATATAATGCTTCTTATAGTTGGTGATTTTAATTCTCATTTTGAACCACTCCGGGGCTTGGTGGATCAAATCAACCAGGAAGAGGATGAAATCTGGAATATCCCTCAGGTTTCCGGCCCAATGGCTAGGGCCTGGACACCTTTGGCTATCCAGATTACCTCCCTGACAATGGTCCACTCTATTAGGGCTTGCAATGGTCGAACTACCTTAGATAACCCTCCTAAGCCCACATTTAATAAACCTGGTAGAGAGGCTAGGCTTGATTACATTTTTGTTCAAGCCAAGGATTGGAATAGAGTTCTAGATTTTCAAGTCATCCCAAGGGGGGAGAGTGACCATAATCCTCTCGTACTGGATGTTTCATTATCTGGTTTATCCCCCGAGGTTCCGGCGCTTCCATCTAACTCGGAGCCTTCGGATTCAGCTATTCTCTCTAATAATAAGCGGAGAATTAAATGGAGTAAAATGGTTCGTAATGATAAAGAAATATCCAAAGTCTATGCTGCCGTCGCCTCGGTTTTCAACAATATAGTGGGGATTCTTGACCATCATTCCCCCCCAAACTATTGTGAGGAATTGGCAACTGCCCACCAGGATCTGTTTTCTATGCTGTCTGGGCTATTTAACCCTATTATTCCCTGTAAAAAGGGATCTGTCAAACAGCCCAATTGGTACAATAAGACTTGTAGATTGGCAAAGAGCGACCTGCTAGGGGCTATAAAGAACAAGGCTCCCAAGGCTGACATCCAACACAAGAGACAGACCTATAGATTCCTGATACGTTCTGCTAAACTGGAATGGGCTACTGAAAATTGGGAGAATCTAACCTCTGCCCTAAAATCAAGAGATTCGAGGAGATTCTGGTCGATTGTATCCACTGGGACAATTGAACCCCCTCCAATTGTAAATAATAACATTGCTCCTGAAGCCTGGGAAATCCACTTTAGCACTCTCTACAGGGCCCCGTTGTCTGCCCCTGTAAGCCCACTACACATAGTACCCAGCCGAGATCATCAAATATTTTCGCTAACTGAAATCCAGCTTGCAATTTCCCAACTTCCTGCGGGGAAAGCACCCGGATTGGATGGGGTACCGGGTGATTTGTATAAGCATGAACCTAGTATATGGGCACCTTATCTTACGTTATTGTTCAATGCCATTTTGAACGGCTTGCCAATCCCCTCTACTTGGTTAGGCGCCGAAGTTGTGCCTATTTTCAAAAAAGGTTCTCCACTGTTGCCAGGGAATTATAGGCCTATTAGCTTGATAGATGTTGCACAAAAACTTTTCTCGAGGCTGATCCTGAACCGTATTATGGATTGGGTTGAGTCGTCTGAGATCTTGAGCAACTACCAAGCTGGCTTTCGAAAGAGCGTTTCCACAACCGATCAGATCTTTAGGTTGTGTATGCTCTACTGGAAAACAGTAAAGATAGAGGGGGGGTCCTTATACACAGTTTTTGTGGATCTCCGCGCGGCTTTCGACCTTGTTCCCCGCATAAAATTATGGGCCGTGCTACAAGATTTAGGACTTCCAGGGCATCTCTTGTATACACTTGTGCGTCTCCACACCAACAACTATGCGAGGGTAAGATGTGGGAGGGGTGGCAGCCTCTCAGCTAGTTTCCCTGTCGAAAGGGGGGTAAGGCAGGGGTGTGTCCTGGCGCCCACCCTCTTTTGCCTTTATGTAAACGGTCTCATCTCTCATTTAAACAAGGTACCCAATAGAGATGCCCCACGCCTTGCGGGTACTGCCATTTCGGCCATTATGTTTGCCGATGACACGTTGCTTCTAGCTAAGACCCCCATGGGGCTACAACGCATCCTGGACGGTTTTGTATCCTTTTGTAACGATCGGGGGTTGGAGATCAACACGGCTAAGACTAAATTTATGATCTTCAACCCCCCGAGGTCTTTACGACCTAATCCTACTATAAATGAAACCAGCTTAGAAAGAGTCCACACTTTCGAGTACTTGGGTCTAACACTTAATGAGAAAATGACCTGGTCTCACCACCAGACCAAATTAACTCTAAAGTTAAATCAAAGGGTAGGGGGAATCCTGAAATTATGGAATCAATCCATGACGCACCCGATTGGCCCGCCTATGGAAATTTATAAATTGCAGGCTCGCGGGGCTTTAATCTATGGCGGTGAACTCTGGGGCATTGATTGTGCCCCTGAGATTGTCGTTACGGAAAATAAGTTCTTAAGGAGCCTGTCCGCCCTTCCACCCAGCACACCCTTACTTCCCCTTAGGCTCGATATGGGACTAAGATCGATAAGGGAGGAACTCGGCGTGAAGCCTCTAACGTTTTGGAGGCGTCTTTGGACAACCCCTGAACTCTTGAGTTATCGCTCTGAACTTTTGGAACTCTATCTCCATCCAGCCCTGGGTAAAATCCCATGGCTGAATTATGTTAAAAATGAATTTGCTAAGCTGGGGTTACAGACCCACTGGACAAAACCCCTAGAATCATGTGCTACAATACCCCGCAAAGAACTAGTGGCTCTCTACCACAATTTTAATCTCTCGGTTACTATTGCTAATGAGAATTTGGGATCTATGACAACTACATTTTTAACTATCAAGGACCACTATTTACTAGAAACTGTCCTGAATGACATTAATCCTGTCGCCCTGAGAAAATTATTCTTACAATGGCCATATAATGCACTCCCAGTTAGAGCACTTACCAGTAGATGGCATCCCCCTACTGTAAAAAATTGTCCTACATGCTCTAGTGAGCTAGAGGACGATATTCATTTAATGTTTTTTTGCCCTATGTACACGAAATCAAGGAATAAATGGATTGTTCCCATCTGTAGGAGCTGGGGATTCAGACGACATTTAGATGCCTATAGGCTGCTAAAAAGTGACCTATCTTCTCGTACTGTCTTTGCTATCAGCAAGTATTTGGCAGCAATATGGCATATTAGAAGAATCCATCTTACGGAATGAAATGTAATTGTTTATCATACATTAGGCTTATGTTCCAATCCATTTATTATTATCTATTTGCAATTGTATTTTCCCTAGGTCTTGTGTATCTTTTATTTATGAATGACTTTCTTTTTTTGAAAGATAACCTTTGTGACTTCAATGTATTTGTATGTTCTTTTATGATTTACATAATCGAAATAAAGATTTAAAAGAAAGAAAGAAGCTGGAGTGCATCGGAGCACAGCAGCAAGAGGCATCTCTACTATGTGCATCATCCAACTTGGAATAGCCTGTGATGACACGACTGCCCGGGTGCTGGGCCTCCGTCGTGGGGAGGGTGATGGGGACCATTGCACTGTGGGGTGAAGACACGCGGCAATAGCGCATAGCGCTTGAAGTATATCCTCTACAGCCGCTCAAAATGGCACAGCTCTGCTGGGGCGCCCCATGGTCTGGGGCAGATACTCTGAGGGAGACACCGGCGGTGCACTGCCAAGAACTGACAAGGCCATAGATGACATCGGCCTAACTCTGGAGGAATCGTACTGCGGGTGGTGCGGCGGCCCCTGATATTGGCACGGTATACCAGTGCAGCAAATCATGAGTCAGCGTCCCATTTGAGGCAAGCCAGTTGAACACAGAGGTCTGCTCTGGAGTGGGATACCTGGGCCTCCCAAGATACCTACCGACATGGGTAAGACAGACAAACAGCAAACTAAACTGTCCTTTGACGCTCGTCAGTCGTCCCGTCCAACAGGAACGCACTCCGACACGGAGCTGGAGCAGCCGCAACCACTGTCCTCCTCCTTGGAGATCGCACTCCAGGCTATCCAACATAGCCTACAAGCCATCAATGACAAGATCGACGGACTGTCCATACGGATAGACAAAATGCAGGCCACGCTGGATAAGCACGGCGAAAGAATCACAACGGATGAGCAACGAATATCAGCGGTGGAGGATGAATCACATGCCACGACGGGTCAATGCTGAGAAATGGAGAAGCTTCTGGAGGTCATCAAAGCTAAATCAGAAGACTTGGAGGCGCACTCTCGGAGGTGCAATCTACCAATAACCAGGGTACACAAGAGTACGAACACGGGCCGCCTTGAGGACTATGTGGAGGCAATTCTAAAAGAACGTTTTGGTGGGGTGAACCTTTCACAGGTGCTTATCGTGGAGCGTGCGTACAGATCGTTGGCGCCCAAGCCGCCTCCAGGAGCTCCACCACACCCAATTGTCGCAAAGATCCTAAACTATAGAGATCGCGACTTGGTTCACCGGCTGGCACGGGAGCAGCAGAACACGTGTTATCAGGGCAACGTGGGATCCTTTTTCCGTGACTTCACTATCGTAGTGCAAACAGCCCATAAGGAATATACTGAGTTGAAGAAGAAGCTACGTTCCCTAGAGATTCCGTACGCAATGCTGTACCCGACCCGACTGAAGATCACGGTGAACGGCAAGGCAAAGGTGTTCCAGTCTCCGAGGGTAGCTCAGGACTTCATCAGGCAGCTTTCATCTCAATGGAAAGCCACCAAGAGCAGCACATCTCTAACTCACTCAGCGAGATCAGACATGGAAGACTAAAGAATGTCATCTGCCTCATGGGATCGTGGAACGGTGGCTGGGCGGAGGCAGGGTTGCCTCCCTCGGCTGTTGTCTAATAACAGGTGGGGCTCTTATGCTGGAGAGGTGTGAAAACAGTGAGATACGCCTGTGGCAACAGAGGGCTTGCCTCTGCGACTGTAAGTGTTTTAGTTATCAATACATACTTGGCTATGTCCCTCCTGGGCAATATGGTAAGGTCTAGTGGGCTTTGTACTTAGTACCTCTGTGAGAGCTCTGGACAATGGTCTACCCAACTGTGATGCCTTCTAATGTTTAAAGAGTATATCTCAGGACTGGGGGGGTGCGAATGCTCAATTCTGCTACATGACATGTCTTCTTTCTCTCCGCTGATGGGAGGTCATGACTATTATCCATAGAAATGTTATATAGGCTGATATTGCTTACAGGTGAATTAGTAACTAAGGACATGTCACATTGCATCTCTATATTGAGGGTTGTTCTACACGAGACGTGTTCTGTGCACACACCAGGACTCTGAGCAGTAGTTGTGCAAGGCCTCAACTGTACTGCAGGTTAGAACATACAAAGGGACTGGTTTTACGCATGTCCAGAGTATCTATAGAACTGTGGTATACATTGTTGTGGAGAATCCGACATCAGGGATCAAAATTACAGATGATGTGTAAATGTCAAGGGGGGTCTATTACTGTTTTTGGGTGGAAAAGGATTAAATGTCGCTACTTACATGTGCACGGTGGGTTCATGGTCATCATGCCCGACCACGCCTGCTTTCAGGTGGGGAAGGGCTCCTGGATGTCCCCATGTGGGTATTACCCAAGTTGGTTTCTTGTTTGTTGCTAAGGTTATTGGGGACATGTCTTTGGCGTGATTGGGATGGTGAAGTGGGTGGGGTGGGGGGGTTGGTGTCTCTGTTTTTAAAGTGTGACGCAATAGGTACAGCAGGAACATCTGTTTTGGAAGTGCATGGTGAGCGCGACAGTTCACGTGTAACATTACCGATTCGCAACAATTGGGGATGACAGACAGTGATATTCGTCTGATGACTTGGAACGTCAGGGGACTAATAATCCCCCAAAAATTAGACGGGTGTTTGCCTATCTAGACAGGCACCACGTCCAGTTGGCTCTTTTACAGGAGACGTACCTGACATGGGTGGGGGTTCGTGTAGGATGCAGGTGGGCAATGGGAAAAGCGGCCGCCTCCTATTCTAGCTATGCTAGAGGGGTGATGATTTTGGTTAAAAAAGGAACACAATTCAAGCTATTATCGACAGACTCGGACCATCTAGGGCAATTCGCCCTGGTGCGGGGGAACCTGGCGGGCACGGTCCTTATGATTATTAACACATATGGCCCTAATATTGATGATCCCGATTTCTTCCACAGCCTCAAAACTAAATTATTCCAAACATAATCCATTCCACTGCTATGGGGGTGAGCCATGAATACATACCTAGATCCAGAAGCTGACAGAAGCGCAGACACGCCCTGACAGGGGAAACAGTCAAGTAAAGCAATACATGATATTATGCAAACATTTCAGATGAGGGATATCTGGACAGATAGACATCCGATTGCGAGGGAAGGCACATATATATCTGCAGTACACAAATCATGGTCCCGACTACATTATTGGATCCTATCGGAGTCATTGACATCTTGGGTGACTGGTGTCAAGCATATGCCCCGAACACTCTCTGATTACGCTCCGGTAATGCTAGATATCAACATTCCCATCAGATGTCATCAACCATTCCAGTGGAATGGCTGATGTCGGTACAGTTGAAAGCGCAGGTACGCTTTGGGAAGCCTTTATGGTGACAATCCGAGGGACCTGTATAGACCTCCAGGCCGGGGTTCTAAAGGCCCTTCGCTTACGTATGAAACTCATCGAGGGTGAGATAGGGCGCCATGAAAGAGAATACGATTGTACGTTGCACGCACATGCACTGGCAGAGATTAGGCCGCTAATAACTGAATATAATGAGACAGCTGAGCAAGAAATACAGCATATGTCTCGGCGTTGGAGGGCTCATTCATATAGTGAAGGCGGGCGTCCGGGCCACACACTAGCAGCAAAACTCAAGGGGGGAGTTCTCAGGTATATGTCACCGAAGTAGTGGGGACCGATGGGACAGTACATCATCAATCCCCAGATATCTTGGACTGTTTCAGAGACTACTATGCCTCGCTTTATGCACCAGGGGATGATGCAGACTATTAAACCTGGTGCCATTGGCATGAGTCTCCCTTCCATTTTTTTCTGATTGCCTCCTCTGTTTTTCATCTGTTTGCTGGTTTTAGATTCTTTGGGCACTGTGCCACTGCTATTCAGTGCCACACTGCAAGTGCTCCCTATGTTAAAGTGATGTATTGATTAGTGACTCCATGATTGGGTTATTTGATTTACTTGTCGGACCCTAGTATAGTGCACCATGTGTGCCCAGAGCTTGTAAATCAAATGCTGCTGGTGGGCTTGCAGCACTGGTAGTGCCACCCACAGAAGCAGCCTGTAAAGTGTGTCTAAGGCCTGCCACTGCAGAGCCTGTGTGCAGTCTAGTACTGCCATGTTGACTGGGTAAGCGTACCCACTTGCCAGTCCCTAAACCTTCCCTTTTCTTCATATCAGACACCCCTAAGATAGGCCCAAGAGCAGGGTGCATTGTAAGGATAAGGTAGGACATGCCCTGTTGTGTGTGGCATGTCTAATAGTGAATTACAGCCAATTTTGGTTTTCACTATTGCAAGGCTACCAGTCCCCATAGGCCAGAATGGGCAGTTTGATTATAACACCTTATAATACTAACTGCCCCAGGGAACATGGTAGAAATTCGAGTTTAGTATGCCTGAACTCAGAATGGTAAAATACCTCTTTTAGTGAAGTTGATTTTAACATTCTGTGGTTGAAAATACCACTTTTAGGAAGTAGGTATTTTTCTACCTAGCCATCCAGCCTGCCTCTGCTAGCTTGTGTATTGTGTGTCTGGTTTTGTGAGTGACAGGGGCAGGGGGATTCCAGGAGACAGGGTGAGTCAGCAGAGGGCTGAATAGACCTATCTGCATGTAGAGATGTAGAGTGGTGGGAAGAGATAGCACCTGGGTCTGAATAGGGCTGTGCCTGCCTTTCACAATGCTGGCTTAACCTCCTGTGGTGCGTCTGATGTCCCTGGGCCACACTGTCAAAGGAAAGAAGGAGTCCTGTCAACAAAGTGCTCCAGGACTGCACAGAACTGGTTTGGGCTAGGTACAGGCCCCTCTGCCTCCAGATGACAAAGGATATACTAGTATAAATATGGGGACCCAGACCCCAAGACGTAAGATCACTTCTGGAACAACAAGACAAACCTCTGCCAAGGAGAAGAACCAAGGAAGCTGTAGGAGTTGTACTGCCCCCTGACAGTGTGCTGTGTTGTTGGGTTGGCCTGCAGCGGTGGCTTCAATGCCAAGGAGAGGAGAAGGAACTTTTAAAGAACTTTCATCATCTTGCAGAATATTACTCCAAGGGCTTGAACTTGTGCTTGCCTCCTGCTGAAGTCTCAGGGACAAAAGACTTCACCACCAGCTCCCCTCCGAATTTTCTTGCTGGGAATTCTGTCTGCAGAAGCCTGCATGTCGCTGGGAGATGGAAGCGCGACTCAATGAGACGAAGCGTGTCGCAGTCGTAGCTGTTGCCGTCGCATCACAGGAGAAGCGTGTCACCGCCGCAGAGGTCGCTGCTGCATCAACACAGAAGCTTGCCTTCATCAAAGCTGTTACCAGACGCATCACCGGAGAAACATGTCGCTGCCGCAGAGGTCGCCGTCGCATCATCGGAGAAGCGTGTCGCAGGGCCTGTCCAGGCTCCAAAGTTACAGAGTTCGCCACAAGGCCTTGAGGCGTGCGCGCATCGTGCTCATGTTGTCGCATCAAGGGCGCCATCTTATTGCATCGCACCGGATCGTCGCATCTTATCGAGTCACCATCTTGTCGCATCGCAACCAGAACGCAGTACTAGAATCTACAGTAAGGACCAATACGCATCCCTTACTCTGCGCAAGCATTGAGGCGCAACGCATCATCTCTCCCGAAGCAAAGGAACCAACGCATCTCCATCCCTGTAAACCTTTTGTTTGTTTTGCTTTACGCATCCAGGTACTTTTGTGAGAACTTTGTCGCATTTATCATCAACTTGAACTAAGTTACTTCTACCATCTTTACGTAAATTTTAAGTACAGTATTGTGGAATTTTGTCGTTTGTGGTCTTGTGTTAAGTTTATATAAAGAATACTTATTTTTATAAAAACCTGTGTGGTGTTCATCTGTAGTGTTTTCACTGTATTACTGTATGTGTTCACAAATGCTTAACACCCTGCCTCTGAGATAAGCCTGTCTGCTCGTGCCAAGCTACCAAGGGGGTGAGCAGGGGTTATCCAGTAGTTGTTACGGGAGCGCGGGTTGGAACTTTGTCAGGCGAGATCGCCGTATCGCGGAACTACAGTACCCAGAGGGCAGTGCGGCGCATCCATCACGCGCTGACGTTATGTCCGGCGTGCAACGTGATTTCCGGCTTCGCGCGCAGTGAAAGGAGGAACAGACACGCCAAGCCAGTGCCGGATATTCCTGATTTGGTTCCAGTGAACAGTAGGTCAGTGAGAGCCGTTCGGCAGACCGTGGTGGTCGGGTAAGGGTGCACATGCACCGTCAAAGTGATTAGAGTGATTTCGAGTGTGGGGTATTGGTACCGCTGGATCACTGGAGCTTACAACAGTTTCTTGAGAGTGCTTCTCCTCTGAGCACTCATTCTGGCACATTTACGGAGGAAAACCAAAGTGGCAAAAAAGTCATGTGGGGTGCAAGTCACGTCTGTGGAGTATATTGGTACAGTATGATTGTGTGAGTGCGAGAGCGACGCCGTGAAGTGAACGCTCTGACATTTAAACTACGCAAGATCCCCTCAAGTTTCGGAAATAGAGAGATGAGGGAATTTGGAGCTCACAAATACCGGGTGGAGCACTGAGGGCTGAAGCCGGGTTTCGAACCGGCAACTAGAGTGCATTATAATCCTTTGTCGAAGCCGTGTTGAGAAACGGTGGAGTTCATGAAATGAGAGTTTTTTTTATTCATGTCAAAAGGTTCTAAAGAAAGGCATGCAAATACATATTGGGTCTGTTGGTGATAACGCTACCTGTTCTTTGTGGTGTGTGTAGACTATGGGTACAAACAAACCCGAGAACAACAACAAAGACTAAAACTGTTCATGGCGTTTAAATGAAGTTCATGGTTATTTTCTTTTACAGGTACTGCCAACCTCCACAGGGTAGATTCCCATGCTGAAGTTTATGTATTAGACTACGCATAGATAAAGTTGTTTAATGGTGTGCTTCTATTTTCACAGGTCTCCCTCCCCGCTGTCCCCATCCTTTCCTTCCCTCACTTGATCCGATCTATCTCTTGTGCTATAATAGCAATCAGAGAGGAAACGATCAAGAGGTGGAACTCTTTGTACAACGAACCAACTCCGAGGTGGTCAATGGATTCTACTCGAAGCTATCAGAGCTGACAGTAGTGTAATCCCCTTTCCCTGACTTAGAAGCAAGGGTCCATATTTGGCCAAAGGTACCTACCTCTGCCAACTAGAGACCCCCTGATCTAACATTGGTGGTGAGGATTTTGACCTGCATTTGTGACTCATATACAGGAATTGGTGTACACTACTTGTGAGTGCAGACCAAACGCTACCACATACTTTTTTTGGTATAATTCTTTTTTCCTTGGACTGTTATTTTTCCTGAGAACTGCCAAATCTTACTGCCATGAGTAGGCCAGCATCTGTTGCATCTATGGATCTAGATTTTGAGGAAGAGAGGTTGGAAACCTACACTTTGAAACAGCTCAAGCATCTCTGCAGGAAATTGAAAGTTGCTACACCAGGCATTTCCAAAAAGGATGACTACCAAAAGGCGCTGAGGGCCTGGGTAGGAGCAAGAAATACCCTGAGTTGGTGGTGGAGCCAGCTGGGGATGCAGATGGGCAACTGGATAGGCCAGTGTTTCCAGCCAGGGGAGGGGTACCGGCCCCACCTGGCAGTAGTATCTCTTCCAAAGACCTGTCCCCCAGAGAGCTGGAAGACAGGGAGAGAAATAGGGCACACAAGCTGGAGATGGCTAAGCTTAAGATGGAGGGTCAGGGGGAAATACAGAATAACAAGTTGTCCTTGGAGAGAGACAGAATGGGAATGGAGCATGAGAGAATGTTGAGGGAGTTAGAGATCACGGCAAGGGGCTTAGAGATCAATCCCTCTGGTGGCAGCGCACCATCTGTGCCTTCAGAAGACAGGTTACATATCCCCAAGGATGTCATCAAAGAGGTCCATAAGCATGAAGATATTGGGCAGTTGTTTGCAGCTAATGATATAGCAATGTTGGCTCACCGGGTCCCTGATAGGGATTGGGGAGCTGGATTGTGGGGCCGCTTTGTGAGTGGGGGGAGGGATACTTTTTAGACCTACCCAGTGAGAATAGGATGTCTTATGCCCACATGAAGGAAGCCCTGATGACAAGGTATGGTTTAACCACACAACTCTATAGACAGAGTTTCAGGAATTGTAAGAAGCTGGAGGCAACCACTTGGGTAGAATATGTATCTTTCTTTTGCAGAGCTATGGATAGTTGGGTGAAGGGTAGCAAAGTGGATACTTTTGAAATGCTCTATAATTTGTTTGCAAGGGAGCACTTGTCTGCTACTTTTTTTCCAGAGGTAAGCCAGCACCTGTTAGATAGCAAGTTAACTAACCCTAGGAAGCTTGCTGAGGAGGCGGGCCGCTGGGTCAGTACCAGGGTCCACAAGGGTCACGTGGGAGACTCAGCCAAAGGTGGGAAGGGTCCCCAGCAGAAGAGTGGGGGGACAAGGGTAAACAGAGGGAGTTCCAGAAAGGGCTCCAAAGTAATTCCCAAGGGAACCAAGGGAAGGGTTCCCAGCCACCCCCTGAGCAAAAGCCAGAGCCCCCGACAGGTAAACCTGTTCACAGAGGGCCCGCTACATGCTTTCAGTGTAAGCAAGTGGGACACCGTTGGAATGATCCCCAGTGTCCCCAACAGGGTCAGTATGTGCCACCCCGGGGAAGAGATGGGTGCCCAAGGTGGGTGGGGTCCCGCAGAAATGTCCCTTGTCTCATTAGGAGACTTTGAGATGGTCCCTAAGACTCCGCTGCCTGATAACACTAAGAAATAAAGGAAGTGGGTGACCATCGATGGCCATAGGGTGGAGACTCTGAGGGACACCAGGGCTAGTATGACAGCTGTCAGTTGCCGGTTGGTGTCCAAGAAGCAGGTTATCTCTCATGCATTCTTCCCTGTATTTGCCGTGGACAACCTGCAGAGCCAGTGTGAGGTGGCTCAAGTTCCCTTTGAGTGGGGGGTCTCTGGTAATCTTCAAGTGGCTGTGAGGCCAGCCATGCCTGTGGATTGTCTGTTGGGCAATGATTTAGAGAACTGCCCTTGGGCTGAGGTGGAGAAGAAGTCTCATTTGGAGTTGTTGGGTCTGCCTGAGTGGGCTTGTGTGACCACTCGGTCTATGGCAGCCACTAAGGGTGTTCAAGAGATGCTGGAGCCTGAAAGTATGGCCCAGGAACCTGCCTTAAAGAGAAGAGGTGGGGGCACGGGAAACCAGCCCCCATTGTTCCCACGGTCCAGGAGATGGCAGAACCTTGAGGGGGATGCCCTGGAACCTACAGGGGAGCAAGTTGCTGAATTGGGGGACCTGCCTGAGCTGTCCCATTAGCAGCAAGAAGGAGGACCCTACAGGCAAGAATTTTATGCAGAACAGAAGTGCCCTGCTCTTAATGGTTTCCGGCAACAGGCCACAAACCAGGCAGCAGGTGATCAGTCCAGATCACATTGGATCTACTGGAAGAACAACCTCCTGTATAGCGAGCCTAAGGTTGCTGAGCCTGGGTCAGCCCGTTTGCTGGTGGTACCCCAGTGCTTCAGAACCTTCCTACTGCGGTTGGCTCATGATGTGACTTTAGCTGAACATTTGGGGCAGGACAAGACCTTTGAAAGGCTTGTCACCCACTTTTATTGGCCCCAGATGCTGAAGAGTTCAGACACTCATTGTAGGACAGGTCAAGGCAAGTGGGAAAAGTCGAAGGAAGCAAAAGGCTCCTCTCCATCCTTTTCCTGTAGTCAGTACCCCATTTGAACGGGTGGGCATTGACATTGTGGGGCCACTGGACCCCAAGACAACCATGGGCAACAGGTTTACCCTGGTCTTGGTGGACCATGCTATCCAGTACCCGGAAGCCATCCCGCTCCGGACAGCGACGGCCCCTGTGGTGGGACGCGCACTGATGGGGATTTCCTCCCGTGTGGGGTTCCCCAGAGAGGTGGTGTCTGACCGAGGTACAAACTTAATTTCCAGTCATATGAAGTACCTGTGGCAGGAGTGCGGTGTGACATACAACTTCACATCTGCATGAGGAGTGGTGGGAGGAGTAGCACCTGGGCCTGAATAGGGCTGTGCCTGCCTTCCACAATGCTGGCTCCACCTCCTGTGGTGTGTCTGATGACCCTGACCCACACTGTCAAAGGAAAGAAGGAGTCCTGTAAATAAAATGCTCCAGGACTGCACAGATCTGGTTTGGACTAGGTACAGACACTCTCTGCCTTCAGAGACAAAGGATTTTTGTGTATAAAAGTGGGGACCCAGACCCCAGAACTTTAGATCACTTCGGGGAACCAAGATGACCCTTTGCTGAGGAGAAGAACCAGGAAGTTGAAGGAGGAGACTTCCCCTGTGCTGTGTGTTTGGGGGTTGGCCTGCAGTGGTTGCTTCATTGCCAAAGAAAGGAGATGAGGACTGAGTGTGCTTTTCATCAACTTGAAGAAGAATCTCCAAGGGCTTGAACTTGAGCTTGCCTCCTGCCTGAAGTCTCAGGGATACAAGACTTCACCAACCAGCTCCCGCCTGAATTCCCTTGCTGGGAATTGAAGAACCTGCTGTTGTGCTGGACCTTCGGAGAGACTGTGTGTTGCTGGGAGCTGGAAGCGTGACTCAACGGCGAGAAGCGTGTCGCCGCCGAAGCAGTTGCCATCGCACAAGGAAGCGTGCCGCCGCTGCCGCCATCGCATCGCCGAAGCACGGCGCATCACCAGGGAAGCGTGCCGCAGAGGTCACCATCGCATCACCGGAGAAGCGCATCGCAGGGCCTGTCGCAGCTCCAAAGATCATCGAGTCACCGCACGGCCGTCAGGCGTGCACGCATCGCATCAACGTTGTCGCATCGTGAGCAAGATGCCATTTTGTCACAGCGCACCGGAGAAGAGTATCGCATCGAGATGCCATCTTGTCGCATCGCACCAGAGAGCAGTAAGAAACCGACGCATCACCTCCCTACACAGTAAGGAAGGGTGCATCAACTCCCCTGCGCAGCAGTAATGAACCGACGCATCCACTCCCCTGAGTGTAAGGAACCGACGCATCACCTTCCCTGCGACCCTTTTGTTTGCATTGCGTTACACATCTAAGGTACTTTGAGAGTAAAGTGTCTCATTTTCAACTTGAGAGAACTGAGCTATTTTCTAATATTTTAGAGTCTATTTTTGAGTACAGTACTGTGGATTTTTGTCGTTTGGTCTTGTGATAAGTCTATATAAAATAACTTTTTTTATAATACAACCTGTGTGGTGTCCATTTGTAGTGTTGTCACTGTATTACTGTATGTGTTCACAAATGCTTTACACACTGTTTCTGAGATGAGCCTGCCTGCTCGTGCCAAGCTACCAAGGGGGTGAGCAGTTTTTTTTTAGGAGTGTAGCCCCTTACCATGTCTAGACGCAAGGGTCCCTATTGGGTCAAAGGTACCTACCTCTGCCAACTAGAGACCCCCAAATCTAACAGATTTCTTAACTGAGGATTTGCCAACGAGCCGAATTAATATAATTAAAAGGCAAATAGGCAAGGGCAGGAGAGAAGGGGCACCCGGTCCAAATGGAATACCACAGGCACTTTACTAGCAAGAGTCAACTTTTTGGGCTGAAGCGCTAGAACCATTGTTCAGGGAAATAAGATTGACAAACATCTTGCCGGACTCTTGGAGAGGATCTATCATCTCACCAAATGACAAGTCAGCGGAAAGGTCAACTCCACAGAACTATCGGCTAGTGGCATTAATGGACAACGAGGAAAATATTTTGCTGGGATGCTACTAGAGGAGCTTCAGGCATAGGCGAAATAGAAATCCGCAATTCCATTAAACCCGACTGGATTTGCGAAAGCAGTTGGGACAACTACAAACATAATAACAATGGCAATGATTTTTGATAAGGCTGAAACTACAGCTGACCTTGTACCGATACTAAATGCCTGTAACTCACATGCTCCAAAATTGAGAGACATCTTATTGCCATGTCTCCTATATGCAAACGACATAGTCCTGATTAGCCAAACGAAAGTAGGCCTTCAACATCTTATAAACGCTACACAGGACTACTCTAAAGCAAATGGTCTAACGATAAATCTGGATAAAACAAGAACCATGACGGTCAGTAAAAACAGGGACAAATTTGCACCTTGGTTCTGGGGGGAGACCTGAATTGAGGACACATTGGAATATAAATATCTTGGCGTGAAGATAGACAAAGGTGGCTGATTTCTTGCACAGAGGAATAGCATTAGGCATAAAGGCCTGGCCCCGGCAACTTCTTTAAAAGCTTTAAACTCTAAACTAAATGGCCCATCAATCCTGCCTATAGCGCAGGTGGTGTGTGCAAAGCTACTGCCAACAATTACTTATGGCAGTGAGGCGCAGAAAGGAAGAGATGCCAAAATACTTGACTCTACAGTAGCAACTACGTATAGGGTCATATTGTGTTGCCCAATACTTCGCCCTCTCAAATTAGACTCAAGTTTGGCATACAGAAGCAATCTGGCGCAACACATGGGGCATACATCATTATCTGGGACAAGGTGTGGAAAGCCCCTCCAGGAACTTTAAATGAACAGCTATGGAAGGAGCTACAATGTCAAACCGCTTCACCTGCAACGAGTTATCGTAAAAATGGCTTACTCAAAATGGGATTGAACCAACTCTGGGAAACGCCTACAACTACCAGCATGCTCAAGAAACTGGTTTGGAAAACGGTCAAATATCTTTCATGGCTGGAGGATAAGGCATCTCTCTCAGAAAAGGCTCACAGATGGATGACTCTGAATACCTACTGTGAGCCAGCCGCTCAAAAGTACTTAAATTTGGGCTATGCCAAGCATATAAAAATTTGCTTTATGAAGTATAGACTTGGTCTGCTACCCTGCATACAGCACCTCCCACCCTGGCTAAAGGAGAAAGCGGGCCCTATGTGCGGCTTTTGCGGTTCAGCACAGGAAGATCTGCTGCATCAACTATGCTCCTGCAAAGAACTTTTACAAGAACGGAAACAACTAATGAAAGGTAAATTCAATCAGCAAGGGGTTCCAACCAGGAGGCAAGCAGTTCTGGCAGGTTTTACACCTAGCGACCCACAACTGAACTGTTCCTTGGTAAAGTTCTTGAGGATATGCGAAAAGAAAATGCCGGCAACATAGTTATTGAAACAATCAAACATCATACTTAACTCAGTCACATGGAATAAGATGCAGGAGGAGCTCCCTGTCAGGCACTAATGAGCTCTATTTTGAGCTGTAAGCACCTTATTTGCACGTATGAATTTTTGATATATAAAGGAATGTACAGACTTGAATTAGATACCTTAGCTAACAAATGAGATGTGCAAAGTCGGACACAATGTGGCTAAGAAATTGACCCTCTATTTGTAAATTTGTAAAATTATAGTAGTTTTGAGAAGAATTTTAAATATAAGGCATTTTGAAGTATGGAGTTTTATACTTATATATTGTTTTGAAATGAAATATTTTTGTATTGCAATGGTTTTAACGAGCTATGCCAATAAATAAACTTGAATAGCTTATCAGTCCCTAGTATATGGTACACCATGTACCCAGGGCATAGGTACCCCAGAGGCCTCCCATGGGCTGCAGCACGTATTATGCCACCCATGAGAGGTCATTCAATATGACACCACAAGTCTGCTACAACAGCCTGTGTAAGCTGGTGCTTGCACCACTTACTTAGATATAGGTTAACTATATCTATCTAAATAACTACACTTAAAAACCTATCAGTCACCCCTATGGCAAGCCTTATCAATCCTGAAGGCAGGGTGCTGGGTTTTATGTGAGAGGGTGCCCATTCATGAGCAGAGCTCCTCTGCAGCCTTCGGAGACCATTCTCCGGGGTTGTCTGTGATGCAGCCAGACATATAGGTTAAGTTGCATTATAACCTCGCGGTAAATACTAACTTTAAAACGGCTGTGTAGAAACATGTTGTGTTTGGTGTCAGAACACCTTGGAATCATACCTCGACACCAGTAACTGGTGAGGGAGGTATGATTCCACCCTTCTGAAACCACTAATGTGGGTCAGCGGTCTACCCAGTAGCAGCTTTCTCGACTCGGGCAGCACAAAATGGACGCTGCCAGCCACAGACACAATTCTGCTCTCCTGCTGCTGAGCCAAGCTCGAGCAGAGGAAGGCATGACAATAGGCATCCTGTCACAGGGAGGTGTAACCACCTCCCAGACAGGGTTTAGTGTATTGGGGCTGGGTGGGTGCACTCTGAGAGTGCCAGAAAGTCTGCACTGGGGGCACATTTGGTGTCCCTGTGCATAGTCCAGCTCAAACCAGTTCTGGGAGCCATTGGCTCCTGCTCTGTTGCAAAACTGCACAAAGAACATGGGTGTAGCCACCCCTCTGTCCTGCCCCTCCCCTAGGGGGATCCCCTGAATCAGTCCAACCCTTTCCCGTGGGTTAGCTGGCTACAGGACTTTAGATTTGACCTGGACAAGATTCTACTAAGAAAAAAACAAGTAGTTCAACTGCCTGCACGACGCTGGATGACTGAAGAATCTCCCTAGGAGTAAAGGAGTTACTCCCTTCACTAGCAGGCACCTAAGTGCATCTGACCGGCTTGCATCTCCTGAGCTCCTGAGGACTCTGAAGAATTCAACAACACAGGAGGTGGGTTCCTGAAGGTCCCGGAGGTTGATCTGCCCTCTCAGCGATTCTGAGACCAGTATCCCTCTTGGGGACCGCATGACCTGAACCCCTGTGCACTGCGTACATTTGCAAGTGCATACGATTGTTGGTGATCCCTGAGCTTGTGCATTAGACTCTGAGTACTCCTGACCCCGAGCAGTATTTGCACCAGAGAAATCTGGCCTCCTCACACTGAGTGCTCCGTGGGCTGGTGCTTTGCAGACTTGCTTGAGGTCTCCTTGCGATCCGTTGGTTTGTGGGTCCTGGCGAGGTTCACCTTGTTTGTTCTTGGGCTTCCCTGGTTGCTCCAGATGTGCCCTGACTCCCCATTGCTTGGAGAGTCCCTTGGAGCTTGCTGGTCCACACCGTAACCTGTTTGTCCTTCCTACATGAGTTGCATTTACCAAGGCTTGTTGGTGCTCCAGCTGGACATCAACCCCTCAGCACTCAACATCCTACATGGGACAGCTCAACTCTGGATCCTGGTCATCCTCAACATCTCCTGGTCCCCGTGGCTGCAATGTCAAGCATCCCTTCTTCGCACCTAAAGCACCTGACATCGGTGGGCATTTGACTACCGAGCCCCTGGTCACCTGAAGTGACCCAGACTCTGTTCCCTCTACTTTCAGGTTCCTTTAACCTAGAATCCAGTCTTGGATTCCACTGGACGATCTTTGCCTTCCCGACAGCAGTACTTCTTTGCAGCTCTCCATTGAAAACAACGAAGGTTTCCGACACCACTTGACCCCTATGCAACCGGCTCCTCTAGGATAGGTAACACGGGTACCTCGGTACTCACTGGTGGGTTGGCTCTAGAACCTCCTATGTTCCAAAGGGTTTGCTTGAAGTCCTCGTAGAAGTCTTCTTAAAGCACAAGTTACTTACTTGTGTAACTATATATCTGTAAGAGACATTAGTTAGTGATAGATTCCTTACCTTAGAATATCCCCAGGCGTCAGATTGGATCCGGAAAGTTTTCGTCAGCAGTACCCCTGCGCGTCGGCAGGCGTTGTCGTATGGCTCCGCGTACATCACTGGCATCGTATCCGCCGAGATGACATCATTGGAGCTACTTAGACGCGCCCAAGCATGCTGACGTCAGTTCTGTACACAACTTTTCCGCGCCAGGAGTGCAGAGCCATGCCAGAGACCGACTACTGGTGCAATAGAACTAGGGCCCTAAAAGGGATGACCTGAACCCTAGAGAACAGTTTTCAGAACGGGGAGGATGGGCGGGCAGTAAGGAATCTATCACTAACTAATGTCTCTTACAGATATATCGTTACACAAGTAAGTAACTTGTGCATCTGATAGAGACACGTTAGGGATAGATTCCTTACCTTAGAACACATACCCAAGCAATACCAACCCCGGTGGTGGGTCTGCAAAGTGAGATTACACCAGAAAGTCACAAAGAACTGAACGGCCAAAGAAGCCGTCTCTCTAGACTTGACTGTGAAGGCAATAGTGCTTAGTGAAAGTATGCAACGAGGCCCAAGTGGTCGTCTGACAGATGTCTTGCAGGGGGACACAGCGTCCCAATGCTGTAGTAGCTGCTGTCGTCCTGGAAGAATGGGCGCACAGCCCAACCGGAGGTTCCTTTTTAGCCAGAGAGGAACAGGCTTTAATGCACAAGACAACCCATCGGTAGATAGTGCGCTTGTGCACAGCCCGGCCTTTTTGGTGCCCGCGTAGCCAACAAAGAGCTGGTCATCCACCCGGAACTGTTGTGTGCGGTTGAGATAGAACAAAAGCGCACGTTTTGGGTCTAGACGGTGGAGCCTCTCCTCTTCTCTTGAGGGGTGCGGAGGCAGAAAGAAAGTGGGCAGAGTGACAGTTTGCCCGAGATGAAAGGCAGAGACTACTTTTGGTAGAAAGGGGGGATGCAGTCGAAGCACAACCTTGTCCGGATGAATCGCCAGGAAAGGAGGTTTGCAGGAAAGAGCCTGGAGCTCACTCACCTGCCGAGCGGAGGTGATGGCCACCAGGAAGGCAGTTTTCAAAGTTCATAACCGCAAAAGACAGTTATGAAGAGGCACAAAGGGAGCGCACATCAAATATGTGAGTACCAGGTTCAAGTCCCATTGAGGCATCACAAAAGGAATAGGAGGGAAAAGGTGAGTAATGCCTTTGAGAAATCTATTGACAACTGAGGACTTGAAAAGAGAGGGCTGATCAGGCAGCCTAAGAAAGGCTGAAAGAGCAGAAAGGTAGCCCTTGATAGTGCCCAGATCAGAGCCCTGCTGGGCCAAAGAAAGAAGGAACAATAGGACCTCATAAAGAGGGGCAGTAAGAGGATCAACAGATTTTGCTGTGCACCATGCCACAAATTGTATCCCCCGACAGGCGTATACCGTTTTAGTGGAGGGACGCCTGGCTGCCAGAATCACATTACGGACTTCGGAAGGCAAGTCAAATGGAATCAGCTGTCGCCGCTCAATCTCCACGCAAGGAGGTGGAGGCTGGACAGGTTCGGGTGGAGGACCATCCCCTGTTGCTGCGACAGGAGATCCTCCCAAAGAGGCAGTCGGATCGGGGGATCCACGTTCATACTGAGTAGCTCGGGATACCAAACTCTTCGAGCCCAGTCCAGTGCCACAAGAATGACTTGGGCCCGGTCATGCCTGATCTTCTTCAGCACTCTGGGCAGAAGTGGTATAGGGGTAATGGCGTACAACAGACCGCAACTCCACTCGCGAGGAAAAGGGTCACCTAGCGAGTGCCGTCTTGGAAACTCCAACGCGCAGAACTGCTGACATTGCGCGTTCTCTTCGGTGGCGAATAGATCTAACCAAGGTTCTCTCCACTGCAGAAAGAGACCTTGCACCACCTCCGAGTGAAGACGCCATACGTGATCCAACATGCATCTGTGGCTGAGGCCGTCTGCCCTAGCGTTCAGGGTACCTGCCAGGTGTTGAACCACCAAGGAAATGCCTTGACGTTCCAGCCACATCCAGAGACGTAGAGCCTCCTGACATAGGGTCCACAACCCCACCCCGCCTTGTTTGTTGCAGTACCACATGGCGGTGGTGTTGTCTGTGAACACCTGCACTACTCTCCCCTTGACAGAGGGAAGGAATGCTTTGAGTGCAAGTAGGATTGCTCTGAGCTCCAAAAGATTGATGTGGAACTTGGACTCCGCTGGAGACCAGAGCCCTCTGATCTCCGCCTCTCCCATGTGGCCGCCCCATCCCAGGAGAAACGCGTCCGTCACTACTAAGTGCTCGAGTTGGGGAAGGGAGAGGGATCTGCCGCTGACCCAACGCTGGTTCGTGAGCCACCACTGCAAGTCATGTGCAATGCCCTCCGAGATCTGGACGTAGTCGGACAGGTTCCCCCGATGCTGCGTCCACTGGAACTTCAGGTCCCACTGCAGAGCCCACATATGCCGTCTGGAATGATCAATTAGCAGGATGCCGGAGGCCATGAGGCCCAGCAGCCACAGTGTCTTCCTGACCGAAACCTAGGACCAGGGCTGAAAGACTGGAATCATAACCCAATGTCCCGTACTCGCTGTTCGGGAGGATAAACCCGAAACTGCGCAGTATCCAGAACCGCTCTGATGAAGAGGAGCTGCTGAGAGGGGATCAGGTGCGACTTCGGCGTGTTGATGGAAAACCCCAGCAAATGTAGGAGGTCGGCCGTAGTCTGGAGGTGGGAGACGACTGCCTGGGGCGAGCCCGCCTTCAACAGCCAATCGTCGAGATAGGGGAAGACTGAAACCCCTGATCAGCGCAGATGAGCTGCGACCTCCGCCATCACTTTTGTGAACACCCGAGGGGCACTGGTAAAGCCGAAAGGGAGCACGGTGAACTGAAAGTGCTCGTGGCCTACTGTGAACCGTAGGTAACGCCGGTGGGCTGGCAGGATGGGGATATGAAAATAAGCATCCTGCAAGTCAAACGCTTCCATCCAGTCTTGCGGGTCTAGGCCAGACAAAACCTGAGCAAGCGTGAGCATCTTGAACTTATTTATTTATTTATTTAGGAGTTTTATATAGCGCTAGCCAGACCCGAAGGTATCGGAGCGCTTTACAACAAAGATGATAGGAAACACAATACAAAAATGTAACAATAGTGTACATATTGACTCGTTGCGAGTCGAAAGTCTCAGATCAGAAAGCAGCCTTGACAGCAGAGGGTTTTAGAGTAAAGGGGAGATATACCGAGTGACTCTGGGGAGACTGATATCATGGGGGAGGGGTGGACCAGGACTAAGAGTTCTTAGTCTTGAGGTGGTTGCATGCTGTGAAGGGCAAGAGTCTGCAATCAAGCGGCAGCTATCCATTCGGCAGGGAACGATTGAGGAGGAGGTCTTTGAACTGTCTCTTGAATTTAACAAAGGATGGGTTAGTCCTGATATGGACTGGGATGGAGTTCCATATTCTAGGAGCATTTTCAGAGATGGATTGAGAGGAGGTTTTTTGTTTGCGAGTTTTCGGGGGGATGAGGAGTAAGGTGCTGGAGCTCCTGAGGTTCCTTGTCTGGCCGGCTTTTTTGAGTTTGCCGGCCAGGTAGGCGGGTTTCCCAGTGTACAAGGCTTTGTGCGTGAGGCAGGCAGTTCTGAAGGTGGCATGCATTTAGATAGGGAGCCATTTGAAATCTCTGAGTGCCGGCGAAATATGTTCAAATTTCTTCACTCCGGTGACCATTCTGGCTGCTGCATTAAGAGTTACTCTCAGAGGGGCTAAGTGGGATTTTGCTGTTCCTGTGAGGGTTGCACTCCCATAGTCCAGTCTGGATAGTACCAGGGATTGAGTAGCTTGTTTGAGATCAGTGAGAGGGATGAATGGTTTTATTTTGTTGAGCAGTTTAAGGTTGAAGAATGCGCTCTTGGGGGAATTCTTAATGTGTTTGGTCATGTTCAATTTTGGATCCAGCGTGATTCCCAATGATTTAACTGAGTCGGTAAGGGTGAGGTTGCAGTTGAGAGCATCGATTGCCTTTATCCAGTCTGTGACCAGGGTATTTTGCTCCTTATTGGAGATGAGCAGGATTTCTGTCTTGTCCTGGTTCAGTTTCAAGTGGTTGAGTGTTAGCCAGTGTTGGACTTCCCCTAGAGTGTGGTTTAGTTTTTGAATGTCTTCCAAAGAGGAGGCTTCGAGATAAATCTGGATGTCATCCGCATGTAGGTGGAAGGGGATGTTTGCTTTTTTGAGGATGGAGGTGAGGGGCTCCATGTAGATATTAAAGAGTTGCGGAGAGAGAACTGATCCTTGCGGTACACCTCGTCTGACGGAGTGTGAGTCAGACAAGAAGTTCTTGATTTTTATTCTTTGTGTGCGGTTCAGAAGAAATGATTTAAACCATTTTAGGACCACCTCATCCGCTCCTACCCATTCTTGCAGTGCCTTGACGAGTAGATTGTGGCCAACCGTGTCGAAGGCTGCTGATAGGTCCAAGAGTACGAGCAGACATCATTGATCCTTGTCGAGGGACTTGTGGATGTCGTCCATGACACTTACGATCGCTGTCTCTGTGCTGCTACCTTTTATGAAGCCCGATTGGTGAGAGTCAAGAAGGTTGATGCAGTTCATGTGTTCTGTAAGTTGAAGGAGGACACATCTTTCCAGGGTGTTTGCTAGAAGAGGGAGGTTGGAGACGGGTCTGAAGTTGTTCAGATCATTGGTGTCCGGTCCCTGTTTTTTCAAGAGTGGTGTGACTTGGCCGATTTTGAGACAGTCCAGCATGACTCCGGTTCTCAGGGAGCTATTCATAATCGTGGTCCAGATCGGGGCTAGGGTGCCATTCAGCTTTTTGACTAGTTTGGCAGGAATGGGGTCCGAGATATGAGATGAGGGAGTGGAGCAAGAAATCATTTTTTCAGGGGGCGTGGCCACGCAGCAATCCATGATGGCCGCGTAAAGTAGAGCTCCGCAGCCAGTCTCTTTCCTACGTCTATCCGTCACCCTTATCCGCATCCGACGACGACGGTTCCGTGCATCGGAACATCAGCTATTGCCATCCCGCCCGGCCCGTATCCGGTGTCTGGTGCCGAGGTTGCGGAGATCAGGGCAGTGAGGCCTAACTGCCGATCCGCAGCCAGGACCCACAGTGTTGCGAGGGACCGGGGGCGTGGCCCAGCAGCATGATGGACCTCTCGCGGCGACGCGAGGTCCGGGAGAAACCATAGCTAAAAGGGGGCCGCCAACCGCAGTGTAGGGTTCGGGGGTCCCGCAGCAACCAACGGCTGGGTGGGGCCCGGTGCAGAGGCTCCATTGAGCGGAAGGACCTACGGACGGTGTCGTCCTCGAGTGGTAGGCCCGACTTCAGTGGCGGCGGCGCTGCACTGATGAGGCCTGTGACACATCCCTCGCCCTACCCCACCAACAGCAACTAATTTCTGCGGGGGCTGCTGGACGCTGCAATTGGAAGCCTGCCAGGTGGTGATTGTGATCGGCTATGCCAGTGAGGATCCGGGAGGTGTTGAGGCCATGCCGGCTGCGTCTCACATGGACTTGGTAATGATCCTGTGGCAGCGTCACCATTAAGGTGTACAGGTGAGGGCCCCCCGAGCAAACTGTAGGGGTGCCACATCATGTACCCACACTGTCCCAGCAAGGTGGCACTCCGGACTCAGGGAATCACGTGATTGGCTCCCGACCCCGAGTTCCTCAACTGCGGCTTCACTTTGCAGTGAGGGACTCCTCTAGGGGGTATCAGAGACTGTATTGGCTCCCCCTTTGCTAGCGGCAGTGGGATTAGCGGGACCCCGGACTCGCCAACTGGTGGTGTGCAGCTGGGGGTTGTGGTGACACCTTCCCTGAGTGTCCTGGAAGGGCCCTAGTCACAGACTAACTCTGATCTCTATAAAGGCATTGGGGCCCAGGGGCCCAAAGGGGCGCAAACTAACAAACTGTACTGTTACACGGTCCCCAAAGAGACGCAGCAGGGTCGGTTGTACGGTGGGGCCTCCCAGGGTGGCTCGGGTGGGGAGTAGCAGGAATTGTCTCTGAAGGACGTCATGGACGCTATCATCGGAGTTAAAACCTCCCTTGAATATAAAATGGACGCCATGGCGATCGATGTAAACCTCATCAGGGCGGATCTGGGGAAGCTGAACGAGGAGGTCAAGCAGGTGGAGATCACCGCCTCAAGTCTAGTTGAGGATGTCACACAGCTCCAAGCGGAAGTCCGCCAACTACAAGACGGCCATAAACTTACAGACTTAAAACTAGACGACTATGAAGGCCGTCTGCGATGCAATAATCTCCACATTTTGGGTGTTCCAGAAAATTCAGAGGGGCAGTCCCCTGATCTATTTGTTGAAGACCTTATCCTACAACACCTTCAGCCTAAAGGCCTCAGTAAGTTCTTTGTTATCGAACGGGCACATAGGGTCCCGGGCGGCCGTCACGAGCCGGGCGCTCCCCTGCGGCCGATGTTGGCCAGAGTTCTAAACTTTCAGGACAGAGATGTCATTCTCCAGAATGCGAAGACGGGGGCCCCCCTCCGCTACGAGAATGCAGACATAACCTTTTTCCCGGACTTCACGCAGAGGGTCCGAAAGCAGAGGAGGTCGTTCCTCACAGTGAAACATGCGCTTAGTGACAGAGGCCTGAAATATTCGATGTTATTTCCGGCACGTGTCCGGTTCGAGGCGGATGGGAGGGCATGGTTTTTTGAACATCCTGAGGCAGCGGCGGACTGGTTCGAGAACTACGGACTGAGGAGCCCAGGCAGTCGCATCAGAAGGAAGAGTGAGGACAATCGTCCTGACTGAAGGGAGGACATCATCATAATTTCCTTTGTATTAAGTCTTTTGGGCCTGGGGCGGGATGGGTTGGTTGGGGACTTCCTTATGTCTGCTCCTTCACAATGCTAGACTCTCTTCGATTCAATAAGGGGGTACATTTGACTTGTTTTAGGGCAGGGAGGTGGAGCGCTTTATTTCCCCCCTTTTTCTTCTACTTTTAGTTCTCTATTTGGGCGACAGGCACTCTGCAAGTTTTTGATGGGCAGTTTCACGCCCAGAGTGCAGGGCAGCGGGGTGGAGGGTTGTTGGGAGGGAGGGTTTTGTTCGATTTTGGGTGCATTCATTGCATCAGCGACGTCTATCGTAACTTTCACGGAGGGAGTCGGACTTCACGTCACAGTCCCTGGAGAGGGAAAGTAGATGTTTACTAATCAGTCACGGCCACGCAGAGAGACGTAGGGATTAAATTGTTAAGTTGGAAACGTCAATGGGTTGGGGATAAGATCAAATGCAGTGTAGTCCTGCAATACATCAAGCGTCAAGCCCCCGTTATTGTTTTGCTCCAGGAAACTCATCTCGTGGGGAATGCATGCAAAGCTTTACATAGAGGGGGCTATATACTGTTGGCACACGCAGGATTCACCTCTAACTCCAGAGGGGTGGGCATCATGATGAAGAAAGCCCTTCCCTTTGTGGTACAGACCACCTGGACAGACGACCGGGCCGATATATTGGGGTCTCGGGTACATGGGAAGGTCACCCCATCACTTTTCTTTCACTATATGTGCCGCCTTGCCTACAATCCACCACCTTTAGGGACCTAGGGACTATACTATTAGCTCTTCCTGAGAGTCTGCTAATTTTAAGAGGGGACTTAAACTCGCTAGTCTCTGGCGAATTAGATCGGCATCCCCCCGAGATCTGAGTCCCACATCATGTTGGCTTCCTGAATTCCTTGATACCATGGGGCTGGTGGATAGCTGGCAGTCCTTTCACACAACCACAGTGCAACACACCTTCCACTCCGGGGCACATGGGAGCCTCTCACGTATAGATTATTTTCTGATCCCTGCATCCCAGATCACACACATCCACGAGGTTAAACACCTGGCCAGGGGTATATCGGATAATTCACCAGTTTGGCTTCACGTGGTTCTTACGTATAAACAGGTGGGACGTGTAGCCCCCATTAACCCGTGGTATCTTAGAGATCCCAAAATCTGCAAAACACTCCTCACAGCAATAGATAACTATTTCATTGACAATGACGGATCAGTGGATTCCCCGCAGACGTTATGGGAGGCCTTCAAGACTGTGATTCGGGGTCAGGCTTTATCCTTAATCTCGGGCAGGATCGCAATAAAGCGATAGTGGCCATTGAGGCGGAGATTGGCCAATTGGAATCCGACCTGGAGTTGGGGGTTATACCCGACAAACTCCACTATCTAGTGCTCCGACAGCAGGAATTTAGAGCACTGGCAACGGACCAGGCGAGGGCCTTGGGGAGGGCTACGCAGGGACGGCTTTATGAGGTGGGTGACAAAGCCTGGAAATTATTAGCTTGGTTGGACAAGAAAGAGTGGGCAAGCGGGCTGGTACCGGAGCTTCAAGGGGAGGATGATATCCCCCTCACGGATCCACAGGGCATTGTTGACAGGTTTGCTGCCCACCTTTGCACTTTCTATTCTTCAGCAGCTCCCTATTCCATAGAGGACTCCCGTCAGATGTTGGCCGACATTACGCTGCCCAAGCTCATAGTAGACGACCGGGACTTCCTGGATAGCAACATCTCCACTGAAGAAATAGCGAAGGTGATCAGGTCCATTAATTCAGGGAAGGCCTCGGGCCCAAATGGGCTTCCGATTGAGCTCTACAAGCTTGCACCGGACAGACTGGCCCCATATCTCAGGACCATGTATGAGGACTCACGAGATAGGGGGTTCCTGCCTATGGACTAAAGGATGGCCACCATAATCACTATCCATAAAGAGGGTAAACCTAAAACCGAATGTGGTCATATAGACCGATTTCCTTCCTAAATTCGGAGCCCAAGATTCTGGCTAAACTTTTGGCCAATCATCTGATTACAGTGATAGAGACACTGATCCATCCAGATCAATCTGGTTTCATTTCCCATCGTAACACCGCGCTTAATCTGCGCAGGGTACATGGTGTCTTAGGCAGAGCAGCCTCGATCAAGGAGCCGGCGGTAATAGTATCCATAGATGCCACCATGGCCTTTGACACCATCGAATGGCCGTATCTGTGGGCAGTTTTGGAAAAGATGGGGTTCGGCCCGAACTATATTCAGTGGGTGAAACTTCTGTATGCTAAACCACTTGCACAAGTAGTAGTCAATAAAAAAAAATTGGCCACCTTTGAGCTGGGGTGAGGGACCCGGCAGGGTTGTCCGCTGTCCCCCCTCCTGTTTGCCCTCGCTTTGGAACCACTGGCTGCCTGGTTACGCAGAGACCCGATGATTCGGGGCTTGCGCTGGTCCCCAGAGTGGGAGGACCACATCTCGCTTCACGCAGATGACATCCTGCTTTATCTGGCCTCACCGAGGCTGTCCCTAAATGTGGTCCTGGATATCCTGGCTATTTTTGGCAGATTCTCCGGGTACTCTATTAATTGGAGTAAATCCCTTTTGTTTGTCCTGGCAGGAGAGCCGCCTATCCCACCGCAGGGGTGCCCAATACAGATACGTACAGATGGCTTCAAGTACCTGAGGATTTTTCTTTCCCTGGATTCATCACTCCGTTATTCCCAGAACCTTCTCCCCCCCTTGACTAGGTTGCGTAAAGACATAAACAACTGGAAGTCGCCCCCTCTCTCCCTGCTGGGTAAGGCAGCCCTTTTGAAAATGATGTCTTTGCCCCAGTTTTTATATGCCCTGCAGAATTCCCTAGACCCGGTCCCAATGTCCTATTTCAGGGAGGTAGAGGGCCTTCAGCAGAACTTGCTCTGGAATGGAAAACCATGTATAGCCCTCGGTAAACTCACCCTGAATTGGTATGATGGAGGCATTAGTCTCTCTGATATCAAAAAGTATTATTGGGCGGCTCACCTGGCTGCCATCAATCACGGCATCTACACCCGTCCCGGGAATCCAGGCTATAACATGGACAGATGGCTTCTTCCTGGCGGAAACTACAATAGAGCACTTTACTCCAAACCACAACGCTTTAATCTCACAGGCCCCACCAAACACTCAGTCCATGTTTGGCACATTGCTACTAAAAGCCTTGGGTGGGATCGCAGGCTCACACTTGCAACCCCATTGTGGGACTCGGAGCAGCTGGGTAGTTTGTGGAAAAGCAAAGGGTTTGACAAATGGGACCTCATAGGTCTCTCACGTATAGGGGACTTGTGGGACAAATCAGATATCAAGTCATTCGCCACCCTGCAACAGCACTTCGAGCTAGCTAACTCAGAATTCTTCCGTTACACGCAAATTAGACATGCCCTGCACTCCCGTCTGCAGCGTGGCTCTAGCCTTCCCGATTCTTCCCCACTTGAGGACCGAGTGCTGGACGGTCACATCCCTGATAAAACTATCTCATTGATCTATAAAAAGCTGATAAATAACATGACGGACCCTCTCCTATCGCTTCGGGAGAAATGGTCCAGAGACGGAATTGAGATGGACGATGAGGAATGGCAGGATGCCGTTTCCTCACCCAGAGTCGTGGCTATACCAGCGCGCCTCCGACTAGTCCAACTTAAGGTACTCCATAGAATTTACGTGACAGGACCCCAACTGGTGCAGATGGGGAGAATGAACAGGGGGGATTGTAGATGGGGATGTGGCCAGGAGGGCAATTTCATGCACATAATTTGGGAATGCGACATTATTCAAACCTACTGGCGCAAGGTACACAATATCATTAACATAGTGTTATCCACGCGCCTTAGCCTTGAAGCCCATAGATGTCTATTGAATATTTGGGAACAATGGGTCACTCTAGGGCTCATGCTCGCCAAGAGAAATATAGCCCAGAAGTGGGGAGCGGCTCAACCTCCTATAGTGGGTGACTGGAAGAAAGATTTGGATTGGTCAATGTTCAGAGAGAAGACAGTGTATGTGGCCAGGGGTTGCCCCAAGAAGTGGGCCCATGTGTGGGGCTTATGGAACTCCTATCGTGGGGACATATGTCAAACTCCCCTTACCACCGGTGATGATGACCCCCCCTCACCCTAGACCTTTCCAGCACTATTTTGTACTGATTACTTTACCTATCGTTCTCATGTTGCCTGACCTACTATTTCCTCTGTAATGTAATTGATAAGTTGATGCTTATTGTTTAATAATAAAAAAAGTTTTACAAAAAAATAAGAAATCATTTTTTCGATCTCAACTGCAGAGATGGTGTTGAAGGATTTCCAGTTGTTTGGGTGGAGTTTGTGTGTAGTGACTTCTATCCCTGCAATTGAGCTGCTGCAGGGGGGATGTCTCCCATAGAGAGTTCAATCTTAGTGATTTTGTCCTTGAAGAAGGTGGCAAAGTTGTCACATAGGTCTTTGGAGGCCTGGAATGAGGAAGCCGGGGGTTTGGAGGTTTGTTTTCTGGTGAGATTGTGGAGTTCTCTCGGTCTGTTTTTTGCGTTGTCAAGAGCACTGCAGAAGAAGGCCTCCTTTTCATCCTTGATGTGTTTGTTGTACTTCCTGTGTACTGATTGAGTCGATTGAGATGGATTGTGGACGTGTTTTTCCGCCAGAGTCTTTCAGCAGCTCTTAGTTCTCTTCTTTCAGAGTTTATGCCTATTTTGAACCATGATCTCGATGGGGTGTTCCTGACCCTTTTTTGTTTGCAGGGGGCTAGTTGGTCTAAGATGGTGGTCATAGTAGTGTTGTAATGGGAGGTGAGTTCAATTATGGAGAAGTTGTCAGTAGAGATGGGGAGGAGCACGCTTACCCTTTTCTCCAGGTCAATAAGGGGGATTTGGTTTAGATTTCTCACCCAGTGTGTGTGTTCCTGTGTGCGGGGCGGGCACTGAGTCGTTGGGTTTGTGTGGAATAGGATGATGTTGTGGTCGGACCAGTCTACAGGGAGGATATGGTCAATAGAGATTGTGTCTGCTTGGGCAATAATGGCATCAAGTATTGATCCTCTGTTGTGGGTTTTTTATTCTGTGCAGTGCTGGATTAGATTATAGTTATGTAGAAGATCGTTCAAGGTTTGTATCATTGAGTTATTATCCTCGTTCCAGTGTAAATTGAGGTCACCTAGAATCATATTGTTAGAGTCTTGAAGTTCACAGTGGGTTATCAGGTCAGAGAGGTGTTCTCCGAAAGCTGTGACTTTCCCAGGGGGATGATAGAGGAGATGGCATAGTAGTGATTTGTTACTGCTCGTCTTAATGGAGGCAGTTAGAGATTCAAATGAGTTGTAATTGAGGGCGTCAGTTTCCAAAACTGAGATGTTGCTCTTATGGATGATTGCGACACCCCCTCCTCGTTTGTTTTTCCTGTCCTTGTTGCTAATTTGGAATCCCGGAGGTATCAGCATGTCCATGACTGGGAGAGAGCATTCGTTCATCCATGTTTCGGTGATGAACGCAATGTCAATGTCATGGGCCAGGATCGTTTCTGCCAGTTCCATAGCATGTTGCGTGGCCGATCTGCAGTTGATAAGCAAGCATTTTGTGGGCTTCTCCGTTGGAGGAGCCATTGGAATAGAGGACAGGAAGGTTGGGGGTCTTGGCGTTTTGGGTGGGAGGCAGTCTCTACCGAAGCCAGTGATTACCTGAATTTTGGAGTTTAGGGTGGTAGTAGGGTAAGTGCAGTATGAAGAAGCAAGTTCCATTGCTTCTCTCTTGGACATTGTGGCTTTTGCTCTTTTGGGTCTCTGCATTTGCTTCGAGAGGGGGGTTGTTTTCCAGGTGGGCCAGGGAGACCTGCGAGGCCTTGAGTAGTTGGTGTTCTTGATTATGGGTGTGTGATGTGGGCGTTGGCGGGATCTCCGGTGGGATGTGAGGTTCAGTAGGATTTCGTTTACTATTATGTGTTCTAGCTGGCTTTCTAATAGAGCGAGTCTCTGAGTCGTTTCCCAGGAGGGGAGTGTGGGGTTGTCAGGGCTTCGACTGTCCTGGGTGAGGTTATTGGAGGAGGGGAGGGACTTGGGATTGGGAGGTTGTGTATTGGTGGTGGTTGCAGCCTCTGTTGTCACTGTGAGTGGCCCTGGTCATGGGGTGTGTGGGTTGTCATTTAGTTTCAATCAACCGCCTCAGGTGCATAAGAGGGGGGAGAGAATTAGGAGTTGCAGATTGGGGGTTCTGTTCAGTAGCTGTTTGTGAGGAGTAATAATTAGGCAAAGGAGGGGGTGTCTGTCAGGGGGCTGGAATGTCCCCTCTACAATGTGCCTTGTGTTCGCTTTGGCAGATAGCTCTGAATTGTGCATTTCCAGGGGTTGGTGGAGGGAGGAGAGATTCATGGGGAAGGCCAGTGTTGACTCCAGAGGGGTCATTCCTTCAGGGGAAGGGGGAAAGTTCTGGGGTGAGTGGCGTGAGTCATAGAGGGCTTTTTTTCAGCGAGGGGAAGAGGTAGTCGAATGCATTAAGGTTGTAGTTATTGGCTTGGATCATGACTACCGTTATTGTAGATGGTCGTGGAGGTGTTGTTGTTGCGTGTGTGTTGATTCGGGATTGAAAGAGTTAGTTCGCAACTGTGAGGCGTGTTAGTTATTTGGGATGTGAGATGAGTTTTGAGAATGTTGATCCATTTTGCTTGGCATTCAGTAGGGGCAATAGGGGGGGAGAGTGGGGGGGAGTCTCAGTTCTGGGACCAAACACCACCCAATATTAGGAATAAAGAGTAAATGATAGGCTCTGTGGTTGCAGGGGATTATAGTCTCCATTGCATACTTCTTAATACACATTCTGTTGTAAAACATAAACATGAACTAGAAATGCTATTGCAGGCCCACAATCCGGACATAGCCTTCTTGACAGAGACGTGGACTGATGACACCTCAGTTCCAGACTGGAACATTGCTCTGCCACCTGTTTATGCATTATTGAACCATGACAGGCAAGATAACAAGGGGGGGCATAGCAATTATGTATAAAGACTATTTGAAGGTTCAGGGGGAAGTAGTGGTGGGCCTTCCGGCTGAAGCCATGCGGTTTTGCGCCAGGCTCAATGACTTTCAAGTTTCAGGGTCTACTTGTGTTTAGGCCGCCCGGCCCCAGAGCTGCTTTCTCACAGACCCTCCTGTCCTATATGGAATCATGCATTGACAGTGAATTTCTTTCAATACTAGGGGATTTTAATTATCATCTGGAGCTCAGTACAAACTCTGAGACAGCTAGACTTTTAGACCATATGGCAGCATACGGCCTTAGCCAGATAGTGTCAGAGCCTACTCACCGGGCGGGACACACTCTAGATGGGCTTTTTTCTAACAACCCTGATTGGCCAGCGTTGAGTCACTCCCTTGGACTGACCACAGGGCAGTATTCTTTGAGGCCATGCCCCCCGTTCAAAGCATCTAGGGTCACGTTCCGATGTTGTAACAAGGTAAAGGGCAGGTATCTAGTTCTGGCATCTGGGATCTAACCTGCGGCCTCGAAGACAGGTTGCATCAGGCCAATCCTGAAGAAGATAAGAGCAGACCCCACAGAGCATAAAAACTACCGTCCCGTTTCGGGCCTACCCTTTGCAGCCAAGGTCCTTGAAAAGTCGGTCAATAAGTTGCTGACCAACTATTTAGACACTAATAGGCTACTGGATCCTATGCAGCATGGGTTTCAACCAAGACACTCTACTGAGTCAGCTTTGATTGCGGCATCAGATGGGATCCGGAAGGTGGTGGACGGGGAAGCAAGGCAATTCTCGTTCTCCTCGATCTGTCTGCCACATTCAACACCGTGAATCACACGGTGTTGGTGCGCCGACTGCAGGAGATGGAATTTGGGGGGGTCGGCCCTGGCCCTCCTTTCCTCCTTTTTAGAGGACAGGAAACAGAGACTGAGTTGGTAAGGTCTACAATCTGACAGCTTCAACTTGCCCTGTGGTGTTCCACAGGGATCAGCCCTGTCCCAGACGTTGTTCAATGTCTATATGACACCACTGGCAAGACTCGTCATGAAGCACGGTTTCACAATTGTGTCCTACGTGGACGATTCACAATTGGTGATATCTCTATTGGACAAGCCTGAGATCACAGCTGCCAGTTTTCATAGCTGTCTAAAGGACATCATGAACTGGATAAGTTTAAGTTTTTTGAAAATCAACACAGAAAAGATGGAGGTGATCGAGTTTGGTAAGGGAATGTCACTGTGGAACAATTCCTGGTGGCCGCCAGAGGCGGGTGAATGTCCCCGCCCCGTCAGGAAGGTCAGGAATCTTGGAGTCATTTTTTACAACAAGCTTAATATGTCAGCGCAGGTTAATAGTCTAACATCGTCCAGTTTCTTTCTGTTAAAGACTCTTCGTAAGATCTTTACCTTTATCCCTCTCAATTTACAGAAGATGGTAATAGCTGCCCTCTTTTTGTCCAAACTGGATTACTGTAACGCGCTATTCTTGGGTATTGACAAAACCCAGATAAAGAAACTGCAATCGTTACAGAATGCCACGGCAACGATTACTTTTAAACCTTCCCAAGGGCCATCCCACTTCACAGGGAATAAGGGCATTACACTGGCTCCCTATCCAATCAATTGCTTTTTAGGAGTGCCTTGAAAACGCGGCTGTTTACACCTGAGCAGATTCAGAGTGTCTCAGTTCCTGCGTACTCACACCAGCACCAAGACGCCTCAGCATTTGAGCGCTTAATAAGCCCCATATCATCATCATCATAATCATCATCATCAAAATAAAGTCAATTTTCAGCTGGTCTTTGGAGGTGCAGTTGTATATGTCGGCAAATAGCGTGTAAGGGTGTTGTCTGATCAGCCTGTGTTTAAAATTCCTCTTTGCTTTAGGTGAGAGGTTGGGGGGGAGGGTGATGGTGAAGGAGTTCGGCCCATGGGGTTTCAGGCGGTTCAGGTTGGAGGGGCCGAGGGCGCTTGTGGTGGCGGGTGCCATCTGTTCTGAATTTGGAGA
The DNA here is from genome assembly GCF_964204655.1 of Triturus cristatus. NCBI lineage: Eukaryota > Metazoa > Chordata > Amphibia > Caudata > Salamandridae > Triturus > Triturus cristatus. The sequence continues at coordinate 8,520,439 of NC_140584.1, forward strand.
GGTAGCAGGTCTGTACCATTGATCCTGGTCTGTTGACTGACCTTAGGAATCCGGTGATTTGGTGGTAGATCTATTCAGATTGGATTAGAGGGAGTTTGTCCGAATTGGGAGAGGTTGTAGGTATTTTCCGTTGATTTGGGTCTGTTGACTGACCTTAGGGATCCCATGATCTGGTGGTAGATCTATTCAGTTTGGATCAGAGGGAGTTCGTCCGAATTGTGGGGGAGTTAGTGCAGCCATTTTGGGGTCAGGCATAGGTGCCCTGCTCATGGACTCCCGTTTGTAGGGGGGTTGATTCAGGTCTCAGAGGCGGTGACCTTTACCCTGCGAGACGCTGGGGCCAATGTCACCTCAGTGCTGTGACCGGTGCGCGCGTCCTCTGCTTCTTGAAATTAGCAGTGGCTCCCTAGTAGAGGCTTGCCACGGTGGCCATTACTGGGTCAGGCATCAAGTGTCAGTAGTGCGTCGGTCGGAGCAGCAGGGCAGAGATGAGGCAGGGGCCCCTGATCCCCTTAATAAAATCTCATGGGATTTAAGTGGTTAATTACGCGGACGACATTCAGCTGATGTTCTCCACGGAAGGAAAGCATGCTGTTGATGGAGCAGGGTTTTCAATTGAAAAATTATTGAGATTTAAACTCCAGTTTATGTTGTTTGTCGTGATTAAAATTACTAGTTTATAATTAATAATTATTAAGTTGTCAGAAATCTTAATTAATCAACATTACTAATGAGAGAGAATTACACGTGGGAATGCATTTATGTTGCTTTATTAATACGTGGACTAAGTTAGAGAGTGAATTAATTAAATGTGCATGTTTAAATGTGCTGTCAGTTATTTGTTTAAATGCAAATGCTTAAAAATAACGTGCTTTTTAATGCTTCTTTATGTCGCAAATGGCTAGATAATTACATACGCATAAGGGTATTAGTGGGAATTAACACTGTATAATCATTATGATGTGGTAACGTTGTTTTGTGTTTCTTTTAATTAAGATGGTCCGATTTGGCCTAAACCAAGATGGCTGCTATTTACAGCCTGCACTCGAGTGATTGAGATGTGACGAGAGGCCTTGCTGAAAATGGTTGAAAACCACCTGACCTCAGCCTCTGTCTGTATTGAAAATTTCCGTGAGGACAGCAGTTCCAGGCGAAATGCCAGTTATGTCAATTGTCCTTGGAGAAGAATAAAGCCACAATGGACTATGATAAACTTGTGGTGGCATCGCAATGATTCCGAGGAAGAACATTTTGCAAAAGAAACATTTGTAGTTTTAGCTTCCTTCTTCCGTGTTTTTATTTTTGTGATTTTTCTGAACGGAGATTTTTGGATGTAACTAAATTGACATCCTTTCCTGCTCGCTTCGCTCAGTGGCTCAACGGACGTTTGGAACTTGTTTGTAACTTTTATTTTGCAAGTTTCAGTATAAATATTACTAGACTAGAGAGGGTGTTGTTGCTTTTGCGTGCATTTCTTCCTGAACCTATGCCTGAGAGGATCTGCGCTGAATACGAGGACGGCACTTTGAGAGACTTTACCGAGAGGCTGTCCAGATTTGAAATATGACATTTAGCTAGAATAGGTAAATATGAGAATAACATAATAATGATTTTGCTATTGATTGATTTCCATTTGAACTAATTTTTAGATAAATAATTAATTGCTTAAATACGTTGTTGGTGGTTATTTCTTTGTCATTTATTGAGTTTCAAATGTATTTTTATTGATAATATCATGACTCAAGACAAGATCATTTTGGTCGCATTGGCCTCAGTTTAGATGCAGATCATTTAGGATTTCTCTCTCGTATATTCAATGTGGATAGAGTAATTGAATGATTGTCGGTGTGATGGGCCCTAGCGTATGATGAATGTATGTGCGTGTGACTGTGGAATTACTCTGTCCATGGAAGTAGGGAGAATTTATATGCTCTGATCTGCAGCAGTTTTCTGGTAGCAGAGGATGGTTAGATTATTGTCTTGATCTGATAAGATTGTTTATATAGGTTTTGGATCTATTGGTTTATTGATTATTGATGTTGATATATGTATTAACACTATATGTTGAAATTGTCGTATTGAGTTTTATGTAGTCTGTACGGCTTCTGGAATGTTGGGAGCTGGTGACGGTTCCGTAGTAGGGCAGAGGGAATTGTGTGCTGCTCTCGGGAAAGACGGGATTGTTGGAATTACCTGTACGTATGCAGGAAAAGCGTGTGACAATTGAAGTTGCACGTCACATTGTCTGGGTTCGGAATTAGTGACATCGTCGTGTGTTGCTACTAGAGATTTTCAGTATAAAAGGGTGTGTATGGTAGCGAAGGTTATTTGTGAAACTCTGGTTTAAGTCCCAGGAATCCGTAAGGATTGCCGTTAAAGCTTATCACTGGAGAGGTAATAGGTATTCTCTGAGCTTGTCAGAAGGACTGGGCAGAGGTAAGCGCTGCTTGGTTAACGTGTGTAATAATTCTGTAGTGGAACAGACTGTTTGCTGTTCTCGGGAAGGGGAGGATTCTGTGTGGATGTACTACATTTTCTGGTGTGAAAGTGCGTGAATGTAAGAGCATTCAGTTGATTGTGAAACTCTCTAGAGCATTCTAGGAGGAAACAGTTAATGGATGTATGTTAGAAGGGCAGAGTAGAGGGATGTGCTACTGTGTCAACGAAAGTAATCATTCCGTAGTGGAGCAGAGGTAAGCGCTGTTCTTGAGAAAAGCGGGATTCTTGTGAAAAAGATTTTTCTTTACTATTCTGTGGTTAGGGAAGCAGACAATGGAGATGTTTTTATGTTGTAACTAATAGATTTTTGAAAAATTCTGACACGAAGTCTACTGAAAGGGTTTTGTAAAGGAGGGGTAGACGAGTGACAGGAGACAGGAGAGAAGCAACTGCAGCGACTGCTGACGTCAGAAAGACCGCGCTGTGATTGGACAGTGGGTTGGGACAGTGCTTCCGCTGTGATTTGTGCGTTGGTGTGAGCCGCGCAGGGATTGGAAGGAGTCATCCTATATTTCTGTGACGTAGACGCTCCAGGATTGGTGCGTCAGTGTGAGTCGCGCTATTATTGGACAAAATATCGTACAGTTGAGGAAAGGACTAGAGGATTGTGATATTTGCAAAAATGTATTACCAAACGGAGGAAAAGAAGAAAAAAACATTATTTAGTAAGATAAAAAGATGGTTTGACAAGGATAAGGATGTAAAAACTAGAGAAGGTGAATTGTTACCTCCGACAAGAACTCCAGCATCCTTCATGGTTGCGAAATATGGGTATCATACCTGTATTTGGTTAGACAATTGGGCTAAGTACACTAGGGAGGATGGTGTTTTAGCTTTCCCGGAACATGGTTCATTTAATTTGGCCGTGTTGAGAAATTTACGGGAGAAGATGATGAGTCTAGAGCCTAGATCAAGGCCGACACAGTTCGAGGCATTGGTAGAATGGGAAGATGAGGTACATGAGCGAGAAAAACAGAGAAGTGGGAATCAGTACAGATACATGTTTGGGAGGAAATATGATCGTGAAACTCATCATGATCGAATGAGGAGATGGCGAGATGCTAGTATGACAGAGGGATTATATCCTATGAGAACTGTTGAAGAGACAGAAGAAGAGAGGAAAGGTGCAGGGAAAGTACCTGATGCAGAATTGAGAAGGTATGGGCCTAATGATTATGAGGACGAGGTCTTGGATGACATGCTCTATAAGAGACCACCTCCATATAGACCGGAACAAGAAGTGAGGACACCAGTTGCTACTCCTATTAGAGAAACTTTGAAGATCATTAAAACAGAAGTTGCGACCCCTGATCTGAAAGGTGGTAGCTCTTTCACGGAAAGGGAGAGAGAGGAAGAGCGAGAGAGAGAGAGTGCAATTGGGAATGAGAGAACAAGAGAATTAGCAAAAACGACATCTGAGCTGACTGAGAAAATTAGAGAGCTGACGAAGAATTTAGAAGCTGTTACAGTGCCTGTAACTATAGGTCCGGTTGTGCCTATTTTTGTTAAACAAAGGATGGGTGAAAATGGTTTGACGGTTCCTTTCGTGGGAAATGGTTTGGTTAATTCTTCAGAAGAGTCTGGAATGAGGATGGAAGAAAATAATTTAAGACAGCCGAGACATGACACATGTGGTAGAGAGTTAAATGTACAGCCTAATTCAGGATTGAATACTGGTTGTTTAGGAGGATCGATTTTGGAACCACAGAGGGTTACAGAAAAAACGAGTACAGTGAAAAAGTCTACAGAAATAACAGCTGAAGATTTGAATGATTGGTTAAAAGTTCTTCAGAAGAAGGATAAAGATTCACAAGCAATTGATGTAGCTAGGTTACGTACAGAAATGGAGGAACATATAGCAGGAACAATTCCTATAGAAATGTTGAAAAATCATCATGATGGAGAATTGTTATTTATGTGCAAGAGCATTACCTGGAGGGCTAAGAGTACACATGACAGGTTAAAAGGAATAGCGAGTGAATTGGGAGTTGACATGGATAAGGTGAAAGTTTTGCAGAAACCTTATAGAGTAGATTTCACCGACAAGGATATTGAGAATCTAAATGGTGCTGGCAGAACAGGACAGCTCAAGGAAATGATTGCCTTATTGCGAAAATGGGGTGATGTAGAAAAGTGGAAAGATAGGTGGTACAAGAAAAGGGAAGATTCAGTGGAAAGGACTTACTCAGCATTTCCCATGAGAGAAAAAGAAAAAACAGTGGATGCCTATCCTATGAGAGAAATACCTGGAGGAGGATATGTTCATGTTCCATGGACTAGACAGTATATTTTATCATTTACGAATGATTTCCCTCGATTGAGAGAAAAGCCCGTCGGGTGGTATAGGCAGGTAGACAGGTTTGTGAAATTGTCAAAAGTGCTGTGGATTGATCTGAATAGTCTGTTTGATATAATTGTTCCAGCAGACTTGTGGGCAGAATGCAAAATAGTTATAGATTGGCCTACTAAGGAATACCCAAGAGAACCAAGGACAGGAGCACCGGACCCAGAGGTCATGAAAAAATACGAGCAGGTCATAGTGTTCCTGAAGAATAAGGTACCTCCTAAAGAGACAGATTGGGTTAAGATAGATCGAACACATCAGGAAGCAAAGGAATCAGGTCATGCTTTCTATGAGAGGTTGATACTGGCTTTTAAACAGTTCAGTGGAGATGAACACCTGGGTGACAAGGATTTGAGTCATTTTGTATACAGGTTTGTATATGGCTTGAGACCTGAGATCATTTAAAGAATAAGGGAGCATACAGTCGATTGGCAGAGTAAGAAGATTGATGAAATTTTGAGACATGCGAAGTACTTTAGTGATGAGATTGAGGCAAAACAAAGAAAGCTGAAAGGGAAAGCAATGTGGGCACAGGTGAAAGTGGCAGAAAGACAAGAAGCACATTTGGTGGAACAAGCAAATAATCCAGGAAATAGGCCCAGATATGGCACAGGAAAAGGAAAAGGGAATCTAGAGGAGGCTAAGAAACGTTTCCCTTGTCACAACTGTGGACAATTGGGGCACTGGAGATCCGAGTGTGTGAATCCACCATTAGCGAATAATGAAAATAAATCATTGAATCAACAGGTGCAGAACGAGGGGTGTAATAACCAGCAGCAACAGCAGAAGGTGGTCAGACAGCAGAGTCAAGAACCGAAGCCGCCTTTGCCGCAGAATAGAGGGTTCCAAAGATATAGTAAGGACTCTGGATTCTACAATGAAGAGCAGGTAAACAAACCGAGACGTATAGATCCAGTACAACAATACTGGTTGAAAAATGAGGGGAGTGAGTCTGAAGGGGACTATTGACGGTGCCGAAGAGAGGAAGAAGAGTGCATACTTGGTGCAACTCTAGAAATAGACCAGGCAGGACCATTTGTAGATGGGAAAATAAATGGGGAGAGTGTTACTTTTTTGGTAGACACAGGAGCGACAAGATCAACTGTCAGGTCAGCAGATATTAGAAATCTTCCTCTCTCGGACAAAGCAATCCAAGTGGTTGGTGTAGCAAATACACAGATTAAGACTCGTCTTACTGAACCAGTAAGGGTAAGAATAGGGAAATTCTCAGACATGCACAGATTTGTGGTCTGTGACACTAGTCCAGTGAACTTGTTAGGTAGGGACTTATTGTGCAAGATGAATTGTACAATTTTTTGTACTCCGGATGGAATAGCTTTTGAGACACGGGATGAGGATGTCTTGTACAAAATGACTTTAGATAATAGAGAAAATGAGATTGTTGGGACATATGCTGTGTTTAATTCAGATGATTTGCCACAAGAGTTGAGACACACAGTAAAAACAGCAGTTTGGGATTTTACTGTAGAAGATGTGGGATTGATGAATAATGTAGATCCAGTGAAAATTGCAGTGAAAGAGGGGATTGTTTATCCTAATATCCCACAGTACAGATTGACACCAGAAATTATTGAGGGAATAACTCCTATAATTGACAAGATGATTCAGCAGGGTGTTTTGAGAGAAATACTGAGTAGCCCGTGTAATTCACCAATAATGGGGTTGAAGAAACCTAATGGTAAATTCAGGATTGTGCAAGATTTGAGGAAGATTAACAAAATTGTGGTGGCATGTTGTCCCATTGTGCCAAATCCGTCAGTGATTTTGTATCAGATTCCTCATGATGCTGAATGGTATACAGTGATTGATTTGTGTCATGCTTTCTTTTCAATTCCATTGCATCATGACAGCCAACCGATTTTTGCATTTAGATTTGGACAGCGTATTTTAGCATGGTGTCGTATCCCACAGGGGTATACAGAGAGTCCTTCGATATTTAATCAATTGCTAAAGAAATCTCTGGAAAGTTTGACAATGCCTGAAAACTCAGTTTTGGTACAATATATCGATGACCTATTGGTGGCATCGAAGACACGTGAAGCTTGTGAAGTAGATACCATAGCTTTACTGAATCATCTGGCTGATGGAGGGTTAAAGGTGTCTCCAGCCAAATTGCAATTTTGCAAGAAAGAAGTACATTATCTTGGACATAATATTGAAAAAGGTCTGAGAAAAGTGACCGATGACAGGATTAGAATCATCAAAGGGATGAAAGTTCCAATGACCCAGAGAGAAGTGAGGATGTTTCTGGGAATGGTGGGTTATTGTCGTCAGTGGATAAGTAATTTTTCACTGATAGCAAAGCCATTGATTAAATTGACAAAAAGTGAGGTGAGAGATCCATTAGAATTGGATGCAGAACAAATGGCAGCATTTGTAGAATTAAAGAGCAGAATGTGTGAAGCTCCTGCATTAGGGATGCCAGACTATGAGAAGGAGTTTGAATTGTACTGCAGTGAGAGAAATGGATGTGCACTTTCAGTGTTAATCCAGAAACATGGCCAGCTGAGAAGGCCTATTGCGTATTTCTCATCGACACTTGACCCAGTAGCTGTGGGTTTACCAGGTTGCCTGAAAGCAGTAGCTGCTACATGCAGAAGTCTGGAACAGAGTGAGGGAATAATAATGGGATATCCTGTACGGGTATTTGTACCTCATGATGTGGCGATTCTTTTGACCAGAAGCAGAACTCAATATATGTCACATAGTCGGCTGACTAAGTATGAAAAAATAATTCTGGGAGCATCAAATGTGACTCTTGAGAGATGTGTGAATGTGAATCCAGCAACACTATTGCCAGACACTGAAAATGTGAGTGTGGGAGATGATGTTGATCATGATTGTTTGGATGTGCTTGATTACTGTACAAAACCGAGACCAGACATAAGAGATCTACCGTTGCCTGAGAGTGATCATGTGTTGTTTGTGGATGGATCATGTCTGAGGACTGATGATGGTGTGTTGAGTGCAGCATATGCAGTGTGTAAAGTTTCAGAGGTTATGGAAGCTTCGTCTTTGAAAGGAGTAAGATCTGCTCAAGTGGCTGAATTAGTGGCATTGACGAGAGCTTGCAAGATTGGGGAAAATTTGAGAGTGACTGTGATGACTGATAGTCAATACGGATTTGGAGTTGTTCATGACTTTGGCCAGCTTTGGCTACAGAGAGGTTTCCTGACCTCGAGTGGAACTCCTATAAAGAATGCTGAAGTGATTGGAAAATTGCTTGAGGCGATACAGCTGCCTAAAGAACTAGCAGTTGTAAAATGTGCTGCTCATGGACAAGGAGATGATTTTGTTACACTTGGCAATCGATTTGCAAATGACATAGCACAGTATTGTGCAAAGAATGATAATTCGATTAACAGGGAAAGAGAAAGGGAAATGTCTTTTTGTTCTGTGATGTTTACTAATCTCCTGGAAACATGGGATGAGGTGAAACAGTTGCAGGATGAAGCAGGAGATGAGGAAATGAGAGATTGGATTAAAGCAGGTTGTGCTCCAAGAGAGAAAGATCATGTTTGGATCTATAGAGATGGAAGACCAGTTATGCCGAATAGCATGCTGTCAACAATGGCAAGGATGTATCATGGCCAGGGACACCTGGGAAGGGATGCTATGATTAGGTCCTTTAAACAAACATGGTACAATGCAAAATTCAGACTGATTGCAGAGAGCATTTGTCAAAGATGTTTGATTTGTCAGCAGTTCAATACTGGGAAAAAGACAGTGGTGAGTCTGGGGACAATAGGCAGAGAAGGAGGTCCTTTTACCAGAATGCAGATTGATTTCATTGAAATGCCCCAAGTTAACAGATTGAGGTATGTTTTAGTTGTGGTTTGTTTGTTCTCAAGATGGGTGGAGGCATATCCGACTAGGAGAAATGATGGAATAACAGTGGCAAAGTTGCTGTTGAGAGAGTTGATTCCTAGGTACGGGTTCCCAGTGACAATTGAGTCAGACAGAGGGGGACACTTCTACAATGAGCTCATGGGTTTTATTTGTGAAGCATTGAGCATACAGCAGAAACTACATTGTGCTTACAGACCAGAGGCTTCTGGAGTTGTTGAGCAGATGAACGGCACAATTAAAAATAGAATTGGAAAGATGTGTTTAGCTACTGGAATGAAATGGCCTGATGTCTTGCCTCTAGTGTTAATGACAATTAGAGCTACTCCAGACAGAACTACTGGATTGAGTCCACATGAGATATTAATGGGACGAGCGATGAGACATGCATTTGTGCCAGTCAACAAGTTGATGACAATAACTGATGACATGGTTTTGGATTACTGTAAAGGCCTGGCTGACGCAGTTCATTCTGTGTTTCACCAGGTTGGAGGAGACGCTACTACACTTGAAAAGAAGCAAGCCCATGATCTGAGTCCAGGTGACTGGGTGAGAATAAAAGTCCACAGAAGAAGAAATTGCTTGGTTCCAAGGTGGGGAAGACCAAGACAAGTCATTTTGACTACAACGACTGCAGTGAAGTGCGCTGGAGTAAAGAACTGGATCCATGCAAGTCATACTCTGAGAGTGCCAAATCCAAAGAATGGGATTGGAAAAGAGTATTTTGAAGAATCGGATTCCAGTGATGACGAAGACACTGAAACAGTGAGAAGAGAAAAAAATCCTGAAAGGGGGGGAAGGAGAAAAAGAGTCAGGTGATTCTTTTTTCTTACCAGACAAAGTTTCAAGAGTTTCAAGAGGAGCATTGCAAACCTCAGAAGAAAGATCAGATTCTGGAAAGGTGCCTGAGGTTTCAACAAGCAAAGAAAAGAACAGTTCCACAGAAACTATTGCTGAGACGAATGAGGAGGTTGAAAGAGATCCACCTGAGATTGCTTCTGAAGAAGTAGGGTCAGAAGAAGATAGAGAGGGACAGATTGCGGAAGACCCCCGAGGAGGTGTAGGAAACATTCCTGATAAGCTAGGTGAAGGGACAAGTAGACAGCAAGAAGATTGCGTGCCGGAGACCCGAGGAGGGACAGAAGTAGGGAAATCTCAAGTGGTGGAAAAGAAGAAGTCTGTGGAGCAAAAGAAAACTGTAGTTGAACCAGAGGCGAATGAAACAGAATCAGATGAAAATGAGAATGAGGTTTCAGAGGGTCGAGTTCTGAGGAAAAGAACTTGGATTGGAGAGAGAAACAATCGAGAAGTGAAACAGAAAAGGAGTGTAAAAGGAGAACTTTGGCCTAACAAGATAAAGAGGCTATGATATCGACTGACACGAGTGGATTCATCAAAAGCTGAACAGGTGAACGAGGTGTCGAGTCAAAATAAAGCAAAAGAAAAAGAACAGAGGAAATCAAAAGAACCAGAGGAGATCAAAAGAATAAGAAAACCCAACCAAAAGTACAGATCACCGGAATGGACATATGTGGCACTGCCTGAAGAAGAAGGAGAAGTGGCAGAGAGTCAAGTCAATTCGGAGGGGATCTTGAGAAAAGTGGTTGAGGAAGAGGAGAAATCTGTTGGAATCCTGAAAGTTATTCTGACTGACATTGGAGAAGAGTCGGATGCTCAGGATATTGAAGACTTGATACAATTTGATGTTGCTGAAGAAGGAGTGAAAAGTGACAAGAATCCAAATTGAATGAACTGAAGAAGTCACTTGGAGAAAAGTAAAGGAGAAATTCAGTGAATGCTTGCTGCTCTAGAAGTTTAAGTAGTGGAGTAGTAGAGGCTAAGTCAAAAGACACAGTCAAAGTAATAACATGGCTAACACTGAGAATAATCAAAGTAGATGTACCTTTATGAAAAGATGGTGCAGAATGTGCTGCTGCTGTACAGGACTATTAATGCTATTATGGGGTGTGCTTGCTTTATTAGTTACTTTTAGAGTTACAATAGACACTTTAGGAATACATAATGAGAATATGACTAATGTAGGGAAGAGTTCACAAAGAATAGTGCCAACTAGAATTAGTAATACATATTTACACAACGATAGGTCAATTAATGATTTTTCTAGTAATGTTTTTTCAAAGTTGTTGTACGAATACGTGAAGACAATGGAAGTAAGGGATTGCTACGTTTGTATGCAGTTGCCTGTATCCATTTCAGAAGGTGTTACTTATCACCATCTTCCAGCCACGTATGGGATTTCATGTAGTGTGTTGATTAGTGTTTTTTATCTTTTAGGGAAAATAGATTATGAAATGTCTAACAAGAATAATATTTTTGGACAATTACTTATGAATAAGAGACTAAGGGCCTCATGTAGGTAGCCGAATACCGGTCGGTAACGGCCGATTTTCGGTAATTATACCGTTACCGACCGGTATTTTGGCTTTTGAGATGTAGGGGGCTCATTTCTGCATTCGGTAATTTACCGAATCGGTAAAATTACCGAATCGGTAATTTTACCGATTCGGTAAATTCCGAATACAGAAATGAGATGTAGGGGGAGTGTGTGTGTGTGTTTTGGAGTCGGTATTTACCACCAACTATTAGTTGGTGGTAAATAATGAATGGATGTGTTTAAGCGTTTTAAAGCGCTTAGAAGTGTGCAATGTGGCAGACATACATGCCCTTAGGGCATGTATGTGTGCCACATGTGCACACATGGCCGTCTCAGGGGTGCAACAGGGTGTCAATGTGACACCCTGCCACCCTTGCATGTGTTCCCCCCATTACCGAATCGGTATTTACCGATTCGGTAATGAGGCATACCTTCCCATCAATGGGAAGGTATGCCTCATTACCGAATCGGTAAATACCGATTCGGTAATTACCGAATTATTCTGAATCGGTAATATTTACCGACCAATTACCTACATATCATTTACCACTTCATAAATACCGAATCGGTAAAATTCGGTATTTATGAAGTGGTAAATGTGTCCCTACCTACATATGGCCCTAAATCCTGCTAAAGAAGCTAACATTTTAGGTGAGATTTTTATTGAAACAGAAGAATTAACAATAGATTACATTTTTAGAAACAATTTAACTTGTAGTTTGAAGGTAGAGGAAAAAGCTTTTTTAGATATGGTTGAGAAAAGAAGAATAGGTATGCATGAAAAGGCAGGAGATTATAAAATGAGTGAGACAATGTGGGACATTGAGATGGGAAAGAAGTTGAAGGAAGGGGCCAGTCCAACTTTGGCTTTAGATGCATCATTGAAGGGTAAACTATGCATTACTAGAAGGAAATCCCAATATGATACATATTTTGTTGGGGCTAGTGAGTGTCATGATACATACTTTATTGCAACTGGGTGGGGATTCAAAGGAGGAGAAGATCCAGTTTTCCCGGGAGTGTATTATATTTGTGGGAACAGGGCTTATTACAGGTTGCCTGACCATTGGTATGGCACATGTTACGTTGGCCTGGTCTTTCCAAAGATATTTCATATAGATAGAATAGAAGATGCAGAAGAAATTAATTTACTAACACGCTTTAAAAGAGAAACTTGGTCAGAAATTGTAGGAGATATTTTTGGAGCTTTGATACCAGCAGTGGGAGTTTCATTGAATGCATATGGAATTCGAAAGCTGTCAACAGTGGTGGATCGCTTATCGACAAGTACCGCTGGAGGTTTTTTAGTAGTTAATACTGAGATGGTTGCCTTACGTGCAATGTCTATGCAAAATCGACTTGCCCTTGATATTCTATTGGCAAAAGAGGGTGGAGTCTGTGGAATTTTGAAAGTTCAACATTGTTGCACTTATATTCCTGACGAAAGCAAAGATTTAAAGGTCTATATCAAAAATATTACTGATTTGCATGAAGAATTGGTACCACTGGAAGCTGAAAATATCTGGACTAAATTAGTTAATAAATTTATTGCTGTTAAGAATTTTATAACTAAAATAGGTAGTACTATATTTGGTAAGATTTTGTTTCCTTTGACATGTGTGATTGCTGCTTTATTGCTACTTAAATTGGTGTGTGTGTGTTGCAAAAACAGGGGAGGGAAAAAGAAGATAGTGAGAGAAAATATTGAAAAGAAACAAAAGAGGTCAAAAAGAGACCCACGAGAAATAGAATTGGAAGAATTAAGGGAGAGTGTATATTTGGAATCAAGAAGAGATGATGAAAGAGAATCTGGTGTGTAGTGCTTTGAAAAGACATTTCCAATTTCTCCTAAAAATTGGGCTAATTTTTTTTTTGGGTTGGTTTTTGTGGTGATAATATATCACCAAAGGGGGGATTGATGGAGCAGGGTTTTCAATTGAAAGATTATTGAGATTTAAACTCCAGTTTATGTTGTTTGTCGTGATTAAAATTACTAGTTTATAATTATTAATTATTAATTTGTCAGAAATCTTAATTAATCAACATTACTAATGAGAGAGAATTACACGTGGGAATGCATTTATGTTGCTTTATTAATACGTGGACTAAGTTAGAGAGTGAATTAATTAAATGTGCATGTTTAAATGTGCTGTCAGTTATTTGTTTAAATGCAAATGCTTAAAAATAACGTGCTTTTTAATGCTTCTTTATGTCGCAAATGGCTAGATAATTACATACACATAAGGGTATTAGTGGGAATTAACACTGTATAATCATTATCATGTGGTAACGTTGTTTTGTGTTTCTTTTAATTAAGATGGTCCGATTTGGCCTAAACCAAGATGGCTGCTATTTACAGCCTGCACTCGAGTGATTGAGATGTGACGAGAGGCCTTGCTGAAAATGGTTGAAAACCACCTGACCTCAGCCTCTGTCTGTATTGAAAATTTCCGTGAGGACAGCAGTTCCAGGCGAAATGCCAGTTATGTCAATTGTCCTTGGAGAAGAATAAAGCCACAATGGACTATGATAAACTTGTGGTGGCATCGCAATGATTCCGAGGAAGAACATTTTGCAAAAGAAACATTTGTAGTTTTAGCTTCCTTCTTCCGTGTTTTTATTTTTGTGATTTTTCTGAACGGAGATTTTTGGATGTAACTAAATTGACATCCTTTCCTGCTCGCTTCGCTCAGTGGCTCAACGGACGTTTGGAACTTGTTTGTAACTTTTATTTTGCAAGTTTCAGTATAAATATTACTAGACTAGAGAGGGTGTTGTTGCTTTTGCGTGCATTTCTTCCTGAACCTATGCCTGAGAGGATCTGCGCTGAATACGAGGACGGCACTTTGAGAGACTTTACCGAGAGGCTGTCCAGATTTGAAATATGACATTTAGCTAGAATAGGTAAATATGAGAATAACATAATAATGATTTTGCTATTGATTGATTTCCATTTGAACTAATTTTTAGATAAATAATTCATTGCTTAAATACGTTGTTGGTGGTTATTTCTTTGTCATTTATTGAGTTTCAAATGTATTTTTATTGATAATATCATGACTCAAGACAAGATCATTTTGGTCGCATTGGCCTCAGTTTAGATGCAGATCATTTAGGATTTCTCTCTCGTATATTCAATGTGGATAGAGTAATTGAATGATTGTCGGTGTGATGGGCCCTAGCGTATGATGAATGTATGTGCGTGTGACTGTGGAATTACTCTGTCCATGGAAGTAGGGAGAATTTATATGCTCTGATCTGCAGCACAGTCTCCTTGGGCTCTTTTCAGGCTTGTATGAGGCAGGTCTCTGACTGGCTGAAGGCCAATTCGTTACAGCTGAATGCTGGGAAAACGGAGGTACTGCACTGCTGCGCAGCTAAAATGTCTAAACACATTCTGGGCGAGTTCCGGCTTAGGCCAGAGGACGCCCCTATAGCTGCAGCAAAAACAGTTCGTAACCTGTTGGTTATGATGGACGAAGATCTTCAGCTGCAATCTCAGGCTAACAAAACAATCAGCACCTGTATCGCCCTGATGAGAGCTCTTCGCCAAATTCTCCCGCTACTCCCTAATGAGGCCAGGTCCCTGGTGGTCCAGAGCGTGATCCTGAGCAGACTGGACTATTGTAACTCCCTGTACCTGGGTGCTCCCCAATACATTGTACAGGGATTACAAAGAATACAGTCCATGGCAGCCAAACTGGCCCTCAGGAGACAACGTGATTCATCAGTAACACTGGCACTGAGGGACCTTCACTGGCTGCCTGTTAAAGACAGAATCAGTTTCAAGTCGCTGGTCACGGTCTACAAAGCCCTACACAACATAGGCCCGTTACCTTTATGCGAACGATTCTCCTGGTATGAACCAAAAAGACTTCTCTGGTCCACTAGCCAAAGCCTGGCATCCGTTGCTAGAGTAAAACTTGCTAGGATGGGGGGCAGGGCTTTTAGCACGGCAGCAGCCCGCCTCTGGAATAAGATTCCCCAAGATCTGCGACAGGCTAAAACGCTGCTGGGCTTCAGGAAAGATCTTAAGACCTGGCTTTTTCGCCAGGAATAGGTAGCATCGATCTTGACTAGTGGCTGTTCGTTTTATATGCTTCATGTTATTACGGTCTCTCAGCGCCAGGATACCCGTAGGGTGGCAGCCGCGCTATACAAAAACGTATACAATACAATACAATAAGTGGGATAGCTGGGGGTTTTCCTGTAATGTCACTCAACTTGCCCGATCGTCGGTGCAGACTGCAAGTCAGTGCAGGATACTGGGCCTCATGTGTGAAATGGAGGGTGGCTTACCGGAGCAGCGGCCATCTTATGTTCAGGCATAGGCGATTTGCAGCGACGCCCAAAAGTAGCGGTGCTTATCAGTAGTTCACAGTCTTGTTACAATATTCTGCAATCCTGGGTCCCGGGTAGTGAGGGGCTCTCTTGGATTGTCTCTCAAGGTGTCGGTGCAGTTTGCACTATGTAGGCTCTACGGAGGCTCTCCGGGTCAGCGGCCATCATAGGGTCAGGCACAGGCAGTTATGTTGCCTTGCTCGTCAGTAGCTCACAAACTGCTAGACTCTTTTGCGATCCAGGGTCCCGGATAGTTGGGGACTTTCAAGGTTTATCCCTCAGATTGACGGTGCAGTTTGTACATCCACAACGGGATACGGGGCGGCCATTTTCAGGTCAGGCATTGGCGATTATGCGGTGAAGAGCTTGAATAGCTCAGTGCCTGCTCGTCGATGTTTCGGTTCTAGGTCCTGGGTTGTCGGGACTCCCGCGGGTCAAATGCGGGGTGTCCAAGCATCGCATGAGGTCTGCTGCGCCGCTGCGTTGCATGCATCCGGGCGTCCGTTACAACCCTTTGAAGTGGGGGTCGAGAGGAGGGTTGGACCCCTTTGTCGGCGCAATCCAGGTAGGAATACAGCAAAAAGTGAGTCCGTTGTAGGTCTGTTGCTAGCTGCGATGAGGATTTTAGGCGGGTGACCGGGTACACAGGGTTATTAACCTATTTTGATTAATCCCAACCCTGGAGCTCAAGGAGAGAGCTCCTACACCGCGACCATCTTCTTCTGGGGGAAGCGGTTGACGTTCCGGAGGTCTAAGATAGGCCGCAGGCCCTTGTCCTTCTTTGGAACAATGAAGTAGTGGGAATAACAACCACGACCTACTTCTGGCATCGGAACGCGCTTTATGGCCCCCTTGGCCGAGTGGGCCGAAACTTACAGCTGGAGAAGTGACAAGTGACCCCCCCGACATGCGGTGGTACTGAGGTGGCATGGCTGGAGGGGTAGACTTGAAGGGGAGGGAGTAGCTCCTTTGGACTATTTGCAGAACCCACCTGTCTGAGGTTCTGGAGCACCTGTGGGGAAGGTGATGGCAAATCCTGCCACCCACTGGCCTCAGGTGGGCCTAAAACACCAGACTAGGAAGGTTTAGAGGTGGCGGTGGCAGGGGAGGTGGTGGATTGACCCGCCCGCTGTCCTCAGGACCCACCACGGCGGGTCCCACGTCCGCAACTGCGCTGAGACCGTGGCTGCGCAGGCTTGCGGGTCTGAAAGGAACGCACCTGGGCGCGCCGACCCTGACCTCGAAAGGACTGAAAAGTGGACCCCGAGGGCGTACGCGTGGTGGCGATACCCTAGGACTGGGTCTTAACCCGAGAGTCCTTAAAGCGTTCCAGGGTGCTATCCACCTTATCACCAAAGAGGCGTGTGCCATCAAAGGGCATGTCCAACAAGGTATTCTGGACATCCCCAGAGAAGCCAGTAGTTCGGAGCCAAGCATAACGACGGAGCGCCACTGTTGTGGAAAGTGCCCTACCGAGAGAATCGGCTGTGTCAAGCCCACAACGAATAGTACATTTTTGCAGCATCTCTCCCTTCGGTAATGGCTTGGTAGAGAACCGCCCGTGCTTCCACAGGACACTGAGGCAACACCTGTGCCACGGTGTCCCACACAGAATGAGAATAGCGTCCCAGCAGGCACGCAGTATTCACTGCCCGCAACCCAGTGCTGGCAGATGTGAAAATCTTTTTCCCAAATTGCTCCAGTTTCCTAGATTCCTTGTCCATAGGAGCAGAAGGGAACGCACTCGGCGAGGCAGAAGCCTGGACAACCAGACTCTCAGGTGTCGGGTGTTGTGTGAGAAAGCTGGGAACGCCTGACGCCTGGCGATGGTGGCGTGCCACACCCTTGGCTACCAGAACTCCTGTGTAAGGTTTGATCCAGGTGCTCAACAGGATATCAGCAAGCGCTTCATTGAAGGGCAGTAACGGCTCCGCAGAGAAGGACTGCGGCTGCAGCACCTCAGTCAGGAGATTGGTCCTGATAGGCACAGAAGGGAACTTGAGGTTAAGAGCCTCAGCCGCCCTACGCAACACCACTGAAAAAGTCCCAACTTCCTCCGTGGCCACGGAAGAAGGGGACAGAGTACCAGGGTGTGGAGAGATATCCAGATCTACTGGACCCTCCACATCGACTTCCCATTCAGGCTCATCCTCGCATTGAGCTGCAAGAGGGTCCTCAGACCCCTCCCACTACTCCCCTTCGTCCACCGGTTGTTGAATAGGACGAGGTGCCCTAGGAAATGGGATAAACTCCTCTCCAAGCAATGGAATGGGAGGGTAAGATACCAGTCCTGGTTCGGCGCCGTCCGGCATCAGCGGCGGCGCCACGCCCGGCACCGGCGCTGGCACCGAGGCCCAAGCCGAGGCCAGAGCCGGCGGCGCCGCAGGGTATGGTGCCAGTGCAGCCGAGGCCAAAGGCCGTGGCACGGAGGCAAACCCTTCCGATGCATCCGCGGGGCCCGAAGGTGCTCCAGAGCGACCCGGCGGGACAAACAAATGGCGCAAGGCCGACATGAAGGCCTGCACCTCATCCGAAATCATGTGCGGTCCCGGAAAGGGTGGGTAGGCCGCAGGCAACAACGGAGGCTTCAGCTGAGCCGTGGGGGAGTGACCGCCTACCCCCTCCACCGCGTCTGGCGACCAGTGAGGGGTAGAGGAAGAGTGACATCGCTTCTTTGACTTTTTATGGCGCCTAGACTTACCTGTCCCCCATTCCCACGGGGGATGCTGATGGCTCCGCGACCGATCCCTCGACCTCCCACGGGATTGGGACATCGATCAGCCCTGAACCGATTGTCGGACCTCCAACAACTTGCAGGAACACTCCCGCAAAGCTTTCGGCACCATGGCCCGACAATCGGGGCACGCCTCGGGGTCATGGGCGTGCCCCAAGAAGAAGAGACACACATCATGCAGGTCCACTAGTGACATGTTTCTGCGGCAGGCCCTACAGGACTTAAACCCGGGCATCCCTACAGCACCAGGAATCAAGTACCCCACAAAACAAGTTGTCAGTAACCAAGTTAAAACTTTTTTAACTAGGGGTACCGCTGTTTCTCAGATCTGCGCTGCTGTGCGGAAAAAGAAAGAACTGACGTCAGCGCGCATGGGTGTGTCTAAGTAGCTCTGATTACGTCATCTTGGCGGATACGATGCCAGCGACATACGCAGAGCTGTACGACGACGCCTGCCGATGTGCAGGGGTACTGCTGACGAAAACTTTCTGGATCCAGTCTGACGCCTGGAGATCTTCTAAGGTAAGGAATCTATCACTAACGTGTCTCTTTCAGATATATAACTTTGCAACCGTGACTTTCCCATAGAGTTGTAAGGAGCTCGCGGTCTTGTTTCCTCACTGCACCCGTCCTCCGTGGGCTCCCTGTCTCACTACCTTTGGGTTGTTCCTTAGGGTCCCAGCGATTCTACATGCTCTAGGCACTGTGTCTAGTCAAGTGGTGATTGTTATACCATTTTCTTAGTATATGGTTCGGTCTCCCCCTGGGGCCCGCTGTGTATGTGCTATGTATGAATGTTCTATTGATCCAGTATTGTGTGCTTTGTGTTCTATTCTCGTGTAGAGACTAGTAGAGAGTGTTATATTAATAAATACATATTTTTATATAACTACTGTGTGTTTCTCCTTTCATTTAGTCATTCGGGAGGTGATTTTCTTGTAAAACAAGCTGCTTTACATTCCTAAAGGCTACTCTCCACAGCTACCACTAGGATAGCTTTCTAAAGGTTATCTTTGACCTCATACAACATAAGGGTCATGTGGACTGGGTCAGGGTGCCCATGTTAACTAGTGGGCAGCATATACCAGGCCACCTTCTCACAGAGCAGAGTCTCCGTTTTTAAGGGGGGAAGATACGGTTGTAGAGCATACTTTTAAAGTTTTGAAATGTATAGTACTGAGTTTGTGGTGGTGTTAACTGTGTTTGCTGGCAACCAATCCCGGCCGCTCCAGCTACAATTACACTTTGCACTTTTTATCACTGGGCGGAGCGCCATTTCTACTCCGCTCGGTTGGGTCAATAACACGCGCCATTTTGGAAGGTGAGCAGTCCAGTTCTTGGACTGCTCCCGGGTGCCTATTTATTGCACACCACTACGCTGTGGCAAGTCTAAAGGGAACTTTTATACAAAATGTTGTTTTGTATTCCCACGTACAATAATTTCTAAAGGAATGCTACATTTTTTTATGTCAACAGTAAGGCATACAATAACTCAGAAATCTCCAAGAATACATACAACTTTAAAAGAACCAAAGATTGAAAGTATATTAATGACTACAATACAGTGATTTTGAAAATGTGGAATGTAAACATGGATATTCAAAATATTGCAGATGATTCAATTGCTGTTGCTCCCTATGTTAAATCATATATAACCATATCTGAAAAGACAGAGATGAAAGAAATGTGGGAAGAAAGAAAGAAATTGTACAGCTTCAGCTTGAAAATGCTTTCCCATCGAGAGATTGGATCATTTGAATGTTCGGATCGCTTGAGCTCTGCAAGTTTATATTCACAGTCAAGAGGAAACATTTGGGTAAGTCTAGGTCTTGCTGCCACATGAAATAGAGTATTGAAAACATTACAAGAAAACGAATACTTAGCACTGAATGAACCAGAAAGTACAGATGCGGTTAAAACTAATATTTTGGATACATACTATCCCAAATGGAGTCCACATCTCAAAAATCTATGACTGTATGAAATGCTTCAACAATACAGCTTTAAAAGAAAAGTTACAGAAAATGAATGAAAATATGCAGTAGTTGGATGTGAAGGATGTTTGGTAAAACATGCTAAAGGAAATCTTATTAACCACAGAAAACTGAGTTGTGAAAGTCCAGATAAGAGGGAATTTTTCTATTTAGCACTTCTGAAACTTGGCGTAGTGAAACAGAATTACTTGGAGATTTCAACTGCTATGAAGATTCTTTTAATGCAAGTAAAGATAGTATTCAGTGTACCATTTTTTCTATATATCTACAAATGTTAACTGATTAGATTGAACAAGAAAGTATTATTGTAGCAGAAATAGCTAGAGAAAGTTCTCAAGATAATCAAAGTTCGGGTCCACTAAGTAAAGATCCACTGGGACAACCAATTATCAAAAATGAAGCAGCAATAGCCATGAATGAGGTAGAAACTGCAATGAAACAAGTGCAACAGGATATTATTCAGTTGGAACAGTTAGAAGAACAACTAAATATTGAACAGAAAGAAATATATCTACAAGTTAAAGAACAGATACAACATGGTTTGCTACATGAAAAAAAGAATGCCCATGTTCATCTTTTAAACCTATTCTAATGTGCATCAGTGGTCAAGCTGGATCAGGAAAAAGTTTCTTAATTAAAGTTTTAACCAGTTATCTACACAAAACTACATAATCACAATGATCTTGTGTTGTAACAGCTCCAACTGGATTTGCAGCACACATCATTGAAGGAATCACTTTACATTGATTACTAATGCTACCAGTTAAACATGCTAATAATTGGAATATCAGAAGCTCTGGAGAAGCTTGTTATGAAGTCTTTAGAGTTTTGAAATAAATGAAACTCTTAATTATTGATGAGGTGAACATGTTCTCAAACTTAATGCTTGCCTTTGTACATTTGAGAATGCAACAGGTTTAAAAAACAGATTACGATGTTCTGTTTAGACGAAAATATTTACTTGTATTTGGAGATCTACTACAACTTACTCCTGTAAAAGGACAACCTGTTTTTAAAACAGTTGTTCATGAAGAAACTAAGAAATCTTTGGGAAGTATTGGAAATGTGAACATTTGGTTACAGTTTGAATATAAAGAACTTATTAAGAATATGTGAGAAGCAAGTGATGAAGATTATGGAAGTACTCTTTGAGATATAAGAATTGGTGTCTTGATGAAATATGGTAAACAAGCTTTAGAAAATTGGCTTCTAAGGAACTTGTTTACAACTGGAACACAGCGGCTGAAGCAATGTACAATAAACTTGGAGAAAAGAAGTCTATAGTTTGTCTAATGCCTTCACTGCAAAAGTGTTCTACATTTAATCAAGAACTTTTGAAAGTGGAAAAACAGCAAATAGTGGAAATTGAAGCTATTGATAAAATTAAACACCAGGGAGTGACTATTGTTTTCACAGAGAAACTACAGGCTAAATTGCATTATTTGGAAAAGTTTGTATCTAAAACTGCATGCTTAGAAAAGACTTTACATGTTTGTATAAACTGTGGGGTAATTTTACGTCATAATTTTAATGTAGAAGATGGTTTAGTAAACTGAGCAATGGGAAAAGTTGTTGATATTGTAAAATTTCAGAACAGATATGGAATAGAATTTTTGATTATAAAATTTGATCAGATTAAAGAGGTAAGACAGATTGGGCATTTTGTTGTACGTTTTTTGCTTGTGAAAGACTTGTATGTTCGCAGAAAACAGTTTCCTCTGTCTTTTGCATATGCAGTAACTATTCATAAATCTCAAGGTTTAAGTATAGACAGTGCTTTTGAAAATATCAGAAGTACAGTGTTTAAAGAGGGAATGGCATACGATGCATTATCTCGAGTAAGAAGATTGTCTGGTTTGTATTTGATGGATTTAGATGAGAAAAACTTTAGTGCTGATGCAAATTGTGTAAGAGAGTATGATTGTTTAAGAAGACTTTATACACCTGATTTAGGTGAATATCCCATATCGGAGAAACGTGTAGTGTGTCCAAAACAGAAATATGTCAAACATTCAACTGAGCTTAAAAAAAGAAAACAGTTGAAGAGAAACCTAAAGGCGTAAAGAAACAAAACAAAAAATGGAAAGTGTTGATGACATTGTAGGGTACCAGTTTGAAAATAGTTCAGGCAGTGCTTTAAATGGGCCAGTACTCACAGGTACTGAGTACCAGCACTTTTTATTCTGGTGTTATTTTAACATATCCTTGTGTTGTAATATTTCTCTCGCTTTTCTCTCACACAAAACACGCACAGGCAAGCAGGTAAACAGACAAACATAAGCAGACACTCACACCAAAGAATCAGGTGGGATTAAAGCCATTTTTGTATAACAAGTTAACCTGTTTTGTTTATAGAAACACATTTCTCATGGGTTTTGGTATGTGCTGCAACTAGTATAGAAGTCAATAAGCATCGTCATGTCTTGCCTTTACCCCCGCCCCTAGCCCCGCCTACTCACCACATTTTAAATGAGTACCTGCACTATTTTTCTCCCATTTAAAGCACTGAGTTGTGGTATAAACTGTTATGCTAATGTGATTCTGAGTGTTGTGTTTTATCTACAAGATCTTCATTATGAAATTATGGGAAAGTATGAAAAAAGATTCTGTTCTTTACTACATTATGTATTTCAACAGTTGGTGACTGACAGAAGTAAAAGCCATTCTGCTTCTGGCATTCGGCATCTTTTGGATATATGTACTGATACTTTGACATTTACTCTTAATATACAATAAGATGCATAAGAATTTCTAATCTTTATGGTTGAAGTATTAGAACACCAAGAAATACAGATTGAAAACGTATTTGGACTACGTTACAGATGGGATCATAAATGTGAAGAGTGGTAATTTACTACCACTACTGAAATACAAACAGAAAGATTCATATACTTGAAAATACCAGATTGCAAATCAGTTCCTTTTAACAAATTGATAAAAACAGCCAATCAGGATGTGAGATTTTCACATTGTAGATCAGAGATGTTGGCTACATTACATATAGATGTTACAACATTGTACAGAAGATGGAAGAAAATTGGAAACGAAAATTAAAAGACTTAATGCACGTCAAATATCTAGTTCAGGAAGAACTTTTATAGCAGTGGCTATTATTTTCCATGTTGGACCTACTACAACAGCTGGACACTATGCTGTATATTTAAACTTTTATAAAGGATGGATACATTGCATTGATGCCCACTTGGAATTCCACCATATTGCCTTATGAATTACCAAATTCATATTTGCTATTTTGGAAGCCAAAGTTTTAAGTACATTATTCGGCCAATTGGAAAGATGTGAACAGAAAGTAAACAGGAATACAACTATTACATTTTATAATTAGTGTTTGGAGTATTATTTGCAGCAATTGATATTGCATTTGGAAAATTCTGTTTAAAAGAAAATAGTTTATATATTTGTTGTCTATTTTGTACCAGATATAAATGAGAGTCTATATTTTGCAACTGTATTTGAGGTCATTTAGATGAAGAAAGTAATTAGCAAAGTGTAGATAGAAAAGCACATATTGCACATATTGAAAATGATGCTTTACACTGATTTTTGTTTTTTCTACAATCAATTTGATTGTTTTTTCCCCCACTGTTCAATGAGGATACCACATTGAAATCACTGTGTCTGGTGAAGTTAAGTGGAATCTGAAAACAGCAAAAAAGGGAATCTGAAAATGTTATGTAATTCTAAAATTATGCTGAGTTGCTAAAATTATAATATTATAAATTCAGTAATATATTATCACTAAATAACAGTTTTTCTTCTTCTTCTTTATAGTAGGTACTGTATAGAAGTTTGAAAAGAGTTTTAATGCTGTTTGGAAAATGCTACTCTAACACTCGTACTGAGCAAAGTATCTAAATTTATGTAAAAGGTAAGAATACATAATATAATATGCATGATAACGTAAACATTTTTTAAAGTTTAATTATATGTTATTTGTTTCTAATATAAATAATGTTGATCCTTTAGACTACTTGAAAACTGTCATTATGATGCTCATGTAATCAGGCAGTCAGTCATCCTTTCACATAGATACTACCCATGCACTTATCCATTCTCTGAAGCACAAGTTTTGCACTAATAGCAAAACACAGTTATTACCCATGCATTCTTTCTTTTACACAGACACTACCCATGCAGTCATCCAATTACCCAGGCACTACCGCTTCACTTATGCATTCATCCAGGCACTACTGATGCACTCGTGCAATCACCCAAGCACTACTCTCCCACTTAACTATTCACTCAGGCACGACACATGCATTTATCCATTCACTCAGGCACTACCCATGCACTCATCCAATGACCCAGGTGTTACCCTTGCACTCATACTTTCAAAAAGGTACTTTTCATACACTCATCAAATCACCCAGACACTACCCCTGCATTCATGCATTCACCCAGGCAGTACCCCTGCACTTGTGTAATCACTCAGGCACTGTCCATGCACTCATAAAATCACTTAGGTACTACTCTTGCACTAGTTAACCATTCAGTCAGGCATTATCCATCCACTCATCCATTCATTCAGGCACTACCTATACACTTATTCAATGACCCAGGCATTACCCTTGCACCCATTCTTCTACTCAGCCACTACTCATACACACATCAAATCAACCAGGCACTACTTCTTTAATTATGCAATCACCCAGACACTACCCATGCACTTATCCATTCTCTGAAGTATGTCTTACACAAATAGGAAGCCACAGTCATTACCCTTGCATTCTTTCTTTCACACTATACACTCATCCAGTCACCTAGGCAGTACCTCTGCACTCATGTATCACTCAGGCACTACCCACACAGTCATCCAATCACCCAGGCATTATTTTTGCATCCAACCATTCACTCAGGCACTACCCATGTACTCATACAATCAATTAGGGACTACCCATGTACTCATGCAATCAATTAGGCACTACCCATGCAGTTATGCAATTAGTCGGCCACTACCGTTACACTTAACCATTCCCTCAGGCACCCCCATGCATTCTTGCAATTACCCAGGCATTACTTTGGCAGTCATCCTTTTACTCAAACAGTATCCATGCACTTCTCCAATCACCCAGAAGTTACTCTTACATTCATAAAGTTACTCAGGCACTACCCATGCACTCATGCAATCACACAGGCAGTACTCCAGCACTTTTGCAATCAACCAGGCACTGGCCATGCAATCACTCAGACACTACTCTTGTACTCAACCATCCACTCGGGCACTACACATTCACACATCCATTCTCCAAGGCACTACCAAACCACTCATCCAATGACCCAGGCACTAGAGTTGTATTAATCCATTCAGTCACACACTACACATGGACTAATCGATTCACTAAGGCACTACTCATACATTCATGCAAAAGCACTACTCATACATTCATACAAAAGCACACTCAACCATTAACTCAGAAACTACTCATGCAGTCATCTATTTACTGAGGCACAACCTATGCACTCATGCAATCACCCAGGCAGTATGTTTGCACTCATGCAATTACCCAGGCACTACCCATGCACTCATGCAATCACTCAGGCACTACTTTTGCACTCAACTATTGACTCAGGCACCTCCCATGCACTCATCCATTCTCCAAAGCACTACCCAAGCATTCCTCCAATGACCCAGGCATTACCCTCAATCAATCAATCAATCAGGGGTTTATATGGCGCACTACTCACCCGTGAGGGTCTCGAGGCGCTGAGGGGGCAGCTCCGGATCAGTCAAAGAGCCATGTCTTGAGGTCCTTCTTGAAGGTATGCAGGGTTGGCGAGTGTCTGATGTGCATGGGGAGCTCGTTCCAGGTCTTGGCTGCGATGTAGGAGAAAGCTTTCCTGCTCGTTCAGTCTCTGCGGATGTGGGGGACCTCTGCCAGGGCAAGGTCTGCGGAGCGGAGGTTTCTCTTGGGTACGTGGAAGGATACTCTCTCATTGAGGTATTTGGGTTCGATGTTGTAGAGGGATTTGAAGGCATGGGTGAGGAGTTTGAATGTGACTCTTTTCTCAACAGGGAGCCAGGGGAGGACTCGCAGCGGTTGGGTCATGAGTTCATGACGCGGAGTTCCGAGGACGAGTCAGGCAGTGCCGTTCTGGATGGACTGGAGTCTGTGTAGAATGGTTTTGTTGATTCTGACGTAAAGGGCGTTGCCGTAGTCAAGTCTGCTGGTTATGAGTGCATGGGTGATGGTCTTTCTGCAGTTGGGGGGATCTACATGAAGGTTTTGCGGAGGATGCACAGGCAGTTGAAGCAGGTGGAGGCGACGGCGTTGATCTTGCGGTTCATGGAGAGGGAGGAGTCGAGGATGATGCTGAGGTTGCATGCGTGGTCAGTAGGAGTGGATGGATTCCGGAGGGCGGAGGGCCACCAGGTGTTGTCCCAGGTGGAGTTGCAGGATCCAAGGATGAGGACCTTGGTCTTCTCTGAGTTGAGCTTCAAGCAGCTGTCTTTCATCCAGGCTGCCACTTTCTTCATTCCTTCCTGGAAGCAGAGTCTGGTGTCTTCAGGATTCTTCGTGAGTGAGAGGATGAGTTGGGTGTTGTCGGCGTAGGATACAATGCTGAGCCCATGCTGTCTGAAGATGGCGGCGAGGTGGGCCATGTAGACGTTGAAGAGCGTGGGGCTGAGAGATGAGCCTTGGGGTACTCCGCAGTTGTAATTGGTGGGTTCGGAGAGGAAGGGAGGGAATCTGATCCTCTGGGTTCTGCCGGCGAGAAAGGATCGGATCCAGTCAAGGGCGGTTCCTTGTATCCCTGCGTCCTGAAGTCTGGCTGCAAGGGTGCGATGAGAAACGGTGTCGATGGTCACAGAGAGGTCTAGGGGACGAGGGCCGCGGTGTGTCCCTGGTCGAGTAGCACGCAGATGTTGGCAGTGGCGGCGAGGAGAGCGGTCTCGGTGCTGTGGATGCTGCGGAATCTAGACTGGGAGGTGTCTAGGATGGAGTTCTCTTCGATGAAGGAGGTCAGCTGGGCGTTCACTAGCCACTCGGTGACTTTCGCCACAAAGAGGAGAGAGATGGGCCAGTAGTTTTTCAGGTCTATTGGATCGGCCATGGGTTTCTTAAGGAGTGGTTTTACCTCTGCCCATTTCCAGTCGTCTGGGAAGATGCCGGACATGAGGGAGGCATTGATGGTCCATCCTAGTTCGAGTGCGATGGTGCGAATGTGTGCGGTGGGCAGGGGTACGTAGGGGCTCCTGAGTGGGTATTCTGCATGGTAGTTGTGGTGTGTTCGATGGTGGCAGGATTCCAGGTCATGATGGTTGGCCTATCGGCAGCATTGGGGGGGGGGGTATTGTCAGGCGTGGGTTCGTTGAAGTTGTCATAGAGGGCCTTGATCTTCAGGTGGAAGTATGAACTGAGCTTGTCGCAGAGTTAATGGTAATGTGTGATGTCCATGGCTTCGCTGGTGGTTTTTGTGAACTGCTGTATGACGTTGGACAGTTCCTTGGCTTTGGTCACGTTGGTCAGGACTTTGTATCTAATGAAGGTCCGTTTGGTGTCCCTTATTCCCTGGTGATATTCCTTCAGGGCGCTCCTGTGGGAGTTTCATGCTTCTGTCGTTTTCTGATTTTGCCAGGATTTCTCTAGGCATCTGCAGGAGCGTCTGCCTTCCTGTAGCTCCGTGGTGAACCAGGCGGCCTTCAGCGGGCGTTGTTTGGAGGGGTGTCGGAGGGGTGCAAGTTTGTCGGTGCAGCGGGAGATCCAGCGGTGAAATTCTGTGGCTGTGGAGTTGGTGTCAGTCATGGTGTTGGGGGAGGGTGGTGATGAGGAGTTCTTCTGTGATCTTGCGGCAGTTTCTTTGTGGCGATCACGGCAATGGCTTGGGTGCACTGGTGGTGTTGAAGGTGAAATGGACACAGTGGTGGTCCGTCCAGGGAGGATGGACGGTGTGGCTGAACCGGATGTTTGTTCCTCCGGCGAAGATAGGGTTGAGAGTGTGTCCAGCTCTGTGCATGGGCATGTTGACCATCTGCTTCAGTCCGAGGTTGGCAAGGTTGTCGAGGAGAGCGCTGGTGTCGGGGTCGTTGCGGTTGTCGAGGCAGAAGTTCAGGTCCCCAAGTAGAATGTAGTCGGTGGAGGTGGTTGCGTGGGGTGCAGTGAGCTTAGCTATGGTTGCGGACAAGGTGTGGGGTCCCAGCGATCTGTAGATGAGGGTACCCCGTACCGTGGTCCTGGGGCTGGTCTGGATCTGGAAGTTGAGGTGTTCTGTGTTGGAGTGAGGGTCGCTTGTGCTTGACATGGAGAGGCGGAGGGGGGTCTTGTGAGCGATGGCGAGTCCTCCTCCTGGGCGGTGGGACGGTCCTTTCTCTGGATCTTGTAGCCGTCGGTAATGGCAGTCGCGATATCGGGGCTGGATGTGGCGTTGGTCCAGGTTTCAGTGAAGAAGGCAACATCGGGCGAGATTGTGTCCATCAGGTACCAGATCTCTACGGCGTGTGGGTGGAGGGAGCGCACATTGATGAGGATGCATGTCAGGGTGTCAGTGGTGTGTGCATTAGGCGGGCCTTAAACTCATCCTTTCTCTCAGGCACTACCCATGAACAGATCCAAATATTCAGGCAGTACCCCCACACTGATGCAATCACTCACGCACTAGTCCTCCACTCAACATTTCACTCAAACAGTACCCATGCACTCATCCATTCTCTCAAGCACTACCCATGCACTCATCCAATGACCCAGGCACTAACCATGCACTTGTCCTTTCACTCAGGCCCTACTCATGCACACATACAATCACCCAGGCACTACCCCTGAAATTATGCAATCACTCAGGCTCTACCTATGCACTCCTCTAATTACACAGGCATTACTGTTGCATCCATCCTTCCACTCAGGCAATACCCATACACTCACCCAATCACCCAGGCACTACCCCTGCACTCATGCACTAACCCAGGCACTATCCATGCACTCATGCAATCACTCAGGAACTACTGTTGCAATCATGCATACCATCAAACACTACCTATGCACTGATCCATTCACTCAGGCAGTACACATACACTCATCTATTCACTCAGGCACTAACCAGGCAATCATCAAATCATGCAGGCACTACTTCTCCAGTTATGCAATCACCCAGGCAGTACCCATGTACTTATCGATTCTCTGAAACACAGGTCTTGCCCTAATAGGAAAACGAAGTCATTACCCTTGTATTGTTTCTTTCATACAGGCACTACCCATCTAGTCATCCAATCACCCAGGCAGTTCCCCTGCACTCATGATGCAATCACTCATGCAGTACACACGCAGGCATCCAATCACCAAGGCACTATTGTTCCATGCAACTATTCACTCAGGCAGTATCCATGCACCCATTGATTCACTCACACACTATCCCTGCACTCATGCAATCACC
This sequence comes from Triturus cristatus, assembly GCF_964204655.1. Taxonomy (NCBI): domain Eukaryota; kingdom Metazoa; phylum Chordata; class Amphibia; order Caudata; family Salamandridae; genus Triturus; species Triturus cristatus. The sequence goes on from NC_140584.1 coordinate 8,550,000, forward strand.
CAGGTACTACCCCTGCACTCATGAAATCATTTAGGCACTACCCATGCACTTATGCAATCATTCAGAAACTATTCTTGCTTTCAAACATTTACTCAGGCAGTACCCATGCACCCATTTATTCCCTCAGGCACTAACCATGCACTGTTCAAATGATGCAGGCATTACTCTTGCAATCATCCTTTTACTCACGCAGTACCTATGCACTGATCTAATCACCCAGACATTACTCTTGCACTCATGAAGTCACTCAGACACTAACCATGCATTCATGCAATCACTCAGGCACTACCCATGCACCCATACAATCACTCAGGCACTACTATTGCACTCAGTCATTCACCCAGGCACTACCTATGCACTTATCCATTCTCCAAGGCACTACCCAAGCACTCCTCCAAAGACCTAGGGACTAGAGTTGTATTAAACCTTTCACTCAAACACTACCCATACACTCATCCATTCTTCCGAGCAGTACCTATGCACTCATGCAATGACCCAGGGATTAACCTTGCACTCATCCTTTCTCTCAGGCACTACCCATGCACTAATCTAATCACCCAGGCAGCATGCCTGCAGCCATGCAATCAATCATGCACTAGTCTTGCACTCAACTATTCACTCAGGCACTAACCATGACCTCATCCATTCTCTCTGGCACTACCCATGCACTCATCCAATGACCCAGCCATTACCCTTGCACTCATCTTTCACTCAGGTACTGCCCAAACACTCATCCAATCACCCAGACACTATCCTTGCACTCATGAAATCACACAGGCACAACCCATGCACTTATGTAATCACTGAAGAACTATTCTTGAATTGAACCATTGACTCAGGAAAAACCCATGCACTCATCCATTCACTCAGGCACTACCCATGTACTCATCAATTCTATCAGGCACTACCCATGCACTCATCCAATGACCCAGACATTACCCCTGCCCTCATCCATTCAGTGAGGTACTACCTATGCACTCATGCAATAACCCAGGCAGGACCCCTACACTCATGCAATCACTCTGGCGCTGCCTACGCAATCATCCAATCACCAAGGCACAATTTGTGCATTCAACCATTCACTCAGGCAGCACCTATGCACTCATCCATTCAGTCACACACTACCCCTACACTCATGCAACCACTCAGGCACTACCTAATCACTGATCCTATTACCCAGGCACTACCCTTGCATCCATCCTTCCACTCAGGCAGTACCCATATACTCATTCAATCACCCAGGCACTACTCCTGTATTCATGCACTCTCCCAGGCCCTATCCATCCACTCATGCAATCACTCAGGCACTACTGTTGCAATCATGCATACCCTCAAACACTACCTATTCACTCATCCATTCACTCAGGCACTACACATACTCTCATCTATTCCCTCAGGCACTAACCATGCAGTCATTGAATATTGCAGGCACTACTTCTACAGTAATGCAATCTCCCATGCACTACCCACGTACTTATCCATTCTCTGAAGTGCAAGTCTTTCCCTAAAAGGATGACACAGTTATTGACCTTGTATTGTTTCTTTCACACTGGTGCTACCCATCGAGTCATCCAATCACCCAGGCAGTCTATGCACTCATGCAATCACTCAGGCAGTACCCACACAAGCATCCAATCACTGAGGCACTAATATTTCATTCAACCGTTCACTCAGACAGTATCCATGTACTCATCCATTCACTCACACACTACCCCTGCACTCCTGCAATCACACAGGCACTACCCATGCACTAATGAAGTCACTCAGGCACTATCCATGCACTCATGCAATCATCAGGTACTACTCTTGCGTTCAACCATTCACTCAGGCAATATCTATGCACCGATCAATTCTCTAAGGCACTACCCATGCACTAATCCACTGACCAAGGCACTAGAGTTATATTAATCCATTCACTCACACACCACCCATGGACTCATCCATTCACTCAAGCACTACTAATATACTCCTGCAAAGGCACTGCTCTTGCACTCAACCATTCACTCAAACAACACGATACACTCGTCCATTCTTCTGGGCAGTACCTATGCACTCATGCAATGACCCAGGGATTAACCTTGCACTCATCCTTTCAGTCAGGTACTACCCATGCACTAATCCAATCACCCGGGTAGTATGCCTGCAGTCATGCAATCACTCACACACTAATCTTGTACTCAACTATTCACTCAGGCACTAGCCATGCTCAGATCCTTTCTCTCAGCCACTACCCATACAATCATCCAATGACCCAGACATTACCCTTGCACTGATCTTTTACTCAGGCACTACCCATACACTCATCCAATTACCCAGACACTATCCCTGCACTCATGCAATCACCAAGGCACCACTCATGCACTTATGCAATCATTCAAGCACTACCCAGGCACGTATCCATTATCCCAGGCACTACCCATGTACTCTCCCAATGACCCATGCATTACCCTTGCACTCATCTTCCACTCAGGTACTAGCCATACACTCATCCAATCACCCAGGCACTATCCCTCCACTAATGCAATCACCCAGGTACTACCCATGCATTTATCCAATCACTCAAGCACTATTCCTGATGTCAACCATTGACCCAGGAACTACCCATGCAGTCATCCATTTTCTCAGGCACTACCCTTGCACTCATCCAATGACCCAGGCACTAAACATGCACTCATCCATTCACTGAGGCACTACCTATGCACACATGCAATAACCCATGCAGTACCCCTGCACTCATGCAATCACTCAGGCACTACCTACACAGTCATCCAATACCCAGGCACTATTTTTACATTCAACCACTCACTCAGGTCATACCTATGCACTCATCCATTCACTCACACACTACCCCTGCACTCATCCAATCACTCTGGCACTATCTATGCACTCATCCCATTACCCAGGCAGTACCCTTGCATCCATCCTGCCACTCAGGCAGTAGCCATGCACTCATCCTTTCTCCAAGGCACTGCCCATGCAATCATCCAATGACCCAGGCATTACCCTGCACTAGTCCTTTCACTCAGGCCCTACACATACACATAACCAATTACCCAGGCGCTATCCCTGCACTCAAGCAATCACTCAGGCACTACCTATGCACTCATCCAATTACCCTGGCATTACCATTGCATCCATCCTTCCACTCAGGAAGTACCCATACACTCATCCAGTCACCCAGGCACTACCCCTGCACTCATGTATTCACCCAGGCACTATCCATGCACTTATGACTTCACTCAGGCACTCCTGTTGCATTTATCTATTCCCTCAAACACTACCTATGCACTAATCCATTCACTCAGGCCCTACAGATACACTCATATATTCACTCAGGCACTAACCATGCAGTAATCAAATCAAAAAGGCACTGCTTCTCCAGTAATGCATTCACCCAGGCACTACCCATGTACTTATCTATTCTCTGAAGCACAAGTCTTGCACTAATAGGAAGACACAGTCATTGACCTTGTATTATTTTTTTCACACAGGCGCTACCCATCGAGTCATCCAATCACCAAGGCAGTATCCCTGCACCTATGCAATCGCTCTGGCACTACCCACGCAATCATCCAATCTCCCAGGTACTATTGATGCACTCATCCATTCACTCACACACTCCCTATGCACTCATGCAATCACTCAGGCACTACCTATGCACTCACCTAATTACCCAGGCACTACTCTTGCGTCCATCCTTCCACTCAGGCAGTACTCATACACTCATCCAATCACCCAGGCATGCAATCACTTAAGCACTACCCATGCAGTGATGCTATCACTCAGCCACTATTCTAGCACTCAACCATTCACTCAGACACTACCCATGCACTCTTCAAATGACCCAGGTATTACTCTTGCAGTTATCCTTTTACTCATGCAGCACCTACGCACTGAACTAATGTTATGTTATGTTATACCATTTTCTGTGCCCAGCTGCCCCAGCAAAGGGGCGTCCCAGCGCTGATAACAGAAAACTGCAAAGCTACCAAAGGGAAAGCCTAGGGCAGAGGAAAGATGTGCATTTTGATTGCCTTACGAAATGACAGATAGTTATCCATGCCACGAATATGCAAAGGTAGGCGTTCCAAAGTTTGGCTGCCAAAGTACAAAAGGATTGACCCCCGGCACGCACCCTCCTCACCCGAGGAACAACTGCCAGATGCTGCCCCATCGACCGTAGTTGGCGGGCAGGAATATAAGGTACACGCAGATTAGCCAGGATGCCTGGCGAAGAGAGCTTTCAAATTTTAAAAGCAATGCAGAGGGACTTAAACTCTACGCATTTGGCCACAGGCAGCCAGTTTAGCAGAAGAGTGGCGTTCATCGTAGAACACATTATAGGCAGGCCAAGAAGTGTTCTGGCAGCAGGGGTTTGAACCCTCTGCAGTCTCTGGATTTCAGTCTTAGTCCCCAAATAAAGTGAACTAGCATAGTCCAATCGAGACAGGATGGAAGCCTGCACAATAACCTGCCTAATGGATGGGTCGAAAAACTCCAGCAGCGGTTTAAGCCCACACAATATGCCAAAGCAGGTCCCTGCCCTTTTCTTGGTTTGAGTCTGAAAGGTAAGGGCAGAGTCCTCCCAGACACTTAGATTTTTTACCACTTGTTTAGGGGCGGGTGTACATCCCAAGGTGGCCGGCCACCAGCGTTCACTCCACAGCTCAGGATCTCTACCTACCACCAAGACCTCCAACTTGCTGGCATTGAGCTGGAGACAGTTGGCAATCCTCCACTCAGCGACAGCCTCGAGGTCGCTCCGAAATTTACAAGCGTCCCGTATAGAGTTGTCAGAGAGTACAACTACCAACTGAGTATCATCTGCATAGATACCACTGTGAGCCCTCTGCTCTTGGCCACCGCTGCTAATGGTTGGACATCAAGATTGAAAAGTGTAAGGCTCAAAGCTGAGCCCTGTGGCACACCATGTATGGAAGTATGGAACATGGAAGCAAACGGGGGAGCTGTTACCTGGAAAGTCCTCTCAGCAAGAAAAGAGGCAAACCAATCCATGGCAGAATCCACAATACCCACTTCCTCCAACCGCTGTAACAAGATCTTGTGAGAGGCCGTGTCAAACGCAGCACTGAGATCTAATAAAATCAGCGCCGAAGTGCTGCCCTCAGCTATAGCCCTCCTCAGATGTTCATTCACAGCTAGGAGAGCAGTCTCAGTGCTGTGGCCAGAACGAAAACCATTCTGGATGGGCTCTAGTATGGTATTGTCCTCCAGAAATCTAGATAAAATGGAGTTAATATAGGCCTCAGAGATCTTGGAGACACAAGGCAGAAGAGAAATGGGACAAACATTTTCTTGCTCTGCTATGTCAAGGTTGTTTTTTTTTTAACAATGGGATCACGCTAGCTTGCTTCCAAGGCCTTGGGACAATTGCCGTGGATAAGGACAGATTAATCAGCTGGCCCGAGGCGAAAGGAGCACAGGCAGTGATTTCATGAATTGCTCAGGCTTAAGGGGGTCAGCCGGAGAACCGGACTTGACCTTACTACAGATCACATACAACTCATCCTGAGAGATCGGCGGGAGAGTGGCCAAAGTGAGCATAGGAAGAGATTTGGATATGAAGTCAGGGCACGTAGTAGCTTGTGGGAAGGTCTTATGGATATTTTCCACCTTCTTAACAAAGAAGGAGGTGAGAACCTCACATTGCTCATTTGTCGAAATCACAGGTGCTGTAGGGACCGCTGATGATTTAAGATCTTTGAGTATCGAAAAAATACTTTTGGAGGGATTACTACTGTTCCTAATCTCAACCACAAAGTATGCTGCCCGTTCAGCCTGAATACCCCTATGATACATCTTAATGGCTGCCTGATAATACCCCTTCGAAATCGGGTCGTAGTCCCGTCTCCAGGCTCGCTCCAGCTTTTTACAGGCTTTACGTAAAGTGATCAGCTTATCATTGCACCAAGGACTGGATTTGGTGGTACGGCTTTTAGACCACTTTGCAGGAATTAGATAATCCAGAGAGTGGAGAATCCAGTCAGATAGTGCCCTATCGGCCGCATCTGGATCATCTGGCATAATAACTGTAGTTGTACAAAGGAGGCCGTGAAATTGATTGATGTTAAATTTGTGCCAAGGGCGCCTAAATGAGAGCTTATAGGGCCCCCTTCAGGCGGGCACAACCCCTGAAAGGGTCATAGATATTAAATAATGATCAGACCAACACACCAGAGTATGGGTCTGGACAGTAAAACTGGATCTGACAAATGTCCTGCCGAGTGGGTTGAAACTGTTGAAACAGTTGAGATGCCGCCAGGTAAGAAATTACCCATTTCCGCATCATCGGAGCTATCAAGATGTAAATTCAAATCCCCGATAATGCTAAATTTGTCAGCTCTCATTGCCAAGGAGTTTATAGTGTCAACAAGTGCAACCCTAAATTCCTTAGAAGGACCTGGCGGGCGGTATATCAATAGCCAAGAATTGGTATAGCTAGCGCTAAAAGCAATCCTGAAGCGTGCACACTCACAGCCAGCAAGAGACTCTTTAACAAAGGTGCATGAGTAACTAGATTTAAAAACAAATGAAATACCACCCCCTCTAGACTCTCTATTCTGAGTAAAAATGCTGAAATCCTGGGGAGCACCAAACCTGGCAAAGCAGCTATGTCTGCTGATAACCAAGTCTCTGTTAAAAAGAGAGCATCAGGAGTTTCATCCTGTAGCAAATATTAAACATCCTAAGAGTGCTTAACTAATCACCCAGACATTACTCTTGCACTCATGAAGCCACTCAGGAACTACCCATGCACTCATGCAATCACTCAGGCACTACTCTTGCACTCAACCATTCACTCAGGCAGTACACATGCATTCTTCCATTCTCCCAGGCACTACCCATGCACTCATCCAATGACCCAGGCACTATTTTTGCATTCAACCATTTACTCAGGCAGTATCCATCTATACATCCATTTACTCACACACTACCCCTGCACTCATGCAATCACCCAGGCACTACACTTGCACTCATGCAATTACTTAGGCACTACCCATGCAGTTTTGCAATCACTTAGCCACTATTCTTGCACTCAACCATTCACTCACGCACTACCCATGCACCCATCCATTCCCTCAGGCACTACCCATGCACTGTTTAAATGAACCAGGCATTACTCTGGCAATCATCCTTTTACTCATGCAGTACCTATGCACTGATCTAATCACCCAGATATTACTCTGGCGCTCATGAAGTCACTCAGGCACTACCCATGCACTCATGCAATCACTCAGGTACTACCCACGAACTCATCCATTCTCCAAGGCACTACCCATGCACTCATCAAATGATCCAGGCAGTAGAGATATATTATTCCATTCACTCACACACTATCCATGGACTCATTCATTCACTAAAGACCTGCCCATACACTCATGCAAAGGCCACTCACTCAAACACTACCCATACACTCTTCCATTCTTCCAGGCAGTACCTATGCACTCAAACAATGACTCAGGGATTTCACTTGCACTCATCCTTTCACTCAGGCAATACCTATGAACTGATCCAATCACACAGACAGTACTCCTGCAGTCATGCAACCACTCACACACTAGTCTAGCACTCAACTATTCATTCAGGTACAACCAACACACTCATCCATTCTCTTGGGCACTACCGATGCACTAATCGAAGGACCCAGACATTACCCTTGCACTCATGTTTCACTCAGGCACTCCCCATACACTTATCCAATCACTCAAGCACTATTCCTGAATTCAACTATTGACTCAGGAACTACCCTTGCATTCATCCATTCTCTCAGGCACTACCCATGCAGTAAACATGCACTCATCCATTCACTGAAGCAATACCTATGCACTCATGCAATAACACAGGTAGTACCCCTGCACTCATGCAATCACTCTGGCACTACCCAAGCAGCCATCCAATCACCCAGCACTATTTTTGCATTCAACCATTCACTCAGGCAGTACCTATGCACTCATCCATTCAGTCACACACTACCCCTGCACTCATGCAGCAACCTCTCAGGCACTACCTATGCACTCATCCGATTACCCAGACACTACCCTTGCATCCATCCTTCCACTCAAGCAACACCAATACAATCCTCAAATCACCCAGGCACTACCCCTGTGTAGGAGATTGGCATCGACTGCATAGTTGCCCCCAACTTTTTGCTGATGTTTTGACTGTTTTATGACTCTAGCCAGGCTGTGGCCCTGCCATCCAGGACCCCAGCCTATCTGCTTCCTCTGTTAAACTATGTGAGTACCCTAGGTACTAACCAATTGGATGCTGAGGATACCCTGCCAGTCCCTTGTAGATGGTACCCTAGGTACCCAGGGCATGGGTCCCTCAGTGGGCCTACCAGGGCTGCAGCACTTACTGTGCCACCCTGGGACAGCCATACAAAATGACACCACCAGACCACTACTGTAGTCTGGATAAGGTGGTGCTAGCACCCCTTACAGGGATATAGGTAGCCTATATCCCACCCCATTACAACACATGTACTCTCATAGGTCACCCCTATAGCAGGCCTTGGTAATCCTACAAGGCAGGGTGCTGGGATATGTGTGAGGGGGGACACCTACCTGAGTAGGACCCCTCTGCAACCTTCGTAAAACCATTACTGGGTTGTTTGTAGTGTAGCCATACCATATACTCTTAACCGCATTATAAGTCAATTGCGTCATCGCGATAACTTGAGTATGGCTACACAGAACCATGTCGTGTTTGGTGTCAAACATGTAGGAATCATACCCCCAGTCCAGCCATGGGCATGAGGGTACGATTCCCCCCTGCTAGAGGGGCGATATGGGAAAAGTGGTGGATTTTAGACACCAATTTAAAAGTGCACAGGTAACACAAAATGGATGCTACCGGCCACCTCCACAACTCTGGCTGCCTGTTGCTGGGGAAAATCCCAGCCTCGACAGCTGGACAATAGGGCTCCTGTGGCAGGGAGGTGCCAGCACCTTCCCAGACAGGATATGTGGATTGGAACAGGGTGGGTGCACCAAATGTCCTTTCAGAGTTGCACGTAGGCCAGCTACAGCGCTTGCATTCTGCATACACCGCTTGGAACCGGTTCATGGGCATCCTGCCCCATGCCCAGGCGGGAAACACACAAAGGGGAGAGGGTGTAGCCACCCTTTCCCGCCTCACCACTGATTGGTGGACACTACTCTGGACACTCCCCTAATCTTGGGGATAAAGGTGAATAACGTGGCCCCAGAGCCTCAGATTAATCTTGAACTTTGGATTCTTGAACTTCGACTTGCTGCTGCCCAGCTGACGGAAGAAATCTCCCTTGGGATAAAGGAGTTATCCCCCTGCTTGGCAGGCACCTGAAACACTGCAAGTGACCCAGTTGGAACTTCGCTGCTCCTTCAGACTTCGACGACCTTCAGCTCCCTTGAGGTGAGTTTCCAGCGCATCCCAGAGGCCAGTGAGTGTGCTCAACGAGTTTGGGCACCGTGGACCGTGTGGGTGCCGAGATCCCCAATACCCCAGGACACCGGCCACCTCTTGCATAGCACAAGATCCTGACCAGTGGGGAAGTTGTGCTTTGACCCGTTTTTGAGCCAACCATCTAACAGCAATTGTGCCAAGTATCAGCGCTCTAGTCCACTCCGGTGGCCCGTGGGTGCCCTTTTACGCACTCCAAATTGCCGCCTCCTGCGGTCCCTTGTCACTCGACTTGTGGGCCCTAGCAGAGGTCAATATTCACAAACGAGAGTTCCCCTGGTTGCTCCAGGCCTGCTCTACAGTCTCCTTGAAGGAGACCTCTCTCAGACCTTGTGGGTCTGCACCGTAGCAGTATTTGTTCATCTTGCGTGGGTTGCGGTTGCCAAGGCTTAGTGGATCCAATCCGGACACTAACACCGCAGCGACCCTCATCCAACGTGGGACAGTTGCCCTCCCGAAGCTGGCCTTCCTTGAAGCCTCCCGGAGTCCGTGGCTGCAGATCCAAGCTACACCACCTTCATCCTGAAGCACCCGACATCGAAGGGCTCTTTGCTTTGAGCCTCCTGGTCACTCTGCTGTGACCCAGACTCTGTCCCCTCTGCTTTCAGGTCCTTTTCTTCAATCTTCACATCTTTGATCTTCACGGCATCATCGACGCTTTTGGCTAGCAGAACTTTTGACTATTTTCCCATTGAAAATCAGCCCGCGACCCGACATCGAAATCGACCTATGCACCCGGCTTCCCTGGGGCAGGTAACAGTGGTACTACGGTACTCTCGAGGTTGTGGGCTATTCAAAAGCTTATCTCTAAAGTTTTAACTTTGTACTCCTGCTAGAAGTATTTTTTAATGTTTTATTTCCAACCGCGACATTCTCCATAGGCTTTAATAGAGATCCCGATAGCAGCTACTTCCACTGCACGCGCCTCCCGTGGGTCCCCTTCCTCATCACTTGGGGTGGATTCTTAAGGGGCAAGCGATCCTAAATGCCCTAGGCATTGTCTGTAGAATTGTCGTGGTTCTTATACCACTATTTTAGTATATGGTTTGGTCCCCCCTTGGGGCCCAATGTTAACAGTGCTATTTATTTGTATCTATCAATGCTTGTTTGATGTATAACTTTACCTTAGCCTCATAAAGAGACTTGGGGATTCTGTTTAGAATAAATACATATATTTTATATATATACCTGTGTGGAATACTCTTTCATTTGGTCATTCAAGAGGTTATCTATGGTAAAACAATAAGCTTAACACTCCTTCAAGACTTAGCCTGAAGGCTGCTCTCCACAGCTACCACTAGGATAGCTTTCTTTAAAGGTTGTCTTTTAAACCTAACATCATAAGAGTCGATTTGGGCTGGTGCAAGGTGGCCATTTTGAATATATCCCGATATGTTGGTCATCCACTACTGCTGAACTCATCCATTCCCTCAAACATACCCATGCACTCATTCAATCACTGAGACAATACTTATACACAATTCTAACATTAATTATACAGACATTCATACAAGCAATCACTTTCATCACATACAATTTTTCTATTTTTTACCAGTTTATGTGGATCCATAAGAACCTTTTTTATAGAGCAATTTTGATTTTTTTGTGTATTTTCTGAAATAAAAACAAAAGAGTCCAACTCTGCTCTTTGTGTTCAACATATCAACATAAGCAACAAAACGAGAAGAAAAAAAACATTTGTGACCTTTGAAGAGCGTCTTGATGATGAAAATAGACAGCTTTCCCACAGACAGTGTTGTAAGGCAGTGGCGACAGTGGATGGCAGCATCTGCCAACTCCGAAACTATCAGGGGTTGTGGAGTGGTGAAAACAACCCCTGCAGAAGTTGATGGTTGTTGTCCATCATTGTTGGCTGCTTCCTCCAGTCTTCGATGCGCCACCTCACGTGCCATGCGAATAGGATGAATGGTCTCTAGATGTTTCTTCATAGAAGAAGTACCACAAGAGTACTTCTTGTCTGAGCCCCTTGACAGCACTTTGTGATAAATACTGCATGTCACCTTTCTTGCGTTTACTTTTTTTTCGCCTTCCGGCACAGTGAAGAAGCCCCATACCACACTCTATTTCCTCTTCCTCACTGGCTCCTGCACCTCCTCCATCTCCTCCATCTAGCCCTCAGGGAATGCTGATGCCATTTTCAATTTTGAAAAATGAAAAACACCCAAAAAAATCAAAATTCCCAGAGTCAACAGAATAGGTAGTGTTCAATCAGACACACCCAAAAAGAAAATACTGTAAGAGGTCTTGGTTCCACCCAAAAAGAGAATGAAAAGCTGTTCAACCAATGACAAGCTTTCTTTCTATGTCACATGGAGTCGCACAGGGGTCGCGCACGCTACACATATCCGTTGCACACCCGTGAAATGTACTTTCTGTCATCTAATGAGGAAAAATGAAAAATCTTTATGCAAAACAGATATTTAAATTAGCAACATTCATATTTCATACTTTTCAAATTATACCAGAGTCATGTCCCCAACGCGAACCCGGAAATATGTGACTGCAGGATTTGTGACCCGTACACGTCCGGTGCACGAGGGTACAACGTACACCAAAATATGCTTTAAACATCTTAAAAATATTGCACAAGAAAACTAATGGTAATTTATAGCATTGAATAATAAACTTCTTTGTTTAAAAAATATATTATTTGAGTGTAAGTATGCATTTAGGGTTACATTTGTGTAACAGATTTGCACACCCAATGCGTAGATCTGCGTCCCGTAAGCGATATTATCGTGTCCACAAAAATCTGTAAAAAACATTTGAAAACACAATAACACCTTTATTACTATTTTTATGTACTGAACAATAAACCACTAGGTTAAAAACATATATTAATTTGTTCTAAATGTGTTTTTTAGAGTGATATTCGTATAACGGATCCACGCATCCATCGCGTAGGGTCGCGTATAGTTAGCTGAGCTAACTATAACTCGCGCCCCCGCAATGCACTGCTGATGACGTCACATATTACATCACTTACGACATGGTCATTGACATCACTAATGACATCACTGATGACATCTCAAATGACATCACTGATGCAGTGTACTCGCCCATTTTTTATTTGCTCTATACATCAACGCGTTAGAATCGCCCTTGATAGATTCTACCACAGACGTCCCCATCATTAATTCTTTCCCTGTTCCAACACTCTTCTATGCAGATGATGCAGTGCTCTTGTCATGCACTGGCAGAGCGCTCCAGAGACTCATAGAGGAGTATGTAAAATGTATGAATAATCTGGACGTGAAGAAAAACCAAACTAAGGGACTCATTAGGATGGCGGACGGAGGCACATCTGCGGTGATGGCGGTGGCAGAAAATGTCCTTTTCCGCACTCCATCGGTGACCCTCGCATCCGCCATATTACGATGGGCACACATAGCCCATTTTCCTACCGCTGCAGAGTTACGTGAACCGCCAGAAATTTCCGTCTGCAACTGTGGCGGAGGGAGTCAATAGATAAACACCGCTGTGCGGAATGACATCCCGTCCGCCGTACAAATCACGATGCCGCAAACAGCCCATCACACCGCATCTGAGAATCCAGCCACCTGGAGACGGTGAAAGCACTACTGCGGAGATCGAAACTCAACTCCTGGTCCCCTCCACGCCGTCCTGACCACTATGGATCCAGCTCTTCAAGCCTTTCCGCTGCTGTACCTCATCCACTACCAGCAAATAAGACATTGCCTCGGACAACGCCGCAGGTACACAAAAACACAACTCCGCATACAACCACAACACACAACTCCTGTGCTGACATACGGTTCCTGTCCACATTAAACACTCTGGTGGGGACGGGTACATATCCCCCAGTGTACTCACTCATGTCCTACCTGATAGAAACCCACACCTCCACATCGGGGTCACCCATAAACGGCGAAGTCACTGCAATCTCACAGAAACGTCACCGCATTGGTGAAGATGCGGGAAAACCTACACACTATGTAGTAGGCAGGGCCTGCACCAGGTATGGGCAGTCCGCCCAGATTCACTGGGATTCACCCTCACCCTTCCCACAGTACACATCACACACCCATTTGAGCACATTCTGCGTGCCCCCCCCCCTGTGCCCCCCTGCACAATTAATCAGCCAGGTGTAGCCAGAGCTTGCACCTCACACATCAAAGGACAAGAGATTGACTGGGAAGGTGGGGGTAAAGAGGAACACCCTGCACAGAAGCTCAGGGGGTAGACAAACCTCCTCGTCACACCTAACTTCCACTCATGTGAATCAAACAGAGTATAATTACAAAATGAAGACTCACACTGCACATGAACATCCACTGAACTGCTCAAGTCCCTCAGAAAGACCACACACTGACACTCTGCTACATACTCATACCATAGGTCAGCAGCAATGGAGGACAATAAATGGGCTAGCCAAAAGTGAAGTGGACAGTGCTGGAAAGCCATTGAGCAAGCCACATAGCATGTGTACATCACATGCAAGAGAAGGAACATATCACACCACCCTTAGGCCCTCAAATCAAACATGGGTGGCACAGTGAGTGAAATTAAAATGAAGTGACCTCTGTGCAACAACTTAGGGATACATCAAGGTAAGCCATGCATAGGCAAAGGAATGATAGGAAGTGTCTGAATTTATACAGTAACCAGCCACACATCTGTGTCAACTTACTTGACATGCGTATGTCATCAACATACAACACATGGCTTATTGTCACACTCCCTGACTGTCAAACACAAGTAGGACCTTCACACATGCCCCTCACCTACCCACCTCACACCTGCAACACTCAACACCTGTGTGAAACACACATAATGGTGAAAATGATGTCCTGTGAGTTCACTGACTACCAATCACACTCCCTGTGGTGCATCCACAAATATCAGACTCACACTCAGGTATGCCTGAACCAATGCTGATACAAAACAAATAGCCAAACACAAATCACACAAACAACATCCACAGAAGTCCAACAAGCCCAGCCATGTGCAGCCAAACAGTGGAAATGCAATGTGACCCTAGACAGAACAGGAATACACAAGATTGTCACTCTGGACAAATGCACAGACACCATACCCCAACACAAACGAGAATTGCATCATCAAAAAACAATCATGAACAATAACTGGGATCAAGGGAACAAATCAGCTAACACACACACACACCACACCAGTCATCATGTAAACATGGTTTCATAGTGTACCACAAGCATGCACATGCATATTCCTGACAAGTGACAGGCCCAAAATAGGAGGACAAACCACTAGTGTGCACCCAAAACAAGTTCATGAACATGAATCCACATTGCTGCATGTGATATACATACAAGAAATGCACACTACACATGCAACACACATATGAATGTATCACAATGCACAAACTACTAACACACAATGTCATGCAAATAGAACAACACACACATTGCACCTATCAGCAGAAAGAGCCAACACAGGCCAAACACTGCCTACATCCATAAGAACAACACAACAGAGGCACATATCAATCCCTCACATAGCAAACTCAGCTGGACATGTTATGTTATGTTATGTTATTTATTTGTTAAAGCGCAAACAGCTGCCCCAGCAACGGAGCGTCCCGGCGCTGACCTAACCAGTACCTGAGGGGAGGGGGGACCAGGGGATGCACACCAAGCAAGTACAAGGTAACATACACTGACAGCACTGCATGCACACCAAGCAGTGTGTGCACAACTACAAACCCAGTAGCACACATATATGATTGCCACACCATTAACTCCCACAACACAAATCATCACAGCACAAACATAACATCACACCACAAACATAACATCACACTCAGGAAGGGTAGCAGTACCTCAGAAAACACACATACACCTTAGCCTTCACCCACAGATGCACATCTCATGGAAACCCAGATGCTAACAACATGACTAGAGGACTGTGATGCTCAAACACATGCACTGCAAATCAGCAACCATGACTGCAAACCAGTAGAAGAAAATATCCTAAAATTAATTGTGAAACTATCCTGAGGGGCACATTGGTCCTGTACACAGATCATCCTCACAGAGCATAGTGTCACACTATGAAGTGGTGGGGAGGCTCACACACTGGCAAGGCATGGGGTGGAAGACATAAGATTAAGTGGTGTGTACATCAATAGTGGACAGGTGCGGAGTGTACAGGCCATAAAGACATAGAGGAGTAACTCACAATGTGTAGGCATCAGAAGCACATATAGGGGATGGTATGACTCCACATACCATACTGGATCAAAAAATGTATCAAGAGACAGCAATGCATGAGAAAACTCACAAATAATGTCAGTGTGGTTGAGCAGCTCTGCACAGTGAACACAAACAGAAACAAGACACATGGCCGATCAACAAACCACAACACAGACTTGGCAGTCACACACTCTGCATACTCACAACTGGCAGCGACAACAAGTAGGTGTCCACCAGGAGTGCAAGGACACACTGCACAGTGCCCAACCTACAACTCCTACATGTGCCCACAATCTGAAGCACATGGCTAACAATTTAAACACAGGCACTCAATACCTGGATCACACATGTGTGTAGTTGGCATTGCAGGGGCACACACACATCAACACTACTGACAATGACAGCCCATTCACACTGTATGACTACTCAAGTTCACATATTCAAATGTACCCATGTGACTATGAAGACAGGCCTACACAAGATGACCACACATCAACACTGCTGTTCACACATCAAGAAAGATCACACAGATATGATGGACCCTGGCAACCAAGCAAGTAATCCTGTGGATAGAATTCACCTCTGTTGTGGTATTGCATCCTAATATGACATGTGTACAATGTTGCAAATCTGACCATAGAATGATTAGGATAAGAGTAGATCATCACAAACAACCATCATTGCACCCTCAAGCCTCAGAGTCAACAAGAACGTAAGTGCCTGTCACCTCTGGTAAACTCTGAAAAAGTAAAACAAGCAATTGGCAATGTTAAAGAGTGCTCCACTCTGAGTATTGACCTGTGTGTCATCCCGTTCCATTCTAGAGTCTTGTTTGTGTTTGAGCATCATTAGAATGCCTACTGGTCGGTTCCTGCTGGCGCTTTGTGGATAGGACATTTCATCCGTAGATTCCTGTTTTACTTCTAATAAATCAACTCTTGTCTGACATATCCAGTGTGCCAGCTTTATTACACTGGCGACGAGGATGGGATGGAATACTGAACAACCCCGATCACACCTTTGATGCCTCAGGATGTTCTTGGGAGGATGACAATTACAAGGTATGTGAGGTCATGACTGGTATGTTGAGTGAGAGAGAGTGGAAGTCGTCCATGGAAAGTGACCCTATGATTATCAAAGTCTGTAAGTTAGTGACTGAAGGTTGGGGGGATAAGAACTCTTAATAAGGACACACGTAAGTTTTGGAATGTGTGTCATGAGCTTTCGGTCTCCTGTGGTTTGCTTTGGAGGGGAACCAGACTTGTTCCACCCCACCCTGTCAGGTAAAAAACTGTTGAACAAGCTCATCAAGAACACCAGGGCGTTTCAAAAACCAAAGAAAGGATCCGTTTACACTACTGGTGGCCCGGAATTGATCTCATGGTCGGGCGCATGGTGGGAGATTGTTCTGAATGTAATGTCTCTGATAAAGTCTATAATACTAGAGTCCAACCTATGGTTGTGCGTGAGGTCCCAGTTCGTTGTTGGCAATAAGTGGTATTGGATCTTCTAGGTCCTATTACTAGCAGTTCCGGCCAGTCTTATGTCCTAGTCTTATTAGACATGTTCTCCAGGTGGACGGAGAATAAGATTACTCCCAGCATTGAGACTAAAGATGTCACCAAATTCTTAGATTAAATCTTCTCCCGAGAGGGGCTACCAGAATGCTTACTTTCTGACAACGGGGTCCAACTGGTCTCGTGGGAGATGGAGGACTATTTGGCAGAAAGGGGAATCAGACACAAGCGCTGCGTCCTCTACCATCCCGAAACCAACAGGATCGTGGTAAGGTTCAACCGTGTTTTAAAAGAATCTATTCAACTGGCCAAAGCCCAGAACAAAGACTGGAAGTCTGAGGTTGGGGAGCAAGTGATGATTTACCGTCTCACACCTCACTCAACCACGTGTAAAGTTCCCTTTGCGCATTTTCACGGGTGGGTTCCCAAAACCCAGATGTTTCAAGCGTGGATGAGGGTCAAAAATGGGAGTGTGGGCTTGGATGCTGGTTCTGGTTTGCCGACTGCTACACCTAGTACTGATTCTAGTGCTGTGTCCTGGCAAAAAGATCAGGACTTAAAGATTGTCAAAAGAAAGGTGTGCTTTGATGCTAGACACGCTGTCTCTCACACTCGCGTGCGTGTGGGAGACAGAGTGCGTGTATATCTTCCCCAGAGGTCTGTCGGAGTCTCAAAATTCTCCTCTCCGTATGTAGTGAAGAAACTTTTTCAGAATGCGGAATGATGGCCGCATTTGGAACTTGAACAGGATTGCTCCTATGCGCACTAACATGCACTCAGGGTTAGTTGTTCCTAATATTCCTCCCAAAGATTTATCTAGATTGCAAAGGAGTTATCGCACTGGAAGGATTCTGGCAAAACTGAGTGATTTTGTTCTTTGTTAATACATTTTTGGTTGTTGTTTTTTTTTCTCTCTTTCCTCCTTGTCTCACTCTTCCTTTCCTCCCAGTCTTGCTTCCTTCTCTCTCTGTGTAAAGGGGGAAGGTGTGTAATGACCTGCATGTCATTGTGTTCTATGCCCCACTCTTTGAGTATTGACCTGCTTATCATCACGTTCCATTCTAGAGTCTTGTTTGTGTTTGAGCATCATTAGAATGCCTACTCGTCAGTTCCTGCTAGCTATTTGTGGATAGGACGTTTCATCTGTAGATTCCTGTTTTAGTTCTAATAAATCATCTCCTGTTTGACATATCCAGTGTACCAGCTTTATTACACATGTGTCACATGCAACCATACCCATACATAAAACCTGTCATTTAGCAAGGACATTGACAAAGCAGACAACAGGAGTAACTGTTTTTATTACATAAGACCCAGATAGCCATCAAAAGTACAAAACAGCAAGGCCATTAGCCAGTACAAATTCAAAGTATGTACATGTGTGCATGAGGAACTGCAAAGGGAATGGGCATCCAAAGTGACAAACAGCAAGGCCATTGGCCAGTCCATAGTTCCAGTGTGCACATGTGTGCATGATAAACTGCACAGGGAATGGGCATCCAAAGTGACAAACAGCAAGGCCATTGGCCAGTCCATAGTTCTGGTGTGCACATGTGTACATGAGAAACTGCACAGGGAATGGGTAACACTGTCCACTGCCATGGGAATCAACCCAGCTCTGGGGATACAAATGGGTAGTCCAGGCACCGCTGTGGGAGAGATGGGGTTGGGAGCGGGACTTTGCCTCAGATCTGGCTGTCAGTTGAACTGGGAGGTGGCTGATTGTCGGGCCGGTTGGAGGACTGGACCTGGGAGAGAGAGGATCAGCTGAGGTAGAGGCATCAGTGGCTGTGGGAGCATGAGGGTTGCTTGGATCGGATGGCATGGTGGCACGGGGAGGTGGAGACATGCTGCCATGAGACACAGTGTGTGAGGGTGAATGTTGAGGGATGGGTCTCAACTTCTTGGGGATTCGATAGCCAAGAATTGTCTTGGCAGGACTGGGAAGTGGGGTGGGCACAACAGCCTCACTCTCTACCAAAGGTGTATCAGGTGCAGGTGGCTCTCCCTGTGGGGATTTGCTGGATCTGGTGGTATGCTAGGGGTGGTCTTGCCTTTTACCTTCCATCCTCTGTTGACTAGGTAAACCCCCCACTTTGCTCTCCTGTCCCAGCTTCACATGGGTGTGGGTGAGAGTTGACATTGTGGGTGAATCTGCCTTAGAGAGGTGTTTGTGCTGAGTCTTTGCAGGCACCAGGTTCACAGCAGACAGGGCAACTGTTTGTTTGTCTTCGGGAGCAGGTGTGGGGATGGGAGTGCCCTTGGATGGGGGTGAATTGGATGAATGTGAGGTTGAGGCCTGCTTCTTGGCCTGATGCCCCTGAGGGTCATATGAAGGGCTTTTGCTATTGCTCTCCTGTGTGCCTGTTGTGTGTTTTAGGGATGGTGCCTGCACTCTGGGCCGCTTGGAGTACTGCTGTTGTGTGCCACATGTGGAGGACTTGGTGCCTGAGGGCTGTGGCTGCTGAAGGGACTGGAGCTGGACCGGGAGCCTGTGACAGCTGAATGGCTGCCATCACTGTGGAGGACAAATATTGGACAGTTTGGTGTAGCCCACCTATATCAGAATGAATGCCCTCCATGAAGGCAACTACCTGTGCCAACTTCTTGTCATGATCCTGGAATGCATTCAGGAGAGCAGCATGACCCACACAGCTGGTGCAAAAGCTCCACCGCCTCAGCATTGAGGGCAGCAGGGGAGACAGGGCCTGGGGCAGCCGTGCCTGGGGGGAAGGACACTCTATCCTTCCTAGGGCTGCGGGAACGGACAGCACTAGTGGTAGCAGCTGGGAGGGTAGGCACTGGACGATGTGTGGTGGAAGATGAG
This sequence comes from Triturus cristatus, assembly GCF_964204655.1. NCBI lineage: Eukaryota > Metazoa > Chordata > Amphibia > Caudata > Salamandridae > Triturus > Triturus cristatus. The sequence continues at coordinate 8,570,018 of NC_140584.1, forward strand.
GCAGATTTGGAACTCCCTTGCCCGCCAACATCGAGGAGTCACCGCTTGAGTCAAATGATGTTGAGGTTGGTGTTTCTGGGCGTGATTCATCCAGGGCACTCCTGTCTCCCTCCGTTGCACTGGTCACATCAGTGAGCTTATGTGTAGCAGTCGTGCCAGAAGTTTCACCACTGGTGTCCATCCCCTGTCCTTCCATGCCCTCGGTAGATGCTGCAAAAGACAGAGACGTAGGTTCAGTATAGTGCCATACTCTCAAACATCATATGCAAGCAAAGCACAAAACTAGAAAATGATACCCCCATGTTGCCCACCACCATGTGCAGTCTGCATGTGCAACCTTTATGCAATCCTCCGAAGATGCATTGAAACATGCATAGTTGACATTAATGAGCCATGTGACATGGACACAGCCAAATAGCTGGCCCGTGCCTCCTTGTAACCTAACACACTAATCTCTGTAAGCATACCTACATGCCTGTAGGTGAGATAGATATACATCTCAGCATGTTGTCTATGTCAAATATGGAGTCATTTTAAGGGAACAACACAGATACTGACTCCCAAATGTCCTTTTGCAATGGCCATAAGCTACTGATATCCACCATGTGGTGCTTTGAAGCACAACAACACTTGCACATTGGTGTCAGATGTGTAGTTCTCACAATTTTCAAGTTAAGCACTGCACACATCTAAAAAAGCACAATGAGATGATGCACACTGCTGTTCACTGCCAGGTGATGTCTATGACACACATAATGCAGCAGATGTCAGAAGGCCACATCTCATTTTGCAATGTCAAGGGTCATTGTATTAAACATATGAGAAAGTACATGTAGCGTAAATGCATGACAGCTGCACTCAAAACAGAGGCCACTTACAAGCCATTGCATCACACTACAAACATCACTGAGCTCCGCAGTGGCTCAGGGTTGGGATACATGCAGTCACTCACACCCAAAGTCACCCTTCCCAGAATACTCACCCCAACTTGCTGCTGATAGGCCCTCAAACGTCCATCCAGCTCTGGCTGTGGCACTGCCAAGATGCGGGCCATTAGTGGTGTCATGCTCCTGTGCGCCAACATTCCAGTCCAAGGGAGCATCATCTCTGCCACGCTTTTGCTCAGCCGGCAGATGTCATCCCACCTCTTGTAACAGTGTGTGTGCCATCGGTTGGAGACACCCAGAGCCCGCACCTTGCGTGCAATGGCCATCCATTTGGCCTTACGCTGGTGGACTTTAAGCTGCAGGCATTGGAGACAAGAAGAGGAAAGTACCACTGTATGTCAGTACAGGAGCATGAAAAAGCATAGCACACCAATACATACATGTTGAGCAGAGGCCATACAGCATGACACGTAGAACACTTTTCATCAAATAATCTCATAGAAATGTATACATGTATGATGATGAACACAGTACCTGGCCATCTCATACACATGCAGAGTGCCGGCACAGAAACCAATGTGAAGAATACATTGGAAATGATGTGTTGGGGCAGTGTCACTGTGTCCAACACTACACACCCCTCAATGTCCTTGGCCAGTGAATGGCTACCTGTGTCATGGAGGTCACATTTAGGGACATGATCTTACATTCTCACACTCTTCTCACAAGGTGTAGGCCTGTCTTGTGCAATCCTCAGGCCTAAGATAGCTCATTGAGAAATAGAGTTGCGGACAACACATATATTTCACTCAGTCCATTTAATGATGGGTCCTTTTACAATTGGGCAGCTTCTTTGCAGGCCAGGGTGACTCACACTGAGGTTAAACGTGGGCCATCAGAAAATTCACATACATGTACAATATAAGAGGGCAAACAGTGCCTACATATGCGAAAAAGTACACATAATGAAAACAATGGAAGGATGATATCTCCAAATTACAGTTATCTGGTGTGTCATAGGTGAATTCCACCAAGAGTGTTACACTCAGGCATTTTAATCCTGTGCATAATGCACAAATATCCATGGGGGCAATATGAAAACTGTACACACATTCTTTAGTACCCTCTGGATGAAATACATTTGTAATGCCACACATGACCATGTGAAAACCTCATGGAGTATGACATCACATAGCACAGGAAATGTTTTTTCAGACTTCGGTTGTCCAAACCAGCAGTGTTACTGTATGACTGCAAAAACACTGCATGTCCCTCCCATCCTTAAATGCAGCCATGGATCTGTGGAAATAAGGCTACACAACCCATTGACATGAAGTCAGCATGCTAGGCAACGTATCACACATTTACATTACCCAGTCTCAGACCAACGTTTGTATTTTTACTGCTGAAGAAGGGCTGTAGAAATGTCCATATTGCCATCCTCCCCAAATACTCAAGTGCAATATTTACTAGGCCATGTATGGAGCATGGTATATGAAAAATGAGGATGCATGCACATGAACTTGCACTCACAGGCACATACTACTGCAGAGCAACATCATGTGAGCACTCTTTGCACTCTCAAACTTTCACTCTTAAACAGTTGCCAGTACATCTGTAGCGCCATATAGCCCCCATATTGTGAAAGCACCTCATTCACCAGGACCTCCAGCTCCTCTATGGTAAAGGAACGGGCACTGATGTTCTCAGTTCTCACCATCACTGGGTCCAAGAGACAGGAACAGCAGCAGTTGGGGATGAACAATGGCAGGCAGCAGTGTCTGGATGCAGTGGAAATGTGTGGCTCTCTCACACACCTATGTATAGCCCCCTGGGTTGTTTGAATGGAACTCAGCTGCTGCAATTGGTGTTCCAGGTCAGCTTTTTTCAATTGTACCCAATGGCCGGGCCCGTGGTAGCGGAGCACACCTACAGCGGGTTTCAAATGTATAATTCACTACCGCGATTGCGGTTCCCATTCGCTGATAGGGCATGGGCAGAGTCACACCGCGGGGCCCAGACGGTTGTTACCGCAATTGTGCATCTTTCAATTGTACCCAATGACTGGGCCCATGGTAGCGGAGAATGCCTACCGCGGGTTTCAAATGTGTAATTCACTACCGCGATTGCGGTTCCCATTGGCTGGTAGGGCTTGGGCATTGGCGGTGTCACACCGTGGGGCCCAGGTGGTCACTACCGCGAATTAGCATTTTTCAATTGGTGTCAATGACCGTGATTACAGTGGCGGTGCACGCCTACTGGGGTTTTTTTCAAATGTGTATTTCACTTCTGCGATCGCGGTTCCCATTGGCTGGTAGGGCATGGGCATTGGCGGTGTCACATCGCAGGGGGCAGGAGGTTGCTACCCCAATTGTGCATCTTTTAATTGTACCCAATGACCAGGTCCGCGGAAGCAGAGCACACCTACCACGGGTTTCAAATGTGTAATTCACTACCGCGATTGCGGTTCCCATTGGCTGGTAAGGCATTGGCAGTGTCACACCGCGGGCCCCAGGCGGTCGCTACCACGAATTGGCATTTTTCATGTGGGGCCAATGACCGTGATTGCGGTGCCGGTGCATGCATACGGCACCTATGGACACATCATGCTGTAGCAATGGCAATGGCCACTTCTCATCATTGAACACTAGACACTTACAATGAATCATGCCACCAAATGTTTTAATTCAATGCTAGTGTGACATTGAACTCACTGATAACTACAAATGCCATGTCAGTGCACAGGATTACATGCATTGGCATGTACTCCCTCACATGTCACATATGATATGTGTGTGCATGTACACAGATCTGTTGTGTAATGGACTCTCAAATTTGTAAACATGTCAATGTGTGAGATAGCTAATCAACCCACAGTAATGAGGACTGACTACATAATGTGCCTATTTCACTGTGTAGATTGCTGACCTCGTTTTGATAATTGATCTTTATACACACACTGTGCTCATTGTGTTGTAAATGTGTGCTCTGTCCGACTCACGCAAGAAGGTGCAGCAGGTACAGCAAATATGTAGAAGCCAGCAGTGTTGCTGTTTCAAACATGTGCTGTGTCAAATACTTTCAGGGCTGGTGGCACGAGATGTTGAAATGTACCATTTTACATTCACACAGTCAGAATCTGTTTTGGGGTACTCGGTATGTACATACTGAACACGTGTACAACTACTTGAGATCAAGGTGTCCCTGCATGTGACTTGTGCTGTAAGCTGTGGTTTCAGTCCAGTCATTGTTGGCCCTGTGTCAGTCAAGACGTAAGATGTTGGACACATCTCATAGGGGAATTTAATTGACATGTGTCCACTTTTATTTTATGTAGGAGACGACCAAATGGGCATCGTCTATTCACATGGCCGGCAGACATGGAGGATGAGGACAAGGACATCATACGTGAATTCCGTTTGGATCGACCTACCCTTCAAGACCTATGTGGTCAGTTGGAGCCACATCTGAGGCCTCGCAGAACCTATCCGACTGCTTTGACACCAACAGTTAAGGTGATGGCAGCCCTGCATTTCTTTGCAACTGGTTCATTCCAGTACACAGTGTCCAGTGCAGGTGGGATGTCTCAACCAATGTTCAGCATGGTGCTACGTGATGTCCTGTCCGCAATGATGACATACAAGGACCGCTGCATCCATTTTCCCAGGAGAAATGAATTGGCAGCTGTAAAAGGTTATTTTTATGACTTTGCCCACATCCCTAATGTTGTGGACGCCATTGACTGCACACATGTTGGCCTGGTTCTACCACAGGCACATGAGCACATATACAGGAACAGGAAGCATTTCCATTCCATTAATGTGCAAGTGGTATGCCAAACGGATATGATTATCTCCCATGTCTGTGCCAGATTTCCAGGATCAGCACATGACTTTACATACTGCGTAACAGCATTGTACCATGGCTGATGGCAAATCGGCATCCGGAGCGTTTGTGGATTGTTGGTGAGTACGCAGAGTCAAGAAGTGTGCTGTATGTGTGACATGCTGTCCTCAGCTACTGTTATATTACAAAATTGCTCTGCGTATCTTACAACTAGTTGACTCTGCATATCCCAACCGGCTTTGGTTGCTAAGCCCACTGAGGAATCGGAGGACCCCGGGTGAAGTCCGCTACAATGATGCACATGGGAGGACACGTCGTGTGGTGGAGCGTGCTTTTAGTCTTCTGAAGTCTAGATTCCAGAGTCTGGGCAAGAGCGGAGGTGCACTACTCTACTCCACCCAAAAGGTGTGCCAGATCGTAATTGCATGCTGCATGCTCCACAACCTGGCCTTACGCAAAGAGATCCCTTTGCTCCTGGACGATGAAGAACAGCAGATGCCCCCCCTGCAAACCCACAAATGTCCAGTGACGACGATAGTGGAAAGGAGGAAGGTTTCGACCTGCGTCAACAGCTCATCAACAACTACTTCCCTTGAGTGTGAGTGACATTGTACAACAGTGACATTGTCTGCTGTCTTTGATGGTAGTGACAAGGCCTAGAAGAGCTTTTTGACTGTTGCCTGTTGTTGGCTCTTTGCTCATGGCTGATGTTTGTGGCACAGGGTAGTTATGACCAGCCACATGATGTCTATGTTGATATTGTTCCTCATTGTAATGTGTGCTGGTTTATGTACCTTGATAAACTAGTGTTGTGTACTGTCTGTGATGCCATCACCTGACAAGTAAATGTCGTTCTCTTGTGTCTTTCTAGGTCCCTGCAGCCTCTCAATGACTTGTCACAATCAGAGCATGTGGTACATTGGAATCTGAGTCAACATTGTACATACTGTGATAAACATGGAGCTGACACAAAGACATAGGTGTGTAAAGAATGTTTATTTACAATGGGTATTTGTGACAGAAAAGTGATGTTTTACAAAATGGTGCTAAGTGAATTAATGAGTTGTCAGTGATGGTAAATGAGACAATAGAGTAGTCACCACATTGATGTAGTGACACAGTCCAACAGACACCTGCCATCAACATGGCAGTGTGGGTGAGGATAGTCAACAAAGTCAATGTCAAGGGGAACAGAGGTTCATGGCTGGCTCCATGACTGGCGTTTGGATGGTGCTTTGCCTTGTGATCCTCCTGTGGTGTTTCTCGGACAGCCCCTTTTGCGTTTTCCAGGGGGGGACACTGCTGCGGGCTCAAAGGTGTCTGAGGAGTCATCCTGTAGCTGCTCACCCTTCTCTGTGGCTGCAGCTGAGGTGGTGGGAGTATCATTCTGTGGGCCACTGGAGGGAGGTGAGCTGTCCTTTGGGCCGCATGATTGTCCCTCAGAACACCCATGGGCTGGCCCATGAGGTCCACAATTTGGCCCATACGCGTGTCCATGGACCTCAGCATCAGGCGGAGCTCACCCACTTCTTCCAAAACCTGGTCCATGTGTCCCTGGGTTTGCTCGTCTGCCCCAAGGACTATGGCGATGTTGGCCAGGATTTCGTACCCAGTGTCCTCTTGAGTTTGTCCCCCAGTTGCCCTCCCACCTGCCCTGCTGTCCCAGACCTGTGGCATTGCCACTCGACGCACCCGCAGTCTCTCCCTGCCCTCCTCTGATTGTGTGGTGGTGTTGGTAACCACTGAGGCAGGGAGAGTGTTGCAGGCAGCACTGGTGGTGGTGGTGGTGGTTGAGGACGCACACGTTGTTGCAGCAGGGGTCAGCACTGTTGTTGTTGCTGGGGTGGTGGTGGTGGAGACAGTAGGGGCCTGGGACGTGGTGTGCCCTGGTAGTCCGGATGAGCCAGGTTCTTGCTCCTCATCTGAGAAACGTATGGAGTCTGCATCCGAGAGTCATTGTTCCGGAGAGGGAGACTGGCTCTACAGGTCGTTGTTGTCTTCTGCAGCCGTTAATTTTGGATCTCCTGGTAAACAGAGGTGAAATGGTCATTGAAGTGCACCCCACAAGCTTGGTGTTAGACGTTTGGATGTTACATGTGATACACCACACAGTTTACATTGATATCACTTTGTATGGCTGCAAGGTACTGCGCATCATGACATGATGTGGAAGTACCTACATTACTTGTCCATGGTGTGACATGTAAATAGATACCATGTTCCACGTGCAGATTGTGTGATTACAAGGACATGTCGTCATCTAACGACTTGCAGCACATCAACTTTATGTGATGCGTCTTTTTGGTTTGCTCTGCATGAAAGATGTTTAATCTGAGCAAGAACTAGCCATTGTAATCTTATGCATACCTTTTTCATATCATGTACTTTACTTTCTTTTACCAACTGACCATGCATGTTTTGTGTTCATATGGGCCTTCATGCTCTGACACCATGGCACTTACACATAGTATTCAGTACTGTGCATTATTGGGCCCTGAATTTCTTCATCATGTGACTTGGTGAGTCAAAGTTTGTTTTCGGTGACTGTTATGTATACTTAGCTGTCTGCACACTGGAAGTGGCTTTTGGATCTATGCCAAGTTGGGTGACATGTGAAGGCTGGTGTGGTCATATGGCTCCATTCTTTTTGAGAGAAATGGCAGGGTGCATGCACTGTCTACCTACCTGTTCTGTAACACAGTTGAGGGAAATTGCTGCCACATAGTTCTGGGTGTGGGGGGTATACAATCCTGCTGTGCTGTGGGACAAGGGGGCCTGGTGGGTGATTGAATGCACATATTACATCACTCATGACATGGTCAGTGACATCACTGATGTCATCACTGATGATATCTTAAATGACATCACTGATCCCAAAGCCTTGTTCTCGGGGTCACAAAGGGACCCCGGGAAGGGAAAAAAAGCATTTTTGTTTACATTTTGCAACAAATTCACAGCAAAAAAATAGTAATTAAAATGCGGTCTCCCACGCTTGTTTTGAAAAGGGCCCCATATGGAGCAGGTCCTGGACATTTTCTTAAAAAAGAAGGGGGTGCACAGAGCCCCCCTATTGAATGGTCTTTGAGCCCCAGGGACCACCACCTCCCTGGAGTTTATTATAAATATAGGAAGGGGGGTCGTGCTGACCCCCCTCCTAGGCTGTTGCAATTCCCGTGGACTACTACTTCCCTTGGCCCAATAGAATAATAGTGCAGGGGTCTCACAGACCCCGTGCCCTGAGGATCACCACCTCCTCGGAGCAAAAAACATTAATTAATTAATATAGGGGGGCTGCCCTGACCCCTGGTTTTCCTGGGACCACCACCAGCCTGGGGCAAAAAATTATTTTGAAGTGGGAGGGGGCCAAGTGGCCCATCTCTTGGAGCCATATATGTCCCTGGGGACTGCCATCCCGCCCCTAGTGACACCCCCGTACACAGCTATTTGTTTTTGCTTGGTGGGAGCTGACAGCTCCCACGAGCAGTTCTAGTGGGCAGAGGCTGTCAAAGTGCTCCCTCCCACTGGAAGTGAAGGTTTCATCTCTTTCCCTGCCCAGAGACATACCGGCAAGGAAAGAGATGAAATTATTGCCCTTGCACACAGGGAGCTGCATTTCCAGAAGGTCCCTGTGTGCAATAGCAATGCTGGCTCTCACAGAAGGCATGGAGCCTGCTGGGATCTTGGGAGCCTTGAGGATCTCCCCGCGGTCCCATTGCACACTGGGCGCCCTGGGTAGGCTACAGGGCACCCAGGGAAATATGGTCAGGCCATGGGTTATGGGTCCATGTGGCCGTGGAAGGTGGGCCTTGTGGCCCCCCTCCATCTTTGCATTAAGGCCAGGCCCTAGGGGATGGGGTACCCAGGGCTAAAAGTTAGCCCGGGAAGGATGGGCTCCTGTGGCCTCCTCCCACATTGTATTTTGGCTGGGCCCTGGTGGATGGAGTCCCCAGGGCAGAAACTGGCCAGGGGAATGGGGGTTGCATGGCCCCTCTCACCATTCAAATGTGGCTGGGACCCTGTGGACGGGGTCCCCAGGGCTGAAATCAGCCAAGGGAAGGAGCTGCATGGCCTCCCTTCCCCATTGAATTATGGTGGGCCCTGGGGGATGGGGACCCCAGGGCAAAAATTGCCCCAAGGAAGGGGCACCCCACCCCATTCAAATGTGGCCTGGCTACTCACACACCCACTCACAGACCTACTCTGACACTCACATACCCACCCACAGGCACTCTCAGAGACTCATGTACCCACTCAAAGGCAAACTTAGACACCCACACACTGACCCATTCAGAGACTCAGCCCCCTCTCACAGACCCCCTTAGACACTCTTGCATCCGCTCACAGACGCACTCAGACTCATACACTCATTCACAGACCCACTGAGAACTCATGCACTCACTCACAGACTGACTCACACACTCAAGAAGGCACTTGCAAACCCACTGAGACACTCTCACACCTACTTGTAAACCCACTGAGACACTCACTGACATACTCATGCATCCACTTAGACACACTCCCAGAGACCCCATGCACCCACTCACAGACCTACTCATTCACTCACTTAGAGACTCACTCAGAGACTGATTCACACACATGGAGGCAAACCCATCCAGACACTCTCACGACAACTCACAGACCCATTTAAACACTCACTCATTTGTGAGATTGTGTGTTATGGAGAGTAATTATGTGGTATGGTACTTTGTGTTGTGGAGTGTTATGTATTGGAGTTTTATCATGTAGTGTGCTGTTGTGATTTTGTAGTGCAATGGTAAATTATGTGGTTGGGTTGTATATCTTTGGTGTTTTATGTAATTGTGTTGTTGATTTGTGTTATGTGGTTTCTTGTTGAATTATGTGGTGTATAATGGAAACATGTTGAGTTTATTTGTGTGATGTGGAACTGTGCAATTGTGTATGTAAAAATAGATAATGTTTGTAAAGTTTAAAAATGCACTAACCCCTCCCCACATACCAATTGCTATAAATGTTAAAAAAAAACAGTCATGCACCCACTCAGATTCTCACTCACAGACCCAATCAGGCACTTTCGCATACACTCATAAACTCAGTGAGACACTCATGCAGTTTACCATTGTAAATCAGGCCGTTAGACTTCAGGTTTAAACTTAGACTTCAGGTCAAAGTTTACAGTTGTGAATTGGGCCCTTATACCTTTGGTCTAACTTTACCTTTGTGAATTGGGCCCTTACACATTAGGTCTAAACTTAGACTTCAGGTCTAAACTTATTTTTGAGGTGTAAAGTTAGACTTCAGGTGTAAAGTTAGACATTAGGTCTACATTTACCTTTGTGAATCAGTCCCTTGAACTTCAGGTCTAAAGTTAGACTTTAGATCTATACTTACACTTCAGGTCTAAAGTTAGACTTTAGGTATAAACTTAGGGCCCGTTTCAAAAAAGGTAAACTTAGACCTGAAATCTAAGTTCAGACATGAAGTCTAAGTTTAGACTTTAGGTATAAACTTAGACTTCAGGTCTAAGTTTACCTTTGTGAATCAGGCCCTTAGTTCATCGACACACAATGGTAAACTTAGACTTAAGTCTAAGGTCACAATTTTTTGGGTATCCACAAAGTTAAGTTACTAGTAGTAACTTTGCTACTAGTAAAGTTAATAGTATTAAAGTTACTAGAAGTAAAGTTACTTCTAGTAAAATTACTAATAGTAAAGTTACTAGTATTATCTTACCTTTATGAATACCAAAAATTAGTAAACTTAGACTTAAGTCTAAGTTTACCATTGTGAATCGGGCCCTTAGACTTCAGGTCTAAAGTTAGACTTCAGGTCAAAGTTTACCGTTGTGAATTGGGCCCTTAGACTTTTGGTCTAACTTTACCTTTGTGAATTGGGCCCTTACACATTAGGTCTAAACTTAGACTTCAGGTCTAAACTTATTTTTGAGGTATAAAGTTAGACTTCAGGTGTAAAGTTAGACTTTAGGTCTAAGTTTACCTTTGTGAATCAGTCCCTTGAACTTTAGGTCTAAAGTTAGATTTTAGATCTATAATTAGACTTCAGGTCTAAAGTTAGACTTTAGGTATAAACTTAGGGCATGTTTCACAAAGGTAAATTTAGACCTGAAATCTAAGTTCAGACATGAAGTCCAAGTTTAGACTTTAGGTATAAACTTAGACTTCAGGTCTAAGTTTACCTTTGTGAATCAGGCCCTTAGTTCATAGACCCACAATGGTAAACTTAGACTTAAGTCTAAGTTCACAATTTTTTGGGTATTCACAAAGTTAAGTTACTACTAGTAACTTTGCTACTAGTAAAGTTAATAGTAGTAAAGTTACTAGTAGTAAAGTTACTTCTAGTAAAATTACTAATAGTAAAGTTACTAGTATTATCTTACCGTTGTGAATACCAAAAATTAGTAAACTTAGACTTAAGTCTAAGTTTACCTTTGTGAATCGGGCCCTTAGACTTCAGGTCTAAAGTTAGACTTGAGGTCTAAGTTTACCTTTGTGAATTGGGCTCTCAATTTAGACTTCTTGTCTAAACTTAAACTTCACGCCAAAGCTTTAAGCATGGTCATGTCAGCTCTGTGTTGGTGTGGTTTTAGGCGATTTACATGGATTACCCTGTGGGGTGCCTAGGTTCAACAGATAGATGACTTTCCTTTTTTTTCCATAAGGGGATAGGGCCCAGTCTACTGGTGCTGGGGGGCCCTGTGAACCACAGGGTCTAACACCCACACCAACAGACCTGGTTGGTATTGAACTAGTGCTGACCTTTGGTCATACCAGAGCATGAGAAGCCCTTGGCTGGCCTCCAGATTCTTGTTTGCTTTCTTTGTGTACTCACCCATACGTGAACTCACGCCCAGTGCATTGTCCACTATGACCTGCTTGGGTTCTCTGCAAGGTTTCTCCCAGCCTGCCCTCCCAAGACTCAATGAACTTCTTACAGGATGGCCAAACAGAAGTTCGAAAGGGATTACGATAACACCCTTCTGAGGCACCTCTTTGGATGCAAACAAGAGGCAAGGTAAAAGGTCATCCCATCTCCTTCTGCGTTTATCATGGAGGCCCATTATCATGCCCTTCTTGGTTTTGTTGAACCTCTCAACTAAACCATTTGTCTGGGGGAGATGGGGGTGGTAAACTTGTTGCTCACACCACATTTATTCACATAGATTTTAGATATGCAGACATTAAATGTGCCCCTCTATCAGAGACCACCTCGTTAGTAAATCCTTCTTTGATAAAGATACAAAGGAGCTCCTTTGCCACTGCGGGAGAAGTGTCAGTCCTGAGGGCAACTGCCTCTTAGTACCTACTGGCATAGTCCACTGCAATTAGAGTACATCAGTTCTAAGATGCAGTTTGAGGGTCAAGGGGACAAATGTAAATCCCTTCCTTCTTAAACTGAGATTTTGGCTGTCCCCCTGTCTTGCCACTGGCTTGACAGGTGCCAGAGGAGCAACAGAACTCCTTCGCTTGTTCAGATATCTGAGCCAAAAAAATGTGCAACCAACCTGTCTCAGGTTTTGGTTTGTCCCAGGTGTCCAGCTAGTGTTATGTTATATGATAAGGTCAGAATAAACTCTCTGTATACTTGGGGAACACCATTCTCCTAGCTGCCCCTATTGTGGGATCCCTGGCCTCAGTGTACAGAAGTCCACCTTTCCAGTAGACCCTGTGGCTGCCACTGACATCTCACTCTTCTTTCCTTGCAGCTTGCTGTCTAAGGCCTTCAAGATTCGGACACAACCTGTGCCCTTGGCCTAAGTCCTCCCTGGAGGGTCCCCTGCACTAAGAAATTCTGCAAAATCAGGCCAGGCTCCTCTGGCCGCAGTTCCTTCCTCATCGCCCTCAGGAGAACTCTCCCCCTGGTCCTGTGATCTCTTTCAAGATGCCTTAGCAGATTCCTTGCCTTTTCTCTTGCTTTGAGACCCTATTTTAGGCTCCAAGTTTCCATGAATTCCGTGTTGTGCTGCTTGTGCTCTCAACATCGTGAAAGAGCTATCCAACCCCAGCGCAGGAAACAACGACATCACCCCATCGCAAGACCTCTGCAACTCCCTCGCCTCATACTTCCACAACAAAATCGCGGACATACGCAACAGCTTCAACACCCAACCAACGCACACCACGACCGAACAACCACCCCCCACCACCACCCTCCACGCCTGGACCCCGATCAGCACCGAAGACACCATCCGCACGATGAACTCCATCCACTCCGGATCGCCGACCGACCCTTGCCCTCACCACGTCTTCAACAAGGCCGACGCTGTCATCGCACCCCACCTGCGAGACATCATCAACACATCCTTCGACACCGCCACCTTCCCTCAGAGCTGGAAGCACGCCGAACTCAGCGCTCTACTCAAGAAACCCACAGCGGACCCCACCGAACTCAAGAATTACCGCCCCATCTCGCTTCTCCCGTTTCCAGCCAAAGTCATCGAGAAGACCGTCAACAAGCAGCTGGCCGCCTTCCTCGAGACGAATGGATCTCTCGACCCCTCACAGTCTGGCTTCCGAGCCAACCACAGCACCGAGACCGCCCTCATCGCCGCCACCGATGACATCCGAGCACTGATGGACAACGGAGAAACAGCGGCCCTCATCCTCCTAGACCTCTCCGCGGCATTCGACACTGTCTGCCACCGCACCCTAGTACAGCGCCTCAGCAACGTCGGAATCCAGGACAAGGCTCTGGAATGGATCATCTCCTTCCTCGACGGAAAAACACAGAGAGTCCGCCTACCACCGTACAAGTCAGAGGCCACCGAAGTCATCTGCGGCGTCCCTCAAGGATCCTCGCTGAGCCCCACCCTCTTCAACGTCTACATGAGCCCCCTCGCGGCCATCGCACGCCAACACAACCTCAGCATAATCTCCTACGCCGACGACACCCAGCTGATCCTCTCCCTGACCAACGACCCCGCCGCCGCCAGAGCCAACCTGCACGAACGGATGAAAGAGGTAGCCGAGTGGATGACGACCAGCCGCCTGAAACTGAACTCAGACAAGACGGAGGTCCTCATCCTGGGCTCTTCACCCTCCGCCTGGGACAACTCCTGGTGGCCTCCCGCCCTGGGCACCGCACCCAAACCGACAGACCATGCACGCAACCTGGGCTTCATCCTGGACTCCTCCCTCTCCATGACCAGGCAAGTCAACAACGTCTCCTCGGCGTGCTTCAACATCCTACGCATGCTACGGAAGATCTTCTGGTGGATCCCCACCGAGACCAGGAAGACCGTCACCCAGGCCCTCGTCACTAGCCGACTGGACTACGGCAATGCCCTCTACGCCGGAACCACCGCCAAGCTCCAGAAGAGACTCCAGCGGATCCAGAACGCCTCAGCCAGACTCATCCTCGACATCCCACGAACCAGCCACATCTCCGGACATCTGAGAGACCTACACTGGCTCCCCGTCAACAAAAGAATCACCTTCCGCCTCCTCACCCACGCACACAAAGCCCTACACGACCAAGGACCGAGCTACCTCAACAGCCGAATCAACTTCTACGCTCCCAAACGCCACCTCCGATCAGCCAACCACGCCCTCGCCGCCGTCCCCCGCATCCGAAGAGCGACGACAGGAGGAAGGTCCTTCTCCTACCTGGCCGCCAAGACCTGGAACTCCCTCCCTACCGACCTGCGCCTTACCCAAGACCACCTCTCCTTCAGGAAGAAGCTGAAGACCTGGCTGTTCGAGCAGTAGCGGCTTCCCCCTTCCCCCAGCGCCTTGAGACCCTACGGGTATGTAGTGCGCTTTATAAATGTCTTTGATTGATTGGTTTGATTGATAGTCACACACACACACACACCCTCACGGAGACCAAACATTTCTGCATGAGCCTTCCTTTTCACTCTTGCCCATGCAGACGTTTGCAGATTTCCCAGCAGACACTCCACTGGGATGGCCGGGGGCTCAACCATCTTTTTGAGCCAGTAAACCACCCTCCCAACTCTAAGTGTACCATGGCCATTGGATTGAGCTTAGCCTAATTGTCAACATTGATCACCTGGTGACTCACACCCAGGTTACGAACCCACTCCTTGGGAGAATGAACGCCACTTAACAAGATATATTTTGAAAGAAAACAGGTACATTTTTATCTCCAGCCTCACCGGGGACTTCATCCCACATTCTTCAATGCGCCAGGAGGCGCCAACATCACTTCCCTTGAGCCGGGGAGTGCATAAAAGCTGCTGTGGGCTCCCGCAGTGCGGGAGCCTGTAACTGATTTGATTCTTCTGCTGGTCAATGCCAGCCTCACCGGGGACTACATCCCCCATTCTGCAATGCACCAGGAGGCGCCAACATCATTTCCCTTGTGTAGGGGGCGCATAAAGTATGCTTTGGGCATCTGCAGTGTGGGAGCCCGTAACGTATTTTATTCTTCTGCTGGTCACTGCCAGCCTCACTGGGGACTACATCCCCCGTTCTGCAACGCGCCAGGAGGCGCCAACGTCACTTCCCTTGTGCCAGCGGGCGCATAAAGGCTACTATGGGCTCCCGCGCTCCATAACTGATTTGATTCTTCTGCCGGTCACAGCCAGCCTCACCGGGGACTACATTCCCTATTCTGCAGCGCTTCAGGAAGTGCCAACGTCACTTCCCTTGTTCTGATGAATCGCTTCATCCCTTTAAGTAGAATATCTACTGTAAATTGCCAGGTCCCCAGTACAGAGTCCCTTCTTAATAATGTTAGTAATAATCCCATGGCCCGATACCAGAGGACCCCAATTTGGCTGAGAACTCCCATAGGAACAATCAAAAGCTTGGCCAGGGGTTTACAAATCAATCAAGACCAATCATGATAGAAAGGGGTAGATCATTACAAGGAAATATAAATACAAATGGCCCAGTGCATGATCCAAAGAATGGGTGGGGTGCAAAAGATGTACTAAACTTACCCCCAGAATGTACACTGTATACTTTGATCTTGAAGGGGGTCCCCTGTTTGGTCCTTGGCCAGCAAGAAACTTGTAAAAGCCTTTGTAATAAATCAGCTCATTGGTGTTTTAAGAGAATTTCACCAAAGATAAATTGGTCTGAAAATATTATTATGGCCAGGCGAGTGAGCTGGTTGGGTCATACGACCAAACATGGGGAAGGGCATTGTGTTGTGCCTAATTTTAGTAATGCATGTTGAGCCTGCTTTGCCCTAAAGCACTTTAGAGATTTACCTGGTGAATCGATGGAGGTTCACCCGTTGGGTTTCTTCTATCCACCACATCATGAATTCATTGCTAGAAAACAGCCTGCGTGGTTGGGTTCAAGTACACATCCCCTTACACAGCCCCCTCCAATTGTTCATCCTAACTGCTTTGAGGTCCTTTCTGGCCTGTCTGAAGCTGAATGACTAACTGGGTGCTCTAGACAACCAGTTTCCATGATGGGAATGGGTTTGCACTATAGTGCTCAAGGGAGAGGAATTTATATAGATGAACTCAGTAATAGGAGTTCTGTGGATTCACTCGAATTCTCCTCCCCCAGATCAAATACTAGTAGGGAGCGCCGAGACAAACCCAAAAACTATTCACCGCGCCTTAGCTTAATTTCAAATGACACCACTGGTAGTGAGGAGTCGGATCTGCCTACTGAATGAATTTGTGGGATTGTCAAATCAGGGTCATATTAAGTCTCCACTTAGACTTATTTCATGGAACATAGCAGGAATTCGCCCGAAATTGACTGACGAAGTACGGCTAAAATAAATTGGAGGCTTTGACATTATTTTTTCTACAGGAGACGTGGAATAAGGAATATATGTGCAGAATGGTCCACACAACACCCTAGTTAGCAGGGAGGGCAAAAGGAGGGTTGGTACTGTTAATCTCAGTTAAATATGAGGCCATAAAAATTGCCGTTGGTACATATCCTTGGTTTCAAGTAATCTTGATCTCTAATATGCTACAGGTCAAGCTACTAGTTGTGAACTGGTTTTATAATATTTTTAATTAAAACAGCTGTTAGGTTATTGAGGCTTTGCAGGTGAAAATCAATAATACGTATGAGAAATGGCAACTCATGCATTCTGTGGGTGGGTGATTTTAACTGCTCTTCCTGCCCACACAGATCTAATCATGTCTGTGGGTTGCTAAACACAGAGGGGCAGCCCCTGCCACACTTTATCCACACCCCTCAGGGTGAGGCCTTAAACTCTAATATTATGGAGAATGATTTGGGCCTCATTAATGATTTAGCTAGTAACCCCTCATCACAGTGTCCTACTTATTTTGGAGGAGGTAGGGAAAGTTTTATTGATTTTATGTTTATCTCACAGAAGTTCTTGTCCCTTATTGGAGACTTTGAGGTGGAGCAAAATAATGGCAGTGATCATAATCCCATCATAGCGTCCCTCAGTATAATAGGTCAGGCAGGGAAAGTATTGATTCAAGTACTGATTGATTCATTTTAATCCTAATAAAGGGGAAAGACTTAATTGGAATAAAGTAAATCCATTTGATTTTGAGGCGAAAACCGTCATAGCTAATTATGATTCGATGATGAGGTGTTTACACCATGACTCGCCCCCAGCTGAGATCATTCGTGAATTTAAACTGATTTGTTCAGATATAGCTAAAAATGTGACCAAATCGATTAAGGTCAGGGATCTCCCAAAGATAAGATGGTTTAATGCAGAATGCTCAAGAGACCATTTTTTTTTTTTAAATCGGCACTCCATGCTAACCCTTCCGACAGGGCTCAAATGAAATACGCTAGGAAGGGCTATAAAAGCATAGTTAAGCAGAAGAAAGAAGAACTGAGGTGCCTAGCCTGGGAGGACTTAAGGAATCTAAAATCTTCTGGGATATCGTAAATCGTCCTTTATTCTCTGAAGAGGTGAGGAAGATAGATTACCTGATCCTGGGAGATGTCTGGAAAATTCATATTGCGATTATATTTAATCCTAACGGCTGCCAGCCTGAGGCACTTAGTGGGGGATTTACCCTTAGACCTAACCTCGACTTCTCATTTAAGTGCATCAATTTCAGTAGCTAAGGTTGAGAAAGCCATAGTAAAATCAATTAGCATGAAAGCTCCAGGTCCGGACGGAGTGCTATTAGATCTTTTTAAAAGTAATCCTCAGCTATGGGCTCCATTATTGACCAAGATTTTTAAAGCAGTGGTGACTGGCCCCATCCCAGCAACGTGGAGGGAGGCGGTGTTCAAAAAAGGTAACAGAACTGACCCTGCCTGCTATAGACCAATTTCCCTTATTGACGCCACATTAAAGCTGTTGGAGAGGGTTGTCCTTGTCCGACTCGGGAGACCGATACAGGGGGGATGGCAAGAACGCGGTATGGTTTGAGAAGAGGGATGGGCACCACTGAACAGTAGATGGAGGCCAGGAAGGGTTCTATCCACCTGGCCTTCATGGACTTGTCCAGTGCTTTTGACACCGTGAATCTGGAGAAATTGTGGGCACTTATGGGGAAGATGGGAGTCGAGGAGGCTTTGATTTCTCTTCTTCGTAGGCTCCATGCATCCTCCTCTGTTGTTATAAGATACGGTCCACAAGTGGAAAAAACTAGGCCCATAGCTTCCACAGAAGGTGTTCGACAGGGATGTATTTTAGCCCCCTTTCTTTTTATAATTTATACCAATGGTCTAGAGGCATTTTTAACAGATAAAGAAATTGACTGTCCATGTATTGGGGGCACACACGTCCCACTACTTTCATATGCGGACGACACTGTGTTAATGGTCCTGACAGCAAACGACCTCCAAAAATTACTTAATGAATTCACAGATGTTATGCTGGCTCTTGATTTAAAAGTAAATTTTATCAAATCATATATTAGGGTGTGTGGTCCCAAAATGACCAAAACTAGGAAATATGCTGTGGGAGTCAGGATAATTGACAAATTGAATAATTTTAATTATCTAGGGAATATTTTTAACAACAGGATGAATTGTGAACTGCTTGTTACTGCAAGGGTGCAACATGCGGGCAGGGTGGTTGTGGGGATTTTTCTCTTGGCCTGTAAGGTGGGCCATAATCCAGTGGCTGAGCTGGTTACACTTTACAAAGCCAAATGTGTGTCTGTTTCAATATATGGAGCTGGAGTGTGGGGATACCATAACAGCCTCCAGCTACAGATTATGGAAAATAAATTCATAAAAAGGTTACTGGTGATTCCAAATAGTGCCCCTACAATCTTTTTTCATCATGAACTGGGGCTTGACTTTGTAGAGGATCGTATAGACAATGCCCCCCTGTTATTATGGGTCAAAATCTGGTTGTCTGAGGAGTTAGTGTTTTCCAGAGAGATTATCAAAGATTGTATTAATCTTGACTGAGCACCAATAATCCCTTCGCTCCGATTTGTAAGGGATAGCCTCTATGAGGAAGGTCTGGGGCACTACTTTGATTGTCCAGCTGGCATCCCTGAAAATGCGAAAAATATCATAAAAGATGCACATTCTACAGATTGCATTTTTATCAGAAGATTGATTTTAAGGATTGGATTTCTTCTTTTTAATTATTTGAATTGTCTCCTGTGCTGCTTTGTAAATAGATTACTGGAATCACAGTTTGTAATGTTGATTTTATAAACTTTTATGGCTTTGTTTTGAAACCAAATAAAGTTACTTTGACTTGACTAATACACAGTATGGATAAGTTACTTACCTGTAATCCTAGTTCTCTTCCAGGGGTATCCTCATCAAAGTCATAAGCACTGAATATTCCCGCCCATGTGCGGGGACCCCGGAAATAATAAAAATTATATATGAAAAACATATATGTACAGCTCTATATATATACTTATATACATTTTTTCTCAACTCCCGTTCCTGGCCAAAGTACTCGAACAACATGTACTTAGAGTTCTTTCGTCATACATTGAACAACATCACCTGTTACATCATCGTCAAGCTGGGTTTAGGGCTCATAACAGCACTGAGTTAGTTATGCTCTCAGTCTTGAGTGATCTGTGACTCGCAGCGGACAAGAAGACCCACTCAGCATTAATCCTACTCGACCTCTCAGCCGCCTTTGATACGGCGAACCATGGGCAGTTACTTGCTCGTATGCGGCGGCTGGGAGTCACAGGGACCGATCTTCAGTGGTTCACTTCATTCTTGGAGGATCGTTGTCAGAAGGTCCAATTAGGAGACCCTATGTCGAGGCAGGGTGATCTTCGCTGAGGGGGTTCCGCAGGGCTCGGCTTTGTCCCCCCTGCTTTTTAATATCTACATCCAACCCTTGATTGAGGCTCTGGCAAAAACAGATTGCCAGGTGTTCAACTATGCAGACGATACTCAGCTAATAGTGCGCATCGATAACTCCCTTGACTCACAGGGGAACGTTCAGAATATTCTTTGGTACACCATGAATTGGATGACCTCCAATTCTTTGAAGGTGAATCCAGACAAAACCGAAGTCTTGGTAATCTCCCCAGGTTCTTCCCCTTGGTCCAGCCTCTTTTGGCCCCAAGAGCTTGGCACTACTTCAACGCCAGTGCCAGCTGTGAAGAGTTTGGGTATTAGGCTGGACACCGGATTGACTCTGAAGACCCAGGTGTCTGCTGTCGTTGGAAGTTGAATCAGATTGATGCGTCAACTTGAGAAACTATTGATCCTGTTGTCACCCACCACCATGCAGGCGGTGGTGACTGCATTAATTCTATCCCGCCTAGATTATGGCAATGCAGTTTACATTAGCCTCCCTGGTATACTCCTGACGAAACTCCAAGTGGTCATGAACGACGCAGCAAGGTTGATATATAAACTACCTCGTAGAGCGCATGCTACCCCCTTGTTGCGTCAACTGCACTGGCTGCCTATTAAACAAAGGGTAAGCTTCAAGGGCCTGTGCATTGCACACAAATCCCTGTTTGGTGAAGCACCCTAATATATCAAAGACCGTTTGAAGCCCTACAAACCAAGCCGCCACCTTCGCTCATCACAGGCTAGCCTCCGTGCCTGCCCTCGCTTCAACAGGCCTTCTCGATCTCTAATCTCCAGATGTGGAATAAGCTACCGGATGGCATTCGCATGTGTAGGAGAGTGGGATCTGCTTCACATGGGTACCACCACTTTTTGCTGGTGTTTCACTGTTTTTCGACCTTAGTCTGGCTGTGACCCTGCTAATCGGGACCCCAGCCTAGCTGCTTTCTCTCTAAAATGGTTTCCCTGTACATTAGGTACATTCCTAATTGGATTCTCGAATGCCTTATAAGCCCCTAGTATATGGTATACTATGTACCTAGGGCATAGGTACCTCAGAGGCCTAACAGGGGTTGAAGCATGTATTATACCACCCCTGGGAAGCACTCCAAAATGACACCGCAGGTCGGCTACGGCAGCCTGGGTAAGGTGGTGCAGGCACCCCTTACTGTGGTATAGGCTACCTATAGCACTACCATTGAACACACATAGAAAACCTATAAGTCACTCCTATGGCAGGCCTTAACAATCCTGAAGGCAGAGTGCTTGGTTTTTATGTGAGAGGGTGCCCCTGGATGAGCAGAGCCCCTCTGCAGCATTCGGAGTACCTCCTTTGATGCTGTTTGTGGTGCAGCCTGACCATATACTCTTAAGTGCATTATAACCTCGCGGTAAATGCTAACTTTGGACTGGCTGCACGGAAACATGTTGTGTTTGGTGTCAAACACTTTGGAATACTACCCCTACCCCCGCCCACCCCAGTTCTGGCAGGGAGAGACATGTTCACACTGGTCTACCCAGTAAAGACTTTCTAAAGCCCTGGCATCACAAAATGGATGCCACTGCCACAGGCACGTGTCTGGCCTCCTGCTGCTGACCGAAACTCTGGCAGGGGAGGCCTGGACAATAGGTTTCCTGTCCCAGGGAGGTGTAACCACCTCCCCAGACAGGCAGATGTGTATTGGGGCTGGGTGGGAGCACTCTCTAGTGCTTTGAAGTCCTGCACTGGGGGATCACTTGGTGTCCCTGTGCATAGTCCAGTTCAAACCAGTTGCAGGGGCTACCTGCCCCTACTCTGGTGCAAAACTGGACAAAGGAAATGGGTGTAACCACCCCTCTTTCCAAACCCTCCCATAGGTGTGTCCCTAGAGTATGGCCAACCCCCAAACTTAGTATAAGTATGGGAACCCAGTCCTTGAGACTTTAGATTACCCTGGATGAAACTGCAACATATATCCTGGACCTTCGACTTTCTATTTCCCCTAGAAGACTGAAGAAATCTCCCTTGGGGTCAAGGAGTGACTCCCCTGCTTGGCAGGCACCAAAGAAGCAACTGTCCGGTCTGCAACTCTGAAGCTCCCGCCGAACGCCGAAGTCTTTGCATCACCAGAGGTGCATTTCCAGACTTCCCAAGGCTACCCTGAGTCCACAGCAAAGCTGAGGTCCATGGCTATCGTGGGTGACGTGGAACCGTGACCCCTGGACACCGTGATCTTTTGCTGATCCATCATCTGTCTGGTCTTCCTTGAAGTTGTGCTTTGGGCTTCGAGTAGCCCCAGCCTTGAGCACCTCCTGCACGAAAGATCTCTGGCCTCCACTCCACGAGTGACCCGTGGGCCAGTTTCAAGTGCGACTGCTTGAGGCTCCTTCACGATCGCTAGCCCGATGGCTAGTGGGTCCCCACGAAGGCAACTCCTCTTCCGATTGGGCTTTACTGGTTGCCCCACATGTGCCCCAACTTACCTCACTGTGTGAGTCCCCCAGACCTTGCTGGTCTGCACTGACATCCTTTTTCTATTTCCACGTGACTTGCCGTTGCCAAGGCTTGTTGGGTCCATCCTGGTCGCTGACACCGCAGCACTCAACAGACTTCGTGGGACAGCTCGAATCCAGCTCCTGGTCATCGTTGACGCCTCCTGGACCTCGTGGCTGAAGAGTCAAGACACCTGTCAACTCACCTGAAGCACCCGACATCTGTGGGCATTGGACTATCACGCCCTTGGTCACTGGTAAATGACCCAGACTCTATCCCCTCTGCTTTCAGGTTCCTTCCATCCTAGATCCAGGCTTGGATCTCTTCGAACACTTCTCCTCTTCACGGCAGCAGCACTTCTTTGCCAGCTTCCATTGAAAATAGCGACGCGACCCGACACCAAAAGACAACTATGCACCCGGCTTCCCTGGGTGAGGTAACTCGAATACTCCGGTGCTCCTGTGGGTGTTGGCCCTAGACACCTCTAAGTCCAAAAGGGTTCGCTGGTAGCCATCCTCTAAGTGTCCTCAAACTCTTAATTTCCAACCACGACGTTCCCTATAGAAGTTAATGGCGATTCGATGCTGTGTTCTCACACTGCACGCGTCCCCCGTGGGTCCCCTGTGTCACTACCTTGGGTGGTTCCTTATGGTCCAAGCACTTCTACAGGCTCTAGGCCTTGTGTCTAGTTCAGTCGTGGTTCTTATACCACTTTATTGGTATATGTTTTGGTACGCCCCTAGGACCCAAACGTGTATTTGTGCTTTTACTGTTGAATACTGACTTGTAACTTAAGTACTTCGAACTCCAGCCTCATAAAGAGACTAGAGGGGTGTGTTTTATCTTAAATACATATATTTTAAATATATACCTGGAGTGGTTGTCCTTTCATTTGGTCATTCAAGAGATTATAGACGGGTAAAACAAGCTGCTTTACATTCCTTCAAGACTTAGCCTGAAGGCTGCTCTCCATAGCTACCACTTGGATAGCTTTCAATAAAGGTTGTCTTTAACCTATCACCATAATGGGTTGTTTGGACTGATACAAGGTGCCCACTAGAACTAGTGGACAGCATATATCAGGTCAACTTCTCACATTGGTGTGCAGCGTGTGGGATTCCAGCTTGCTATTGTTTTACCAGATAATCTCAATTGAATTGATCAACTGAAAACCACTAAAGGTATCTTAGGTACATATAATATCAAGCTTAGTATACAGTAAGTTCTACTGAACTTAGAGTAGTGTTTCAAGGGCTTAGCACACCCTTTATACAACTCAAGAGAGTTTAGTAGGCCACACTAGTGTAGGGAGTGCAATACACCACACCACACAAGTAATGTCTAATCAGCCAGGAACCAGTGGGTCCCTGCCAGAATCCAGTGGGCTTCTCCCCTATAAATATGAGGATCTCACCTTTGCTCAGCTTGGGGCCTTATGTTCCATTAGGAAGCTGAAGACAGGCAAAATCCCAACCACCCAGCATCTCTTGCAGATACTCAGGCTGGATGATCTCTCAGGGCCTAGTGGGCCTGAAGGGGTAGGCAGAGTGGGTGGGGCAGCAGTTGAAGGTGGATCTGGGGGTAGAACTCCCCCTGGCCCAACCTCTGTTGTTGACCAGACTGATGACAGTGATCAGGATCTGGGAAATCCAACTCCCCTGGATGAGGATGATGAGGATGAGCACAATGCTCTTTGTCCCTCCAGGAAGAGTTGAAAGTAGGGTTAGAGGGGATAGATCTCTCTCAAGGGAGTCTGTCCAGTCTACCTCATCTGCAGGGACCTCTATTTCTTCTCACAGAGTGAGGGAAACCTCACAGGAGAGGAGAGAGAGGCTGCTGAAGTATGAGCAAGCTCAGTTTATCCTCAGAAAGCAGCGGATGGCCCTAGATAGGGAAGCCCTAGAGCTCTACAGAGCTAGAAAAAAGGAGGGACTAGAGTCCCTTGGTGGCAGCACCTTCCCTAGAGATAGGGAGAGGTCTTATGACCATAGAAACCTAAGTAAGATTGTCCCTCCCTACCAGAGTGGGGATGACATCCACAAATGGATAACTGCCTTGGAGAGGGCCTGTGAAGTACAGAGGGTCCCTCAAGGGTAGTGGGCAGCAATCTTATGGCTCTCCTTTGCAGACAAAGGTAGAGATAAGTTCCTCACTGTAAGAGAAGAGGATGCTGATGATTACCAGGTCTTGAAAAGTGCACTGATAGATGGGTTTGGCCTAACCACTGAACAATACAGGTTAAAGTTCAGGGATACCCAAAAGGCACAAAATCAAGACTGGGTGGACTTTGTTGACTGTGCTGCTAAGGCTCTGGAAGGTTAGTATAAGTATGGGAACCCAGTCCTTGAGACTTTAGATTACCCTGGACGAAACTGCAACATATATCCTGGACCTTCGACTTTCTATTTCCCCTAGAAGACTCAAGAAATCTCCCTTGGGGTCAAGGAGTGACTCCCCTGCTTGGCAGGCACCAAAGAAGCAACTGTCCGGTCTGCAACTCTGAAGCTCCCGCCGAACACCGAAGTCTTTGCATCACCAGAGGTGCATTTCCAGACTTCCCGAGGCTACCCTGAGTCCACAGCAAAGCTGAGGTCCATGGCTATCGTGGGTGACGTGGAACCGTGACCCCTGGACACCGTGATCTTTTGCTAATCCATCGTCTTTCTGGTCTTTCTTGAAGTTGTGCTTTGGGCTCCTAGTAGCCCCAGCCTTGAGCACCTCCTGCACGAAAGATCTCTGGCCTCCACTCCACGAGTGACCCGCGGGCCAGTTTCAAGTGCGACCGCTTGAGGCTCCTTCACGATTGCTAGCCTGATGGCTAGTGGGTCCCCACAAAGGCAACTCCTCTTCCGATTGGGCTTTACTGGTTGCCCCACATGTGCCCCGACTTACCCTCACTGTGTGAGTCCCCCAGACCTTGCTGATCTGCACCGACATCCTTTTTCTATTTCCACGTGACTTGCCGTTGCCAAGGCTTGTTGGGTCCATCCTGGTCGCTGACACCGCAGCACTCGACAGACTTCGTGGGACAGCTCGAATCCAGCTCCTGGTCATAGTTGACACCTCCTGGACCTCGTGGCTGAAGAGTCAAGACACCTGTCAACTCACCTGAAGCACCCGACATCTGTGGGCATTGGACTATCATGCCCTTGGTCAACGGTAAATGACCCAGACTCTATCCCCTCTGCTTTCAGGTTCCTTCCATCCTGGATCCAGGCTTGGATCTCTTCGGACACATCTCCTCTTCACGGCAGCAGCACTTCTTTGCCAGCTTCCATTGAAAATAGCAACGCGACCCGACACTAAAAGACAACTATGCACCCGGCTTCCCTGGGTGAGGTAACTTGAGTACTCCGGTGCTCCCGTGAGTGTTGGCCCTAGACACCTCTAAGTCCGAAAGGGTTCGCTGGTAGCCATCCTCTAAGTGTCCTCAAACTCTTAATTTCCAACCACGACGTTCCCTATAGAAGTTACCGGCGATTCGCTGCTGTGTTCTCGCACTGCACGCGTCCCCCGTGGGTCCCCTGTGTCACTACCTTGGGTGGTTCCTTATGGTCTAAGCACTTCTACAGGCTCTAGGCCTTGTGTCTAGTTCAGTCGTGGTTCTTATACCACTTTATTGGTATATGTTTTGGTACGCCCCTAGGACCCAAACGTGTATTTGTGCTTTTACTGTTGAATACTGACTTGTAACTTAAGTACTTCGAACTCCAGCCTCATAAAGAGACTAGAGGGGTGTGTTTTATCTTAAATACATATATTTTAAATATATACCTGGTGTGGTTGTCCTTTCATTTGGTCATTCAAGAGATTATAGACGGGTAAAACAAGCTGCTTTACATTCCTTCAAGACTTAGCCTGAAGGCTGCTCTCCATAGCTACCACTTGGATAGCTTTCAATAAAGGTTGTCTTTAACCTATCACCATAAGGGGTTGTTTGGACTGATACAAGGTGCCCACTAGAACTAGTGGACAGCATATATCAGGTCAACTTCTCACATTGGTGTGCAGCGTGTGGGATTCCAGCTTGCTATTGTTTTACCAGATAATCTCAATTGAATTGATCAACTGAAAACCACTAAAGGTATCTTAGGTACATATAATATCAAGCTTAGTATACAGTAAGTTCTACTGAACTTAGAGTAGTGTTTCAAGGGCTTAGCACACCCTTTATACAACTCAAGAGAGTTTAGTAGGCCACACTAGTGTAGGGAGTGCAATACACCACACCACACAAGTAATGTCTAATCAGCCAGGAACCAGTGGGTCCCTGCCAGAATCCAGTGGGCTTCTCCCCTATAAATATGAGGATCTCACCTTTGCTCAGCTTGGGGCCTTATGTTCCATTAGGAAGCTGAAGACAGGCAAAATCCCAACCACCCAGCATCTCTTGCAGATATTCAGGCTGGATGATCTCTCAGGGCCTAGTGGGCCTGAAGGGGTAGGCAGAGTGGGTGGGGCAGCAGTTGAGGGTGGATCTGGGGGTAGAACTCCCCCTGGCCCAACCTCTGCTGTTGACCAGACTGATGACAATGATCAGGATCTGGGAAATCCAACTCCCCTGGATGAGGATGATGAGGATTGGCACAATGCTCTTTGTCCCTCCAGGAAGAGTTAAAAGTAGGGTTAGAGGGGATAGATCTCTCTCAAGGGAGTCAGGCCAGTCTACCTCATCTGCAGGGACCTCTATTTCTTCTCACAGAGTGAGGGAAACCTCACAGGAGAGAGAGGCTGCTGAAGTATGAGCAAGCTCAGTTTATCCTCAGAAAGCAGCGGATGGCCCTAGATAGGGAAGCCCTAGAGCTCTACAGAGCTAGAAAAAAGGAGGGACTAGAGTCCCTTAGTGGCAGCAACTTCCCTAGAGATAGGGAGAGGTCTTATGACCATAGAAACCTAAGTAAGATTGTCCCTCCCTACCAGAGTGGAGATGACATCCACAAATGGATAACTGCCTTGGAGAGGGCCTGTGAAGTACAGAGGGTCCCTCAAGGGTAGTGGGCAACAATCTTATGGCTCTCCTTTGCAGACAAAGGTAGAGATAAGCTCCTCACTGTAAGAGAAGAGGATGCTGATGATTACCAGGTCTTGAAAAGTGCACTGATAGATGGGTTCGGCCTAACCACTGAACAATACAGGTTAAAGTTCAGGGATACCCAAAAGGCACAAAATCAAGACTGGGTGGACTTTGTTGACTGTGCTGCTAAGGCTCTGGAAGGTTGGTTATCGTGCAGTAAAGTGTGTGACTTCATAGGATTGTACAATCTGATAATGAGGGAGCAGATTCCTAATAACTGTCAAAATCAGCTGTTGCACCAGTACCTGGTAGACTCTGATCTGACCTCTCCCCAAGAATTGGGAAAGAAGGCAGACAAATGGGTCAGAACCAGGATGAGGCAGAAGGTACTTAACCAAGGTGGTGACCTAAAGAATCAAGATTCTAATACCTCTAACAAGGGTGGGGAGAAGGGTAAAGACCAGAAGTCTTCACAAGGTCCCCAAAAATCTTCTTCAGGTGGGATTCCCAGGCCAACAAAGGGAAAGGCCAAAGAAACCATGGTGCAAAGTCTGAAAGCAAAAGACACACTGGACCAGTGATTGCACCAAGTCCAAAGAGAATACTCCAGCCCCCACCAATGCCCCTAAGGCACCTGTTCCCTCTAGTGCAGTTACAATTGGTGGTGGGAATACACAAGCCAAGGGTATAGTAGGGTTGAATCCGTGTACTGAGTTGGGCTCTGGCCTAGTCAGAGAAACCACTCAGGCTGTTCTTGTCTGTGATAGGGGCATGGATATGACCCCCTCTGTGAGTCCTAGTAACTTAGGCAAGTACATGCAACAGCCTTTAATCAATGGAGTACAGGCTTTGGCATTCAGGGACACAGGAGCAAGTGTCACTATGGTGACAAAAGATCTTGTGGATCCTGGGCAGATTATACTTGGTGAAATATACCAAGTGACCAATGCTAGCAATGTCAGAACAGACCATTCTCTGGCAGTTGTTAACTTCTCCTGGGGAGGGGTAACTGGCCTTAAGAAGGTTGTGGTGAGTGCAGACCTACCAGTCGAATGCTTGCTTGGCAATGATCTAGAGACTTCAGCTTGGGCAGAAGTAGAGCTCAGGACTCATGCAGAAATGCTGGGCATCCCCGCAGATGTGTTTGCTGTGACCAGGTCACAGGCCGAAATGTCTGAAATTGAACAGGCCTTGGATTCTGGAATAATGGACCAAGTGCCATCCAAGAGGAGGAGCAGAAGGGTTAAGGCAGAACCTTCCCCCCTGACTCAGAAGGAGGATCAGTCTCTTGAG
Source organism: Triturus cristatus (assembly GCF_964204655.1). Lineage (NCBI taxonomy): Eukaryota > Metazoa > Chordata > Amphibia > Caudata > Salamandridae > Triturus > Triturus cristatus. The sequence goes on from NC_140584.1 coordinate 8,598,698, forward strand.
GGAGATGATCACAGTCCTGAAGAAGGAACTGTCCCAGAGGAGCTTGAGCCTGATCAGGTTGAGTTCTTGGGGACAGGGGGCCCTTCCAGGGCAGATCTGAGCCAGGAGAAGCAGAGCTGCCCCTCTCTTGAACCCTCAGACAGCAAGCTGCTGCTGAGGCTGCTGGAAGTGCTAGTGGTACCCATAAGGTGTATTGGGCTGATGGACTCCTGTACTCAGAGTGTAGAGACCCCAAGCCTGGTGCCACCAGGAGGTTGGTTATACCTCTGAAGTTCAGGGGCTTCCTATTGACCCTAGCCCATGATATCCCTTTAACAGGTCACCTGGGCCAGAACAAGACTTGGGACAGACTTGTCCCTCACTTTCACTGGCCCCACATGTCTGAAGACACAAAGGAGTTTTGTCGCTCCTGTGTAACCTGCCAAGCCAGGGGCAAAGCAGGCAGAACTACAAAGGCCCCCCTGATACCACTACCTGTGGTGGAGGTGCCCTTTGAAAGGGTAGGGATTGACGTTGTTAGTCCCATGGATCCCCAAACAGCACCTGGGCACAGATTTATCCTGGTGGTAGTGGATCATTCTACCAGGTACCCAGAAGCTATTCCTCTTAGGACCACTACAGCACCTGTGGTGGCAAGGGCCCTGTTGGGAGTTTTCTCAAGAGTGGGTTTCCCTAAGGAGGTGGTATCAGACAGAGCTACCAACTTCATGTCTGGTTACTTAGGGGCAATGTGGAAGGAGTGTGGAGTGACCTACAAATTCACCACACCCTGTCACCCAAAATGCAATGGTTTGGTTGAAAGGTTCAACAAAACCTTAAAGGGCATGATTAAAGGGCTCCCAGAGAAGCTTAGGCGAAGATGGGACATTCTCTTGCCCTGCCTTTTGCTTGCATACAGGGAGGTGCCACAAAAGGGGGTTGGCTACAGCCCCTTTGAACTTTTGTTTGGTAACCCTGTCAGGGGTCCACTGTGTTTGGTGAAGGAAGGATGGGAGTTACCTCTCAAGCACCCAAAGCAAGACATAGTGGACTATGTACTTGGTCTCCGCTCCAGGATGGCTGAGTACATGAAAAAGGCAACAAAAACCTTGAGGCTAGCCAGGAACTGCAAGAAGCCTGGCATGACCAAAAGGCTGTACTGACTGTTAACCAGCCAGGACAGGAAGTGTGGGTGTTGGAGCCTGTAGCCCCAGCAGCTCTCCAAGACAAATGGAGTGGACCCCACACTATTGCTGAACAAAAGGGAGAGGTTACTTACTTGGTAGACCTAGGAACTCCCAGGAGTCCCCACAGGGTTCTCCATGTCAACAGGCTAAAGCCATATGTGGACAGGGCGACATGGGCTTGCTCATGGCTACTGATGAGAGACAGGAGGAAGAGAGTGACCAACTCCCTGACCTTCTCTCACAGAACCCTGATGATGGGTCAGTTGATGGCGTGGCCTTGGCAGGCAGCCTCACTGTCCAGCAGCAAACTGATTGCAGACCGGTGCTCAATCAGTTCAGAAACATGTTTTCTCTGACTCCAAGTCAGACTACCTGGTGCACTCATGAAGTAGACACTGGGGACAGTCTGCCTATTAAAAAAAAAGATTTATAGGCAACCTGACCATGTCAGGGACTGTATCAGGACAGAATTCCAGAAAATGTTGGACTTGGGAGTGATTGAACCCTCAGCTAGACCTTGGGCTAGTCCAGTGGTCCTTGTGCCAAAACCTTACACCAGTGGTGGGAAAAGAGAGGTGAGGTTTTGTGTGGACTACAGGGGTCTTAATGCAGTCACTAGGACTGATGTCCATCCAATTCCAAAGTCAGATGAGCTTATAGATACTTTGGCCTCAGCCACGTACCTTAGCACATTTGACTTGACAACTGGCTACTGGCAGATCAGAGTAGCTGATGATGCAAAGCCAAAAACAGCATTTTCGACCCCAAGTGGGCACCACCAATTTGTGGTGATGCCCTTTGGTTTGAAGAATGCACCTGCCACTAATCACCTGGCCCACCTAAGGAATGTTTTGGAGGCCCTGCAAAAGGTAGGCCTCGCTATCAAGGCCACCAAGTGCCAGATAGGGCAGAGTCAGGTTGTGTACCTGGGCCACCTTGTAGGTGGAGGCCAGGTTCAACCACTGCAGAGCAAAATCCAGACCATCATGGACTGGGTTGCTCCAACCACCCAGACTCAGGTGAGAGCCTTCTTAGGCCTGACTGGGTACTATCGGAGATTTGTCAATGGGTATGGATCAATAGTGACACCCCTGAATGACTTACCTTCTAAGAAAATGCCCAAAAAGGTTCAGTGGACAGCTAGCTGTCAAAAGGCATTTGATGACCAGAAGCAGGCCATGTGCACTGCTCCCATTCTACAGAGTCCTGATAACTCCAAGAAGTTCATTGTCCAAACAGATGCATCTCAATTGGGGGTAGGGGCTGTAGTGTCACAATTAAATGATGAAAGTCAGGATCAGCCAGTAGCTTTCATAAGCAGAAGGCTGACCCCTAGAGAGAAACGTTGGTCAGCCATTGAGAGGGAGGCCTTTGATGTGGTTTGGGCTCTGAAGAAGTTGAGGCCATACTTGTTTGGTACTCACTTCCTGGTTCAGACAAACCATAAGCCCCTCTTATGGCTAAAACAAATGAAGGGTAAAAACCCCAAACTGCTTAGGTGGGCCATTTCCCTACAGGGGATGGACTTTACAGTGGAACATAGACCTGGGAGTAACCATGACAATGCGGATGGACTCTCTAGGTATTTCCACTTAGAACATGAAGACTGAACTGGTCAAGGTTAGTTTAATGTCCCTGAGTTTGGGGGGGGGGTTGTGTAGGAGAGTAGGATCTGCTTCACATGGGTACCCCCACTTTTTGCTGGTGTTTCACTGTTTTTCGACCTTAGTCTGGCAGTGGCCCTGCTAATCAGGACCCCAGCCTAGCTGCTTCCTCTCTAAAATGGTTTCCCTGTACATTAGGTACATTCCTAATTGGATTCTGGAGTGCCTTGTAAGCCCCTAGCATATGGTATACTATGTCCCTAGGGCATAGGCAACTCAGAGGCCTACCAGGGGCTGAAGTATGTATTATGCCACCCCTGGGAAGCACTCCAAAATGACACCACAGGTCCGCTACTGCAGCCTGGGTAAGGTGGTGCATGCACCCCTTACTGTGGTATAGGCTACCTATATCACTACCATTGAACACACATAGAAAACCTATAAGTCACTCCTATGGCAGGCCTTAACAATCCTGAAGGCAGAGTGCTTGGTTTTTATGTGAGAGGGTGCCCCAGCATGAGCAGAGCCCCTCTGCAGCATTCGGAGTACCTCCTCTGATGCTGTTTGTGGTGCAGCCAGACCATATACTCTTAAGTGCATTATCACCTCGCGGTAAATGCTAACTTTGGACTGGCTGCATGGAAACATGTCGTGTTTGGTGTCAAACACTTTGGAATACTATCTCCCCCCCCGCCAGTTCTGGCAGCGGGGGTAGCATTCCACCCTTCTAGAGGGAGAGACATGTTCACACTGGTCTACCCGGTAAAGACTTTCTAATGCCCTGGCATCACAAAATGCATGCCACTGCCACAGACACGGGTCTGGCCTCCTGCTGCTGACCGATACTCCAGCAGGGGAAGCCTGGACAATAGGTTTCCTGTCCCAGGGAGGTGTAACCACCTCCCCAGACAGGCAGATGTGTATTGGGGCTGGGCGGGAGCACCCTCTAGTGCTTTGAAGTCCTGCACTGGGGGCACACTTGGTGTCCCTGTGCATAGTCCAGTTCAAACCAGTTGCAGGGGCTACCTGCCCCTGCTCTGGCGCGAAACTGGTCAAAGGAAACGGGTGTAACCACTCCTCTTTCCAAACCCTCCCATAGGTGGGTCCCTAGAGTATGTCCAACCCCCAAACTTAGTATAAGTATGGGAACCCAGTCCTTGTGACTTTAGATTACCCTGAACGAAACTGTGCAACATATATCCTGGACCTTCGACTTTCTATTTCCGCTAGAAGACTGAAGAAATCTCCCTTGGGGTCAAGGAGTGACTTTCCTGCTTGGCAGGCACCAAAGAAGCAACTGTCCGCTCTGCAACTCTGAAGCTCCCGCCGGACGCCGAAGTCTTTGCATCACCAGAGGTGGATTTCCAGACCTCCCAGAGGCTACCCTGAGTTCAGAGCAAAGCTGAGGCCTGTGGCTATCGTGGGTGATGTGGAACCGTGATCCCTGGACACCGTTATCTTTTGCCGATCCATCATCTTCCTGGTCTTCCTCAAAGTTGTGCTTTGGGCTCCGAGTAGCCCCAGCCTAGAGCACCTCCTGCACCAAAGATCTCTGGCCTCCATTCCACGAGTGACCCGTGGACCAATTTCAAGTGCGACCGCTCGAGGCTCCTTCGCGATCGCTAGCCCGTTGGCTAGTGGGTCCCCACGAAGGCAACTCCCTTCTGATTGGGCTTTCCTAGTTGCTCCAGACGTGCCCCGACTAACCCTCACTGTGTGAGTCCCCCAGACCTTGCTGGTCTCCACCGACGTCCTTTTTCTATTTCCACGTGACTTGTCGTTGCCAAGGCTTGCTGGGTCCATCCTGGTCGCCGACACCGCAGCACTCGACAGACTTCGTGGGACGGCTCGAATCTAGCTCCTGGTCATCGTCGACGCCTCCTGGACCTCGTGGCTGAAGAGTCAAGACACCCGTCAACTCACCTGTGGGTCCCCTGTGTCACTGCCTTGGGTGGTTCCTTGTGGTCCAAGCACTTCTACAGGCTCTAGGCCTTGTGTCTAGTTCAGTCGTGCTTCTTAGACCACTTTGTTGGTATATGATTTGGTATGCCCCTAGAGCCCAAACGTGTATTTGTGCTTTTACTGTTGAATACTGACTTGTAACTTAAGTACTTCGAACTCCAGGCTCATAAAGAGACTAGAGGGTTGTGTTTTATCTTAAATCATATATTTTAAATATATACCTGGTGTGGTTGTCCTTTCATTTGGTCATTCAAGAGACTATAGACGGGTAAAACAAGCTGCTTTACATTCATTCAAGACTTAGCCTGAAGGCTGCTCTCCATAGCTACCACTGGGTAGCTTTCAATAAAGGTTGTCTTTAATCTATCACCATAAGGGGTTGTTTGGACTGATACAAGGTGCCTACTATAACTAGTGGACAGCATATATCAGGCCAACTTCTCACAGCAAGGAAGTCAGATTGCCCCCGTTTCAGAGGAGAGTTAAGACGATGCTGTTCACAGAGGCATTTGACCAGGCTTACACGGATCTATGCTAAGCTCAGTGGCGCAACGGAACCCGGACTGTCTGATCTATGATGCAGCGCTTAGAGACCTATGGTGATTAGCGCTTTATAAATGCAATTTAACATTAACATTAACATTGACATATCAATGCAGCTCCCATCTAGGAGGCCAAACAATGTAATTACACACATAAAGACTGTATTTGCAAATATATATAAAAACACAAGAGGGCAAGTAGCACTTGAACTCTGTTTTTTAATGAGCAAAGTACTCATAAATATCAAACTTCAAATAAAGCAGACATTGTTAGCCTACAGGCTGCCTTGTAAAGCAATAGCATAAAAAAATTAAGCATTTTCAAGAAAAACTGGCACCTTGCCTTTAAGGCAGGCATGACCCCTAGCTTCCCATCATGGCTCAGGGGTGACAGTTAGGTCAGTTGTACTTTGCATAACCTTGAAGGTCAGGGCACAAAGATATCCATTAACACTTCAGAAAAGAAATCTCATTTGCCTGGGGAGGCGGGTGGGTTGCTTATGACTTTGATGAGGATACCATTGGAAGAGAACTAGGATTACAGGTAAGTAACTTATCCTTCTCTTCCAGGGGATCCTCATCAATAGTCATAAGCACTGAAAAGAATAGCAAGCCCATCAACCACCTGCTGGCAAATGAGAGTAAAACATGACCCAACAAATAATAACAGCCGAAATCAGATGTTAAACAGATTCCTCAAGGAGACCTGGCCTACTTGAGTGTCTGTTCTGGTGTCTGAATCCAGACAGTAGTGTCTCGTAAATGTATGGACGGACCTCCAAGTTGCCGCCTTACAAATTTCAGACATGGGCACGTTATGAAGAAAAGCAGTAGTAGACGCTTTTCCTCTGGTAGAGTGTGCCTTGGGAATAAACCCAAGGGGCTTCTGTGCTAATTGATAAGCAAGTTTGATACATGAAACTATCCATCTGGAGATGGACCGCTTTGAAGCTGCAAAACCCGTTCTGATCGACCCATAGTTAACAAATAGCTGATCAGATTTTCTCATAGATCTGGATCTGTCCAGATAGAATTTTAAAACCCTTTTCAGGTCCAGAGAGTGTAAGGCCCTCTCAGCTGGAGTGGAGGGATTGGGAACAAAGGTGGGTAGAGATATGGTCTGATTCACATGAAAATCTGACACCACCTTAGAAAAGAAAGAGGGATGCATTCTCAACACGACCCTATTAAGATGGAAAACTGTATTAGGCTCTTTAGAGCAGAGAGTCTGTATTTTGCTCACTCTGCGAGCTGACGGGATCGCTACCAAGAAAGCGGCTTCCAAGAAAGATGTTGCAAGGTTGCTTTGTGTAAGGGTTCGAAAGGCAGACCCATCAATTTTGAAAGCACCAGGTTTAGCTCCCAGGGTGGTGAAGGAGGCCGGACGGGAGGGTAGACCTTCTTTAAACCCTGTAAGAAATCCTTAACAGCCTGTAACTGAAATAAAGAAGGTTGAGAAGGTGAGCGTCTATATGCAGTTATCGCCGCTAAGTGCACCTTAATCGAAGAAAACTTCATCCCTGCTTTCGCCAGATAAAGTAAGAAAGGATGACCTCTTCCTGACCCTTGGTAGGATTACAATTGTTTTGCATACACCACATATAAAACCACTTCCACTTGCATGCATTCGAATGTCTAGTGGTCGGTCTTCTTGCTTCCTTCAAAATGGACATACAATCCTGTGGTAGTCCTAGGTGGCCATACTGGAGGACCTCAGGAGCCATGCTGCCAAGTTCAGTGAGGGAAGGTTGGGGTGATGAATCCTCCCGTTCATCTTGGACAGCAGGTCCGGTCTGCACGGCAGCTTCCTCTGAGGGCATTCTGATAGGTGCAGAAGGTCTGGGTACCACCATTGTCTCGGCCAGTCCGGGGCAATCAGTATCATCCTCGTGCACGAATGAGAGAGCTTGGTCACCACCTTCAGGATTAGCGGAAGAGGTGGAAAGGCGTACACAAATGCCCCTGACCAGTTGATCAAAAGGGCATTCCCCTTCGACCCTGGTCGGTAAAACCTTGAGGCGAAGTTTTGGCATTTCGCATTTTCGTCATCCGCGAAGAAGTCGATGGTGGGACGACCCCATTCTTGGAAAATACCTTCGACGATTTTGTCGTTGAGAACCTTGTCTTCTCTGTCCACGAAGTGACGACTAAGAGCGTCTGCATTCACGTTCTGTTCTCCCGGCAAGTGGACTGCTGTGACCGAGAGATTCCTTGCTAGGAGCCAATGCCAGAGCGTTTGCGCTTCCAATGACAGAGTGCGTGAACGTGTTCCCCCCTGTTTGTTCAGGTAGTACATGGTGGTGGTATTGTCCGTCTGTACTAAGATCGAATTTGTCTGAATCGAGGGGAGGAAAGCCTTGAGGGCTAGGTGAACAGCCCGCAGTTCTAACATGTTGATGTGGTAAGATTGTTCTTTTGTTGACCATAAGCCCTGAGTCTGGAGAGACCCCATGTTGGCTCCCAACCCTGTAATGAGGCGTCTGAGATTAGAGATTGAACAGGAGGAGGTTGGTGAAAAGGAATTCCAACTTGCAAACTCCCCTCCTTCATCCACCACAGGATGGAGGTTTTTGATGCGTGTGAAAGGCTTATCTTTTCGTCCCAGCGAGCTGCTTTTTGGTCCCACTTGTCCTCCAGATCCTGCTGAAGAGGACGCATACGCAGTCTGGCATTGGGGACCAGGAAGATGCAGGATGCCATCGACCCTAACAGGGAGGCAATCCGACGAACCAGTAACCTGCTGTCACGCAGAACTAGCTTGCTTTTCTGTAAGAGGGAACACTGTCTCTCCTCCGAAGGAAACACTTTTCCTACCTCGGAGTCTATCAGAGCACCTAAGTAATGAATTCTCTGAGTTGGGAGAGATGTTGATTTGTCAAAATTTACGTGCAGGCCCAGCCGGTGACAAAGCCTGAGACAGTCCAGAAAATGATTCCTCACAGTGCTCGGGGAGGGACCTTTCAACAGCCAATGGTCGAATTAGGGGTACACGAAGATTCCTCTTCGTCGCAGTGCGGCTGCCACTATTGCCATGCACTTTGTGAACACCCGTGGGGCTGACTTTAATCCAAAGGACAGCACCTTGAACTGGTAATGAGAGGATCCCACGCAAAATCTCAGGTACTGCCTGTGATGTTGATTGATGGGCACGTGAAAATACTCATCCTGCAGATCCAGCAAACACATCCAATCCCCTTGTCTGAGATGTGGATATATTTGATGGAGACCCAGCATGCGAAACTTCTCCTTTTTTATTGATAGGTTGAGTGTTCACAGATCCAGAATGGGTCTGTACTCCAATTTTCGACCCTTTTTCTTTACCAAGAAGTATCTTGAGTAAACTCCTCTCCCTCTCTGAGCCACTTGCACCCTCACGATGGCTGACTTTCTGAGAAGGGTGGCCACCTCTTTCTGTAAGAGGTTCAGTTGGTGACTCGATGATGGAACTGGTGGGATTGAGAGAGGACGGTGTTGGAAACGTAGAGAGTACCCATGCTGTAGTGTAGCTAGCACCCACCGGTCCTTTGTGATAGCTTGCCACTCTTCGAGATGATTTGCAATACTTCCCCCCACTGAAGTGGTTAAAGGCGACAGGGGAAGTGGGCCCTCATTGTTTCGTCTGCGTCTTGGCGGAGTTGTTGCCTTGGCTCTGATTTCCTCCTCCTCTGGAGGGGCGTCTGCCTCGATACTGTGATCGTTGTTGACCTTGCTGATCCTGATTTTTTTGCCAATGAGGGGTTTGAACCTTCTGTTGGGAGGATCGTCGGTTGTAAGGTCTGTATCTTTTACAGAATTCCTTACGTTTCTCAAGGCCCACTGCCTTTAGGGTGTCCATTTCTGCTTTCATGTGGGACATCTCCTCATCTGTGTGAGCCCCAAACAGAGAAGAACCAGAGAAAGGAAAGTTCAGGATAAGCGCCTGCGCTTCTGGCTTAAGTGCCGTAAATCGAAGCCAAGATCTGTAGGAATCTCCTCTTGACCAAATAAAGAAGGTTTGACACAGGAATTCCTTGAAGTAAATGCAGGTTGTATTCCAAGTAATAGGACCCATCCAGTCCTACATCCAGCTCATCAGGACAACAGTTAACTTTCCCAACCGTCACAACCAACAGCCCACACCTTCAAACCAACACATTCCTTATCCTAGGTAACAGCTAGAACACTCCTACCTCATAATGAGAGGCTAGAGGAACCAGATGACACAAGCTAGACATCGCTGTGACAACCAGAATCCCACAAGATCCTCTTCTTGCGCATATTCCATGTGCATAAGCATGGGCTGAAAGTGTAGCCCCATCTGCCACAGCGCTGATAACCTGATTCGAAACCGAGCTGCCCTCCTTCAAGATTTCCTCAAAATCTTTACGGTCTTCCTCTGGCAATTTCCCCGTGAACCTCTGTAGTGAGTCCCATAGAGATCTGTCATACCTGCCTAGAAGAGCTGATGCATTGGAGACCTTTAATATGGAGGCGGAAGTGCCGCAAACTTTTCTGCCCACCATTCTTGTGTTTTACTCTCCTTGTCTGGAGGCACAGTAGAGGAGGAGGCAACAGCATGGGTCTTTTTTGCCGCAACAATGATGACAGAATCTGGTGGAGGATCGGCCCTAAGAAAGAGCGGATCGTCTTCTGGTGAGCGGTACTTTTTAGAAATTCTCGCTGGGGCGGTCTTTACATTTACCGGAGTGAGAAAAATGTCCATTACTGGATCTATGAGGCCTGGTACTATTGGAAGTAGAGGTCTGGATTCTTTTTGCTTGTGTAGGGTTTCGAAGATCACAGAGAACTTACTTTGACGAGTAGGCATGGGAATACCTAGCTTCGTAGCTCCTCTACCAAGAATGTCATGGAAAGTGTAAATATCATCCACCAGAGAGACCCTCGACGGTGGAGTGTCTGTCAAAGTAGGTGAGTAGTCTCTGTGAGAAGACTGAGTGGATGAAGAGGACGGAGTAGGAGATCTGTGCGACCTTCTCTTGCTTCTAGATCTAGACCTCCTACTGTGGGAATGAGCAGGAGTGCGACTGTGAGCCCTGACTCCTGAGGAAGGACGTTCTCTATCCACAGCCTTCACTAGACGAGACAACGTAGCTCTGTGGAGAGGGCTTGAATAAAGCTGGACTCCTGTGGCTGATGGATTGGCCCAATGATGCAACGGTCTGTACCACCGCGGTGATAAATGAATGGAAGGCGATCTGCGCCTCTCTCGTCCCTCAGGAGACATTGCAGGAGGAGGGGAGTTCACCTTCTCTCGTGATCTGGTTGGAGAAGTTTGGTGTCCTCCTGACTCTGGGCTGCATGAAGTCAAAATTACCACTTCTGGAGAACTGGACATTGACCCATGATGAGAACCGGGCGAGTCAGCCCTAGATGAAGGTGAAGATAGGCTTACTGGAGGTGAGGCTTCTTTGGATGGATGCCTCGACTGAAATCTGGAGCGCCTCTGCGCCGATTGTCGCCTCAACGGAGACGTCCACCTCGACGTTGACTTTCTCCTCTTAGAAGGTGGACTCGTTGCTCTCGATGTCGAACGTCTGCCCGACGTTGAAGGAGGGCCCTGCCTGGATGTCTGCCTTCCTCATTCTGAAAAATGATGCCTCGACGTCGATCTGCGTTGGACTGCCGATGACGGAGATCGCTGCCTCGACGTCGAAGATCGTTGGCCTGATCTTGATGGAGACTTCTGTGTCGGCATCGCTGATGGAGTATGATGTCTCGACGTCAACAATTCTTCGACGGAGACTTCTGCCTCGACATCGAAGGAAGTGTCCTGTGCCTCGACGACGAAGATCTCTAAATTGACCTCGACGTCGATCTGCCTCTCGACGTCGATCGCCGATGACGAGGCGACGACGGAGAAATATGCCTCGACGTCGAGCGCTGCAGTGCCGATGGAGTGGTGTGCTGCTACGTCGAGCGCCGATGATGTGCCGACGGAGCACTGTGTCTCGACATCGATTGCTCCCCTAGCATCGACGGAGACCTGCTTCTCGACGTCGAACGCCGCCTGGTTGACGTCGACGGAGGACCTGTTACCTTCGTCGACGAAGTCTTCGTAGTCGATGGTCGATGATGCGCCAGCATCACTGAAGTCTTTGACGTTGATTTCGCCATCGCCGGTAGCTTCCACGTCGATCCCGACACCGATGGAGAACAGGTCATGACTTTTCTTGATGTCGACTGAGTTCTTTTCTTCGTCTGCTGCCTCACAGAAGACCTACCTCTTTCAGAGAGGCCAAAAAGGTGATTTCTTTCCCTTTCTTTTAAAGTTCTCCTGGATAACTTCTTACAATGATGACAATTGCTAGAAGAATGAGTCCCATGGAGGCAGAGAACACACACAGGATGTGTATCAGATCTGGCCCTCTTCTTGCCACAGGCAGGGCAAGAGTTGAATAAAGAAGGCATTTCTGAAGAAAATAACACCCTTTCTGAACTCAAAAAAGGTGTTGCCTTAACTCTAAGGCAAAAAGACGTCGAGTGAAGGCAGAAAAAGTTGTAAGATTTACAGTATTTTTTTACTAAAAGCCAAAAAAAGGAACAGCTGAAAATCCAGGGTCCTGACTGAAGGAGCCGGAAAGAACAACTGACCTAACTGTCACCCCTGAGGCATGATGGGAAGCTAGGGGTCATGGCTGCCTTAAAGGCACGGTGCCAGTTTTTGTTGAAAATGCTTTCATTTTCTATGCTATTGCTTTACAATGCAGCCTGTAGGCTAACAATGTCTGCTTTATTTGCAGTTTGATATTTATGAGTACTTTGCTCATTAAAAATCAATTGCTACTTGCCCTCTTGTGTTGTTATATATATTTGCAAATACAGTCTTTATGTGAGTAATTACATTGTTTAGCCTCCTAGATGGGAGCTGCATTGATATGAGAATATATATATATATATATATATTCACTGAAAAAACCATAGGTTTCACACATGTTATAGTTAGCGGAAATTTTACTGATAAAAAACCAATGAAATTCCCCCGTTATAGTTAGTGCAGGAAACTATAACTCACGCGACCGCAATCCTCTGCTGATGCTAATACTGTATTTAGACACTTATTTGCCCATGTCTTCTTCCATAAATTTTTAGCTATACATATATTACAAATATTTTTTTTTCATAAAGACACATATGTCATCAGCAGAAGATTGCGGTCGCGTGAGTTATAGTTTCCTGCGCTAACTATAACGGGGGAATTTCATTGGTTTTTTATCAGTAAAATTTCCGCTAACTATAACATGTGTGAAACCTATGGTTTTTTCAGTGAATTTGCAAGGTTTTTTAAATGCTAATTCCTAACTATAACGTGTGTGAAACCTATGGTTTTTTCAGTGAATTTGTACGTTTTTTTAAATGCTAAGTTACTTTACGCCATTCGTGGCGTGCGCGCCCACTTAACGCAGTTCGTTCCGTGCGCGCACGGTGCGCTTCGCGCACCGTGCGCGCACAGTGAGCACGCGGTGCGCTTCGCGCACCGCGCGCCCACTTTACGCAGTTAGTGCCGTGCGCGCACGGTGGGCACACGGTGCGCTACGCGCACGGTGGGCACGCGGTGCGCTACGCGCACCGCGTGCCCACGTTACGCTAGATGGGCCATGTACGCACGATGCGCTTCGCGCACCGTGCGCACATGGAGGACATATTATGCGCTTCCTTGTGATAGGTAATCTGTTGAAATTTTTGGGGGAAATGCTGTGCTCTTATATGCCATGCACAAATGGTGGCCTTCCGCCACCATTTGCACACGGGGTGGAGAGAGTGGGGTTCTTTGTTTTAATAATTATTTACCGTACGTGTACGGTAAGCGTACGGTAAGCGTAATCGGCGAAATTTTCGAAAAATAAAAAATTACCGTTTTTTGCCTTGGGGGATCTTTGAAGACTCAACTAACATGATTATGTGCATGGGCGCTGTCTAAACAGCCCCTTTATATGTTTTTGGCATTTGTTTATCAGCTCCCCCCTCAGAGTGCAAGAGAGAAAATGGCGGCCGCCGCTTCCTGGTTTCGACCGATTCGAATGTTTACTAAGATCTAAGGGCCAATCAGAATCGCGCTCGCGCACGCCACCGTACGCGTACGGTAAGCGCACCGTAAGCGCACCGTAAGCTGGCTCAGATATATATATTGATTTAAAGGCTATTTTCTCAGAATCTACTGAACAGATTTACACCAAACCTACAAAAGGCACTTCCTTGACCTGAGGACTACCTCTCTGCCAAATTTCAAGTAATTCTGTTCAGCCGTTCGGGCTGTAGCTGTGTCTAAAGGTCCTATGGAAAAATGCATGGGAAAAACGCGTTTTGGGACCCCCCTTTTATCTCAGCCCCCGCTTGACGAATCCCCCCGAGACTTTCAGGGTAGGAGCGGAGCGTAGCGCCCCACCTATTTTGAAAAATTCGCAAGGATTCGTCGACCGGCGCAAAAGTTATTCAAAATAGAATGTTGCGGATTTCCTATGGAAACGTGGTCCTAACTATAACTACCTACTGGCGACCGCCAGTAGGTAATATATATATATATATATATATAGAGCTGTATATATATGTTTTTCATATATAACTTTTATTATTTCCGGGGTCCCCGCACATGGGTCAGAATATTCAGTGCTTATGACTATTGATGAGGATCCCCTGGAAGAGAATATTTGGTATGAGGAAATCAATCTAGCTGCTACCATGGTGACCCTGGCACCTGTATCCCTCAGAGCCTCTACCTCAGTCTCAGTGTTCTTTGGCCTTTTTCTATACTTCCACATACTTGGAGGTAAGACTGCCACGGCTTCAATATCCACCCCATCGCACCCACGGAAACTAAAGTAGCCTCAGTGTATCCTCTGGCCTCTCCGGAGTACATTTCTACCCCAACTCCTATGTTAGCTAATTTCTTGGATTTCGCACCACTGGGGGACTTTTTGGAGAATGCTGGATTTCCTTCCTTATGCTCTGAATGGTGACAGTCATAGCATGTCCCAGATGCCTTTGCAGGATCCTAATTCTTACCTTGGTAACCCCTGCCTTGTACAGGAAAGAGGCTCGGGCCCACCCTCCTGAGAAAAACTTTGGGGGCCTTTAGAGAACTCTTTCTTTTTATCCTTGTTGTTGCTAATCTCTTTCCCCTGCTGGGAAGTCTGAGCACCCCTTCTGTGGTCACTCCCACCATTGGCCTACTTGGTCACACTGGTTCTGATCCACTTGTAAGCTATCTTCCCCGGGCACAACTTCAAACCCATCAAATGCTGATCCAATTTCTCTGTTGTGCAATTAGACAAAATGTACTCCTTCATAATCAAATTACATAGACTATCATAAGTGTCCAACTCATTGGCTTTTATCCAGCCTTCTAGTGCTTTGACTGAGCTGTCTATGAAAGCCACCCAAGTCTGATTTTGACCTTTATGTGTGTCCCTAAACTTCACTCTGTACTCTTCTACGGTGAGTCTAAATCCTTCTATCAATGTCACATCATATGCTGATAGGACTCAGCCACTTCCTTGTTAACCCTTTCGCTGCTATGCCTTTTCCCTCCTTGTGCTGAGCCTTTTTTGACTTTTTGGTGTAGTTAGCATAGGCCCCTCTAATTTTTTGTCCACATAAGGTATCCACGCCAAATGTGCGCCCTTTACATACCAACATCAAGGGGATTTTAAAAATACCCATGATTTTTTGATTCTTCTGGAGGGGGCTCAGAAATTAGCCAAAATACAGCTATATTTTTGGGGGGGAAAAATTGGGAAAAAAAGTGCTGAAGAAAGTGTCTGGTTTTTCCCCTTCAGATGGTATCAATAAAGGGTTTGTGGTGCTGAAATCACCATCATCACAGCCTTATGGGACAGACAGACTTTTGTCTGAAAACTAACAGTTTTTACACAGTTTAGGCATTTTACTGGGACAGCATATTTTTGCTACTTTTTGTGCTTTCACCCTTCTTCCAGTTAGTGGTAGAAATGGGTATTAAAGCAATAATGGATCCTAGAAATTCATACATTTCTGAAAAGGTAGAAAAAATTCTGAATTCAGCAAGGGGTCATTTTTGTAGATCCTTCAGGTTTTTTTATAGAAACTAAACGTTGAAAATAAGAAAAGTTGAAAATGAGTTGAAAAAACAGCCATTTGTGGCAACGTTTTCACCTGTAACAAGTTCTAAGTATGACATATTTTTGAAAGCAATATACCATTACATCCGCTGGACACTCTGGTTGTGGGGATATAAAGGACTTGTAGGTTTATCAAAAACCTGAGGAACCTAGAACCAATATCTGAGCTGCATCTTTCAATTTTTTCATTGTGTGCATGGAAAATAGTAATTAATTTGGTAAAATATAAAGAGTAAAAAATAGGTATCAAGGACACTTTTGTATTTCCAAAATGGGAACAAAGGATAGAGTTTAGAAGCAGTAGATATTTGCACATCTTCGAAATTGTGGGTACCCATGTGAATTATAGAAAAAATTTAAAAGTGACTTCCTTTATACACATTGTCTTACATTTAGATGGCAGAAATGCATAGCAAGTCAATAAGTAATAGCAGCTGCTCTACATTATGTGTTCCTCTTAGTCTCCTGATAAAAATGGTACCACATTTGTGTGGGTAGGCCTAGTGCTCATGGCAGGAAACGGGCCAAAATGCAGCATGGACACACCACATTTTTGCAGTGAAAACTGACCCTTTGCTTCAAAGTGCCCAGCTATGGATTTTCAACACTAGCTCTGCTGGCACCTAGGGAAACCTAATAAGCCTATATATTTTGTTAAAGGAAGGGGTGACTTGTGTGGCTTGTACCAGGTTCTGTTACCCAGAATCTCTTGCAAACCTCAAACTTTGACAACTAAAAACACTTTTTTTCACATTTCTGTGATGGAAAGTTCTGGAATCTGCGCGGATCCACAAAATTCCATGCATCCCGCATTCCCCAAAGTCTTCTGATAAAAATGGTACCTCACTTGTGTAGGTAGGCCTAGTGTCCGTGGCAGGAAACAGGCCGAAACGCAACATGGACACACCACATTTTTACAGTGAAAACGGACTCTTTTGTGTTTTTTCAAAGTGCCTAGCTGTGGATTTTGAACTTTGGCTCTGCCTGCACCAGGGCAACCTAATAAGCCTATACATTTTTTAAACTAGACACCCAGGAGAATCTAGGAGGGGTGACTTGTGTGGCTCCCACCAGGTTCTGTTACCCAGAATCCCTTGAAAACCTCAACCTTTGTCACAAAAAATATACTTCCTCACATTTCTGTGATGGTAACTTCCAAAATCTGCATGGATCCACAAAATTCCGCCCACCCCACATTTCCCAAAGTCTTCCGATAAAAATTGTACCTCACTTCTGTGGGTAGGCTCAGTGCCAGCAGCAAGAAAAAAGCCAAAAATGCAATGTGGACACACCACATTTTTACATTGAAAATTTACCTTTTTTTTAAAAAGAGCCTAGCTGTGGATTTTGAAACCTAGCTCTGCCGGGACCTAGGGAAACCTAGCAAACCTATACATTTTTTTAAAACTATACACCCAGGGGAATACAGGAGGGGTTGACTTGTGTTGCTCTCACCAGGTTCTGTTATCCTGAATCCCTTGCAAACCTCAAACTTTGTCACAAAAACACATTTTCCTCACATTTCTGTATTGGAAAGTTATGGTATCGGTGTGGATCCACACAATTCCGTGCACACCACATTCCCCACAGTCTTGCGATAAAAATGGTACGTCACTTGCGTGGGTAGGCTGAGTGCCCAAGACAGGAAACGGCCCAAAACCCAACGTGGGAACACCACATTTGTACAGTGAAAACTGACAATTGTTTTGCAAAGTGTCCTGGTGTGGATTTTCAACCCTTGCTCTGCCGGTACCTATGGATACCTAGCAAACCTATACATTTTTGAAAACTAGATACCCTGGGTAATCTAGGAGGGGGTGACTTTTGTGGGTCTCACTGGGTTCTGTTACCCAGAATCCCTTGCAAACTTCAAATGTTGTCACAAAAAAACATTTTCCTCACATTTCTGTGATGAAAAGTTCTGAAATATGCGTATGGCCACAAAATTCCACCCACCTCACATTCCCCAAAGTCTCTGGATAAAAATGGTACTTCACTTGTGTGGGCAGGCCTAGTGCCCGCGATAGGAAATGGGCCACAACGCAACATGGACACACCACACTTTTACAGTGAAAACAGACCCTTTTTATGCAAAGTGCCTAGCTGTAGATTTTGAACCCTAGCTCTGCCGGCACCTGAGCAAACTTAGCAAACCTATACATTTGTGAAGACTAGACACTCAGGGGAATCCAGGATGGGGTGACTTGTGCGACTCTCACTAGGTTCTGTTACCTAGAATCTCTTGCAAACCTTAAACTTTGTCCCAAAAAATTTCCTCATATTTCTGTGATGGAATGTTCTGGAATCTGCGTGGATCCTTAAAATGCCACCACCCAGCATTCCTCAAAGTCTTCTGATAAAAATGATACCTCAGGTGCGTGGGTAGGCCCAACAGGAAAGGGGCCGAAATGTAACAAGGACACATCACATTTTTACAGTAAAAACTGACCCTTTTTTTCCCAAAGTGCCTAGCTGTGGATTTTGAACCCTAACTCTGCTGGCACCTAGGGAAAACTAGCAAACCTATACATTTTTTAAAACCAGACAACCAAGGAAATCCAGGAGGGGGTGAATTGTGTGGCTCTCACCAGGTTCTGTTACCCAGAATCCCTTGCAAACCTTACATTTGGTAAAAAACAAAAAACACTAATGTCCCCCATATTTCTGTGATGGTAAGTTCTGGAATCTGTGTGGGTCCACAAACTTCCACACACCCCGCATTCTACAAAGTCTCCTGATGAAAATGGTACCTCATTTGTTTGGGTGGGACAAGTGCCCGCGACAGGGAAGGCCCCAAAATGTATTGTGGAAACATCAAAATTACCTATCACAAAACAAATTAGTTTTGCAAAGGGGCTTACCTGGGTTTTTGGCCCCGCGCTCGGCGGCCATCTAGGAAAGCCTACCAAACGTAGACATCTCTGAAACCTAGACACCCAGGGGAGTTCAGGGAGGTATGGCTTGTGTGGACCCCCCAACGGGTTCCTACCCAGAATCCCCTGCAAACCTCAAATGTAGCTGAAATAAATAAGTTTTCTTCTCAAAGTTCTCTGTGGGACAGCTGTAGGATCACTGGGCTGACACCATTTTCCTACCACCCAGCATTCCCTCAGGTCTCCTGATAAAAATGTTATCTCACTTGTGTGGGTGGGCCAAGTACCCGCGACAGGCAAGAGCCCAAAATGGATTGTGGAGGTCAATGCGTAACTGACCAGATTCATCTAAGACAATGCCGTCCTTGGCCGGTCTCAATCCAGATTCCGAAGCAACCACAGCACAGAGACCACCCTAATTGCCGCCACAGATGAAATCCACACCGTAGCCCTGATTCTACTACCACTATCAACAGCTTTCCACACCGTCTCCCATCGCTCACTCGTAGCCAGACTACATGACGCTGGCATACAAGGAACCTCTCTCGACTGGATCCGATCATTCCTCACCGGCAGAAGGCAAACGGAAATCAGCTGCGGCGTACCACAGGGTTCATCTCTCAGCCTGACCCTCTTCAATATCTACATGGCCCCCCTCAATGTAATCGTCCAACAACACGGCCTAAATGTTGAATCCTATGCCGACAACACCCAGCTCATCCTCTCCCTCACCAAGGACCCAGCCACTGCCAGACTCAATTTCCAGAAAGGAATTCAGGACGTCACAGCCTGGATGACCAACAGCTGCCTAAAGCTCAACTCTGAGAAGACAGAAGTCCTCCTAACCACCCCTTCAGCATGGGACAGAGATCCCCTGCAGCTCCGCCTGACTGTGCCCAGTCTACGGTCCCACCCAGGCAGGGTTCAAGACCTCTCCCTACTGGGTCCAGCGCATATTTTCTATTTCTGTTTCTTTGGGCTTGCTTTTCCCTGCATTTCCCATGTAGCCCATAATGCTGTTTCTGCTTTTCTTCCCGCCGCAACCTTCCCCGCTCCCGCCTCCCAGCCGCACGTCCCTTCCCTACTTAAATGGCGACCGCTGCATGGTCGCGCCGCTGGTGCCCCAAAGGCATGCCTAAGGCAAGCCGGTCTGCGCCCGTCCACGCCCGGTCTGCGCCCAGCGTCAGACTCCCTGGTCCTCGTGAGAGCCACAACATAAGACGACGCAACAACGCCGGCTTCCTCCACGGACTCAACACCGGCCGACCAGCAAACTGCTTCCAGGCCAGCCCGATACTCACCCACGGACCCTTCACCTGCTGAAGCAGCAGCTTCACCAGCCGCCAAATACCCCCCGCTAGTCCTACCCCACCCATCAGAACAGAACGCAACCACCTCAGGTGCATACTACTCAACACCAGCTCCGTCCACAAGCATGCTATCGAACTCTGGGAACTACTCGACTCAGCCTCCCCAGACGTCACCTTCCTAACAGAGACCTGGATGAAACCCTCCTCGGCACCCAACATTGCCATAGCCATTCCAGATGGCTACAAGATCACCAAAAGGGACTGCACCAACATACCAGGCGGAGGAATTGCCATTGTTTACAGGAATACCCTCAGTCTCGACCTGCATAACAGACACCTCTAACACTGCCGAACACCTGCATTTCCAGATCCACACCGACCCCAACACCACCCTTAGAGGAACACTCGTTTACAGACCCCCTGGACCCCGGCCACAGTTTATCGACGCCATCTCCGACATCGTCAGCATGCACGCTCTTGCTTTCACGGACTACATCCTCCTCGGAGACCTGAATTTCGAGAACACCAACGGCAGCAGCTCTGTTGCGCTGCTCAATAACCTCGCCAACCTTGGACTCAAACAGCTCGTCACGACCCCCACCCACACTGCCAGACACACACTCGACCCCATCCTCTCTGCCAGCAACCATGTCACCTTCAGCCACACCACCAAACTCCACTGGACTGACCACCGCTGCATCTACTTCACCTTCAAGAAACCCACCATGCACCACCACCCACAACAGATCCCCTACTGCAGTTGGAACAAGGTCACCGAAGACCAGCTCATCACCACCCTCGCCCGAGACCCACCAACAGACACCACCGACACTGACACAGCCGCCAGCAACCTCAGACAATGGATCGACGACTGCGCCAACACTCTTGCCTGATCAAAAAACCCTCAAACAGACGCACCGACAGAAAGGTCAGCTGGTTCACCACCGACCTCCAGGAATCCAAGCAGATTTTTCGAAGACTCAGGAAAAAGTGGCGCCACAAACAAATACTGGACAACTATGCAGCCCTAAAGAACGCCAACCGCAAGCACCACCAACTCCTCCGAGCCACCAAAAGGCCCTCCTTCAAGGAATGCATCGACAACAACACACAAAACAGCAAAGAGCTCTTCAACATCGTGAAGGAACTCTCCAACCCCAGCTCCAGCTCCAACTACATCCCGCCGTTGCAAGACCTGTGCAACTCCCTAGCCACCTTCTTTCACCGCAAGATCGCAGACATCCACGACAGCTTCAACACCCAGACCCTCCCTACAACTGCCGGCACCGCAGACTCACCACCCCCCAGTCTCACCAACCGCCTGATCTCCTGGACTTACTTCAATGACGACGACACAATCAAGGCCATAAACACCATCCACTCCGGCTCACCATCCGACCCCTGCCCTCACCACTTCTTCAACCCCAACTCCGGAAGATCATCAACAGCTCCTTCGAGACTGCCACCTTCCCAGAAAGTTGGAAGCATGCCGAGACCAACGCCCTACTCAAGAATCCCACAGCAGACCCAAAGGACCTCAAGAACTTCTGGCCCATCTCCCTGCTCCCGTTCCCGGCGAAAGTCATCGAAAAGATCGTCAGCAGGCAACTGACCCACTTCCTCAAGGAGAACAACATCCTGGACCCATCCCAATCCAGATACCGCAGCAATCACAGCACCGAAACCGCCCTCACCGCTGCCACAGACGACAGCAGGACCCTACTGGACAACAGCGAAACGGCAGCCCTCATCCTCCTTGACCTCTCGGCCGCCTTCGACACCGTCTGCCACCAAACCCTATGCACAGGCCTACATGACGCAGGAATACGCGACAAAGCCCTGAACTGGACCACCTCCTTCCTCACCGACAGAAACCAGAGGGTCCGCCTCCCCCATTCTGTTCTGAAGCCACCAAGATCATCTGCGGCATGCCCCAAGGATCATCCCTCTGCGCTACCCTTTTCAATGTCTACATGGCACCGCTCGCCAACATTGCCCGCTCGCATAACCTGAACATCGTCTTCTATGCCGACGACACTCAACTGATCCTCTCACTCACCAAGAACTCTGCCACAGCCAAAACCAACCTCCACGCCAGCTGGATGCAGACCAGCCGCCTGAAACTTAATTCGGACAATACAGAGGTCCTCATCCTTGGCTCCACCCCCTCCGCCCGGAATGACTCTTGGTGGCCAGCCGCCCTGGGAGCCGCACCCACATCCACCAACCATGCACGCAACATGGGGTTCATCCTGGACTCATCGCTCTCAATGACCCAGCAAGTCAACGCCGTCTCCTCCCCCTGCTTCAACACCCTCCGCAAGCTCCGCAAGATCTACAGATGGATCCCCACTGGAACCATAAAGACTGTCACCCAGGCCCTTGTCAGCAGTAGACTGCACTACAGCAAGGCCCTCTACTCAGGAACCACGGCCAAACTCCAGAAAAGACTCCAACGCATATAGAACGCCTCCGCATGCCTTATCCTCAACATACCCTGCCACACCCAAATCACTGCCCACCTGAAGGACCTGCACTGGCTCCCAGTCAACAGGAGGATCACCTTCAACCTCCTCACCCACGTCCACAAAGCACTCCACAACGCCGGACCAGCATTCCTCAGCAAATGTCTCACCTTCTACACCCCAAACCACCAGCTTCGCTCGGCCAACCTCACCCTCACCTCCGTCCCACGCATCCACAGGACCTCGACCTGTGGCAGATCCTTCTCATACCTCGCCGCTAAGACACAGAACACCCTCCCCACAAAGATGCGACAGACCCAGGACCTACTGACCTTCAGGAGACTTCTCAAGACCTTGCTGTTCGGGCAGTAGCTGCACCCCCCCTCAGCACCTTGAGACCCTCACGGGTGATTAGCGCGCTTTACAAATGTGGATTGGATTGGGCAACACCTGGTGGCCCTCTGCCCTCGGCAGCCCACTGACCCCCATGGACCGTGCCAAAAACGTCGGCATCGTATTCGACTCATCCCTCTCCATAAACCGACTGGTCAACGCCATCGCCTCTGGCTGCTTCAACACCCTCTGCATCCTCCGTAACACGTTCAAATGGATCCCCCCCCCCGAGTCAAGGAGGACAGACCCCCCCACCACCTTGAGACCCTCACGGGTGAACAGCATGCTTACAATTCCCTGAATGATTGATTGATTGATTGGAGACATTTAGCTGAAATAATCACTTTTTGCACACATTTTTGCGTTGGATCACTGTGCTGGCACAAATGTTCTACCAACTAGCATTCCCCTTCGTCTACCCATTAAAATGATACCTCACTTGTGTGGCTGTCCAATGCAGAATGGGATAAAAACGTACTGTTTTTAAAAATGTAGCACTCAGAATTCAAAGTGCTATACTCTTAATTTCTATGTTTTTGGCCCTTCCCAGTAACAGGCCCTTGGCCCACTCACACAAGTGAGGTATCATTTTACTCAGGAGTATAAGGCGAAAGCTGGGTGGTAGGACATTTCTGCCAGCACCGTAATCTCACTCAAAAATGTATGAACAGGGATTTTTCAGCTAAATTTGAGGTTTGCAGAGGATTCTGGGTAGAGAAACGTTGGAGATCCGGACAAGCCATACCTCCCTGGACTCCCCAGGACTCCCCAGGGTGTCTAGTTTTCAGAAATGTATGAGTTTGGTAGGTTTCCCTAGATGGCCGCTGAGCCCGGGGCCAAATATCCAGGTGCCTCCACTTGCAAACCAGGTCATTTTGTGATAGGTAATTTGGATTGGATACTGGGGTACCCTTATCAGTCCCTAGTATATGGAACACATGTACCCAGGGCATAGGTACCCCAGAGGCCTCCCATGGGCTGAAGCATGTATTATGCCACCAATGAAAGGCCATGCAAAATGGAACCTCAGGTCTGCTACTACAGCCTGTGTAAGCTGGTGCTTGCACCACTTACGAAAGATATAGGTTCACTATATCTATATATATCACTACACTTAAAACCTTATCAGTCACCCCTATAACCAGCCTTAACAATCCTGAAGGCAGGGTGCTGGGTTTTACGTGAGAGGGTGCTCCTGCATGAGTAGGGCCCCTCTGCAGTCTTCAGAGACCATTCTCCTGGGCTGTACGTGATACTGTCACCAGGAGGTTGGTTATACCTCTGAAGTTTAGAGGCTTCCTACTCACCCTAGCACATGACATTCCCCTAGCAAGACACCTAGGCCAAAGCAAGACATGGGACAGGCTCGTCCCTCACTTTTTACTGGCTTCATATGTCAGAGGACACAAAGGAGTATTGTCGCTCCTGTATCACTTGCCAAGCCAGTGGTAAGACAGGTGGTACTACAAAAGCACCCCTGATACCACTACCTGTGGTGGGGGTTCCCTTTGAGAGGGTTGGGATTGACATAATTGGTCACATGAACCCTCCAAAATCATCTGGACATTCTTACATCATGGTGGTGGTGGACCATGCTACCAGGTATCCAGAAGCTATTCCCCTTAGGACCACCACAGCACCTGTGGTGGCCAGGGCCCTCCTGGGGGTTTTCTCCAGGGTGGGTTTTCCTAAGGAGGTCTTAACAGACAGAGGTACAAGCTTTATGTCTAGTTACATATCTGCAATGTGAAAAGAGTGTGGAGTTAACTACAAGTTTACCACACCCTATCATCCTCAATGCAATGGGTTGAGAGGTTCGACAATGGGGCTCCCAGAAAAGCTCAGGCAAAAATGGGGTGTTCTGTTGCCCTGCCTTCTCTTTGCCTACAGAGAGGTGCCACAGAAGGGGATTGGCTACACTCCTTTTGAACTTTTGTTTGGTCACCCAATTAGGGCTCCACTGTGTCTGGTGAAGGAGGGATGGGAGTTACTTCTCAAACCTCCCAAACAAGATAACGTGGGCTATGTACTTGGTCTCTGCTCCAGGATGGCTGAGTATATGAAGAAGGCATCCAAAAACCTTGAGGCTAGCCAGGATTTCGCAAAAGGCCTGGAATGACCAAAGGGCAGTTTTGACTGTTTACCAGTCAGGATAGAAGGTGTGGGTGTTGGACACTGTGGCCCCTGGACACTGTGGCCCCAGCAGCTCTCCAAGACAGATGGGGTGGACGCCACATCATACTTGAGCAAAAGGGAGAGGTCACATATTTGGTGGACCTTGGAACTCCCATATGAACAGGCTCAAGCCTTATGTTGACAGGGCAGACAAGGGCTTACTCATGGCTACTGATGAGGGACAGGAGGAAGAGAGTTACCCACTCCCTGACCTCCTCTCACAGAACCCTGATGATGGCTCAGTCGATGGTGTAGCTTTGGCAAGCAGCATCACTGAGCAGCAACAGTTTGATTGCAGGAAGGTCCTCAATCAGTTTAGGCACATGTTCTCACTGACTCCAAGTCAGACCACCTGGTGCACCCATGAAGTGGACACAGGTGAAAACCTACCTGCGAAGAACAAACTTTACAGGCAACCTGACCATGTCAGGGACTGCATCAGGACTGAGGTCCAAAAGATGTTGGAATTGGGAGTCATTGAGCCCTCAGCTAGTCCTTGGGTTAGTCCAGTGGTCTTGGTACCAAAACCTCACACCAAACATAGTAAGAGAGAAATGAGGTTTTGTGTTGATTACAGAGGACTTAATGCAGTCACTAGGACTGATGCTCATCCTATTCCAAGAGCAGATGAACTTATAGATACTTTTGCCTCAGCCAAGTTTCTGAGTACTTTTTACCTTACAGCTGGCTACTGGCAAATCAGACTAGCTGAGTATGCCAAGACAAAGTCATCATTTTCAACCCCTAGTGGACATTACCAATTTGTGGTGATGCCTTTTGACTTGAAGAATGCACCTGCCACATTTCAGAGGTTGGTGAACAAAGTTCTCACAGGCCTGGAAGACTATAGTGCAGCTTATCTAGATGATATTGCTGTCTTTAGCTCCACCTGGGAGGATCACCTGGTCCACCTGAGAAATGTTTTGGAGGTCTTGCAAAAGGCAGGCCTCACTATCAAGGCTACTAAGTACCAGATAGGGCAGAGTCAGGTTGTACACCTGGGCCTCCACATGGGGTTGTTTGTTTCATGTTTTATTTTAGCATAATTGAGGGAAGTGCATTTTGGGATTTGAAGTCGCAGTTCACATTTTTCTGAATTGTTTGTGTTATGTGGCACAGCTGAGGGGCAGATGGTCATGGGGTTAACAGCATTGATCTTGATTGGTAACACGTAGGTGAGACTCTGCCTTTAAATAACGGATGAAAAGGTAGCAAGTACGATACATTTTCAAGCACATGGGTAAAGGAGGATGAGGAGGTCGTGTTGCGGTTAAGACTCTGAGAAGGTACATAATCTCACTGTTTTTGTAAGCATGTAAAATAAGGAAGTGGTTCTAGGATTGAAAAAAAAGGTGAGAGATTTATGGGGAGAAGTGAGTGAGGAAAGACTAGGTTGCATTAAGTAAGTTGGGTGTTTTTACATTTGCTTGCAATGATTTTGATGGAAGGAGAAGGGGGTTGTGTCACGGGTGGAGGCTTGAATACTAGGAGGTGGGCTTCGTATTTACTACAAGGGAGGGAGTAGTTGGGTAATTAGACTGATGGGTTGGTAGTTATAGGGGTATTATTTAGAAAGAGGATTTTCTTATATATATTTCGCTGTATTTATCAAGGTTAGCAGCGCACTGTTTATTGAATGTATTTTCATTTATTGTAGAGACCCCTGATGGAGCAAGGTTTCGCATAAAAAGATACTTGCTCGTATGCAATCCTCTTGAATAACCTGTAAAATTATAATCAATTTGTCCGTGAGTACTAACAGTGCACCACATTCAACATTATTGTATCTAGGGGATGCTTTTCTATGTGCTTCACTAATAAGTAATCCGAGTGTCCTAAAATGGCCGCTAAAACGTGGGAATTCTTCTGCGCATGCGTCTACTACATCTACGTAGTATGACGTTTTCTGTCGTTTGGGGGAAAACTTTGCAGCTGCGCAATAGCTTCTAAAATGGCCGCTTTAAAGTAATGCACTAATGCACATGCTGAGCTGAAACTAACCCATGCAAGCTCTACTAAGCTAATAATGCAAAAGATTTATTAAGTAAATGGGTTAGAGTAGAAGTAAGTGGTATACAGTGAATTCATTTAAGTTGTATTCTAACGTGTTCTTCTTTGACTTTATTAATAGTTCCCAATTGGGCCTTGGAGGGTTACCGCGTCTCTGCTTCCATGTTACTTTCCACACATGCGTAAAACGTCTGCTTGCTCTGAACAAGTGAACTAAATTGACAGGCTGCCAAACTCAAGCCCAGTTAGGACATGGGAACCCAACGTTTGACCCTACAAGAGGGAGGAGAAGAAACATTGTAAATTAGACTTACCAATCCACATATGAAATATCTGTGGGAAAAAAGCTTGTGGGTATTAAAATTAAGGGGCGGAGAGTTAGACAATAGACTAAAGAAAAATATTGCACTTAATATGGTGTGATGTTCTCACCCCATTGCTTGGCCCAATCAAATGATGGGTGAACATGGAATTGAAACATTTGGGGTGGATCATACACTTGAATTTGGTATAACAGAGGTAAGTTATAGATAGTTAGACTCACTTGATGCTGAGATGCTGATGCTATGCTAAGATGCTGCCCGATTTTGCTGAAATCTGACTGAAGAATCCAACACTAGGGAAAATTTGCGGAACAACCGGGAGGCACATCTAGGAAGGGGTCTGGATGAGCCCGAGCCGGAGAGATTAGCATCAGAGAGGGGTGTAACACGGATGTATGACGTTACAACGCATACATTTACATCGCGGTACATTACATCGCGGTTTTGACAACGCAAGCCGTTACAACGACTTGCGTTGGAGGGCGCTGGACTTAGGAGTAGTATAATTTACTGTTCCAACTCCAGTCTACGTACAGTAGGGAAGGTGTTGGATAGTAAATTATACTATTCCTTGTCCTAGAGCGCCATCTAGCGCAAGTCGTTGTAACGACTTGCGTTGTAAAAACCGCAATGTAATGGCATCGCGATGTAATCCCCACGTTGTAAACGATGTTTCCCGTGTAACACTGGTGTTCACTCCTTCTTTTATGTCTGAGGCACAGCTAAATAGTACAGAGAGCGTCCTTCATTCTAATTGATAAATTGCTCCAGCTCCGTTCTTGTTTATATAAGCAGCCAAATCGTTATACCGCTGCGCTGCTTATTTATCTGCTTTCAGTATCCTTTAATCTCCCCGCCGTATGACTGTACTGTAGTTTTACCGAAAGATCGGATGAGGGAAGCATCTCTTACATGCTTATGGAGGCAAGCTGAGGCGTTCTCTTGCGTGTTGTCGAGGGTGAGTGTACTGCGCATCTGTGACAGTTTTTCCTATCCTTGCCATTTTTTTCTCTAACGGGACCCAGTGCCACTATTAAACTGATTGGTGTCCTGCAGCGAGCTTTTTGTTTCTGAACAGCAAAATTATTTCCTGTCTCCAACGCACAGTGGGTTTTCGTATTTCAATCACCTGACTCATCCCAGCCAACCATATCCCAGAGTGGAAAAGAAACAAGCAAAGGACAAAACTTTCACCAAAGCTCAATTCATTTATAAAAAGGAAAAAAGTGAAGATTTTTTTTTTTATTGAACATGAAAATACATTTTTCTTTTTACCTTTCTTCTTCTTCCCATATGTTTTTTTTCTACCTTCTTCTTTCTTCCCTTTTCTCTTTCTTTGCTGTTAACCAAAATTGCCTAGGTACCTAGTCCTTTTAATTGAAAATTCACCATCACTGAGTACAATATGCAAAGTGTAACAGCTCCTGCTCCTTTTCTACAAGAACCAGGGGATCCACCATTGGTCCTAGGATGCTTGTTTCCTGTCCAGGGAGGACCTGGCTTGGCAGTTCGGGCTGGACTGTTCCCATGAGGCACAGGGTCAAGACTGATTTGCATATGGCCAGGTCTAAACTGGGGTGGCATGGTGAGCAAAAGAATGATGGATTTAACCCAGATCTTTTGACTGGGGGTGAATTTTTTTATTTGTTCTGCATTCTGTCCATCAATTGTGTGTCTTTTGCCAAAACAACTCAAACCCCTTAGAGACCACGCTGAGTGCAGAGCCGCCGGAGCTGCGGGAAACCTGAGCTGCCGCCTTACAGCCGGGAATACGCTGATTGGGAGGAAGGCAGGGGATGCTACTCCCACTGCAGGATGCAAGGAGGTGGAGGCTGGGAAAGTGAAATCCAAAGATCAGTGTCTCAGCGTGGAGGCGGTCCCATTAAACAACAAGTGATCCCGGCAGATCTTTGCTGTCCGAGGGAAGGCAGAAGAAAAGAAGGAGGCTTCAGATGGCGAAATCCTGCCTGGGCTAGCTGCTGGCAATGCCAATCTTTCTCCATTGGACAATGTGAGTACTGGACTGATAACTTCAGCTCAAGGGGAACCAGTGCAGGGGGGGCAAGCGGGTCTGTGACAATCTTGGCATGCAATCAATGTAATGAGGAGAGGAATTCCAATGGTGCCTCAGCAACCAACCCTAAGCATTATCAGATACAATGGAAAACCGGGGGGACCCCGGGGGGGGGATATTTTTCTCTCAAGGAGGACTCTGAGCTGTCCAATGCCGGTGAAAATGATGCATCAGATCTGGATGACTCGGAGATTGGCTCTAATAGCTCATTCTCCAACCCTAGTACTCAAAAATAACTTTTTTCCCAAACAAGGCGACGAAGAAACAAAGGTGGAAGGGAACCTGAGACAAGGCAATCAGAATCAGATCATAGCCAATCTAGCCAACTAAAATGGGACTATTCAACTACTCATTTTTTGACCGAGGATGGGGGACCAGGAGGAGAACACACTGAGCATGGGGCAAATAATATATTTTCTGTTTATTAGACAACAGCAGTCATCTCCCTCAATGGTATTGCTATACTCCACTCTCAAACAGATGCCGGTGGAAGCAAGACAGGAGCACAAGAGGGCTCACTTAGCAACAAAGAAAATACAAGGAGCCATTCGGAAAGTAAGTAAGACGGGTCCAGAAATTGCGGAGAGAACAACGGCATTGGAAGAGAGAGTGGTAACATTGGAGGCTAGAGCGGAGGGTACTGTTCGGCAAGTCACATCAAATGAGACTAGGATGATGGATGTCATGTGGAAGTAGGAAGACTTTGAAAATGGCCAACGGTGTAATAACCTGAGACTTTTGGGTATACCGGAAAATGCAGAAAGGGAAGACATCAGAGGGCTTGTGCTATGCCTGCTAAAAGTGAGTCTGCCCAAATTGGCACATTGGGACTGGGACACAAAGGTGCAGCGAGTGCATTGCTTTCCACTTATGCTTAAAAAGAGGAAGGGGCAGAATGAAAAGCCTAGAGCCATTTTAATATTTTGGGGAATTTCCTCCTGAGACAAGTGGTATTCGATAAAGCGAAGCCCGAAGCAAGGCAATCTGCTGAGGGGCACACCTTTTTTGTTAGGCCGGACTTATGCCACACCACTGTGGAAAGAAGGTGGAGGCTTCAGCAATTAATCATGCCTTTTCAAAAGTTAGGTTGTGAGGTATATCTACTAAGTCCGGCACGGCTCTAGGTTATTCATAAGGGAATCACAAGGGTATTCTCCTCTGAAATACAGGCACAAGACTTCCTATGAGAAATTTCAGAGACAGGGAAATAGAGAGAATCTGAGGGATGTTAAATCTGACCAAAAATAAAAATAGTATGGCTGTACTTTTTTTTGTTTTTTTCTCAACTTTAAAATATTATAAATAGAGTTTTTTCACGTTTGGTCTGGCGAATTCATCATGGGTGGTGGTGGGAAGCAGCATTATGCAGGACGCATCTCAAGGGTATACATGAGAGGGAGTAAAGTTTTATACAGACAGTATTGTTAGAGGACAAGTTTGTTAGGCCCTTACCTGCAGAAGTCGAAAGTGTGGATTGAACCAGTCTGTCTCCTAGGAGATTTCTGAATAGAGGAGCAGCTTCCAATTCCCTGGCCAGCAAACATTGTCTGAGGTAGCTAGAACCTTATATAGTCTGCTATTGTTTGGTGCATGTGTACACTGATTGGTGGTTGTTGTATCTGGTGTTTCTATTGGATTAGGGTTAGTGTCCTCATTGGTTGGGTATTTGAGGGTTCTGATTGGTTTCTGGGCCTGTGATTCAATCAATGTAGGGTTGGGACTAGGGCTAGGGTTAGGATTTCTATTGGAAGTAGGGACTAGGGCTTCTTGTGTTATTAGTTGTTGGGACTAGGGTGGGACTAGGGCTAGGGTTAGGCTTTGTATTGGAAGTAGGGACTAGGGCTTCCTGTGCCATTGGTTGCTTGGACTTGATTCGGCACTACAGATAGGGCTAGGGCCTCTAATGGACGTAGAGATCAGGGTCTTTGAAATTGATTGGGTGCTTGGACTAGGGCTAAGATTGGCTGTAAGGTCCTGGTCTCCTACTTGTTAAAATCTGATTTGCGATGTCAACATAATCGGCGCCATATTGTCCCCTCTCAGACCCGCATGCTCCCTCAAGCAGTAGCCATTTTTGAAAGCGCCATGGCCCCTCTGCCCCTCGCCGATCACCAGCACGTTCCCTAGGCGCTGCAAACACCCCCCCGCGCGCCGGCCACCCCCGCTCTCTCATACATGGGCCATAAACCCTCTCCTTCTGCGTGACCCTGCCATGGAACCACCTCCCACGCCTGACCAACACCCCCCTTTTTCTCATCCCATACATGGTCATACATCCTTTCGGTAACCCCTTCCTCCATGCCTGATCGTCTGAACTAATCCCAGGCCATCACCTAGCCCTGCGGACACAGTTTATTGCCCCTACTGTAAAGGAAACACCTCACATCTAAGGGATCGCAGTAGATCAAGGCCCCTAACCCTTGTGACCTGACCAGTCGCACTCACCCCCCGGGAATAGATGGAATGCCCAGCTGTGTGATAGCCATCTCCTACTGTGGGTGGGGTGGGGACTTTCACTGTAGTTATGTGTGGGAGCGGATCTAAGCCGGGGATTCCGAGGATGCTCTTTCATGTACCAAAACAATCTCAAGAATGTGCCATGTGCTGTAAACCGATAATAAAACAATAAACCTGTGTATAAGAGGCCAGGCCTCAGAGATGCAGTTAGGGCACCTCGTGACGATACCTTGCTGTCTGATCTGATGTGTTCTCCTCCGGAGAGAATAAAACTTTGTTTCCTGCCTTCCAGTCTCCGGCGCCTGCCTCTTTGTTGGTTAATTATCGAATGGTATAAGAGGCGATTACCGCCGGGCAATACTCAAAAGGTTATCGACTGCAACTGCCGCTACCATTTAACAATTGGCGTCCCAAGCGTGGGGCCCATCAGCGACACGTGGATCCAGTGGGAGAGGTCCCGACGACAGAGTGAACGACTGCAACGATCGGGAGAGCTCCTGCCTGATAGACCCTCGTCTGGCAGCCGATCATCCGAACTTCACTGGTTCCGAACAGACCTCTCTCGAGTGATCTACGGTCCTGACTGGGAACCGTCAGGAGTGCCGCGGCAAATACGAAGAGTAGAGGACGATCGGGCGCTGGAGGCGGAAGACGAGAAACTGTCCATACGGTCCGGGTAAGGTCGTGAAACACGACAAATTGCGAAACGATTGATTGATTGATTGAAAATACTAGTATTGCTTATTGATTGTTCTCCTTGAGATATTCGCTGTCTACAAACGGGGAAGAGTAGAAATACTCTCTCTTCCTTTGCAGATAGTGAAGGGTAGGTAACGCAGACTTTTGTCCCCGTTGTAACCCGTCGTGCCAATTTTTATCTCCCCATTGATTGATTGTCCGAACATTGATTGTTTTTGAAGAATACTACTTCTTGAGATATTCTCTGTTTGCAAACAACGTAGAATAGAAATAGTCTGTCTAGTCTTTGCAGAACAGTGAAGGATAAGTAACGCGGACTTTTGTCCCCCATTGTAACCCGTCGTGCTTATCTCTTTCTCACCATTGATTGATTGATTGTCCGAACACTAGTTGTTCGATATTGGTTCTTTGGAGGTATTCTCTGCTTACAAATAACGTGGAATAGAGATATTCTATCTAGTCTTTGCAAGCAGTGAAAAGATAGGTAGTGCTGACTTTTGTCCCCGTTGTAACCCGTCATGCCTATCTTCTCCCCATTGATTGGTAGTTGGTTCTGCCCGGACCGCTTATTAGAGGTGAACCATCCGGCTCCACTGGAAGACACCCCTAATAAGGACACATTTTCTAAATATGGATTAGTCGCCGTAGCTTACAGCAAATTAGGGCATAAAGATCGCTATATAGAAACAAGAATAATCAAGCGAGACCAGTAGACCGATGACGGGATCCTTTTGACCCTGCAAAAATAAGAAACGTTAGGAAATAGCCCTTTTGCGAGGAATATGAAACCAGGGGAAGGAGCCAAGCTCACGGTCGAGGTAGCCACGAGGTAGCTCGGATCCGTCGCTCTCGCTGTCTAAACATGTCTGCCCTACTGCCCACCCCGCCCAGTAAACACGACAAAATCCTGCACAAACGGAAGCCTGCTGATACCCACCATCGACGTCACCGAACTGGGCTAGATCGCGCACAATTGGGCTATGTCATTTTCCGGTTACGCAGTAACATCCTCGTGCTCGTTGCCAGATTGCAAATATGTACAACACTCCAACAAAGTAGTATAATTATTACATTTTAATAACTTATAGGTATAACAACACGCCAACAGGGTAAACACATTAGAACACGTTTTTAAACAACTATTTACATGACAGTCCTCGCCCCTCCTTCTTCGAAATAGCAACATTGGCCTGTTTTGGGCGGTCCTTTTAGTTGGCTTTGGGCTATAAAAGAGCTGCAAAATCCATCGGCCTGTGAGGCGGCATCAGTGGCGGAGGATTGTGCGAATAGGCCGGAGGCTACACGCAGCGCCGAGGCCTTGGCAGCGCCGAGGTGGAGTCCACCACGTTGTACTGGTCTTCCCATTCTCTGCTTCAATCCACAGCGAAGGGTGCCCTGGTGGGGGGAGGCGACGCGGACGGGCCTCCCCCGCCTCCCCAGGTGGAGGCTCGCCAGCTGAGAGGGCACCCCTGCTGTTTCACTCACCGGCCAGCTGCAACAGGACCGCCATTTACGTCTTGCCTGCCGGACAACCACTCAGGCGCGGGTTCACCAAGATTGCCATTAGCGTTTGACGCAAGAAGTGGGCCCCCGCAGCCGAGTGATCGGGGGACCCACCCCGGTGGCTGTAACGAAGAGCTGCTGCTGCTGCTGCCACTGGACTCTCGAAATGGCGGTTGGCTCTTCAGATTCAGGCCTGGCCCACTAAAAAGACGGCTCTGGGCTACTTTGAACCTCGGAAGCTTGCCTGCTCGGGCATGGGCAAACCGCCGCTATTGTTCGATTATTCCACATTAACTTGTCTTTGCCCCGGGCGACAGCCACCTTGCCTCCGCCTGATGCAATGAAAGAGACTGATTCAAGGCGTCGGCAGCAAGACCCGCCTGCTGTCCCGCCCTGAGGACGGATCACGGCATCGCTGCGAGACCGTGGTGACGTCATGCTGACGCAAGCTCCTGTTTGAATTATCAGAAGACACTGTAGCCTATCCGCTCGCATCGGTTCCGGTGGAACCTCAACATGACCCGGTAGGAACAAAAACTGTGCCTCCCCATCCCCGAATCACGATTTATGCGGTCTGTTCTTTTCCATTGATGCCAACGACAGTTCTCGAACTGCCGAAAGGGATTCTGGTCCGACAGCTAATTCATGGAAAGACTTAGACTGTACACTGGCCCGACCTCGCCCCAAAATGGCGCCGATGTAGGAAGGGCCTACAACTCCTTATGGCATCTCGGTTACTTGACATTTATGTTAAAAGGATATCAATGCAATGTTTTCGCACATGACGGGCGGAGGGACGGGGAGGGTACTGATCGGGCATACGAACAACTTTATTGATGCTGGCCTTCCCACTTTTATTATCATTTTTATTTTTTTCGTGTTAAGGTACTGTTGCTCATGATACTCGACGCCTCTCACACTGTGGCCGGCCTGTACGGTTGTAGGCCTGTATTTGTATACTGACATTGTTTTCAATAAAGGGGTTTTTGAAGGAATTACGGAATTAGCGTCATAACTGATCATCTAGGTTGGTAAAGGTTTTGAATAAATGATTGCTACTCCCAAGCAATAGAAAGCAGATAATGCAGACCCTTTTCGCCTGAATTTTTTGATTGACGGAATTTGTACCCGTCACGCCTGTCTTTTTCCAAGAGTTGTCAGAAAATGGTCGACTATAGCTTAAGGTATATGCCGAATGCAAGGTACGGTATCTTGCACCATAATATACGACCGATTGAGAAATAAATGCACGACCAGGGAACCCGAATTTAGGAGATGAATGAAATGGAGCATCTTTGTATAGTCGAAAGGAAGAATAATAGGTCTGTGGTATTACCCACTCCTGCGGCTAGCCTGGTAGGTGGTAAGTAGAACTTTTCCGTGTCTACGCGCGCTAATGTACTTTGAATGCTGCGCAACCCCCCCCCCCCCCCCCCCTTCTTCTCTTCCCTATAGGTCACATCGGAATTCCGACTGGAGAATGGAGTGAACATGGACCGCACCGTGCTCAATGTAGGGAAAAACATAGACAAACGTTGTGGGATGGTGCGTGCAGCACAGACCACCACTGGGAACGTGAAAAACTGTATGGTATGACTGTGCGTATGTGTTCTGATTGTACGGTATGACTGTGTATGCATTACACATGCTTGGGTCGCTGGAAGAGAACGTCATCGTATGACTGAA
Source organism: Triturus cristatus (assembly GCF_964204655.1). Classification (NCBI taxonomy): domain Eukaryota; kingdom Metazoa; phylum Chordata; class Amphibia; order Caudata; family Salamandridae; genus Triturus; species Triturus cristatus. The sequence continues at coordinate 8,634,034 of NC_140584.1, forward strand.
GTACTTGTCTATCGATCAAAGGGAGGGGAGTACAAAGTCCGACACCCCCCCAAAATGAATTACGGAAAATACTAAAAATACGCAGCATGCATAGGAAAGAGGACAGGAAAGGAGAGGTCCCCTTACTCAACGTAGCCCTGTGTCTCCGTCTTAAGTTTCTGCGCTTGTTGCATGTACTGTTACGCCCTATCCGGTATTTGTGTGTACGTGAACGCTGAATTCATGTTTTTCCCCGCTTGTGTTTTCTTATGAAGAACTGACCCATGCTACTCCATGTTGTGTGTACACCAAGTAGCCTATTATCGTACACGTCTCACTCTCGTTTTATGTCATACATATACCAAATAGCCTACTTGATGCACTCTCTCTCTCTCTCTCTCTCTCTCTCTCTCTCTCTCTCTCACACTCTCTCTCTCTCTCTCTCTCTCTCTCCCCCCTCGCTGAAGGCTCTCTTGCCCTCTTTTTGAATAAATTAACGACCCTATACCTCCTCAGAATGTGTATAATTGGCCTAAAACACGGCGGTGTTCGAACAAATTAACAGAAACAAAAACGACCGTACTTTACCACGTTACTACCTCTCCTTTCTGCACAATGTTGAACTTAATTGGCTGAGAAAGAAAGGACAGGTAAGACGACTGATGTCTCCCAATCTGACCCTCATCACGGGGACTATATGTCAGTGGTTTTCGTTTTTAAAGCTCTGACGACATCATCTCCACCGCCCAGAATTGCCCCCGCCCAATTGCTCCGAACTAGAATGTCTAAGCACCCCGTCCTCCCAGAATCACCCCAGCTCTGTACTAGCCGTCCCAGAGTATTTCGAACAAAACAGCTGATAACTTTATTTTCTAAAAGTACATCGCCTAAGCTGATGAGGATTACCTATTGTCTCCAGCAAGAAAAATGTTTAGCTTGTGTCCCTCCCCGAAATAGATATCTGTGAATCCATGACAGTAGCACCTCGCACTTTTTCATAAACTTAGCAGTCCTCGGAGGAAAATGTGTATTAACAGAACTTGTGTTAAGAAGAACGAGTCTCTACCGGAGAAGCCGGTTCGAATTTTGATAGACCAGAAAGTTGACAGATGTCAAGCTTCCTGCCACGATTATAGGGTACAGGAATCGACACCTAGCAGGCCAGACGATGGAAATTCACAGGAACACCCACAGAAACCTGCACCACAGCAATGATTAATAAATTAGTAACACACACCGACATAAGAGTTAATAGACATCAATCATACAGCGACCGATAAAAGCATTTCCCCGACTACTCGGTGGTTGGGAGAGAGAACGAAGTGTGTAAATGTCTTCTCTACCAACTCTCTAAGATTTTGTTTTTCTTGTGCTCATTCAAAGATAACATGCGGTCATCGGAAGAGAGGGGTCGGACGTGACGCACAGCCTGGCTGCGGACCATGGAACATCTATGGCATCGACTAAGGGGGAGCCACGAAGCAAAAGGATGCGGGACGAGGCACCATTCTCAGCATGGAAAGCAATAGAACGAAGGGCTATCCCGAAGCCCCCTGCTCGCTGATCAGCTCATGCCTGAAGTCCCAACCCGTCGGGCCCAATTGGTGGGCCCAGTGCTGAAAGATTCTGCTCTCCTTGGTCCACTTTTGATCCGATCCCACTCCACCCCGTCTTCCCTCGGCCTCCCAAAGCACCCCTATTTTTTACATTGACTTCACAAAAGAAAAATGAGAAGCGGGTACCCCGTCTCAAGGTACCTATGAAAAGACCAGTCAAGGGACAGGACAGAACTGGACTGTGATCCAAGAGCAAAGGATGATCACACCCTGCAACGCGAAAAATCTGGATTTGAGCTGGACCTTAGCTCCACTGCCGGTGCTCAACAGTGCCAACGAAAGAAGAAGAGAGAGCTTACCAGTGATGGCTCACTGCAATAAGACACTGGAAAGAAGAACCCCCCCCCCCCCGACCGTAACTCATGTTGAGTTGTATTCCTCTCCCAACCACTTTTTGATTTGACTATCTCCCAATCAAGTTTCCAAGATCTGAGCGCGCAACCAAGATGGCCGCGTAGGTGCGAGGCTCCCGAGGACCTCCGCAACCTCCCACGACTATCCTGAATTTATCCTGTCTCGGATGAGGGGAATGTGTTGGTGAGCCTGAGCTGAGGTGGCACCCGTTTCCCGTTGTCAAATCGGACCTCGGACACCGGAGTGAGCACCGATTGAAGTCTGCGGCCTTCTCCTCGCCAGACCCCGGATTTGCGCTGAGGGGTGACCCAGTGACAAAGTGAACAACAGCGGCGGGCCGGGCCTGGCGAGTCATGCACCCCGCGCTTTCGCTTTCGCACCCCCTTGCAATCACTGCAGGGTTGGGTCGCGGGGCTCTTTGTGTTGGTGTGGTCTCGCTGGGAGACTTGGCCTGCCCGCTGGCTGTGACCCACCCCGCCGATCGGGGGTGGCCCCCCGCGGAGCTTGTGGCCCTGATTGCCTGCCCTTCACGACGTGACTGGTGGAGACTAGTGGCCATGGCCACCAAATAAGATGGAGACCGGGCAAAGACCAAGCCGACCCGGCGTGGCACCACCCATCAGGCCAACAGTATGGACCGCTATACCCTCCAGAAGGGATCTCCCGGCGGACCGCACAAACCCCCTGCGGACCCTCCTGATGCCCCGGACCTGCCCACGGATCTGACTCTGCGGGATGTCATGGGCGCCATTGCCGAGATGAAGGCCTCGGTAGGCCAGCGGTTCGACACACTGGCACAGAAGATCGACTCGGTCCTCGTGGATGTTGGCCTGGTGAGGGCCGATCTTTCCAAGACCAACGACCGAGTTGATTCTTTGGCCCACACCGCATCGGGCCTCATTACTGATGTGGCGGCGCTACAAACAGAGGTGCGCCGGCTTAGTCAGGCGAGCGCGCTTATGGATCGGCGCCTGGAGGACTCCGAGAGTCGGGCCCGGAGAAACAACATCCGCATCATCGGCGTACCCGAGGGACGGGAGGAAGCGGCGGCGGACCTATTTGTGGAGGACCTGATCGCTACCCATCTCCAGCCACGGGGCTGAGTAAATTCTTCGCGGTGGAGCGGGCCCACAGGGTTCCCGGGGGAAGGCCGAAGGTCGGAGCCCCTCCGCGGCCCCTCATTGCCCGGATTTTCAACTTTCGGGACAGAGACGCTATCCTGCAAGCCTCCAGACTGTTGGGGCCGGTTAAGCTTGACAACATGGAGGTGAACTTTTATCCGGATTTCACCCCAGCGGTCCAGAAGCAGAGACTGAGCTTCCAGGGCGTCAAGCGCCGTCTTCGGGACTTGAACCTTAAATACGCAATGCTCTTCCCAGCCAAGCTGCGAGTGGAGGTAGAGGGTCGCACGCACTTTTTTGATCGCCCCGAAGCGGCCGGAGACTGGTTGGACACTCTGTCTGGGGATCGTAATCTGGGGGGCGGGGGGGGGCGGCGGGGGGAGACGGCACACTGGACCGGGGCTGAGGGGTTGATGTTGGGCTTCACTCTGGACAAAAATGTTGCCACTCTCGATTAAGCATCTGTCTGTATAATTTCCCCTCCTATGGAGGCTGTGTGGGGTCTCTTGGGGGTTCTCCCTCCTCCTCTAGGGGGCTTAGCTAGTTTTTATTATATATATGGGGCGACAGGCACACTGCACGTTGGGGGGGCTGTTCGGGCTCATGCAGGGGTGCAGGGAGGGGGGAGTTTTGTTGGGGTGGGTGGGTAGGGATGGGGGGGTGTTGTTCGTTTTCACCACAAGGCATAGGTATCATTGTGCTAGCTCTATAGTGCTCTCGGGGGGACGAATGGTGGCTCTTGTCTATGATGGGGGGTAGGGAACTAACTCTTTTGTCCTGGAACGTGAATGGACTGGGGGACAGGATTAAACGTGGGGTGGTCCTGCAGTTCTTGAAGCGAATCTCGCCCGATGTAGTTTTTCTGCAGGAGACACACCTCATTGGCAACTCCTTCTGCGCCATGAATCGGCGTGGCTATCGCCTAGTGGCCCATTCGGGCTTTACGTCTGGCTCAAGAGGTGTGGGCATCATGGTTAAGAACTCGCTTCCGCTGGAGATTGATGAGGTACTCCATGACGACAGGGGACGTTACGCGGTCTTGGTGGGAAGGATGGAGGGCAAAGTGGTGGTTTTTGTGTCAGTATACGTCCCACCGGGGCTGCAGTCTACTACCTTTGCGGACCTGGGGCGCCTCCTCCTTGGCCTTCCGGGGGGGATTCTGGTGGTGGGGGGGGATTTCAATGCGGTGGTTTCCGGGACTGTGGATCGTCACCCCCCTAGGGACCTCCCCCGGGCCCAAGCGTGGCTCTCTGGTCTATTGGACACTTTGGGATTGGTGGATTGCTGGCGTTTAAAACATCCCACGCAGTTACAGTATACCTTCCATTCGGGGGCCCATGGTAGTCTCTCACGACTAGATTATGTCCTGGTCCCGGCGGCCTATGTTGGGAGGGTGGGAGAAGTGCGCCATTTAGCACGGGGTATCTCGGACCATTCCCCGCTCTTGTTACACCTGGACCTTTTTCCGAGGGGTGAGGGTAGGGTGGTCCCGATCAATCCCTGGTACTTGCGCGACCCCACTATTCGTGCTGAATTGATTAAATCCCTCCAGCGCTACTTTGACGAGAATGTGGGGTCCGTGCCTTCGGCTGTCTCACTGTGGGAGGCATTCAAGACAGTACTACGAGGAAGGCCCTGTCCCTCATTTCCCACACCCGGAGGCGCGAGCGGGAGGAGGTGACCCGGGTGGAAGCTGAGATAGCCGAGTTGGAGGGTAATCTAGAAAGCGGGGTGACGGATGCCGTATTGCATGTCCTCCAACTCAAGCAAGCAGCCTATAGGGCCCTCGTCACGGAGGCAGCCAGGGGCCTCAGTAGAGAGCAACAGGGGAGATTGTATGATGTGGGTGATAAGGCTGGTAAATTGATTGCGTGGCTGGACAAAAAGGAGAGAGCGAGTCGTGTAGTCCCGCTGATTGAGAAAACAGACGGTGAGTGTGTTATTGAGCCGGAAGAAATTGTCTCCTGCTTCGCGGACTATTTCCGTGGGGTGTATTCCCCGGTGTCTTCCTGCTCTGAAGAGGATTCCCGTACCCTGCTCAGGGATATCGCGCTGCCCTCCCTTTCGGAGGAGGACAGAGTGTCGTTGGACGCCGCTCCAACCTCCGACGAAATCGCCCTCGCCATACGTTCGGTCGCTTCCGGCAAGGCCATGGGTCCTAATGGTCTCCCCATCGAGTTGTACAAATTGAGACCGGATACGCTGGCACCACATCTCCGTTCGATGTTCCTGGAGGCCCATTCGGTGGGCTCCCTCCCGCTGGACCAGCGTCTGGCTACAATCGTGGTTATCCACAAGGAGGGGAGACCTCGGGACCGGGTTACATCCTATCGGCCCATTTCGCTACTGAACGCGGAGCCTAAAATTCTCGCTAAGGTCCTGGCCAATCGGCTGGTTGGCGTGGTGGGCGAACTGGTTCACCAGGATCAGTCCGGCTTTATTCCCCATCGTAACACAGCTCTTAACTTGCGGCGTTTGCATGGGGTGCTTGCACGTGTTCAGTACATACGGGAGCCGGCCATTTTGGCATCCCTGGACGCCACCATGGCGTTTGATACGCTTGAATGGCCTTACATCTGGGCGATGCTTGCGAAGTTTGGCTTTGGCGCAGGGTTCATCAGTTGGGTCAAATTGCTGTATTCGGGCCCATTGGCGCAGGTGGTGGTGAACGGTGGAGTATCGGCTCCGTTTGAGCTGGGCCGGGGCACGCGGCAGGGCTGCCCCTTATCGCCTCTCCTTTTTGCGCTTGCCTTGGAGCCCCTGGCGGAGTGGCTGCGGTGGGAGCCTTCCATCCGTGGTCTCCGTTGGACCCCCGAGCATGAGGACCGCGTATCCCTATACGCGGATGACATCCTCTTGTACCTAGCTTCCCCACGTAACTCACTTATAGTACTGGTTGATGTTTTGCATTCATTTGGTCGTAACTCCGGCCTTGTCATCAACTGGGCTAAATAGTGCGTGTATGTTCTCTCTGGGGAGGCGCCCATTCTCCCGCGGGGCTGTCCGATCCAGATCGCCCCGCAGGGATTCCGGTACCTGGGTGTCTTCATTACTCTGGACCCGGAGGCCCGGTATGATCGGAACTTGCTTCCCCCCCTCCAGCGCCTGAAGGAAGATGTCACGCGCTGGCGGCGCTTGCCGCTCTCGCCGCTCGGCCGGGCGGCATTGTTTAAGATGATGTCTCTGCCGCGCTTCCTCTACGCTTTGCAGAATACTATGGACCCCGTCCCAGCGCGCTACTTCCGTGAGGTGGAGAGTTTGCAGCGCCGCCTGTTCTGGGACGGGAGGCCGCGTATCGCCCTGGCGAAGCTGACGCTCCCATGGTATGACGGCGGGATTGCCCTCCCGGATATCAAACGATACTATTGGGCCTCCCAGCTGGCTGCGATTAATCACGGCCTGTATGGGCCCGCTTTAAACCCGGCATTCAAAATGGATAAGATGCTACTCCCGGGTGGGGACTATAATCGAGCGCTCTACTCCAGCACGCCCGACGCTCGGCTGACCGGCCCCACGCGTGTCATGGTGCGAGTGTGGCACGCGGCTAATGTGGCGATGGGGTGGAAGGATCGTCTGACCCGGGCGTCACCACTATACGCGTCCGAGCAGTTGGGCTCCCTGTGGACCTCGAAGGGCTTCGAGAAGTGGGACATGATAGGCATTAGCAAGGTGGGGGATCTCTGGACGAGGGGAGGATTTAAAACATTCGAGATGCTGCAGACGGAGTTCCACTTGCATGGCAGGGAGTACTTTCGGTATTTGCAGATCCGTCATGCACTGGGCTCCGTCTTCCCGGACGTTGCATCCATCCCGGAGTGTTCCCCCTTGAGGATAGAGTGCTGGATGGACACGTTCCGGACAGCACGATCTCACTGATCTACAAAAAACTGATCAATGACCGCACGGGATTGCTGATTGCCCTTCGCGAGGCTTGGGTTGCCGATGGACTGGAGCTGGACGACGAGGACTGGACCCTTGCGGTGGCCTCCCCGAAAGAGGTGGCCATACCGGCCCGTCTTCGCTTCGTCCAGCTCAAGATACTTCACAGAGTCTACATGACGGGGCCGAGGCTTCTGCGTATGGGCTATGCTGTGGACGGGTTGTGTAAGCGTGGGTGTGGTGCTTTGGGGACCTTTCTGCATATATTGTGGGAATGCCCGGAGATGGAGCGATTCTGGCGTGGTGTGCATGAGGTCCTGCGTGTGGTTACGCATGTGGTGCTGCTACCCGAAGCGAGGAGATGCCTGTTGAATGTGTGGGAACCTACCGACTACTCGGCGCCACAGACGTGGTGGGTGACTCTGGGATATATGGTGGCCAAGCGTGATATTGCTCAACTGTGGGGATCTCAGAGGTCCCCGACTGTCTCGGCCTGGGAGGAACATATGGATTGGTGCATGTTTCGGGAAAAGGTGGTGTATGTTGCGAGAGGTAAGCCTGGGACATGGGTGAAAGTCTGGGGCCCCTGGAACGCCTACCGCAGGGGAATCTGTACTCCACCGTTATTGCCCGATCCGTCGCCTGCCCCATCCCCGTAGCCGACCCGTCTTCCCTGTTCCGGGCATTGAGTTTTACCCAGCCCTAATCCTGATCTCTTCCCCTTCTTGATACTCCTATGGATTGGTAGGATCCCCCTCTCAGGGGAGCACATGCTACTATTTCTGATTGTAGATTGCCTTGTGGTTTTTGTTTTTTCTGGTTGTTATTTCAGTTTAAAATGAAACCGTACAGTGGGGTCCGGATGGTGTGGCTATCAACGCTACTAACTCCTGTGCATCTTCCTTAGCCGCAACGCGCACTCTACAATGTGTATCGTATGCTCCTTTTGTTTACTAGCGGCCGGCCGGAAGGTTGTAGGCCCATCTTTGTATATTTTTTGAGTTTTGTAATAAACGGTTTAAAAAAAAAAAAAAAAAAAAAGTTTCCAAGATCTTTTATCGGTCGCTTCCAACTGCACACTAAATAAATGAGGAAACATTAGCTTATTATAAATGACAATTGTATAGCATCAACCGTACACATGACTATGCTGTTTAGCTTGATCCACGCGAAGTCTAGGCCTTAAGTAATGAGCGTAATTATCCCTTGTTTTACTGAACCTTTTTCAAGTATCGAGTTTGTGTTCAAGCAAGTTTCCCTCTACCTATCTCCGTGTCTGATATATGACGCAGCTGATGTAATTCTGTATACGCTACCTCCTCGACTGTCACGTCAACCACATGTAACTATGTACAATTGTGTCAGATTGCTCCCGCCCGTCCTAAGACTCTGTACTTTTAAAACAGGAACGCATGAAAACATTTACGATATTATGGCTAAAAGGTTAACGAAGGTGAATGTCGGCCAGACAAGCTGGCTAGATATGCTGAAAAGGGAGGACTGTTAAAATCTGATTTGCGATGTCAACATAATCGGCGCCATCTTGTCCCCTCTCAGACCCGCATGCTCCCTCAAGCAGTAGCCATTTTTGAAAGCGCCATGGCCCCTCTGCCCCTCGCCGATCACCAGCGCGTTCCCTAGGCGCTGCAAACACCCTCCCCCGCGCGCTGGCCACCCCCGCTCTCTCATACATGGGCCATAAACCCTCTCCTTCTGCGCGACCCTGCCATGGAACCACCTCCCGCGCCTGACCAACACCCCCCTTTTTCTCATCCCATACATGGTCATAAATCCTTTCGGTAACCCCTTCCTCCATGCCTGATCGTCCGAACTAATCCCAGGCCATCACCTAGCCCTGCGGACACAGTTTATTGCCCCTACTGTAAAGGAAACACCTCACATCTAAGGGATCGCAGTAGATCAAGGCCCCTAACCCTTGTGACCTGACCAGTCGCACTCACCCCCCGGGAATAGATGGAATGCCCAGCTGTGTGATAGCCATCTCCTACTGTGGGTGGGGTGGGGACTTTCACTGTAGTTATGTGTGGGAGCGGATCTAAGCCGGGGATTCCGAGGATGCTCTTTCATGTACCAAAACAATCTCAAGAATGTGCCATGTGCTGTAAACCGATAATAAAACAATAAACCTGTGTATAAGAGGCCAGGCCTCAGAGATGCAGTTAGGGCACCTCGTGACGATACCTTGCTGTCTGATCTGATGTGTTCTCCTCCGGAGAGAATAAAACTTTGTTTCCTGCCTTCCAGTCTCCGGCGCCTGCCTCTTTGTTGGTTAATTATCGAATGGTATAAGAGGCGATTACCGCCGGGCAATACTCAAAAGGTTATCGACTGCAACTGCCGCTACCATTTAACATACTGGTTCTAGATTTTAGGGGTAGTGTTGTGATTGGATAGTGTTAGGGCTAGGGTTTCCATTGGCTGAAGGGGTCACCTGATTACTAGGGCTATAAAAGGCCAGGTTTAGGGCGTCTCAGACCGGGCTTTGAGGCTAAGGGCGGAGAGGACAAGGGCAGTTGCCTGTTTGAGCCTGTAGGTTGGAGAGGACAAGGGCAGTTGCCTGTTTGAGCCTGTTCGAGACTGGTCAGGACCAGGTACCAGAAATGCTGCCCATGTTCCCATTCAGTAATACCCACCCCACACCATCCACATCTACAAACATAGTAACACACTCACACCAAATGTATACCACACACAACCCTATGCACAAATCAATGTACCAGCATACACTACAAAACCAACCAAACCACATCTATGCACACTTATATCCCAACTACCACACATACCCACCATCACCTACAAACAGTATACAACTCTATCCTATACCACTAACCAATCAACTCATCACTAACACAATGCCATTCAATACCATACATTACTACATCCAATCCAGACACATGCTCCCTGCTCTAATTACTCCTAACAGACCACCTTTTATCACTAACAAACAAATAATCAGCCTTCCATTGTTTGTCCAACCAACACCCTCCTCTTCCCTCTACCATAATAACACTAACGCACAACACATACACTGCACACCACCACACTTTTTAATTCTTGCATCAAACCAGTCTAAGATAAACACTCTTACCTCTACTTCATTCCTTCCTACACACAACATACACTCTACTCATAAACACACCACCACCCCTCTACCTTACAACCTTCTCTCACAAACAATACTATACAACTAAATCCATTGCATGAAACAAATACACCAGCACCCCTTTTCACTACTCCTCAAAAACAAAATATATCACACACACTGCACAACAAGATCTTCAAAGCGCAACACCTCATAATACTTACCATCACAAAATACAAACATTCACCTACCTTTCAAACCACATAAAGGAACAAACTCCACCTAACACAGATACAGCAACACAGCAACTCTCTTCCAACCGCCTCTCATCCATTGGACAATTTACCAACTTACTACATGACCCACATGCTGCACCACCACCCTTGACTCATACACCTTCTGCCCTAAACACACGCAAACAATAAAGCAACATGCCACACTCACAACTTTGCTTCCCCATATCTACTGCACAACAATCTTATACCACGAAAACAACACAGCACCCCAACTCACTCTCAAACACCATCTCCACCTCATATACACACAGACCAATCAAAATGCCTTCTTAGCATGCTGGATGAGGAACATGATACAGAACAGCTACACGATTGCTATCCAAATACAGCTAATGCCAGCACTAAAAACACACCTACTACAAACCCACACAATACTAATCACTCTTCTACAAAACAAAGTCTCACTATCACCAAAGACCATTCTCTAAACTGTCTACTAATAAACGCTTGATCCCTCTCTAAAAACAAAGATCACATCTACAACCTTCTTACAGATACAAAACCAGACATACTATTCATAACTGAATCATGGTTGGGAGATGATATGGCTCTAGTCCTGCATGAAGCCGTTCCTCTAGGCTATCAAACAATCACCCAAAATCGTATAGGCAAAAAAGGAGGTGATCTAGCTGTTGTGTTCTGGCAAACATTACATATCACTAAAGTTGAGGACATCTCCATAAAGAATTGTGAGGCTCTTCTAACAGGATGTAATCCTACACCGTCTTCCACTTTTAACTTCCACCTCCTTTACAGACCTCCACCTACCAAGGTGACATTCCCAGACACTTCTCGACACAGTTTCAAACCTAATAACAATACACTCCAACCTATGCCTTCTGGGTGACCTCAACATATGGTTTGATAAACCCAATATGACCCATCCAAAAACAATAATCCCTGGCCTAGACGCACTGAACCTGCATCAGATTGTCCACAAACCCACACACATCGCTGGACATATCCGAGATGTCATTTTTGCTAATACTGAACTAGATACTTTTCAAACTATAACTCCAGTCATAAGGTCAGACCGCCACTTGCTTGCTTTCCAACAAAAAAACAACACTAAGCCGCTTGTCTAAAACTACCTTACATTCATCCACCTATCGGCCGTGGAACAAACTCAATTTGGAAAACTTAGAAACACAACTAACATCCAGTACAAATCTGAAAACAATAAATTCTGTTCAAAATCTATATGAGTGGCTACAGGAAGCTTTTGACATCCTGATACCACTCAAAACCACACAACAGAACAAAAGAAAAAAAGCGCCTCGGAGACACATAGAAATAAAAGACATAAAACAACAAATTAGAAAGCTGCAACATACCTGGCTCAAAAAAAACGCCAAACAAGACAAACTTCACCAACAGAAAATTTACAGATTATACAAGTCAGCCATCAAAAAGCTAAGAAAAGGTACTATTCAGACAGAATTCAAAATGCTAAATGTTCAAATAAAGAATTCTATAAAATACTCAATGAATTTCGCAAACCAAATTGCCTAGAAGGAACTCATCCTGTTACTCAAGATTTCACAGACAAACTGGCAAATCATTACACAGACAAAGCAGACACATTGGACTAGTACTTAAAACAGAAACAAAGCACCAGCACTAACCCGTGTACAAAACAACAATCCAAGAATACTCTAACCCAGCCTCTCCGTTCCTTCCAACACATTTCACACAATGAATTTATAGACCTGGTCAAAGCAAGCAGTCCTGCCGGCAGCCCTTCTGACCCCTGTCCACCACAAACTTACTACCGGAATATTTCCAGAGGAACTCAAAAAGTCACATATACGCCCTTTACTGAAGAAAAAAAACTTGGATCCGCTGAACCCTGACAACTACAGACCCATTACAAATGGACCTTTCCTGGGCAAACTGATAGAAATAGCAGCGTTCGCCCAGATGTCACAATTCATTGAAGTGAATTACATACTTTCAGACTTCCAAACAGGATTCCGTCCGGGAAGAGGTACTGAATCTGCCCTCCTTGCCATCTGGGATGACCTAAAGAATACAGTAGACTGCAACGGGGTTGCTGCGCTACTCTTCTTGGACCTCTCGGCTGCCTTTGACACAGTTGATCATGACACTCCGAAACAAAGACTCTATGAAGCTGGCCTAGAGGGAACTGCTCTAGACTGGATCGCTTCCTACCTTCGAAACAGAACTAATGTCATCCATACCAAGTTGACAAACTAGCAAGATCAAGCTTTAGCACCAAAAAAACGCTGCAACTAATTTTCCCCCATTTGGGATTTCCACACAAAGTCCAAGCTACCATCTTCCTTGTTCTGTCTAAACTCGATTAAGCCAATAGCCTCTACCACAGATCACCTTTAACAACCATGAAAAGACTACAATGGAATGAGAACTCGGCTGCCAGACTACTCTTGCATATCAAACCGCGAGACCACATCTCATCTGCCTTGAAAGCCCTGCATTGGTTACCGGTTGCCAGAAGATCATCCTTCAAGCTACTTTGTATCCCCCACAAAGTAATACATGGAATGGGACCACTCTTCATCAGGAATAAAATCACCAACCACATTCAACAAAGGAACCTCTCGCCCAACTTTCTGACTCATCTCAAACTTCTTTCTACTACCCTTTCTAATGCACTACCCTATCTCTCACCCTATACATCTATCAATATATCCTCTACATCCACTCTCGCATTTACCCAAAACCCCATACCACTACTATGATCCCCAAAATAACCCTTTCTAGACTCTCTCCTACTCTACCCCTCCTTGCATCATCTGACACCTTTTTTACTATACCGATCCCCTAAAACAAACCTTTCTAAACTCTTCACTCTGACTCTTCCCCTCCAAAAATCTTTTTTACTCATCCAAAAGCCTCCTCCTACTGCTATGACCTAAAAATAGAAATATAAATAAAATCCCTCACTCTTCTATCCCTCCACTATCCTTTTCAATCAAAATAACAGACTAACATGTTCACTTCTCAAATTCCATATTCCACTATACTAATTCACCACTAATCCTTTATGGGTTCCAGAGTAGCGTGCTACTCGTCAATAAAGCATTTCAACACCCCACCTGGGTAACAAGAGCTATATAAATGCAAACCTTTTTCCCTTTTCTACCCCTCCCCAACCTTTCCCTATCCAAATAACTGACTAACCTATCCATCACTCAAATTAATTTCATGTTTCACCATACTAATTCAACACTAATCCTTATGGGTTCTAAAGTAGCGTGCTACTCGCCCAAAAAAGTGCTTCAAAACTCCATCAGGGGTAGCAAGCGATATATAAATACAAGCCTCTTTCCCTCTTCTATCCCGCCACCTACCCTTCTATATTCAAATAACTGAATAATATAGCCACCACTCAAATTACTTCATATTTCACAATGCTAATTTTCAACACTAATCCTTTATGGGTTCCGGAGTAGCTACTCGCCAAAAAAGTGCTTCAGCACCCATCAGGGGTAACAGGTGCTATATGAATGCAAACCTTTCTTCCCCTACTATCCCTCCGCTATCCATTTCACTACAAAAAACTGACTAATATCTACCACTCAAATTACTTTCATATTTCACCATACTAATTCACCACTAATCCTTTATGGGTTTCCGGAGTAGCGTGCTTCAATACCCCATCAGAGGTAACAAGCGCTATATAAATACAATCCTTTTTTCTTCTTCTATCCTTCTGCTATCCTTCAAAATCTAAATAACTGACTAACCTATCCACCACTTAAAATGTACTTGCATGTTTCACTATACTAATTCAACACTAATCCTCTATGGGTCCCAGTGTAGCATGCTACTTGCCGAAAAAGCACTTCAACGCCTCGTCAGGGCTAATAAACGCTATACAAATGCAATTACAATACAATACAATGTAGACATTTCCTGCCTGAAGATGGAGGGGAGGAGGGTGGGCTGGGGGGTGGGGGGTTCTGGTAGTGGGCTGGTCCAGTTGGCTGAATCTGACAAGATGGCATTGTTAGTAACAAGAGACAGACAGGAATTTTTAAATACCACAAAAGAGAATGGGTAAACTAAGAATTGCATCTGTTAATATTTGTGGGCTAAATAACCTCCTTAAAAAGGGAAGCATTAATGAAGACATCCAATATCTGAAGGCAGACATTGTATGTCTGCAAGAGACACATGTAGAACCAGGCAGACAGAAGATGGCCGAACTAGCAGGATATCAGTTGGTTTCCAGCACAACTCAGGGAACAAGTACAAGAGGAGTCTCTATTATGGCTCGTAAAAGTACATTTAGATTCCAACACTCTAAGTCGGATCAAATGGGCTGGTGGGTCATTACTCAATGCTGTGTTGACAATTACTTTTTTACGTTATGCTCAGTGTATGGTTCGGTATTATTATTATTATTATTATTATTATTATACATTTATAAAGCGCCTGGTTACACCAACGGTGTGTCCTCGCGCTAAAGAGATCACTAGAAAGACTAAGAAGGGTGTCTGAGGTGGCAGGAAGCCTCACAAGATTACAAAATTTATCATGGCTACGGTTGTATGAATAGCCATGTTTTTAATAGTTTGCGAAATCTTATTTCGCACGTCTCTCTTCTTAGTTCTAATGGGAGATTATTCCAGCACATTGCCGCTCGATACCTGAAAGATCGCTCCCCCATTTTAGCTCTAACCACTCTTGGTACAATCACTAGGTCCTTGTCCAGTGATCTTAAGATGCGACCTGGAGTATACCTTGTGATTAGAGGTCGGAGGTAGCTAGGTCCTTTCCTTCTTAATATGCGGTGGCAGTGACACATAGCTTTGAATCTGATCCTTTTTTCTACTGGAAGCCAATGTAGAGCATTCAGGGTTTGTTTTGTATTGGTTCTTCTTGGCAGGCCCAGGACTAGGCGTGCTGCCGCGATTTGCACTTTCTGAAGTTTTTCCAGTCCTCTCCTAGTTGTTCCCAAGTATAGAACGTTACCGTAATCCATTTGGGAGGTTACAACTGCGTGAACAATGGTTTTTCTTGCTTCAGGAGGAAGTAGATCCAAGATCTTTCGCAGGATTTTCATCGCCGCGTAGCATTTCCCGGCCACCTTCGGGATTTGGCTCTCAAAAGTTAGTTCGGAGTCTATCCATACCCCAAGATTTTTAACATTTTAACATTAGATGACCCTGTCTTGTTTAGCTGGTTAAATATAGTGCTAGTCAGCTGTCTGCTTCCATTAATAGTATGTGGGGATTTTCCTATCAATATGAGTGTCAGTAATATTAAGCTAGGGGAACGTTCATACCATGGCCATAAACCTAGAGTTTTCAAATCCCTAGCTAATTTATATATGACACATGGACTAACAAGAACCCCAAGATTCAGGGTATACTTTATTTTCTGTCCCACATCAGACGTACGCTAGGCAAGACTATTTTTATGTGTCCCAGTGGTTACTGACAACTCGTTGGATTCTTAGATTTCCTCATGTGATGTCTGATCACAATCCACTGGTTCTAGAAATCTCAATACAATAACCGAAGCCCCCGATATCACGTTGGACTTTTGAAACAGCACTCCTCTATGATGAGGAGTATATTGAACATATGAGAACTTGGATTCCTAGGTTCATATCCAAGAATATGGGAAGCGCGAGCTTGGATGTAGTTTGGGATGCTCTAAAAGCAGGGGTAAGAGGAGAAACATCACAGTATTGGTGGATATCTCAGAAGAAGGAAAAACAACATATGCAGAAATTGTATAAGAAGCTACTTGAAGCAGAAACACAGCTGGTGGGGGTAATCACGAACAGGGGTGATATAGGGCAGGCACAAACAAAAGTGGCTCTAATAAAGTCATCAATATTGGACATCTCTGTGAAAAAAGTGGCAGGGAAATATGTGGCCTGGCGCTCTAAATTGTACGAATGTAGTGAGAGAGTTTGACACCTTCTAGCGCTGCGCACTAGACAGCAGATGATTCAGGGGGGAATTGAGGAAATTGAGGATCCTTTGGTTGGCTTAGTTTCTGAGATACGGGCTGCTTTTCAACAATTTTATCAGCATCTATATACTGAGGAAACCAATTGTGGGGAAAAAGAAATAGAGGGTTATATGGCTGGGTTACATGGGGATAATTTATCGTTAGAAGAAAGGGAGGTGCTGGAGGCACCTATTACGGAAGAGGAAGTTGGGGGTATGATTCGATCCCTCGAGATTGGGAAGGCGGTAGGAACAGATTCAATTCCTGGGGAATTTTATAAAAAACTTGCTCCCTGTCTACAGGAACTGATGAAGAATATCTTTTTAGCAGCTCAAGCGGGTCAGGGGGCACCTGACTCTTCGAGATCGGCCAATATAGTGGTATCTCCCAAAAAAGGCAAGGCAGTTAAGGAGCTGGGGTCCTATCCCCCTATCCCATTAATAAATAGCGACGTTAAGGTGTATGCTAAGATCTTAGCTAACCGACTTGCGGGGGGTAATAAAGAAAGTGTTTTCCCCAACACAACAAGGGGTTGTCCCTGGTCATAGCACCATTGACCATGTTCAACGGGCAATTGCACTCTTTGATGCCGCTGGGATTGCCGGAGACCCTATGGCGCTAATTGTGCTGGAAGCGGAGAAAGCCTTTGATAGGGTCTCCTGGCCTTTTCTTTGGGCAATTTGCAGAGGTCTAAGAAAAGGCTTTATTAGGGTCAGTGCAATAATGTAGAATAACCCAGAGGCCAGAATAGCGATAATCGGAGAGATGTCGAATCCAGTTTTGATTAGTCACCAGGGCTGTCCATGTTCCCCCTATTGTTTGCTTTGTACATCGATCCACTAATCAGAAAGATTAAGGCTAATAACAGGATCCTAGCAATGCATAGTAACGGGGGGACACTAAGATCCTGGCCTATGCTGACGATCTAGCAATTGCCACGTCTAGCCCTGTGGGAGCATTAGAAGAAATTGAAAAGGAAGCTGATATCTTTGGGCATATCTCTGGCTATCGGCTTAACCAAAGTAAGACCCAAATTGTGATCAGTAAGGGGCTACAGTTGCATGATTCGCGGGTAGTACAGAAGGCAATGTATCTCAGGGTTGAACTTAAGGCAGACGTGACAAAAATTGTTGAAAAAAATATGGACCCCCTCCCAAAATTCTAAATGGATTTTCCTCGGTTGGATAACCTTAAACTTACGTTGGTTAGGAGAAGCAATGTTATTAAAATGCTTTTTTTGCCAAACACTTTATATCTCCTCAGGGCTATTCCTCTGACCATAGATAGTTGCTGGTTTAAGCCCTTGAATCGGATGGTATCTAGATTCCTATGGGCTAACTGCCACCGTTGAAGAGAGCTTACATTTTTAACGCTCCCAAGGGATAGCAGTGGGTGGGCTGTACCTCATTTCCAGCTATGTCATTGAGCTTCAGTATTATATAAAATGGGTATCCTACTCAGTGGGGAAACAGATAGGTCACAGCCGGCAGCCTCCGCCTCAATATATGAACTATTACTAGGAAGGGAAGTCAGCTGGAGTCTTTTGCAGCATACTGAATTCATTACAAAAGGGTTAAGTTTAAGTCCCTTACATGTGCGTTTCAAAATTGGACTTTGGTCCGGAAAAGACTTGGTTGGGACTTATTAACGCCTATACCCCAATGTGAAATAACGAGTCTCTTCCTGGTATTTTCAATGACGGTCATATGAAGTGTTGGTATAATACAGGAGTAAGGATGATTGGTGACGTTATGGACGAGACATGGGTAATACCGTTTGAGCTGATTAAGGATAGATATGGGTAGAGACTAGGCGGTTCTTCAAATATCTTCAGATAAAAAAAGGAGGGGGTCGTTGCGGCTTTGCCAAGGTAACACTGGTGGAGGTGCTGCTTAAAGGGCCAACCACTCTTGGCAGGATGTATAAAATACTGAATGAGATAATGCCAGATGATTTAATCAATCATTATGATCGCTGGCAGGAACTTCTACAGGTGGGATTGGGAGAAGTCGAAGAATTGCTACATTTGGCCCAAACATCATTCATTGCGGCTAACCTCCAACTGCAGTGTTTTAAAACATGGTTTAACCTATATATCACTCTGGCTAAGATAGCAAAGTGGGGAAGATTTGCTGGGTCATCCTGGCTGTGTTGCGGCTATCAAGTAGCTGATAGTGTACATATGTTCGCATCCTCCCCCAGCTGGGATACTGTTAAAAGAGATGTCTGTACCATTCTGGAATCTCAACTCGGTCAGACATTAAATATGTAATCACAGCTGATTGTACATGGGGTGGGGGATACTTTACTATCAGGGCAGGTGCAGGTATTGTTATACATTGCTATGACGGTATTTAGACTCTGTTTAGCCACCCACTGGCTTGATCCAGTTTCACCAACCAGCCAAAAGTGGCTGGGCAGGTTCTTGATGGTGTATCAGCTGGAAACAGCAGTATATGGTAGGAGGGGGCGCAGGGCAAAGAAAAGAGGGATGGAAATTTGGGCACCTCTGAGAAGATGGTCCAGCGAGGGAGAAGAGTTGTGCTCTAACTAATGAAGCAAATGGGCTATAGGATGTGGTGTCAATTTTTATGGCAATAAACAAAGGGAGGATTTTCTGGAGTTTCGAAGGAGTTTCAATTGAAAGGATGTCACTTTTTTTGTAATAGCATGTATATCCTTGCAAGGATAATTGCCCGATTTCTATTAGGTTATGCAATGATGATATAATTGTATGTAATTACGTTTTGATATCGTGGACAATGCCGTCCTCTTGTCAGTGGAAGAACTGCTTTTTCTTTGGGACTTTTGGACCAGGGTGGAAGCGTGGGAGTGGCAAGGGGAGGAGGAGGGTTGGATTACTTTTCCGGTTTCTGTTTTTAGGTATATACTTTCAATTTGTATTTATTATGAAAACCACAATAAAGAATTTTTAAAAAAGTGCTAGCTGCCAAATGTGAATTTAAGAACTTTACTTTACAATTAATAAGAGATCAACTTGTAGCTAGATGCCATTTTAGAAGAATTCAAGAAAGTTTGTTAACCTGTAAAGATCCATCCTTAGACAAAGCAGAGGATATTGCAGAAAGTATCGAAAGTTCTGTAGAAGATGCAAAACAGTTAGACACCGCTTTATCTAACACTACTGCATCAGGGATTGTATCTAACAAAACTTCAGTAATGTCAGGAATTCATGTCAGGCCTGTGTTCTATGCAGACATCCTTATGGGTACAGGTGAGATCATGTATTCACAAAATTGTGCACTACATCGCTCGTATATCCTATTGAAACTTGTTGCTTATGCTATCGCATTATCATTCCTTTTATGCCTTTATTTTGTTATTTGTTTCCTTTTGAACTGCCATGTGGGAAACATAAAGCAGCCTTTAATTTCTGCCTTTGATTGGGACCTGTGTCCCCTTAATATGGGTCTTTTTATTATTGAGGAAACAGAGAACCTTCTGGAACTGAACAACGTTAAGACGCAACGTTGTTCAGCACGTTTGGTAAACACCCGTCTGTTTAGCTATAAATAGCTTCATCCAGCAGCTGTTCCTGCTTGGCTTTTTGTCTCCATGATGTGCATCTGATCCGGTGTTGTGTAATATGCGGTATCCCCTCGGGATCCGGTGTTGTGTAATATGCGGTATCCCCTCGGGATCCGGTATCCCCTGGTGTTCGGCAGCCTTCGGAGGTCCTGCCTATTGACAGCTTGGACGAGCCCCCAGTAGCCCCGCCCACCCCATGAGAGGAGAACCTCGGCTCCAGCAGGCAAAGGGAGCAGCGCGCCGAGCAGAGCTGCTGGTAGAAATGCAAACGCATTAAATAAAGATCGGTGATAGCCATTGTATCCCTTACGTCTTGGAGACAGGAGAGGAAACAAAGAAAGAATGCTCCTGAAATTAGCTCACATTACAGTTCTTATCTGGGCCGTCTCCTACCACTGGCTAAACATATTTTTATTCCGTTCATGGAGAGTTATTTTAGGAAGCACGATTTAAAAGTGATTTACAGTAAAATCTTTCTTGAAATGTTATTCAAGTTTATGTGCGCTAATATGTCTGTGGTGTGTGAGCATATATTTGTGTTTGTGCGTCTGAGAAAAAGCATGTATGCCTTTGTGCCACTTTCATCGTGAGCTGTGGAGGGCACACATGTTTGTATATCTACTTACTTTTGTTCAAGCACCTGCCTTTGCTTGTTTCTGTAAGTGTCTGTGCCTTTGTCTTTCATGGCACGTTTCTGTGTGTTTGCATGTGTGCATGATTGTGGGTGCATTTGTTAGGGCATGCATTATGTGGATGTGCATGTGTTTGGGCAACTGCATGCTTTTGTTTTGTTTGTGTGAGTGTATGTTTGTGCCCTTATCTTCCACGGCAGGTCTCTGTGTTCATGTTCGTGTTTGCATCTGTGTGGGCATGCAATGTGAGTGCGTGTGGTTGCATGTATGCCTCGTGTACAGACTTGATTGCTGCAATGTATCTTTCAAAGTTAAAATATAAGATTCTGAATTATATCCTGAACTGCCCAGTTCTGGTAAATAAGAGCAAATAACAGTCTAAACAGTATGAGCCTTCTTTTAAGTTTTTAAATGGATGGAGACATGCAGGTTCGTGCTCTCCTAACAAGCATTTGCAATGCCATAGGTCTCACATTTGCAAGGGTTAGTGCTATTGGCGTTGTAAATTACAATGTCTTTTACTTATGTGTTTTGGTATGGAGCGTGATGGGTGCATGTAAGGTTGTGACGGAGTCAGTTACCTATAAAATAGTTGGCTTATAAACAACCAGTTAAGGTGAAGCAGCCAGTGTTATAAGCCATACTGTATCTGCAAGAATAGTTAACCATGTGTTAGATGTTAATGGTAGACTGGTGGATGATGGAGATAATCATACTTGCGACTGCACCGTAAGAACCTTATTTGTGTTATTATACCCTGTGACAAACTGATGGTGAGAGCAACAGAAATTACACAAATTCACATATGCGCACTGGGATTAACGGACAGCAATTTTATTATTGGTAAATCCAATCAACAAGTACTGTATTTTCCAATAAATAAAAATATAATACAAATGAAAAAAATAGAGCTGCTATTGGCTGAGCACGTTTTTAGTAAATGAAGGTAAATACAATTTCGTATTTGAAATAAACCTATTGGATGAGCTTGTTTTAGGTAGACTGCAAAGAAATAGCTTTTCAAAATCAGATTTTGGGGTGGAGTCCACAATGTAAGAAAAGAGTGCTTTTTTAGGTCTTGGCTAGCGAAGGCTGCGCTTGCGCCGTCTCGCTCGCGAGATTTAATGACTTGGAGAAGAGGGGCTTGAACCCGCCCTTCTTCTCTCCTCTTCTCCATTGGCTGGCCTCTTAAATACTGGTCAGCCATTGGAGAAGAGGTTTGTCTCTCCGAACAGGCCCCGTCCTTTTCGGATTCGGGGGCGTGTTTCTTCGAATATTTTTCTCTTTTTTTCGATTCTTTCGATGGGCGTGTTTAAACACGCCCCGAATCTGAAAATGCCGCTGCCTTTCTCCGAGGCATTTCTGCTTCACCTCAGAGAAAGCACTCTGCTCTCGGGCAACCCTGCTCACCTCTGATGCTGATCTTGCTGAAGATGTCCCTATCGAGTGGTAAGACTGTTCTTATCTTCTTCACCCCACCGACATCTTCACTCGGCGCTGATCACACCATGCTTCCCGCACCTCTAGCATGCTTTTCAACCCTCAGCATTAGTGCTGCCTCTACTTTTTGTGAACTCACTTCCTATGCCTCACACAGTGCTCTGCCACTGTTTATGACTGTTGTTGTGGTTTCCGCTGGCATATACGCTACTTTGAGGCACTTGTTTTGTTTTCCACAAACAAAGACGTAAAGCTGTCTCGCGCAAGCTCGCGCATGTGCAGCACCAGGCCTCAATCTGCCTAACCTCAGTAGTCCATAAATAATGTAAGCACTTACGGCATTCACGACAGCCAATCCCACGGCTGGACATAATCGGGGGAGTAGGCGGGCTGCGTGATGTTTAAAATAACCTAGGATTGGAGCATCGTTGGCACCTTCACCAATCCCAGCGTGCTGCACAGGCTCCAGAGGCGCTGATTGGCCATGGGGTCCGCACGTGTCCCTGCGGTGTACAAAACACTCACCGAGCTGTCCCCGTTCTCTGCCAGTGGGCGGACGCCACGCAGCGTGGAGCGGGCCCGTTCTGGCTGGTGGAGGACCAATGGTGAGTCAATCACGGGCGGGGGATCCAAGCCGCGGGATGACAGCCCGTCTCGGTCCAGCTGTCCACTGGGGTGTCCCGGGGGAAGTCGGTCAATGAGAGGGAACTGAGCAACGACTGACAGCTGCCCGACTGCCCTAGCTGCCTGCACTTCTGCCCAGGTAGGGGAGCTCAGGCTTGTTGTGGGGACTGACATCAGACTGTGGGTGCAAGTCGTGTGGTATCTTTAGGTTTACTCCACTTGTATGTCACCAATTGGATGGCACCCTAGGGGTACTTTGCAGCTACCTGCTCCTCGCCTGGCTTTTAGGCCGAGCAGGGCGGTGCTCGTTCTTCATGTCACTCATGCGCCAGGCTACACTGTTAACATTTGGAAATATATTATTTATCCTTCATGTGTTTGCAATTTTTATATTCAAAATGGATTTTTGCATGGAATATGATACTTATAGAGTCGGACCCTATTCCATTTTCCTGCATTGCAGTACATTTAATGTTAACGTTTTGAACAGTTAAATATTTTGATGCTGTTTTAAGTACATATTTTTGTCTAACTATTTTGGGTGGATGATACCTATTTTAAGTGTATTTTTATTGTGTATTTAGAGCAGACGATTGTCACGCCATCATAAACACCTTTTAATAACTGTGTGTGTGTGTGTGTGTGTGTAGGTGGCTCTGTGGGTGGCTCTATTTCTGTGTGAGTGGCTCTGCGTGTGTGGCTCTGTGTGTGTGGGTGGCTTTGTGTGTGTGGCTCTGTGTGTGGGTGCAAATGCAATAGGTCTCGCATTTGAGAGTGATTAAGCTATTGACATTGTAAATAACAATGCCGTTTCTTTATATGTTTTAAAAACAAAAACATAAACAAAAATAATGTCATGAGCAATGCCAATAGCTCTAACTTTAACAATGCCGAGACCATTGCATTGTAAATGCTTGTTAAAAGACTGTTACGGTTGGGACGACCATCATGCGCTGCCTAGGAGGCTTGCATATGAAAGTACAAATACCATAAAGAATTTTATAAAGCTTCTAAATGAAGGTAATAACGATACTAAATTTAAAATAAAGCTTCAGTTGTTTATTTTACAGAGTTTTATATAGCGCAAACTTGACCCGAAGGTATCGGGTATCAGAGCGCTTTACATAGCACCAGTTGCGTTACATGAGGACACATCATTAGGTCTCGCTGAGCCAAAGGCTCGAAGAGACATTTTGTATGTGGGATTTTCAAAGTGCTACCCACAGTCTTTTGGCTGGCCTACACCTTGAGTGCACGATAACATGCATGTGCACAGCTGCTCCCACTCCCCCCTCCCTTCTCTATAGCTTTCTTTCACTTTAGCCGCTTTGACCCTTGCATTCCCCCCTCCCTTCTCACCCAGCCCTTTGATGCTCGGCTCGATTACTTTCACTTTCGCCGCTACAAACTTTTCAAGCCTTTTACCGCCGCCGGGCTTGTGCTTGTTTACCCAGTCAGAGACTTCCTTTTGTTAGTTTCAGTTTACAGTTAGCTGCTTTCCATCTCTTCTCTCCGCGCCTTCATCCTTCACTTTCTGTGCGCTGTCCTCCCCCTTACAGTCACTACCTCGCTGCTCCTTATTATTTATCTCCCCTTTCTCACTGCCTCTTCTAACTTTTCTTCCTCCTTCACCGTCTCGCTTTCTCTATTCTCTCTCCAACCCCTGTGCGATCTCTTACTCCTGGGACCCCTGTTCAGCCTTCGGTAGATTCAGTGTGTGGTCTCCTGCCCCTGAGACCCCCCGTTCAGTCTCGGGTGGGTTCATTGTGCGCTCTTTTGCACCTGGGACCCCCATTGCCGGGTGCCCGGCCTCTTGTGAATGGGTAGCTAATAACACCACCACTTTGTGAGCGTAGGCAGAGGGTTTTACTCTACAAGCACACGTCACCAGGGTGCACTTAGACAACACATTGATGCACATTTACACCCTACTGTGCAAGGTGCATGCACTTTACAGGTGCTTCCGTAGAGGCTGTCACAATGGACTCATTTACATAATATGGAGCAAGATTCCCTTTTACACCCATGAAGACCAATGGGAGCAAAGTTGCATTTATTTTTTACTAATTTTAATAAAAACAGGTTATTTAGTTGTATTCATTTAGGCAGGCCCCGTGCTCCTAACTTTAAAGCTCCCTGATGACGTACTTACGGGTCAGGACTGGGAGCTTCACAGATCACGCGGATGCTCCTAAGTGTCCCTCCTCTCCCTCTCCTCTCAGGCTGCTTGCGAGCTCGCCCCTTTGAGCGGATTATGAGCACGTTAAAGTGTGACAAGACCCCGGAGCTGTCCCCAGGTGGGCTGTTAGTCTCCACTGAAGATGCGAGCCTCCCCGCTTCTGCCACGCTGGTAATGCGTGCCCCAGCCGCGGGAAGAGATAAAAGCAGTTAAACTGAGAGCACAAAGTGCTTCGCGCTGCTCTTCTGAGCGCCTGGTTGGGCGCCGCAGCCCCGGCACCTTTTAGCGCTTCAAAGCAACAAGTCTGAGTCATTGGGAACTTAAGCTGCGTTTCAGCTGGGAGTCCAGAAGGCGGCCAGCTGAACCCAGATGTAAATAAATGCCATTGGCGAGGGGATGGCTGAGGAGTCAGTCAGCCTGCAGCCCTCAAACCCATACATGTAAGAATCATTCTAAGGTGTATTGGGGTCACCAAGGTGCCGGGGTCCATTTAAATCACAGCAGGACGTCACTAGCAGTTCATCACAAGCCTTACAGTTTTTGGCTGCCCTAAGAGTACCGCGCTGTACTATAAGTCTGCCTAATGAGTCACTGCAGGTTACCATGGCTTAGGCACAAACTATAAACAGTTTTTGCACCGAAAGTTTTGGCAGGAAAACGTTTCTATCACAACTTTTTTTTGCTAGAATTGTTACCGGCGAGTGTAGTTTAACAAACGTTTCTAAGCTCTGCATTCGGTGCAAAATTACAGAACGTTTCAAACCTTTGCAAGTGAAAATCTACATTTTGCATATCCCTGGTGGTAACTTACAAAATAAACTGGGATTTTTTTTTTATTGATCATAATTTTTATTTTCTTGGTTTAGTTCGCGATTTCAGGAGTTGCTTTGCCGATGAGAAATGTTCATGAGATATTTTAAAACAAATGCTTTTTTGTAATTAGCTCAGACATCGATCTTTTAGAAAGTAAGAATTAAAACATGAGGTTGTTAAACAGTTATTGAGGTCGAAAGTATCGACCTACAGTTTTATTGCATCCACTACATCGCCAACCACTATAACACCAATATATTTCCTATTCCTATTCCACATCTACTTATCG
Source organism: Triturus cristatus (assembly GCF_964204655.1). Lineage (NCBI taxonomy): Eukaryota > Metazoa > Chordata > Amphibia > Caudata > Salamandridae > Triturus > Triturus cristatus. The sequence goes on from NC_140584.1 coordinate 8,659,860, forward strand.
TGACAATATAGTGGAAGTAGATGTAGTAAATATGATATTACTGCCATGCAATATAATAAAAACAATATAGCTGGGGTATACTAAACATGGGAAAATAAAAAATGCGAAATCAGTTTTAGATGGCAGAAACTAAAATAGATATTGCAGGAAGAAACATCTCCGTGAAATTGAGCATTACAACGATTTCTTAATCGGAGTTCACCTGAGTGCAGTACAATGCTGTTAAATGAACCTCCCCGTAGGCTTCATCCCGTCACTCGCGCGCAGGTATGAAGCTGTGTGCAGGAAGCCCTTGGTTACTCTGGGATGGGATAGGAAGGTGAGTGAGGAGGTCTTAGGGATGGAGGGCTAAAGGGGCTGTGTTGGAGATGCGTCTGTAGTAAACCACATACCACCTTTTTTGCTTCAAGCATTCATTCTACCTCTTCTGGCATACATACAATGCAAGTAATACCACCTGGAATTATTAAGAACTAATAACATGCTTGAGAACAAGCATTTGCAATGCAATAGGTCTCGCAATAACGCGAGTTTGAGCTATTGACATTGCAAATAACAATGCCTTTTATTTTTGTTTTCTTTTTAAAAACATAAATAAAAGGCATTGTTATTTACAATGTCAATAGCTCAAACTTGCGTTAATGCGAGACCTATTGCATTGCAAATGCTTGTTTTTGTTAGGCATGGGGAGATTATGTGATTGCCCAGAATCATAGGATGATGAGCTTCTTTGCCGAGACTCAAACCCGGTTCCCCAGATTCGAGGTTGAATGCCCTAGCCGTTAGGCCAACTCCTCTTCCTTTCTGTTCTGTGTTCTAAAGGTGGATAACGGGAAGACAGCAGGTGTGGTTGGTATGCTTGGTTGCACACACTTTTGTTTGACCTGTGTGCAATGCTTGAAAGGTGGCTCATTCTGTAAGTCCTACAAAACTAGCCCGTTCATGTTATCCATTACTGGAATGAAGACTGTCTGCTTATGGATACTTTTTTTTTAAAGAAGATATATATATATATATATATATATATATATATATATATATATATATATATATTATCTACTGGCGGTCGCCAGTAGATAGTTATAGTTAGGACCGTGTTTCCATAGGAAATCCGCAACATTCTATTTGGAATAACTTTGGCGCCGATTGACGAATCCTCGCGAAATTCTCAAAATAGGTGGAGCGCTCCGCTCCGCTCCTTCCCTGAAAGTCTCAGGGGGATTCATCAAGCGGGGGCTGAGAAAAAGGGGGGGTCCCAAAACGCATGTTCCCCATGCATTTTTCCATAGGACCTTTAGTCCGAGCTACAGCCCGAATGGCTGAACAGAATTACTTGAAATTTGGCAGAGAGGTAGCCCTCAGGTCAGGGATGTGCCTTTTGAAGGTCTCGTGTAAATCTGTTCAGTATTTCCTGAGAAAATAGCATTTAAATCAATATATATATCTATAGGCGCGCTCCGAGCGCGTACCGTAAGCTTACCGTACGCGCACGCCGCCGTGCACGAGCGCGATTCTGATTGGTTGTTAGATCTTAGTAAACATTCGAATCGTCGAAACCAGGAAGTGTCGGCCGCCATTTTGTCTCTCGCACTCTGAGGGGGGGTGAAAAACAAAGGTGGATAACGTGAAAAGGGGGCAGGCTGGACAGTTCCTGACCCCCTAGCCTTGGTCAGGGGGTCCCAGAAGGACCCCCAAGGGCAAAAATGTTTTTTAATTTTTTTTCGAAAAATCGCGGAATGCGCGCAGCTTACGCGCACGGCGTAAACGGAAAATTCCGCGAACTTTGCGTAACGATTACGCGTACCGTACGCGCACGGCAAAAAAAAATTTGGGAAAAAGAAAGCTTAAAAAAAAATACAAAAAAATTGTGAGGTAAGGTTGGCTCTTAAAAGAGCCGTTGGGTTAATACAGGGATAGAGGAAAGAAAGAATGGGAATATTATGAGCGTCTACAAACGTGCTGGTCTATCTTATTGTTAATAAGGGAAACACTGGTCTCCCCAAAAACAATAAGACCACAACACGTTGTACACCTCATTGAAACCCTCCGAAATCGAGGGTTAATGTCCAGAGGAGCAGAAGAAGGTGATGCTCCCACCTCAGAGGAAGGGCTCAGCTGAGCTGCCGATGATGTACTCGGCTGAGCTTCTGAGGTTGGGCTCCGGTGACTTACTGAAGAGTTTTCTCCAGTATGTCGAGCAAAGGTCCTGGGATGTTTATCCCTAAGGTGTCTCATCATAGAGTGATTTCCAAAGGAATACTTCTTCCTTGGATCTCCTCTAGATAAAACACGGTCACAAAGTGTGCAAGTGACCAATGGAGCATTGACCTTTTTCTGCCCCTCTGGAAAAGTAAAATACTCCCACACAAAAGAATCCTTTTGTTTCCTCCTTCTCTGTCTGATGATGGTGCTGCTAGGCTCACTCTCAGAAGAGGTCTGCTGTTCTGCCATTGTATCTCAATGTCAATTCAGCTCCTTCTCCTAGGGGATCTCAAGCAGTAATGAGGGGAATGGGTGTGGTGTTGGAAGTTTCTGGAACTGAAAGTAGTTTAAACCAATGAAAAGTGTTCTTTGTGGATCACATGACCTACCGTGCGCGCTCCGTAAGCTTACGTTACGCGCTCCGTAAGCTTACGCTACGCACTCGTAAACAAGTCCTCATGCGCAAACGTGACGTAAACATGCGCTTACGGATTGCTTACGGAGCGCGTACGTATGACGCACTCGCGCATGCGCATTACACGCACCTGCGTAACCGCGACGTTGGTTCCGCGCAACGCGCATGCGTGTACGCGTTGCCGAAGAAGTACGCATGCGTACGTACGTCACGTACGTATCACGTAAGCGCACCGTACTTATGACGTACGGAGCGCGTAGCGTCAGCTTACCGTACACGCACGGCAAAAAATCCATAAAAAAAAATAACTTAGCATTTAAAAAAACGTACAAATTCACTGAAAAAAACCATAGGTTTCACACACGTTATAGTTAGGAATTAGCATTTAAAAAACCTTGCAAATTCACTGAAAAAAACATAGGTTTCACACATGTTATAGTTAGCTGGACATTTCACTCGTGAGAAACCAATGAAATTCCCCCGTTATAGTTAGTGCACGCAACTATAACTCACGCGACCGCAATCCTCTGCTGATGACGTCAGATATTACATCACTGATGACATATGTGTTTTTCTGAAAAAAAATATTTGTAATATATGTATAGATAAAAATTAATGGAAGGAGACATGGGTAAATAAGTGTTTAAATACAGTGATGTAATATCTGACGTCATCAGCAGAGGATTGCGGTCGCGTGAGTTATAGTTGCGTGCACTAACTATAACGGGGGAATTTCATTGGTTTTTCACGAGTGAAATGTCCAGCTAACTATAACATGTGTGAAACCTATGGTTTTTTCAGTGAATATATATATATATGTATATATATATATATATATTCACTGAAAAAACCATGGGTTTCACACACGTTATAGTTAGGAATTAGCATTTAAAAAACCTTAGAAATTCAATGAAAAAACCAAAGGTTTCACACATGTTATAGTTAGCTGGACATTTCACTCGTAAAAAACCAATGAAATTCCCCCGTTATAGTTAGTTCACCTAACTATAACTCGCGCGCCCGCAATGCACTACTGATGACGTCACATATTACATCACTCATGACATGGTCACTGACATCACTCATGACATCACTGATGACATCTCAAATGACATCACTGATGACATCACTGATGACATCATCCTTGTGATAGAGTGGTAGACCTCCTCTTCCCCTAATATAACCATTGAAACACACATTCAAAAATAGAGACTAACATTTTCAAAACAATGCACATACCAATACCAGTTACAACAACCTATTCAGTAATTCTAAGAAACACATCCACATCCACTCATTCACCAACAGTCCTCTACAGTCACTCATACATGCACTCACTCATCATATGTATTCATACACCTACACATCCTGTTACACAACGCCACTCATCCATAGAGTTACTCACACACATAGTCACTCATGCTAATAAAGAATCAAACATCCATTTACTTGCATATACAGTTATACACACACCACCACACTTACTTCTACAGAAACTTACATATACTTACTCTTTTAAACAATCACTTATAGAAACACATACTTATTCATACAGGAATTCTTCCAATCTCTCACTCTTACATATACTCACTTATATACACCAATAGTCACATTTACTAGTTAAATAGATATGTAGTTACTCATGAAGACACTATTGAGACAGTCATTCACTCACTAATACACCCATACACACAGTCATCCACCCATACAGTCCTGCACACATGCTGTCTTCAATACATACAAAGAGTGAATCACTCATTCATGCACCTCTGCACTACATAATACCCCCCACCGAACCATACAGACACTCAGACTGATACTTAAAAAACAACTAATAGCCTATATAGACACCCATGAAGCTACTCACCAACCCATGCAGCCACTTATACACAAAGTGAGAGACTAATACAGATTTTTTCTTATTTAAACAATACTCAGTAAGCCATGTATTTACTATGATACACTTAATCAGTCATTTACACAATCAATTTTTCAAAAACAAAGCATTCATTTAGACACTTATATACCCATTTATTCTTCCATTGACCTTGAGATATACATATATAAAACATATTTAATTTTCAGAAAAACACACATTCACTGGATGATGTCATCAGTGATGTCATCAGTGATGTCATTTGAGATGTCATCAGTGATGTCATGAGTGATGTCAGTGACCATGTCATGAGTGATGTAATATGTGACGTCATCAGTAGTGCATTGCGGGCGCGCGAGTTATAGTTAGGTGAACTAACTATAACGGGGGAATTTCATTGGTTTTTTACGAGTGAAATGTCCAGCTAACTATAACATGTGTGAAACCTTTGGTTTTTTCATTGAATTTCTAAGGTTTTTTAAATGCTAATTCCTAACTATAACGTGTGTGAAACCCATGGTTTTTTCAGTGAATTTGCAAGGTTTTTTAAATGCTAATTCCTAACTATAACGTGAGTGAAACTCATGGTTTTTTCAGTGAATTTGCAAGGTTTTTTAAATGCTAATTTTTTTTTTTATTTTTTTTTTTTTACATATTTTGATTTTAATTTTCTATCCTTTTTTAAAGACTATGGTTAAAATTTAAAAATTCTACAATATGTTTTTATTTTATATTTTTTTTAAATAAACAGGTAAAATTTATTAGCAATATTTTTTTTTTATTTTATTTTTTTTTTTTTACCGAGCGCGTACCGTAAGCGCACGTCGCGAGGTATTTACGCTAGTTTCCTACGCTGTTTGAGTTCATTTACGCAATTTACGTAGTCATACGTCACGCGCGCATAGTGCGTAACGCGTACGCTGCACGCGCACGTTACGCGGAAGTGGAGGGGCGTGCCAGTTTTGCGCATGTGCGCGTGAGCGTGTCTTTTTTACGCGCATGCGTACTTTTTGCCGTAAGCGCACCGTAAGCGTACCGTAAGCGTACGGTAGGTCATGTGATCATGAAACACAACTTTTGATTGGTTGAAACTACTTTCAGTTCTAGAACTCTCCTACACCACACCCATTCCCCTCATTTCTGCTTGTGATCCCTTAGGAGAAGGAGCTGGGTTGTCTTTGTGATACGATGGCAGAACAGCAGAGCCCTTCTGAGAGTGAGGCTAGCAGCACTACCTTGAGGCAGAGAGCGAGGAAACAAAAGACCTCTTATGTATGGGATTATTTTACTTTTCCAGAAGGCCAGCAAAAGGTAAATGCACCCTTAGTGACTTGTAAGCTGTGTGGTCGTGTACTTTCAAGAGGGAATCCTGACAGGAAGTATTCCTTTGGGAATCATACCAAGATGAGACACCTTAAGGATGTACACAAAAGGACACATGCTCGACTTACTGGAGGTAACCCTTCAGTAAATCAACCAAGCACATCCACAGCAGCTCAGCCTGGACCATCATCTGCAGGGCCGAGTCCTTTTTCTGCAGGTCAGGTGAGCCCTTCATCTGTGGGGGGAGCATCTCCTTTTGCTGGCCCTGTGGAAATTAACCCTCGGTTTCTGAGGGTTGATATTCGATGCGCCTCTTGTCATGATCTAATTTGTCATAGGGAGACCAGTGTTTCCCTAGTGAACAACAAAATAGATCAGCACACTTGTCGCAGAGACTAATTTTCCCAATCTTTCTTTCCTCTGTCCCTGCATGAACACAACGGCTCTTTTAAGAGCCAACCTTATCTTTCATCTTTTTTTTATATATGTTTTTTAAAACTTTTTTTATTTATTTTTTACCGTACGCGTACGGTGCGCGTAATTTTTTTTTTTTTTTTTTTTAAAACACTAAAAATCAATTATCACATTACAAGGTCCTTGAGAGACTACAATTAAAAACTGAAAATGTGATTGTAGAGAAGTAGAAAAAAAGGAACCATGATACTATTGACTTACCATACCCGCTCAAAAAAATATTTATTCATTTGTTTTTTTAAAAAATTGCTTTAAAAATGGTTCTAGGTTTTGAAAATTTTCTATATCAATCTGAAAAAAAAGAAAAAAGTATTAATATTTTTTAAAACATTTTATAATACAGTACACATATTTACATATTTATCAAAAAATATTTTTGCCTTATTTTTGCTGTTTTCAGAATATATTGCATTTCACTATAAATTGTGAAAGCAATTGCATTCATCATTTAACAGCGGGCAAAAAAAAAATAACAATCTCAAAGATTGTATTAAAAAAGCCCAGAATCTCTTTTTACTTAAACTTAACAATATAGAAATGCATAATATTCTAAAAAAATATCATCTAATATCAATACTTATTTCTTTAAAATACCGTCTGATATTTTTGTTTCAGAAGTATAATCACAATATTATATCTCAAATAACTCCACAATACATCTGGTTCCATTTCCTTTAGGCCAAATAGTAATTTTAAAATTCTTTTTTGTTTAAATTTCCAATGGTAATCCAATAAAATTCTAAAGTTTAATTTGTACAGATCTCACCGATTCTCTGTAACATATTGGTTCCCGAAAGATTTATTAATAATTTATTAAGTCCACAATAGAATTGGTTACCTTTCCGCATGGCCAAATAGTAATTTAAAAAATCTTTTTTGAAAAAATTTCCAATAACATTCCAAAATTTAAATTGTGCAGATGTTACCGATTTTCTCTAAATTTTTGGTTTTCGAAAGTTTCATTAAAAATTAAAAAAGTCCACATTACAATTGGTTATCTTTCCATTAGGCCAAATGATAATTTAAAAAATCTTTTTTTTTGAAAATTCCAATGGTAATCCAATAAAATGGTAAAATTGTTTTGTCCAGATATTGCCAAGTCTCTCTAAAATTTAGGTTTCAGGAAGATTAGATAGGAATTTGCTAAATCAAAAGGCAAACGTTGCTTAAAAACCAATTGGGAATCATTACACAGTGTCCAGCCTTTTTCACATTTAAGATAAACTGTGTAATGTCCAGAAGTAACAGTAGGTCCTTCATGGAAAATTATTGCAACAGTTACAAAAGTTTTTCCTGAAATTGATAATTGCTGTCCTGTAAACTTCTTTATTAAAGTATCCAATTTTGAACCATCAGCTCTACATCGTTGCATCATTAAAATTACATACTGTCCATATTCCTTTAAAATTAAAGTTGAAAACATGTCAGATTTACACTCACCGCATTGCATGCTATGATTAGCATCTTTAACTAATTTAGCAAAAGTGACTGTTTTACTCTCTGGCAATGTCAAATAAATAAACCTTTCATTATCAACATTAGAGCCACATATATTATAACAGTTTTCACAACTATGTTCCCATTTATAAGAGAGACCAAATAAATTATCAATGGCAACTTCTTCTTCTTCCAGTACCTGAAAAAAATACATCAAGAATTCCTGTGCGTCTTGCTGTACATTTTGAGAAAACTGTGTTCGTCCTGAACATACATCTAAAAGTTTTCTAATTTCAGTAGCACTTTCTATTTTAGTTTTATCAATACTCAGCTTTTCAAAAAGGAGACTCAGCACAGAACAGAACTTTTTTCCCTGATTTACTATTATCTGCTCTTGCAAACTTTCCAGATAAAATGCAACATTCAGAACTACATTAGCGTAGCAGTTGACACCAGAGCTATTTTCAAAATGACATCCTACAACCTGTTCTTCTTTTTCCTTATTCTTTTTGCTTGCAATTACATCACTCCTCTTTTTTTTCCTCCTCTCTACATCTTCATTACAGATATTCTCATTTCTCCTTTTACGAGAAACTACACGTTTCTCCAACACAGGATACTGACCTAAATGAGGAGCATAGCTTCTTCTTAATCTATTATACTCCTTTACACAATTTGTATCAGCACTAACTTTTGAGTCATCAAAGTCTATCATGAATAAACCTGATAATGTTTTCACTCGTGACAAAGCAACATATGCCATACCTTCTTTGAACACAGTTGAACCAATGTTCACAAATGCACAATCTACAGTCAATCCTTGAGACTTGTGAATAGTTACAGCATATGCTAGCGAAAACGGAAACTGCTTTCTACGTACATATAAGTCTTTCACAAGCATGAAACGAACTGTACAACGACAAATGTCTTTAACTTCTTCTATCTGATCAAATTTTATTTTTAAACATTCAATTCCATCTTTTTTCTGATAATTAATAAAACCCACAACTCTTCCCATAGCTCCATTAACTAAACCTTTTTCAACATCCAAATTTCTCCTTAAAAATACTCTACAGTTCATGCAAACATATAGATTTTTTTCTAATCCAGCTGTTTTGGAAATGTTCTTCTCTAGTGAATCCAATTTATTTTTCAGTGTGCCTGTTAATGTGATAGTAATTCTTCCATCCTCAATTTTGTCCACTGCTTCCAATTTCCTGATCTCTTCCTTTTCCAATTTCAAAAGCTCCTCATTGAATATTGAGCATTCACGTAGAGTTGGCATTAAGCAGATGACACTTTTGTTTTCTGCAATGTTCTTGTATATCTTCTGTGGAAATGTGGATTTTCCTGATCAGTTATGTCCCCTATCTTGGACCCCAACGATTCTATGTGCATGTCACAAGTACATGTGTGTTCCCTCCAGTTCCAGTTTCCAAGACGCAAACATATGTGTGTCTACCGTCGACATGTTCTCTGTCAGATCCGCCATCAATGGGCTGGATATTCAATTCCTAAGTATGAAAAGCCACCGACTTTATATGGCTAAGGTACTCCATTTTTACAGTTCAGGCAAGTAGGCCCGATTCTTTCCTCAAAGCCTTTCCCTGCTCTCTGTCTCTGACAGTTTCAGCTTGAGCTCGCATCTGTATCCATGAACTTTGTCCTACTCCCTGTGCAGCTAACGGTGCCTGCCTCGGCCAGTTTTCGCCTGCCTGCCAAGAAGCTGTATTTCACCTTCGAATTATCTAGTTTGCTCTTCAGCCGATGCATTCCTGTCTAGTGATTTAGGTAAACATTTCCTTTAGCTCACAGGCAAAGGACTCAGCCTTTCCGTCCTCCTGCAAGTGATTCATAGCCCTGTTGCCATGGAAAGTTTTCTGCCCCTCGCTTCTCATATAGACACTTAGACGCTTGTACACGCACATACAGTTAGTATAGAATAGATTCTGTCCGAGAGTCCTTCCTTGTGGATAACATAGTTCTCTAAACATAGGATGTTAGATATGATTTGGGATTAGGTTGACATGACCCCCTAGACTTCTCGTCTCCACATGTAGAGCTAAATGTCAAGTCCCCTTCACCCCCTAGTTGCACGTCAATCACACGTCATGCTGCTGCGCACGCATCCATGTTAAGTATTATCGTATAGATCCACCTATGTAAGATAATGAGAGCCAATCATGTTTCTTTTTGCTCCTTATTACGCCTAGTTTCAATTACGTATCACTATGTTAATTTATCTTATCAATTGTTACGCCTTTCTGCACTTGTTTCATTGTAAATGTATGACCTATAAAAGTTACTTCTTGTCAATAAAGTATTGTACTTCACTTCCTGAACCCTCGTGGTGACGGAACCTGAAGGCCGCGACTCGAGTCGGCCATTTTGAATGGAATAAAGCCCATTTAGAAAACCTCTTATACCACGGATTCTGCCTCTTGTTATTCTGAGCTATTTTACTTTATTTTAAGGATTCCGTATGAAATTCAGTTTCGGTAAATAGAATATTTACCACATAATGGCGCCCGAATAGGGACACTTTCTCATCTCACGCGCCGGCGGTGCGTTGCAGGCCCGGTCTCCTGCCACAGCTGGACGGACCATAAACGCGTACCAGCAGGATTTCCTGTAAGCTCCCTCCGGTCAAGCGGGGGCGACTGAGGCTGCGATCAACCCAGACGAGGCGGTGAGAAGTGCGAAGTATCCCGACCAGAGCCTAGCTGAGAGAGCAAGATCCGAGGTATACAGAAGCCCACCAGGTTTTTTCGAAATCCCGATGTCCAGAGGGTCCGCTATCCGCAGTCATCGAGTCCTGTCCATTCTCGGAGGCCTTCCGTTTCAAGGAGCTACTCGGTGAGTACCATCGCCGAGGAGGCGTGTTGACGCGCACATAGGTTGTGCCGGTCAAGACGGATTTGGGTACACAAATCCGGTCTGCACTGTTTAGCAGTGTATATGTACTGTTTAGCAGTATATCAAGTATTCCGAAGTATTCAGTTATTGTCAAGAATTCAGCGTGGTGATTAGTTAGGCAGACTGTCATCATTGTCGGTTATTGTTAAAATGATTAATGTTCAATGTTTAAAGTGTTCAAATGTCTTGCATATTGTGGTATGAAAGATTGTTCTTTGTTCACTGTTCATTATTGTGTTTTTCGTATTAAGTGAATTCAAGAGTAAGTATCAGATCAGTTGTCAATATGCCGCTCTTCTCGAAGTTAAGACAGATTACTACCAGAAAAGGGGTGCTTGAAGAAGCAGTTCCTATTCCTCCTAGGGACACTCCAGGGCATTTTATGTACCACAAGCATGGCTTAGATGCCATATTGTTTCTTGATCTATGGGTAGATTATACCAAGGGATTGCCGGAAAGTCAAAGGTGGCCCGCAGCGGGAACCTGGGATGCAGAGTGCATCATGAAAGTGGAGGAAGAGTTATGGAAAAGAAAGGTCAGACAGTCACAGAAAGACGCTGTTGAGTTATGGCGTAAAGAATCTCATAGACGTACAGAAAAAGCACGTAGACAAGAAGAGAGGAGTAAAGAAAGTTCAAATAAAGTTCAAGAAAATCTATTAATTGAGGAAGGTATCCGAGTGAAGTCAGAACAAGTAAATAGACAAAGAAATGCTCTTATGAATGGTATGTATCCCCTTCTAGCCGAAGGACTACCAAAAGCTGTTCCAGGGATGCCAAAAGACTTGCCACCCCCGTTATTTCCAATTAAGGTACATCAAAAAGGGCATCCCAGAACCGCAGAAGATGTTTTTCTTTCCTCATATCTAGACGACACAGCTCCCGAGTATACTAACGCCACACTACATAGACCGTCTGGCGGAGGGGTTCAACGTCAGGATCAGGTATCCGACCCCGTGCAACAGCAAGTCCCGATACAAGCTTCGGCAAGCACATCTGTCCCCGCAGTCGATTCTACAGTGGTATCGACACCCATAGTTGCTGTGTCACGTTCAACGAACCCATTCACACCCGATGCCCCAGATGGGGCCACGGGAGGTGCTAGCAATACCTTTACACCACCCAGAATAAATAAACTTGTCTTTCAAGAATCAGCGCATTCACGTACACCTAAATTCGTAAGTGAACGTACGCTTAAGGAACTCCTTGTAAATTGTAGATATGACCCGGTGGTTGGTAAAGAGGACGAAATGGTCCTGGCATCATTACGCATCAGGCGAGCCGCAGAGTATTTAGCAAGGTTACCAGGAATGACTACGCATCTAGATAACATATACCATTTTGTTCAAACAGGACGAGATCCAGGATGTATTAACAGAGCTATGGAATTCCAGAAAGTAGAGATACAGGGGGAACTGTTACGTTTCCTCATAAACTGTGTGATCAGAAATCAAGACCGTCCGGGGGTAGACCCGAATGCAATGCTTATTCTTACAAGATGGAGCCAGAATATATCAGAAGGGAGACACGATAAGCAAAATTGTATAATAGCCATGTGCCGAAAAATCCGTAGAGAAATAGAGCGTATTCATGAAGAAAGATTGGGAACAGACGAGTTCGAGCAAGATGAAGTGTCCGAATCAGGGAATTCCGCAAGACAGTCAGAGACCATAGCCTATGTAGGCAGAGGAAGATCCTGTGATAATGCTAGATGTTTTTCTGATCCCATACACTCTGTATGCCCAAATAATAGCAGAACGTATCCGACGCCTGTAATAAATCTGAAGTCTCCTGAACATTTGTTTCAAGCCGCAGATAAAATACTACGAGAACGAAGGGGTTACCACCTCCTCGATTCCATGGATGAGCAAGAATTAGCCAGATCAGCTGTTCACTGGATTGACAGTCCTGAAAAATACGGTGATGAGACCGTAGCACACACTTTTTTTAATCTCAGTGCAGATGAACAACGTTTAGCTGGAATCTATATGATTCAGCAACTCCTTATATTATATAAGAGCCAACATGCTGACCCTGGTCCTTTACCTGATATATTAACGGAACTACTCACGAACAGATGGAGAGGTTCTAGTAACAAGCTAATTAAAGAGATATTAGTGTCACGTAAACAGTATGTCCTTTTTGTAAATCCGGATTCTCTCTCGCTGCCCCACAGAGAAAGAACGCCGTACTATATGGATAGACAAAATCCTTTACGAGAAGTGCACCCAATAAAAGGCGAAGACAATGAGTTTCACCGTGTATTTGTTTACACACCCATATCAAAAATGGAATTATTAGAAATGAAGAAAGTAGTACCTAGTCATGACAAAGACCCAGCGGGTTTCCACCGAGAAATTAAAGACATGTTACTAATGGGAGAGTACACCTTTCCTGATATTATGACGATATTAAAGGTGCTTTTGCCTGCTGGCATCTATGAAAAACTGAAAGAAAAAGAGTGGGAAGTGGGAGACCAAAAGATAGACTGGACAGCATTAGCAGAGGAAGAAAGGGCCCGAACTGCAGGTTCAGGGCTCGGGGATAAAGTTAAACTGTTACCAGGTTTACTAGTACAGGTACTGCCACGTCTATTAACTACAAAAAAGGAAGATTGGGGTGCAATCACAGCCTGCAAACAAAAGCAAGATGAAGACACAAGCGATTATTATGCTCGATTTGAAAAATGTTTTGGTATAAACAGTGGTATAAAAGCAAGTAGTGACTCATATCCACATTTATTTGTGACAAAATTAGTGGAAAATGCATTGCCTCCAGTGAAGAATAGAATATTGAAATTCGAGAGTACCTGGCAAAGTAACACTCCGTCACAAATGCTACAAATGTTACAGTATCATCACAATAGAATTAGGGATGAACAAGAACACGAGCATAGACGCATGAAGGATACAAAAATGAAAATGCTAGTTTCTCAGACAGTACCAGCAGAGGGTCACAAAAAGGGTGTGACACATTCTGGTGATTCTGCAGCTCCTGTAAAAGGAACCTGCAATTACTGTAAGCAACTAGGCCATTATGTACACGATTGTCCAGTCCTGAAACGTAATATAGCTACAGGTATTGCAAAAGAGAGACCACGATTAGTTAGACAAGATCAGAATGAACAAGGAGCTATGCAGCATGGACAGTCCATGCCAGTTCAGCAACAGTCCATGCCAGTTCAGCAACAGTCCATGCCAGCCTCACAGCAGCCCATACAGTTTGTGCCAGCTGCACCACCGTTGCCTGCTACTGCCACACAAACCACAACACGACAAATGTATCAGACTGCACAATATGAATATCCTGAGTATCAGCGTTACGCATGAACAAGCCTAGAGAGGGAAGTTGACTTACCGCTCATCGAGATTCCTGTAGATCAAGAAGGACCGTATGTACATAGTGAATTGTTAGGTCAAGATAGAAAATTCTTACTCGATACAGGGGCAAGTCGAACAACTATAAAACGTAGTGAAGTTCCAGGGGCACCCCTCTCAGGCTCTCAAAATGTTTCCCTTGGTTTTTCAGGAAAACCTATTGTTAATGAAGTATCACAGCCTCTCCCACTTACGATAGGACCTTTGACACGAACTACAGATTTATTGCTTACTAAATCATGCCCAGAAAATCTGTTAGGAATTAAAACTCTGAAAGCACTAGGAGCCATAATATGTTGTTCTCCGGAAGGAGTAAGGTTGTTTCTACGTGATTTTAAAGGTCACTATGTGTCTAGGGACAGGGATCCCCGACTACAGACTTTACCAGTACATCTATGGGCACAAGGCCCTACGGATGTTGGCTGCATGAACATTACACCATACCGAGTCACATTGAAAGCAGGAGTGGTACTACCACGAATGCGACAATACAAGTTACCACATGATGCTGTAGTGGCTTTGCTGAAAATCATTGATGAGCTAATTGCCCAGGGAGTAGTTGTAGAAACAGACTCCAATGTATGTAATTCACCGATAATTCCGATTCTTAAACGAACTGATCCTACTGCCCCACCAGTATACCGATTGGTTATTGATTTGCGTGAACTAAACAAGTGCATTGTACCACAATTTCCTGTGGTCCCTGATATATCATCATTATTGACAGCAATTGATTCCGAAGCAACATTCTTTACTGTAATTGATCTCAAGAATGCCTTTTTCAGCGTCCCAATAGATCCGGAAAGCCAATATTTGTTCGGATTCAGTTTAAATGGGCGCAGCTTTAAATTCTCACGCGCTCCCCAAGGATTCACAGAAAGCCCCAGCATCTACAGCCAAGCACTGAAACGAGAACTTGACAGTATCCACATGCCAGTCAATACTGCACTGCTTCAATATGTCGATGATCTGCTGATCACCGCGAGAAGCGAACCTGAATGTGAAAAGGCTTCTCTGACAGTTTTACATTTTCTAGCCGACAAGGGGCACAAGGTGTCTCCTTCTAAGCTGCAATTCTGTGTCCAGCGAGTTATTTATCTTGGTCACTCGCTGTCCAAGGAGGGAAGGCAGCTTACACCCGACCGCATTCAGTTAATTGCTAACATGTCAATACCCCAGACCCAAAAGGAAGTGCGGGCTTTTATAGGCCTCACTTCATATTGTAGGCAGTGGATCCCTCAGTACGCATTTCTAGCAAAACCACTCATTCAGTTAACCACACAGGAGGCAGCCACATCGACTGTTCTCCCTTGGACTCAGGAACATACACAAGCTTTTGAAAGCCTAAAGGAAGCTTTATGTCAAGCACCTGTTTTAGCAACACCATGTTATAGCAAACATTTTACACTCTTTGTTACAGAGCGTGAAGGTACTGCCTTGTCAGTACTCACTCAGGATCAAGCAGGATCACGCAAGCCATGTGCTTATTTTTCCAGTACATTAGATCCCGTAGCTCAGGCTTTGCCTGCATGCCTGAAATCAGTGGCGGCGACAGCTTTAGCAATCAGACAAAGCGATGCCATAGTATTAGGACATCCATTGACAGTACAAGTACCACATGCAGTAGAGGTTCTTGTGAACCGAACACAAACACAACACTTGACCATAGCAAGACTTACCGGTTATGAACTGACATTGTTTCAACCACACATAGAGATCCGACGGTGTAATACATTGAATCCTGCTACACTATTACCTGTAATTGGAACAGACCCACTAGCTCATGATTGTGTTGAAATCATTGAAATAAAGACGAAACCTAGACAAGACTTGACAGACGTTCCATTGTTAGATCCAGACCTGACGTTGTATGTAGACGGATCGTGCATGAGAACAAGTACAGGAGATTTAGTGGCCGCGTATGCAGTCACAACAGACACTGAAGTTATTGAGACAAATTGTATAGATACTTTGTCAGCCCAAGCAGCAGAACTTATTGCTCTAACACAAGCCTGTATTCAAGCCACAAATAAGAAAGTTAATGTATACACTGACTCACGTTATGCATTCGGAGTTGTACACGACTTCGGCGTACTGTGGCGAGAGAGAGGTTATTTAACCTCCCATGGTGCCCACATTCAGCACGGACCCCTCATTCATGCCTTGTTAGACGCAATACATCTACCCACTGCTATATCGATTATGAAATGTAAAGCACACACGAAGGTTACTGATATCATTTCTCAAGGCAATGATTTAGCTGACAGAACAGCTAAACAGACTGCTCAGAATCGCACATTAGACATGACAAAGCCAATAGTTCAGACACCAACACAGTGTATGACAATTAAGGATCCCGCACTTGACGTAATTGACATACAGACACATGCTACTGCAGAAGAATTAAAGAAATGGACTGAACTAGGAGGGATCCAGACAGATCAGGGATGGATGACGAAGGAGAAATCTGTATGGTTTCTTCCTGACTCTATGGTCCAAGCCATTATAGCTACAATTCACAGCCCGGCGCATTTAGGAGAAAAAGCTATGCTAGATAGCATTCAACACATTTGGTTCAATAAACATTTACGAGCAGCAGCTAAACAAAAGGTCCGTACCTGTATGATATGTTGTCAGTTCAACCCGGGAAAAAGTGTTCCCGTAGAACAGGGTGGATTCCAGACTCCTGATCATCCTTTTGAAGTGCTCCAAATGGATTATATCCAGATGGAACGATGTCGAGGATTCAAATATGTTCTTGTAGTTGTCTGCGCTCTCTCCCGATGGACTGAGGCGTACCCAGTATCAGATTACACGGCCCCGACTACTGCCAAACAGTTAGTTCGAGAATTCTTCCCACGGTACGGGCTACCACGTGTTGTATATTCAGATAACGGCCAGCCTTTCTCATCCGAATTAATGAAACATGTCTCACTTTTGTTGGGATATCAGTGGAAGTTCCACTGTGTCCGACACCCCGAGGCAGCAGGTCTCGTGGAACGACATAATCAAATTTTGAAAATCAGATTGTCTAAAATATGTAAGGAAAAAGGTGTTGACTGGATAGTAGCCTTACCAGTTGCACTATTTTACATAAGAATGGTAGCACACTCTCGAACAGGGCTATCCCCGTATGAGGTGATCTTCGGAAGGCCACCAAATATGTGGGGGACGCCTGTACCACGTAAAATAACTGATGTTAATTGTAATATGCTGACAGATTACCTGGCTTCCTTGATGTCTGCACTACAATCTTGTCGTTCACAGGTAGCTGCAGCTTTTCCTGACAACACTGAGGTGAAACCCCATGACGTTGCTCCGGGGGATCTGGTGTTTGTGAGGAATTTCGATCGGAAAACCCAATTGGAGCCCAGGTGGAAAACACCGAAGCTAGTCCTGCTGACCACAAGAACAGCCGTGAAAGTGGAGGGCCGCAAAGGATGGATACATTCCAGTCACGTTAAGAAATTTCATGGACTATCCTCGGATATAGACACTGTGCCCTGCACTCCCTCACAGACTGATTCAAAACTTCCCTTTGTTGAAAGGAATGACTCTCAGAACTATAAATTAAAACTTAGGCCCAAACAGTCGAGCAATTTGATTGTTTAAGTCCTCTCCAAGGTGAAGCGGTTGAATTGTCTCTGACATGTATCCCTTGGACCTGAGTAGAGAAAATACCAGAGAAATGTTGAAACGACAGGCGTATTGTAAATCACTGCGTAGCTACTGTGTGAGGACGTTATTAATTCTGTTTTTATTGAGTGTTTTAATAATCATTACGAGTGTGATTTTGCACATATATCATCCTATTTCTAGACATGTTTATAATATTACTGCTGAACATTCTTTTAGTGACCTACCGCCACATGAATTATCTTATAGACTTGCGCTGCGCAATAACACCTTCATTAGTATGTTACATCATTCCCATCAGACTAGTAATGCCACCAATTGTTGGGTGTGTGGCCGACTCCCTCCCTATCAGAATAACAAAGGAGTTCTGCCTTTCTTTCCACATCCGTTCACACACAATGGCTCCTGTGGAGCATGGTTTAGTTTACTAAATTCCATAGACCCAGACACAGCAGTTTATCAACAACATTGGATATGGGGAAATCTGAATCTAGTTTTATTCAAAGTCTGTCACCCTAATAAGGAGGGTCACCCCAGTAGAACAGGAACTGATTTAGAAAATGAAGTGTATAAATTAGGTAATTTTACGCCTAACCTCATGATTTTGAACGTCAAATCCGAAGTTGAATTAATTCTGCCCACTATGTCAGTATTTCCAGTTAAGGGTGAATTATGTGTGAGAAAAGTTGGTTCCATACACATGGGCCATAGCAAATGCGTTACTACAGTAGACTATAGTGATCAAGGGAAATCTTCATTTAGAGCTTCTCGCCATTCTTACTTTATATGTGGTCAGACGGCATATATGCGTCTGCCTCTAGATTGGGATGGTACCTGTTACATAGCATTCCTTTTGCCACCTGTTTTCCTAGCTCCCCCTGATTATTATCGAAATGTTCATTTAGTACACAAAAGAGAGCGTAGAGATCTCCCAGTTGTCGATTATACTGAAACGGCATGGGACAAGTATGTAGATTTCAATAAAGGTATCTTTCCTTATATAGGTACAATATCAAATAGTAAGCTGATACGCAGACTCACCAAGACTCTTGAAGCTGTAGTAAACGAGACTATAGCCGCCCTAGGCAATCTGACAGAGGAACAATCAGTGATGAGAATTGTTGTTCTCCAGAATCGTCTTGTCCTTGACGTCATCCTGGCCGATAGGGGCGGAGCTTGCAGGGTCATCGGATCCAGCTGCTGCGTATTCATACCAGAAAATTCGCCATCTGTATATAAAGCTATAACACACCTTCATAAGATTGTAAGCCAGATACACGAGAATCCAGGCACTTGGACGTGGTCCGGGTGGTTTTGGAGTGTGATATCAGCCTGGGGATGGAGAGTTCTATCCTTCCTAGGTATTGGCCTTCTTATGCTCTTCAGTTGTTGTTTATGCCTACAATGTGGACCAGCGATTTGTGGTCTGTGTGCCACATCATGCATTCCATATCAAAGTTCTCGTTCAAAATGCCGGAAAAAGAAGGAAGAAGAAATGATGCTCCATGAGCAAATCGATGGAATAATGAAGATTGATATCTCTTGAAGGGCAAGTAGGGGACAAGGAGGGAATGTGGAAATGTGGATTTTCCTGATCAGTTATGTCCCCTATCTTGGACCCCAACGATTCTATGTGCATGTCACAAGTACATGTGTGTTCCCTCCAGTTCCAGTTTCCAAGACGCAAACATATGTGTGTCTACCGTCGACATGTTCTCTGTCAGATCCGCCATCAATGGGCTGGATATTCAATTCCTAAGTATGAAAAGCCACCGACTTTATATGGCTAAGGTACTCCATTTTTACAGTTCAGGCAAGTAGGCCCGATTCTTTCCTCAAAGCCTTTCCCTGCTCTCTGTCTCTGACAGTTTCAGCTTGAGCTCGCATCTGTATCCATGAACTTTGTCCTACTCCCTGTGCAGCTAACGGTGCCTGCCTCGGCCAGTTTTCGCCTGCCTGCCAAGAAGCTGTATTTCACCTTCGAATTATCTAGTTTGCTCTTCAGCCGATGCATTCCTGTCTAGTGATTTAGGTAAACATTTCCTTTAGCTCACAGGCAAAGGACTCAGCCTTTCCGTCCTCCTGCAAGTGATTCATAGCCCTGTTGCCATGGAAAGTTTTCTGCCCCTCGCTTCTCATATAGACACTTAGACGCTTGTACACGCACATACAGTTAGTATAGAATAGATTCTGTCCGAGAGTCCTTCCTTGTGGATAACATAGTTCTCTAAACATAGGATGTTAGATATGATTTGGGATTAGGTTGACATGACCCCCTAGACTTCTCGTCTCCACATGTAGAGCTAAATGTCAAGTCCCCTTCACCCCCTAGTTGCACGTCAATCACACGTCATGCTGCTGCGCACGCATCCATGTTAAGTATTATCGTATAGATCCACCTATGTAAGATAATGAGAGCCAATCATGTTTCTTTTTGCTCCTTATTACGCCTAGTTTCAATTACGTATCACTATGTTAATTTATCTTATCAATTGTTACGCCTTTCTGCACTTGTTTCATTGTAAATGTATGACCTATAAAAGTTACTTCTTGTCAATAAAGTATTGTACTTCACTTCCTGAACCCTCGTGGTGACGGAACCTGAAGGCCGCGACTCGAGTCGGCCATTTTGAATGGAATAAAGCCCATTTAGAAAACCTCTTATACCACGGATTCTGCCTCTTGTTATTCTGAGCTATTTTACTTTATTTTAAGGATTCCGTATGAAATTCAGTTTCGGTAAATAGAATATTTACCACACTTCTCTGCAACTATTTCTTCCTTTGGAAATAAATTATGTAGCAGCCGACTCTGTAATGCTTTTTTGCCAACTTCAGTGAGTAGTCCAATTCTGATATCTTTCAGAATACTTCCATATTCTTCATCGCTTGCTTGCCTCATATTAGTAGTAAGTTCCTTGTACTCAAAGAAGGACCAAATATTTGTATTTCCGATGCTTCCCAATGACTTCTTCGTGTCTTCATGTGTGACAGTATTAAACACTGGTTGTCCTTTAACTGGAGTAAGTTGCAAAAGATCTCCAAAAACTATGACGTGTTTTCCACCAAATAACATGTCATAGTCTGTCTTCAGAATTTGCTGCATTCTTAAATGCACAAAGGCAAGCATTAAGTTTGAAACCATGCTCACCTCATCAATAATGAGAACTTGCATCTTCTTCAATACTCTTGAAACTTCCAAGGATGCTTCTCCAGTTAGCTTGTTGTATTGTATTTTGTTCTCATGCTCCACTGGTAACATTAGCAAACGATGTAAAGTGATTCCTTTTATGTTATATGCTGCTAACCCAGTTGGAGCAGTAACCACACAAGACAAAGTAGAATCCGTTTTTTGCTGTAGGTAGCTTCTGATGACTTTAATTAGGAAACTTTTTCCAGTTCCAGCTTGTCCGCTTACATACATCCTGATTGGATGAAATGATGTGCATGAGCACTCTTTTTTTTCATGTAGAAATCCGTGATCAATTTTGTTTCTGATCTCTTCATAAATTTGTTGCTGCTCTTCATTCAGTTGTCTTTCCAGATTTTGTAAGTCTATAAATTCTTCTTGAGCTTGATTCATAGCCGTTTCCACTTCATTCATGGCTATTGATGCTTCATTTTCAACGATTGGTTGTCCTAGGGGATCTTGACTGAGTGTTCCTGAACTTTGGCTGTCCTGAGAACTGTCTCTAGCTATTTCTGCTGCAATTGTAGTTTCCTGTTCAATTTCTTCATTTAACATTTGCAGATAACATTTAACATTTGCAGATAACATTTGCAGATAACATTGTATGCTGTCTTTGCAAGCATTAAAAGAATCTTCATAGCTTTGAAATTCTCCCAGTAGTTCATCCTCTGTACGCCATGGTTTAAACAACTGTAAAAGAGCCAAGTAGTAAAATTCCTTCTTGTCAGTAGTGTCGCAACTCAGCTTCCTGTGATTTATCAAACTTCCTTTTGTTTGCTTCACCAAACATCCTTCCTCACCAATGACTTTATATTTTCCATTGTTGATGTCTTCTGTGGCTTTCCGTGAATAAATGTAGTTCTGCAGCACTTCATAGAGAGACATGTTCTCCAGATGATGACTTCTCTTGGGATAATATGTGTCCAACATGTTTGATTTCAAAATATCTGTACTTTCTGGGTCATTCTCGGCCAAATATTCAATTTCTCCAACAGATTTCAGTACCCGATTTCTCATTGCTGCAAGGCCTAAACTTGCCCAAATTATTCTTCTTGATTTCGAGTAGAGACTTGCAGATGATAACCTATCTGAACATTCGTAGGATCCAATTTCTCGATGCGATAACATCTTCAAACTGAAACTGTACAGCTTCTTACTGACAGTTTTCTCGTGAGAAATCTCTTCCCACATTTCCTTCAATTCTGTTTTTTCTGATTTCGTAATGTAAGACGTTACATATCGAGCAACAGCAATGGAATTGTCAGCTAAATACTGTATATCCATGTTAGCGTTCCACATGGATAAAATGACTGGGTTGTAGTCATTTATATTTTTTGATTCTTCTTTTCTTTTTAGGTTGTAGGTATTCTTAGGTGATTTTCTTGTGATAGTATGCCTCACAGCTGACATAAAACTGTTTACTCTTCCATTTGAAAGAACAGGTCTAGGAAATCCAAATCGACATTTAGTGTAGTATTTATCTTTGCTCTTGTATTTCCGTCGACAGTATTTTCAACACCGATGACTTTGGAAATGTAAAACTTGCTCCTTTAACTTTTTCTCTTCTGTGCTTTTTGGTATAGCACATGTTGCATATTCTTCAATGTAAGATAACACTGCTTCATCAGTATCTGTTCCAAACTTTGGGGCATCCTTGATCCACAACAGCATATGAATATGAGGAGCACCTCTTGCCTGGTACTCTTTTCTCCAAAAGAAATCCACTACTTCTCCTAGAGGTGGATTTTTTTTATTGCAGATGAAGGACATCATAGCCTCAAATCTATGATTGAAATATCTGCAAACATTAACCGGATCCAATGAGCACAGTTCTCCTGCTGTCTTGTATTCAATGTTTTTAATGTTTGAATTTGCCTCTCGTAGAAAATCCAGTAAATCATCCCAAGCGTACTCGGCACAGCTTAGGGTAACGAACCATGTTGGTGTTCCTAAATTCCGTAACATGCATTTTAATTCACCATGGCGTCTGTACCAATATTCATTTGTCCCACGCTGACAAGCCATCAGATTGATCAGTTGTGTTTCCAAATGATCATCTCGGTGCTGCACTTTCTCCATAAAATCCTTAGCAGACACATTTTGTAAATGTACTCCACTTTTTAAAATGTGATTTACTGCATAAGACAGTGCAGACAAATCGCTTTCAAATAAAAGATGGAACAAATAAGGAATACTTTGTCGAAATCTGGGATCTTCAGCATATAGTCTTGTAGTCCGATAATCAGAAGCTGGAATCTGTTCCGGACGTTCATCGTATCGTCCTCCTTTTCCTTTAGGAAACAGCTGGGGAAAACATCGAGCTTCCAAGCTCTCCTCCCATACACTCACGGGAGTTCCTTTTGCTTTCTTCATCTGAAAGAGATCAATATTGTCTCCCATAACTTCTTTTGAATGAAGAGGATGTATGCTAAAATGTTCATAAATTTCTTCTTCCTTTGACTTGTCCACTTTTTCAATTTGTCCAGTTGGTGTTTCTGTGTCTTCTTGTAAATCTTCTTCTTCTTCTTCTTCTATATAAATTGATTCATACCATTTGTTATTCCTTTTCAAATACAAATTTGCTCTTTGTACTTTCCGCACATCTACCAGCT
The DNA here is from genome assembly GCF_964204655.1 of Triturus cristatus. Taxonomy (NCBI): domain Eukaryota; kingdom Metazoa; phylum Chordata; class Amphibia; order Caudata; family Salamandridae; genus Triturus; species Triturus cristatus. The sequence continues at coordinate 8,683,316 of NC_140584.1, forward strand.
CCTGCCAAATCTTCTTATTCTTTGTAGGTACACCATTAACCAGAATAATTAATGGTTCAGTTTCCAAAGTATCCGCATCAATAGTTTCCATATTTTTTTTCAAATCCAAGGGCAAATATACCACTCTACCTTTTAAACCTCTCAGTAAATCTGAAGGAGGTAATTTACCAGTTTTGGGCTCCATACGTACTATGGTCTGGAACGGATGAACACATTGAATGAGTATAGACTCATATGTATTTAATTCAGAAAGTTCAGCAGAAATAGCATCCAATTCTAAATTATTATGTACAGCTCTGGTCGGCATTCTATTTTCCTCTAACTTGTTGTAACAGTATTTACAAATACGCTGATCTTCACCCAATTCAAAACAATTTTCAAGAAATATATATGTGGCAAAATCCTTCCACTTATAATTATCTTCATTTTCACTCTTTCTGTAGAGATCAACATTCCTAGTTTGTTTTCTATAATGAGTTCTGCGGCAACAAATACAAGTAAAATTTGGTCTTTCATTAGAGATTATTGCAAATTTTGTTATGTGATCATTAAATGTCTTACTTACAGAGGGTTCTACATTCTCTTCCACTTCTTCCTCATTTACTGTGTCCTTCTCTGCACTGTTTTGTTCAGGACCAAAGTAACAAAACTGAATTTCATCAACAACCTTCTCTACATCTGATACCGTTCCTCGGAACAGAGCCCTATTCAATTCATTTAACTTTATTGCTGGACTTTTAGCAAAATACAACCGTCTCACAAACTTTCTCATTTCAGTATGATGAACAGCCAGCATCCTAAAATGATGGAAAACACTATTACACACTTTTCTAGATAGACAAGCCAGAGAATGACCCTGCAAACCAGTATTCTCTCTCACTCTGCATGGATCCAGACTTTGAAGCACCTTAATCTTCTGTTTTATACTTTTTTTACTATATTCTCTTAGAAACTCACAAAATTTATCAATAGATTCCTGACGCACAGTGCAAATACTACTACAATTCCAAGTGTACACTGGGGCTTTAGGACGTCTCCCCATAGCCTCATCCGCCATCACTTGTACCTCATCTCTTGGAACCATTATCTCCTTCTCCATTATGCAACCATTTTTCACTTCGTAAGCACGACCTCTGGTGTCAACTGCATGCAGCAAACTATTACTTTGAAAATAGCTCTCTTCATTAAAAAAAGGTTCACTACTTGAACTATGCATCCACTTTCCTAAAAACACTTTACAAAAGTTTGTTCTGTTCACTACTCTTTTCCTTTTGCTATGTGATTTCAGTACATTAACCATTTTGTCTAATGTACGCATCCTATTCAAAATTAAAATGAATAGTTTCCTTTTTAAATCTAATGCCTTTGCTGCAATGGCTTCAATTTCTTTTTTTCTCTTATAAAACTTAGCCTTTTGCTTATATTTCTTCACATCCTTTATCAAATTGGACATAACTCTTCTCTGAAACATTTTTCTACGTATCTCTTTAAACGCTGTTTTTCTGTTGATGTAAATCTTTTCAGTTGCAGAAGGTATATTTGCATTAACTAAATTCTCAATTTTTTCCTGTCCTTTTCTTTTCAAAACATTCTTTCCAGTACAGACATTTTGTACATTTTTCCTTTTTTTGAATATGTTTTTTAGAAATTGTTTTGTCTGCTTACCAGAAGATTTTTTCTTTTTCCCAACATGAGCATCTTCTACTAACTTAGGTCCTCCAGTTGTCTTCAAATATAGGTTTTTTTGTGGTCTTTTTTAACTCTGGATTTTGTAGGCATCTTAAATTTTGTTCACTGCTCTTCAGCAATACCTGAAAAAAATTAAAAAAAAAATCCTTTATTTTAATTAAATATATTACTACATTTCTTTTCACAATAGTCACAAAACGTAATTTATTTGCCAATTTGAAAACACACTTACTACTCTTTTTTTTGGCAAGTGATAATCACTTTTACAGACTGACACATTATAAATCCACTTTTCTGATTTTTTAAAAAGCACATGTCCAAACTGCTTTTTCAGACCACCACCATGTGTAACCTGGGTGACTGCCTACACTCCAGCAAGGGCAACCAGCCTTAGTGATGCTGAATGTATTTGCATTACTGACTGAAACCTCAAACCCCACTCGCTTGTAAATACTGTGCATGATTCCACATGGTAAGCAGCTGGATGTGTGCTAAGAGTCTGCTTCTGCACCAAAAAATGGCTCCCCCTTTTTCCTACTAATGCAAATATAAAATTACCAGAGTAGTACACAATAAATCTCTACCTGTAATTCCTATATGCACACAGAGTCATGTTTTCACATTAGTCACAAAACGAAATTTCTTTGCCAATTTGAAAGCACACTTACTGCTCTTTTTTTTGGCAAGTGATAATCACTTTTACAGACTGACACATTATGAATCCACTTTTCAGATTTGTTAAAAAGCCCATGTCCAGACTGCTTTTTCAGACCACCACCATGTGTAACCTGGGTGACTGCCTACATACCAGCAAGGGCAACCAGCCTTAGTGATGCTGAATGTATTTGCATTACAGACTGAAACCTCAAACCCCACTCGCTTGTAAATACTGTGCATGATTCTACATGGAAAGCAGCTGGGTGTGTGCTAAGAGTCTGCTTCTGCACCAAAAAATGGCTCCCCCTTTTTCCTACTAATGCAACTATGAAATCACCAGAGTAGTACACAATAAATCTCTGCCTGTAATTCCTATATGCACACAGAGTCATGTTTTCACATTAGTCACAAAACAAAATTTCTTTGCCAATTTGAAAGCACACTTACTGCTCTTTTGTTTGTCAAGTGACAATCACTTTTACAGACTGACACATTATGAATCCACTTTTCAGATTCTAAAAAAAGCACATGTCCAAACTGCTTTTTCAGACCACCACCATGTGTATCCTGGGTGACTGCCTACATACCAGCAAGGGCAACCAGCCTTAGTGATGCTGAATGTATTTGCATTACTGACTGAAACCTCAAACCCCACTCGCTTGTAAATACTGTGCATGATTCCACATGGAAAGCAGCTGGGTGTGTGCTAAGAGTCTGCTTCTGCACCAAAAAATGGCTCCCCCTTTTTCCTACTAATGCAAATGTAAAATCACCAGAGTAGTACACAATAAATCTCTGCCTGTAATTCCTATATGCACACAGAGTCATGTTTTCACATTAGTCACAAAACGAAATTTCTTTGCCAATTTGAAAGCACACTTACTGCTCTTTTTTTTGGCAAGTGACAATCACTTTTACAGACTGACACATTATGAATCCACTTTTCAGATTCTTAAAAAAGCACATGTCCAGACTGCTTTTTCAGACCAGCACCATTTGTAACCTGGGTGACTGCCTACATACCAGCAAGGGCAACCAGCCTTAGTGATGCTGAATGTATTTGCATTACAGACTGAAACCTCAAACCCCACTCGCTTGTAAATACTGTGCATGATTCCACATGGAAAGCAGCTGGGTGTGTGCTAAGAGTCTGCTTCTGCACCAAAAAATGGCTCCCCCTTTTTCCTACTAATGCAACTGTGAAATCACCAGAGCAAAACGCAATAAATCTCTACCTGTAATTCCTATATGCACACAGAGTCATGTTTTCACATTAGTCACAAAACGAAATTTCTTTGCCAATTTGAAAGCACACTTAGTGCTCTTTATTTTGACAAGTGACAATCACTTTTACAGACTGACACATTATGAATCCACTTTTCAGATTCTTAAAAAGCACATGTCCAGACTGCTTTTTCAGTCCACCACCATGTGTAACCTGGGTGACTGCCTACATACCAGCAAGGGCAACCAGCATTAGTGATGCTGAATGTATTTGCATTACAGACTGAAACCTCAAACCCCACTCACTTGTAAATACTGTGCATGATTCTACATGGAAAGCAGCTGGGTGTGTGCTAAGAGTCTGCTTCTGCACCAAAAAATGGCTCCCCCTTTTTCCTACTAATGCAACTGTGAAATCACCAGAGCAAAACGCAATAAATCTCTACCTGTAATTCCTATTTGCACACAGTCATGTTTTCACATTAGTCACAAAACGAAATTTCTTTGCCAATTTGAAAGCACACTTACTGCTCTTTTTTTTGACAAGTGATAATCACTTTTACAGACTGACACATTATGAATCCACTTTTCAGATTCTTAAAAAAGCACATGTCCAGACTGCTTTTTCAGTCCACCACCATGTGTAACCTGGGTGACTGCCTACATACCAGCAAGGGCAACCAGCCTTAGTGATGCTGAATGTATTTGCATTACAGACTGAAACCTCAAACCCCACTCGCTTGTAAATACTGTGCATGATTCTACATGGAAAGCAGCTGGGTGTGTGCTAAGAGTCTGTTTCTGCACCAAAAAATGGCTCTCCCTTTTTCCTACTAATGCAAATATAAAATTACCAGAGTAGTACACAATAAATCTCTGCCTATATTTCCCAACATGTGTAACCTGGGTGACTGCCTACATTCCAGCAAGGGCAACCAGCCTTAGTGATGCTGAATGTATTTGCATTACTGAGTCCAACCTCAAACCCTTAAACTATTCTTTTTTTATACCAATACACCTTAATTTATCGTGAAAACATAGTCCATATTATTTTACATGTTCCTCACATTTAAATTTCTCCCAAAACAGAAAATAATAAACACAACTTTAACAAAAGGAATTGCATTTCTATTATTCATTTCTTAATTTACCATATACATCCCCTCTCAAACTCTAAACTCACCTTTAAAATTAGTTAGTTGTGAAAGAAATGTGGCACTCAAACAGCAGATTATCAGAGCCAGGATCTCTGTTCTCTACACCTCTCTCCTCTCAGCAGAACCAGATAATGGCAAAGTTTCCCTCTATTTTTCCACACATATACATGTTAGTTTCAAATCTCAGTGCTTGCCCCTTTTTTTCAAATGTAATCACACATTTCTATTGGTTGAAAACCCAACCCTTTTCCAAAAGTACCCTTCCCCCAACTTGACTTCTGCCTAGTACCCTTCCCCCAACTTGACTTCTGCCTGCTACCATAGCAACAGCTCATGGAACACTGCTGTGTGGAGTTAGGTCAGAAGTTCGCCAAACAATGTTTCAATTCCACAGAGCAAGAGTGCTTGACTTTTCTAACCTAACAGCAAATCCATAGTACTGTTCTTTGGTAACACATTTTTCTGTACCAATACAAAACATGCTTCTATAAATTTACACATACAGCCTAGTTTTTAGTGTAGAATGGTATGAAACAGCCAATCAGTTCTTTTTTTTTAATAAAAAAATATGTATGCCTCCATTTCCAAACTGTCTTTCATTTCTTTTTACCATTCTACTGAAATACACCTCCTGAGTGCATCCAGATCTCCTTTGAAGATGTTCACAGTGTGGATTGTAGGACACAGCTATGTCTTCTGGAGTGAAAAGTTTGCAGAGAAAACAGGTATGGTGAGAGACCTTGCTTTGCCAAATGTAGACATTAAATGGATTGGTCAGAGAGGGTTAAAGTGGCACCAATTGATGCCATTGGTGAAATCCTTCATGCAAATCCAACACCCTGACCTCATAATAGTGCACTGTGGTGGCAATGACCTAGGCACTTTGACTGGGGTAGGTCTGGAAATGCTTATGAAGGACACCTTTGCACAACTGTTTTCACTTTTCCCTAAAACTGCCTTTGTGTTTTCTAACATATGCCAAAGGCAAAAATGGAACTGGTCCAATCATTTCTGTCCGCAGATTGACAAAGCAAGAAAGCACGTCAACAAATCTGTTTCTGCTTTCCTCCGTGACTATGGTATGGGTTCCATTTACCACAACAACTTGCGTTACGACATGCAAGACATTTATAGAGGAGATGGTGTGCACTTCAATGATGAAGGGAACAGAGTCTTCCTCTTGAACCTTAGACTCTGCATCGGTACTTACTTGTAGGTACCACTAAAAAATAACTTCATAAACACAACGGCTCTTTTTAGAGCCCCCTAATATCTAAACTCTTAAATCTGCATTTCATTTCTTTTATTTTTTTTTTTGTTACCGTACGCTTACCGTACGCGTACCCCGTGATTTTTTTTAAAATCAATAAATGTTTTCTTTGTACTTTTCTGTCCTTCTTTGACCCCCTCACAAATGTAAGGGGGTCTGTAACTCTCCTCCTTGCCCCCTTTTCTTGTTATCACTCTTTTTTTTCTGAGTGAAACACACGAAATGGCGGCCGCCGCTTCCTGGTTTCGGCCGATTCGAATGTTTACTAAGATCTAAGAGCCAATCAGAATCGCTCTCGCGCACGCCACCGTACGCGTACGGTAAGCGTACCGTAAGCGTACCGTAAGCTGGCTCAGATATATATATTGATTTAAAGGCTATTTTCTCAGGACCTACTGAACAGATTTACACCAGACCTACAAAAGGCACTTCCTTGACCTGAGGACTACCTCTCTGCCAAATTTCTAGTAATTCTGTTCAGCCGTTCGGGCTGTAGCCCTGTCTAAAGGTCCTATGGAAAAATGCATGGGAAAAACGCGTTTTGGGACCCCCCTTTTATCTCAGCCCCCGCTTGACGAATCCCCCCGAGACTTTCAGGGTAGGAGCGGAGCGTAGCGCCCCACCTATTTTAAAAATTTTGCGAGGATTCGTCGACCGGCGCCAAAGTTATTCAAAATAGAATGTTGCGGATTTCCTATGGAAACGTGGTCCTAACTATAACTACCTACTGGCGACCGCCAGTAGGTAATATATATATATATATATGCAGTACACCTCTAAGAGCACAACATGTAGACGAGTAGCTCCAGCAGTAAGCATTAATACTACGAACTTAACAAATAGAGCAGGCACACTGAATATGTTGATGTCACTGCACTCCTCTTGGCACCACAACAATGACAAAATCCAACACTCCACATTACACTGTATGCTGCAAACTCTTCAAAAATAGCTCAGACATTTCTTATAACTCGGTAATCAAAGATCTCTCAATAACATGTACAACAATTAACAGTGCATATGGAAGAGGCTTCACATGAGTGCAGAGCTGTGTAGATGCAACATCCTCTTGGATGTCACTGTGCAAACAACATCAACTTTCACTAGCAAACAGGGCACTCAACTTGAGCACAGAACAATGAGCACATATCCAACACAAATGAGATATAGCAGTAGAGGCTGTTCTGTGACACATCAATGGGTGCCGCAGTTCTTTTGTATTCTGCGATTAGCTGGACTGTGAGTGCCGGCTTGGATTCTGTAATCCGTCATACATCCCTTCAAATGTGGATAGGAGGGGAAGGCGCTTGTGATGCTTACGGACTGACCCTGATACTTTGGGCATTTATTGCTTTTCCTAAGAGCTCATCTTCTAGAAACCAGTGGCCCATGCAGCAGGGGGACGATACTTACCGTTCCATCAAGAGCAAAATCAGTGAAGGCTTGCACCTCTTATGCCATGCAAAGGAGGCTATTGTCAACTGCCTACAAGCCAATGCCAGACACTAGCAGTGTTGAAAGCCCACCTAGCGATACCACAGAACCTGCCTGGGGCTATTCACAAGTCTTGGTGTAGGAAGCTGGCTCTTTATATGATATTCCACTAAGTGGTTAGAGAGTGCAAAGAGTCCAGAGATTCCTCCAGAAGTGTACAGGCTCAATGTAAACCCAAAGTGCTCATTTGGTGGTAGAGTGGTCGAACAGACATTTGTTATGCACACAGGGATTCATAAATGACACATGACCCAAAAAAGAGATCCACACCAATTCTATAAAAATAAGCTTCTTTCAAGATTTATTTTAAGAGCAAGAAATACGTAAAAAGGATAAAGAAAATGCTACTTACCAGTATGCATCTGTTCTTGGCATGTAGAGCTGCAGAGTTGTACACCATGCATAGATTGCCATCCGGTGCTGGGCTCGGATGCCTGCACCCTGCCGCTGTCCTGGAAGAGTCCCCCGCAGTCCCGAGACAGGTGACTCCACCCCTGGAAGACAGCGCACATGGGCATCGACTCCATCCTAAGATTGTTTTTCGCCATCATGGCAGGGGCGTAACACAGGCCCCCGCAGCCCCCGCGTTGCGGGGGCGCCCCGTGCTTCAGCGGCCCCCTCGCTCAGGAAGCCTCTGCATCATTAATTAAATGGCTCTGGCAGAGTGTCTTGAATAGTCTAGGGAGCTAGAATGGCCTATAGGTCAGGAGTGTTGCGCCGACCCAGTGACTCATTGCTGCGTTGGCTGCACCAATAAGCATTTATGATAGCACAGCTGTTGCAGGCCGGCCCGGGGCATGGCATTCACGTGACGTGGTCACGTGATTGCAACAGTGTACCATAATCACTTAGTGTGCGGCAGTTATGGGTGTTTTTTGTTTGCCGCTGCTGCCCACCATGCCGCAATAATTATTTTGGCGCCTCCTCCATAATTGGCACCGGCGTTTACTGGACAGTGAGATGGGTCCACACTGAGTCTTGGTAGAGGCAGCTGAGGTTATGCGCAAGCCACCGTGACCTGCGCCGTGAACCTTCGCACCACCGCAGGCTTGCCTCGGCCTCCTGATGCTCACCAGGCCCACCAGCGTTGGCGACAGCTGAGTCAGTTTTGAGCCTGCTGCCGCCCTGTAGCGATAGCTGCTACGGGGGGGAGGCACCTATTGCCATGGCGCCGTCTTCGCCCGCCGCCTGCCTTGAATTGAAGTAAGTGAAAACTCTGAACTGGTAAAACTATCAGTGTTATTAAATAAAATGGATGTCCCTTTACTCATTTTATTAGGTCAGATTTATAACGGCCGAGCAGTCAAGAAAGCGATTGGGTAAAGCTTGTTTTTTTATTTACGTTAGTCAGAGCAGAAGAAATTAAAGAAGAACACCTGCTCAAAATTTCGGTAGTGGACTCTGCAGTGCACCGTGGCTACATTCCGTACCACAGCGAACGTTGATGTGTGCTTTCAAGTGAGGAGACCCATTGAAAACAGTCCTTATCCGCCTCCCTCTCTGTTTATCCCCCACTACAGCAGTCATGTTATTCTCTGTGCTTGGGGTGAGCAAGTGGCAAGCAAACTGCGCCATTTTTTGAAAAACATAATTTAACCCTATTACAATAACTGACCACAAAAATTTACAGAAACATTCTTTTGTTTGCAGTGGCGTGGCACACACTGTAAATGACTGGTGCAGACCTGAGTCCTCATTTTGTTTAACAGTACCATCAGCTTAGAAGAGAACTAGGTGCTTCAGTTTCTGGTGCTTTGCTTTCCAGCAGTTTTAACATCTTCTTAGAATGTCTTGTTGCTCAAATGGGTTAACTGCTCATATTTATATGTTTTCCTGGTTTTCATTGCTTGATTTTGGTTGCGACAAAGTGTCACTCATAGTTGTTGAAATGTCACACATAATTACACTGAATTTATGAAAATGACACACACAGCAATCTGAAACCTTGGCAGCTATTCGGAGTGTGTGCCACGCCTTGTAAGGATGAAAGAGGCGTGTGAAGGTCATCATTCATCAGTAAAGCTGTTGGACCTGGCCCTTTTGGCAGGTTCCCCCCTAAGCTTTTTGCATTTATCCTGGCCTTTTTCCCTATGTAGTGTTACTAGTTTTAGGCCTCTAGGCACTTTAGCACTGTGTCCCAGTGTAAAGTGCGTGCGCTCTGTGTGACATTTTGTGAGACTGGCCTGCCCTCCCATAGGAATGCATGGGGGATATGTGTGTCCATGGTAGTGCCTGATGTGAGAGGAGTGCAGGGGCGAGTTTGGTATGTGCGAACTCGTGAGAATAAATGCTGCGCAATGGTATGCGCAGATTTATTGTGACTGGTGGAGAAGTGCCACTTCTAGAAGTTGGCATGTCTGTGTGCTGTGTGATGTGAATTGCCTGTCTGGCTTGTGATTGACAGGAGCTGAGAGGGCTGGGGAATTCCAGGAGCCAGGATGAGTCTGCCCGGTGGTGTATGGAGAGATATGCATGTAGATGGGAGGGAGGAGTTGCACCTGGGATCTGAATGGGGCTGGGCCTTCCCTTCACAATGCTGGCTCCACCTCCTGTGATGCGTCTGAAGTCCCTGGCCTGTCCTGTGAATAGAGAGGGGAGCTGAGCAAAACAAAGTGCTCCTGAACCAGTTGTATCTGGTTCTCCCATTGCCTACACTTTGAGATAAAGGAAAATGTAGTATAAGAGAAGGGGCTGTGACCCCATGAAAATGTTCTGTTTTTGGATCCTGAATCTGTGGGGCGTGCTGCTTCTGGGGACGGGGGGGCTGCCAGGAGGGCTTGCCTCCCTGGGCCCTGCATTGCCCCTTCCTCTGAGGACTGATTATTTTTCCTGAAGAGTCCCCTTCCTCTATGGAGACTTACTTTTGATGACCCTAGCGCTTGGTGAGCGCTGTATCTGCAATCTGCTGAGAAGCACTTCATTTTTATGGCAGAGCGCTTCCCTGGTTTCACCGGGCGTCTCTCTCTGCAGCCTGCAGCGCTGGGCTGCGATCTTCTTAGAGGGAATCCCCCAGCGTAGGGATTCCCCCGCATTGTGTCCTGTTGCAGGTGCCCACCCCGCTTATTTCTTTATTTACGTCGCGGGTGCCCACTCCGCGATTTGCCTGTTTCACGAAATCACCGCTGCGGCCCGGTCCTTCCAACCAGGAAGTCAGGCACGTCTGCCTGGGACATGGGCGGAGCGAGGAGAGGAAGTCCCGCCCCGCCACCAGAGATCTGGCCGGAGCCTCGCAGGCTCTGTGATGAAGTCCCGGGTCCCATGAGGGGGCCCGGGTGAACCCCAAGAGAAGAGAAGGGGTGAGGCGGTTTGGCGGGGCAACAGTGGTGAGAAGGAGAGCCCTGCATCCAGCAGCCCGTGGTAATGGAGGCGGAGTGGGCACGAGGCACATTGTCGGTGCCTGCCCCCGCCGCATGAGAGAAGAATGCCGCCGCCTTGGAGTAGAGCTGACGCAAGGGAGGACGACCGGAGTTTTCAGGTCCCCACCGCGCAGAGAGACTTCCTCCGTGATAGAGTCCCGGTGAGTCAGGGGCTATTTGGTTGGTGCCGCCCGAGGCATGATCCCGGTGAGTGGGGGCTCCCTTTGGACACAGTGTGGGGGCAAGAGCGGTCCCGCCGTTGAGGGCCGCTCCCACGTGGGCACGATTGTTTTAGAGCCCCGTGTGGCTCCAACGCTGGGCATAGTTGTTTATAGAGGGCCCAGAGGGGCCCATGTCTTTCTCCGTGTCCTGGCCTATTTCCTGAGTGGCCCCCGCCTGATAGGGGGTCACTCCAACGAAGGGGGCATATTTTGTCTTTTGGTGCTAAAAGGGCCGAGAGGGGCCCGTGCTGTTCCCCGTGCCCCTACCAGTTTGGTGATTTTCCCAGCTGCCCCACCTGGCAGTGGGCAGCTGTACCGATATGGGCAATATTGTTTAAGAAGCCCCAGTGAGGCCCCAAAGGCAGAGATGTGCCAGGGCCCCTTTACCATATTACCAGCTGCGCTGAACCAGCGCGGGCAGCTGCAACACGTCCACACATTTGTTCTAAGGGCCCCAGGAGTGCCCAGGCCTCATGTTAATATTTGCAGCTGCCCTGCAAGTAGTGGGCAGCTGCACCGTTTAGGCTATTCTTTCATGGGGACAGGCCTTTTGAAGTTAGGAGTGAGATGCACTCCTTTGCCCCGTACTTTTCCAGCTGCGCAGCACTTAGTGCCACCTGCAACGTTTAGGTCTGCGCAATGGCGCACCTTGACTTTCGCTGCATTGGCAGCGCGCCCTGACTTTCGGGACACAGGACATTTGAGCCCCCTTCTTTGGGATGGCCAGTTGGCCAGGGGGGCTTTTGGGATTGTTAGAGTTATAGGGCGCCAGGCCCTACTGTGATTTTGGGTGCTAGGAAATGTGATTTCTGTAGAATGATTTACGCACCTATGTTGATGCTTCTAACTGTGCGTTATGATTATGAGGTTGGTTCGCATATAATGGTTTATGCTAGTGAGAGTTATTCCCTGAGGTAGTTATGCTTAGGAGATTAAGGTCTAATGTGTTTAGACTTGTGAGAAAATTGCATAATGTGTTTATGCTGATGAGGTTGGCGTACAATGCGTTTGGCGCCTAATGTGATACTGTGCATAATGTGGTTTATGTTACAGGCTGATGCTAAGTACAGTGGTTACCAGTAGTTACTGGTTGTGTTCTCTGTTTGTGATAAGTTCTACATTTACTAAGTTCACTTTGATGGTACTGACAGTGGTCCAGTTGGCCCTGTCAGGTGTAAATAATCCCTTGTAAATATTGTCCAGTGCCAGTGGACACAGTGTATAATATGTGCTTACTATTCTAATGTGTTTTGATAATACAAAGGCTATTTTTATATAACCTTGTGTGGAGTTTCTTTTGTGGTGGGCCTGGGATGTTGTTGCTCGGTGCATGCGCAAATGCTTTACACATTGCCTCTGGGATAGGCCTGACTGCTCGTGCCAAGCTACCAAGGGGGTGAGCAGGGGTTATCTTTGGCATGTAGCTTCCTTGCCTTGACTAGAGTGGTGGTGTCTGCCTGGCTTTGGAGCACGCCTTAGCCAGCCAGAAATCCCATTTCTAACAAAAGTCAATACCTGTGAGGGACAAAGGATGTGGTATTTTAGGTCATCATATAGCTGGGAAAGCGAGGACTGTAAGGAACGTCCCACTGGCAGGCCTCATGGGGCAGCACGTGCTGCACCCCTTTGAGGCAGGGAGCGTCACAGCGGATGCTGCAGGCGCCCCACAAGAATCAGACCAGCCTCTAGGCGGAGGATCGGCCCAGGAAGAGGGGTACAAGCATATGATTTCTCTTTTCTTAGTGTCTCCTCAGACATATTCAGCTGTTGCTCTCACTGTATCCAGTGCAACACCTTATGCCTCAGATCTACCTCTGATTCTTTCATGCTCTTTTTAAGTGCCGGAACGTGATCCAAGTTGATAGCGTAGGGGGTGGCTTGGGGAGGAAGATGTAAATGCGGTTGTTGGATAAGATGCTCTACATTATCACCCATAGGTCCAAGACCAGGATTTAAAAGTGACTGGCTGTTTCCAGTTCTGCTAGACATAGAGCGCTTTTTGCCCAACTCCCTAGCCTGTGATGCAGTATGGATGGAGTGGGCAGGTGAAGGCACGGGTGCTTCAGATGGAAAGGGATCCTGGGGTGAAGGAACAAGTCCTGGCTGTGTATACCCTGCTAGACTGACAGACAGGTCCCTGTGTGAAGCCCTGGTCTTTTCCAGCCCCTGGCCCAGGCTGTAGCACGATCAAGAGTGTCTTTCCGAAAAGTGTGCCATTCCTACTACTTGCTACTGACCAACACACTTCTCTGTGGTCCTGGAGGCCCCACTTTCCCTATATGATGAGGGCCAGTGGCCAGCACTGAAGAAACTATGTGAGGTCTAAGGATGCAGAAACGCCACCTCATTGCCTCCAACTTAGGACTGCTCCCCTTCCCCAGCCAGAAATCAAGCAATGCTGTTTAAGTTGTTCACACTCAGACACACCGTAGGTGTAGTGGAAAGCTGTTCTCTTTGGCACTAACACACTACATGCCCTAACCGAACAGGTCTCACAGACCCCCCAAAAAGTTTTATCCAACCCCAAGTAAAGGCACTCTTTTTTTCGGCAGAGAATTATTTGGAATTATCAGACTTTTTTAAAAAAAGCAAGAGAAAGGCAGAAAAGAGAGAGGGGAGGGAAACAAAGACAGTAAATCTCTGGCAATGAGAGAAAGCAGTGGTGAAAAAGAACCTGCAAGATTGAGGTAAAGAAGTCCGAGGTGGAAAGTGGTGGAAGAAAGAGGCGGGTGGTGGAATCTAGACTTGCCAACGTTGGTATTTGGCACCCCAGCATAAAGCTCGTTCACCAGAGTGGGCGAGTGATGGGGTCGAATTGCAGGTAGTAGTGGCCCAGCTCACAGCTACTTTGGCAAGTGTTGAGGTAGTCAAGTGGCCCAGCTCCTGAACGTAAACAAGGGAGCAATGTTCTAGTACTAGTTACCCCGCGCCTAACCAAAGTGTGTGATCCTGGGTAGATCGTTCTATCTTCCTGCTCCAAAGGCTAAGATAAATAACAAGACTCTACATACCAGTTTGTGTGCTAGATTTTAAAAAAGGCCACACCCCCCAGCACTGCACAGTTCAAAATAAGGGTATTACGGGCCATATACCCCAATACTGCATAGCTCAAAACAAGGCCATATCCCCCAATACGGCACAGTTCTAAAAAAGGTAATTTCAGACCATTTCCCCAAGCGCTGCACAGTTCAAAATAAGGTCCTTTCAAGCCATATGCCATAGCACTACAATATCCCACAGCACTCCACAGCTCAAACGATGGTCAATTCAGGTCATATGCCAGAAGAACTGCACAGTTCAAAGGAAGGCCATTTCAGGCCATACTCGCCAGCACTGCTCGGCTGATGAGGTCATTTCACGCCATATCCCAAAGACACTGTACAGTTGAAAAGAAGGTGCTTTTAGACCATATCCCCCAGCACTGTACTGTTCCTAAGAAGGTCATTTCAGGCCATATTCCCATGCACTGCACAGTTCAAGAGAAGGTCATTACAGGCCATATTCCCCAATACTGCACTGTTCACAAGAAGGTCATTACAGGCCATACCCCACCAGCACTACACAATTCAAAAGAAGTTCATATTAGGCCATACCCCCCAGCACTCCTCATTTAAAAAAAATATATCACCATATCTATCAGCACTGCTCAGTTCAAAAGACGGTAAGTTTAGGGCAGAATGTTAAAACAGACCTCCCAATTTCAACACTGTGAGCAAAATGGCTTTTCACGAAATGCACAGGACACAAAAACACACATGAGCTCTTGTAAAGCACACGGTCGTTTCAATGGATGTCTTAGTGCTGTATAAAAAATGTGTGCAACTCGACTCAATGATACTCTTGCTATCGACCTTTGAAGGATGAAAGACTGAGTGCACTTGTATTAATGGGATGAAACATTTGCCCAAACATTTATAACGTGAGTAAAAATAAAAAATAATGAGGCAATGCTATGCCAATATTGTGCCGCATAATACAGCATACTTTGCCTTTTCTTGCTGCATAATCTAGTCAACCCTGCCACATAATTTGATCCATCCCTGCTACATAATTCCAGTGGCCTTGAATATTAGCAACTGAAAGTAATGAGCAAACAGAGCGTAGAAGGGATTGCGATCAATGAACCTCTCCACTATAACATACAGACCCCCGGTTTCTTCTCATTAGCTTTGGAAGTGGGTGGTTTATATAAACAAAAGCTGTGTTTCATTTAGCTTAAAATTTACAGGTAGTATTTCTAAAGTTTCATGATATCATTAATTGTGGCTGTGAAGGGAAGTAGCGTAACAAAGGCCCCAGCAGCCCCCATGATGTGGGGGGCCTCCGAGCTCCATGGGGTCTCTTCAGCACATTGCCCTGGCCTGAGAGCTCCTGACTGTGGTTGGAGGGGGCCCCCTCCATGTACTTTGCAGGGGGGCCCCCTCAAGTTTCGTTACGCCACTGCATGATGGGAAATGATGGAGTCAGTAAGAAGTAAGAGATGTCCATGTGAATGTATCTAATTAAGATAATATTGGAACAGATACAGTTGTCTGTGCCTATTTTAATGTGAAAGGGCTAGGACTGAGTCAGCTAGTCATGAAATAGTTTAATGGTTATGGATAACCAGTTATAGTGAAGCAGCAAGTGTTATAGGCCGTATGTTACTGTCTTTGCAAAGAAAGTTAAGCATGTGGTAAATGTTAGTGGAAGACTGGTGGCCAAGAGTTTTAGTTGAGGGAAGATGGTCATACCTGGGACAGCAGCATAAGTGGGTTATTTGTTTATACCTAGTGAAAGCCCCCGAGATAGCATGAAATCACTGGTGTTACAGGAGAGTGCTTTGATCACTCTCAATTCCAAACATGATGTATTGTATTTCCCCGCCCCCCAAAAATCTAAAACACACGAAAAACAAAGGAAAGCTGAAAAGCTTTAAACATGCTGACTCAGTAAATGAAGGTAACTACAGTTCTGTTTTTAAAATAAACCTCCTGTTGGCTGAGTGCCTTTTGTGCAGAAAGGGCAGCTAAGCCTGTAATTGATTCGGTTACTGATAAAATAGTCTGACGGTTATAAAAAAAACCAGGGTGAAGCAGCCAGTGTTGAAAGCCATACTTTACCATCTGTGCAAGGATAGCTAAACATGTTAGATGTTAATAACAAACTGTTGGCTGATAGGTTGGACAGTCTTGACTTCAACGGCAGCATAACGATGCAGGGACATGCTGCAAGTACTGCAGCATAATGAACTACAGAGGGAAACGCAAGAGGAAGCCAGTGCCTGACAAAAAAAGTAATGCAGGAGGTGGATGGAATTTTATGAATTTCGTGCAGCGGACAGTAGACAGTATTTGAAGGACAGGAGGAAATGCAAGAGGATCCTTGTGCCTTCTGCACGTCGGCATGGGCTGGATTGAAGTGGGCTGAGCTCAGTGTTCAGAATGAAACCGGAGGGATAGATACATTAAATGGTGTCTTAAAAAACACTTCTGAATATGTTTTACAGACTACAGAACACCAAAAAAACTGAGATCCTTCAATTTTGAGCAGATCAGTCCCTGGCGAGTATACATCTGAAGTTGTCCAATACAAGTCGTAAAACTATGCATTTAGCTCGGTTTTGGTGCGTTTTCGTTCACCCAGTCCCACACATCCTAAGCATCTAAATGCAAACAAAAAGAAAATAGTTATTGAAATCACAATTTGGAGTGTACCTTCTTTTGACCTAGAGACATTCCATCGATGAGGATAAAAACCTTTATAAATCTCCAATCGTGCTTTCATCCATAATGACAATCGCTTGTGGTTTGGGTTAAACGTAACGGGTGTTTTTAGCAAAAAGATAACGTGATCGTTTGGTGTAGAATTCACCGGTAGCCTTCTAATTCACAGTTACTTATGTAAAACACTTACACACCCCCAGCTTTGCTTCCAAACCCAATATGTGCATTATACACAGCTGTAAATACTTTATATAAAATATTTAACAATGTATGAACTCATAAAAAAAAATTGTACTATTAATTTTAATTACTTTTATTTGAGTCTAAACATTAGTCTCCTATTTCTCGTACTTGTTCGAAGCAGCTTTAGACAGGCATCCCGAGACTTAGCATCTACTTTGCCAATGGAAGTGCTGGTAAATACAGGCAAATGCAGCGGCCATCTTGGAATAGTATTGATTTTACTTTCTTTAATTCATAAACTCGTTTAAGAAAAATTTTGCCCGTATTAATTCAAAACAACCATGGTTCTAAGATGACCTTTATTTGCAAATAATGAGAAAATGTGACCTGACCATTTAGCGACATGCTCGGGTGTATTCACTCATTTCTGTTTACATGGCAATATAAGGGCTACTTGAGCTTGACACTGAACTGCTTGCTGCACACCAGCAAGTAGTCCCATCACCTGAAATCTTTAACATGTCCTGGCTTTTTAGCCAGCAGTATTGTGCATGTGCCATGCACGGAATTTTGAGTCCCATACCCAGTGCTTAATGGGTAAAACAATGAGGGCCGGTGCCCAAAACTCACCTCAGAAGCCCTCGTTCTGCACTATTAAATGTTAGCTCGCCGAAAATTAAATTCGCATAGTCTTCAATCTACATCATACCTCGTTAATCCTCTACCTGACACCGTCTTCCCCTTTATCTCATCCTTGAAGGTTCCTGCTTTCCCAG
Organism: Triturus cristatus; assembly: GCF_964204655.1. Classification (NCBI taxonomy): domain Eukaryota; kingdom Metazoa; phylum Chordata; class Amphibia; order Caudata; family Salamandridae; genus Triturus; species Triturus cristatus. The sequence goes on from NC_140584.1 coordinate 8,701,048, forward strand.
TGCCCCAAAGCAGAGTATGATGGGAGCATGTCCAACACTACAGTTAAAAAACAAGCCTAATCCCCCTTAAAAGGAAGCTAAAATCTAACTAGTTCCTACTAAAAGAAGCCGCAATGACAGTCGACATTGACATTTGCAAAAAGACAGATAATAATAAGAAAACAGGCAGAGGAGCAGGAGGCAGCACTAACACAACTGTGACATTAAGAGAAGGTGGAAGGGAGGAATGCTATATTAAAATGTAAGCAGGTATCACGCCAAAGCTGTACACAGGCAAACAGCAACAGGGCAGGAAACCAAGAAGAAAACAGTCCCACAGAGAACAGATAAAGAACCTTAATGTAATACAACAGTATTTAGCCCCTACTGCGTGGGAGGAACGGGAGTGAAAAAGGAGGGACAAAGAGGCAGGACTGACCACAAACAATCAAGAATTTTTTAAGGACACTGAAACAAACAAATCAAAAGTAGGGGGATGCCTTTAAGCACACAAGAGAAGTTACAACAGGTTTCGAATGCTCGATCTAAATATGAGCTGTTCCACACAAAACCAAATGAGATGCATATTAAATGTTTCATAGGGAAATGATTTAGATGATTTGTATGAAAAGAGTCGAAAAGGAGAGCTTCCTTTTTATCAAGTATGTTAGTGGCTCCAGGTGTTGTGGTCACAGAGTTTCTTGTGAAGTAATTGGCATTTAGCCATGAACTTGTAATGAGGGCCTTTCTAGTCTGCTGTAAAAAATTAACTTGTTTGATCTGATTTTCACTCTGTCTTAAGTTTCTATGGGAAAGTACTGCTCCAGTCACTCCTTCAGAGCCCCTCCACATGTGGGTCATAGATGAGGTCCCCAGGCCAGCAAAGTGCAGCTATTTACAAGATGCGAGAGGAATGAGTGAGAAAACCCTTTCATGCTGCACAAAACTTTCTCATATTTCAGAATCGTGTGAACTTGGACTTCCATGGACATGTGCAGAGCCAAGGAGTTGGGCGATTTATGTGAAACTAGATATTCAAAGGTAGTGCTGCATGTTGCAATCTGATTTGGTGGGCTAATGCTCCTGCAAAAGAAACCTGTATTTAATCAACAATTCATGAATTAGAATCAAGTTGGAACTACTAAACCTTGTATCGTGGTGTCTGCACAATGAGAAGGCATTGTGTAAGTCAATTAGTCTGGCTTACAACTGAAAGTACCTCTATGCTTTCATCCATGCAGTCACTCATCTGCACTCACATGAAAGTAGTCACTCTTTATCATACAGTCAAGCATCTGGCCTAACCTTACCAACCTATGAAAACCTCATTATCCGACAGTGCTCACAGCTCATTCATCACAAGCCCAGAAGACTGACAAATGAGGAAGATGATTGGCGTGCGTGAAGCCTAACTTTGGGAACGACCTGGACCCTTTTTAAGAGAAACCTGGTAAAGTGCCTTCAGTTCAGAAAACACCTTAGAACCTGCCTTTTCAGAGATGCATTCAATGTTGATCCTTTAAAACATAGTCAATATAAAAACCAGACATAAATGTCCTCCAAGACCTTTTCCTAGGATTACCAGTGACGTGTCTACTAATGTGTACCATATCGAGGTGGTCCAATTCTTTTCATCACCATATAATTCTATTCCTTTCACCTTCTTTACTTCCATAGTGCTCTAAAGTAGTCATAGGGCAACATCTAAGAGCTTTGTAAAACTATTAAATGTATAAACACATCTGCACTTTAGTTGCATTTCCATACCTTAATAAGACTATATATGTCCTATTTATCTTGCTTGCAGTGGGGCTCAGACTCAGTAATTTGCTTGATTGGCCAACAAGTGTGGAACCTGCTTTGTCCATCCACAATTCTTTGCTGCCAGCCTGATTGGATAGAGTTGGAACTGCGCTACCCACAGTCATCCATTCATAGTGGTCATGTGATAATTGCTGGTGTCGCTTACACAGGCGGGGCCAGTGCAGGAACAATGAAACTAGAGGTATTCCTGCTGACCCTCCTCAAGCACAATAACATGTGACACCAATGTGTGCTGCCTTAGCCTTCCCAGAAGGCACAAGTGACTTACAGTCTTTGACACTTGTCATCATCCCTAATGATTGCCACCATCCTTCATAACATTAACTCAGCAAATCAAGGCTGAGCCCAAGTGCATGTCTGTGCAGCATCTGGCGAAAAAAGCCAACACAAGGAAATGATGGACGGAGCACTGAAACTTTTCAGACACTCACCCCCAGTCACCGATTTGGGTTGAATCCATCATCCTCCTTTGGCTCACTTTGCCACCTTAGTTTGGACCCAGCTATATGCAAATCAGTCTTGACCCTGATCCTCATGGGAACAGTCAAGCGCGAACTGCCAGCCCAGGTCCTCCCTGGACCTAAAACAAGAATCCTGGGACCGGTTTGGGGTAACACCCCTCATCAGCCAGGCTAGCTTGAATCCAGTGGCAAAGTGAGCAAGGGACCCACGTCTGGGCATACCCTGCCACTTAGGGCGAACAAAGACATGACTGGTCTCTTGGTGTTGAGTGGATAGGAAGCAAGCTGGCACACAGGCACCTAATGATTGACAGCACAGCAGAGAAGTACAAAACTAAATTCATCATTTTAAATTGGTGCTGATTTTACTACTGAACTAGTAGGCTGCATGGGCTGGGCCTTTTCATGCACAGTGGCAGTGCTCGGACAGGAAGAACAGAGGTGTCCCAGTGACCACCAACCTCGCACTCGGCCATGGTCACTTATGACCTCTGCTGAGGGTATAACACTGGCGTGTAATTAGCGCAAGAGATCGACATAGCACACCTGCAGCAAGTGTTGCATCTGTTCAAGGCAGATTGCTTCAATCATAGTGGAGATGCATATGTCCCATCTAAATCACCGCAAAATTACCCTCAGGAAGAATGGTGGCAGCATATTGGTTTTTTCTTTAAAAATGTGTCTTTCGACATGTCCAGCTTCTGCTACAGCTGCGCTGTTCTGGTAAATTGCATTCTTTGTTAGCATGCTCATTTTCAACGAGTGTTAATGTTAACCCATTAGCAGTGAGTAGCTTGTATTTGCCTTTGAAAGGCTATCTCTGTCTTCTCACCTACTTGGCTGTTGATACCTTACAACAGAAAAGTCAGCCAGGATATCATTTTCCTTTTTTCATTTCACAAGCCTGCCTAGTAGCACTATGACATATGATACTATCAGCCATTCCTGCCTTTTCAGACCACAGCACTGCGGTCCTTGTAGTTTTCCTTTTTATACTTTCATTAAGGGCTCATAATCCTAGCAGTCAAAGTGCTGCTGGCTAAAATGTCAGAATTAGCTGGTGTTGTTATACAGACCTTGAGACAATTGTCAGCTATGTTTAAAAATGAAATCAAAGCGATTTAGATCAGTGGTTCGTAACCTGAGGTCCCAGAACCCCTGGGGATCAGCGAGGCCAACTCAGGGGGTCCATGATTGTGTTACGAAATGAAATAACATTAAAATAAATACATTAAAAATAATAAAGTGTATACAAAAAAGGACGCACAATTGAAAACGTTAAAGTTTATATTGGTTGTGAATTAAACAAAATATTTCAATATTTGAGAATTTGTTTGGTATATGTTTGTTTTTGTATTTTTGTGCATTGTTTTGAGATTCAAATCATGAAAATTGCTTAGGCTGGGGGGACCCCGTCTTCCAATAATGACTCAGGTGGGGTCACCACATTCCATTAATGATTTAGTGGGGGTCCACAGAAGTCAAAAGGTTATGAACCCCTTATCCTAATAACTCAAAAACGGTTTGTTTCACACATTAAACCAAAAGTAAATTCTGCTCACATATTTTGTGAGGGTTCACTAACATCATGCATTAAAACAAGTATAGGCAATATAAATCGTCTTGTCCTTTGTGTAGTGGAAAGTATAATACTAAGCTTCATAACGCAATAAAGGTCCCACATGGACAGCAGCAGCTCAACCTTTCCTAAATCTGGAAGAAACTGGCATGATAGAGGGGGTACTGTGTTTTGATGCTACTTTATAAATTCGTTAGATTGTTGTTGTGACCATTTTTAGGTCTCGCAGGCCTAGCGTTGCAGCGCGCATGCGCTGCTCGCTCTGCGAGGCATATTTTAGTAGGTTAGGTTTTAGAAGTGGAGTTGAATCCCCGCCCATCTTTTTTATTGGCTGGTGTCATCGTTTATGGTAAATGCAGGCTTCTTTGTTACCTCCCTATCTCCTCTTGGGACCTCCCATCCGGACTTGATCGTTTACTTGCCGTGTTACACGGTGGGCTTTATCTTGTGGGTGAGCACTGTTTTTGTACTGAACTGATAGGGACAATGGCGGGTGCAGCGCTTTGAGCTCTAAACTGTATGTTTTTAATTACTTTAATGAGCGTGGTGCCCACTAGGGACACCACACTCACTTTATTCATATTTTACATTTATGTTGAGTGCGGCGTCCACATCAAGGACACCACGCTCTGCTTGTTTTTTTGTTACTTTAAAACTAATCGTGGCGCCGGGTTCAAGGACACTGCGCTTGGTTTCTTTATATTCTTTTTAACTTTAGCAGTGAGCGAAGTGCCCGCTTCAAGGACACCGTGCTCAGTGTTAAAGTTATATAAAAAAAATTAAAAAACGAGCGGGGTGTCCTTGAAGCGTCGCCGAGCTCAGTTTTAAACCTAACCATTTGCAATTCAATTGGACCTATTGCATTTCAAATGCTTGTTAACTTTAGTAATGGGCGGCGCCCGCTTCACAGACACCGTGCTCTTTCTTTTTTTTTTTTTTACTTTAATGAGCGTGGCACCTAGACACAGCACGTGCCCTCGGCACAGCAATTAGCAGCTGCACTTCCCCGCCTTCCGTCGGTGGGCCAGCCCCAGCGAAAGGGGTGCAGAGATGCTGACTCTTCACTAGTGGTTAACTGTGGGTATCCAGAAGAACACAGTGGCTGGTGTGGAAGAGATTATTGCTGGTAAGTAGGTTTGTCACTAAGGCAGACTCACGTGGACGGCCACACACTTGGTTCTTTAGTGTGATCTGCCGCCGAGAACCACCTGCTCTTCACCTTCGTCAAGAGTTGTCTTCATGTCCGGAGCTGGCTCTCCAGCTCCCCTTGTGCTGGCATCACGGCTTCCGTGAGGATAGGGAACAGGCCGACCTCCATGTCTGTAAGGTGCTGTCTCGGTCATGCCTTCCCCAACCACCCGCTTCATGGCCTGCGCCACTTATCCAAGAACTACGTATTTCCTTGCAAGTGCTGCAGATGTATAACCTGCTTTAAAAAAAAAATCCCTCGATAGTTTAGCATGGTACCCTATTTGTTGTAATTTGTTTTGTATACCGCAGACTTCAGATCTAGTATTCTGTGTGTATTCGTTGGAAGGAACTCAAATGCACGTGACCTAATCTTCTAGCTTTACAAATAATTTGGTCCCTAAGGTGAAACGTGCGTTTTGGGTAGTCCTTGCCATTTACTACTAGCCTGTTCTACTCCAAGGCGATGTTACGAATTTGAACGCGTTTACGTTTTTTGCTAACCCGGCCCAAAGTACCATCTTGATGATTCCTCAATTTCACAATATTGTCTGTATTACTGAACATGGTATACACTAATTTGACTGGTTCTTTGTGACATCGTTATCGTGCTTTGAAAGGGATGGACTGTTGGGGCTGTTTTTTTGTTTTCTCCAAGGGCCACGAGGAGTAGTAATACTGAACAGTGGCAGGTATTTCCCGATAAATTCTTCTACGCACCTGGGACTGTAAAAGCTGGTTACTTGTGTGTGCCAGTGTGTATCTGTGTGCATGCATGTCTGTTTGTCTGTGTGTTACAGTCCATACCCATGAAATGTTTCTCTCTTCCAACGAGGGGCCCAGGCAGGACAGAAACAGCCCCACAGCTTCACCTGCCAGGTGAGCTTTACACCTCTTTTGCTTCTTTTCACTGGAGGTTAAATGCTCTGGAAATGTAAGTGTTTGGGCAGTGCACAGATAGACATGATTTTTTATTTACAATAGATTACCCTTATAAACTCCTACGAACTGATTTTTACCTCTACAGGTGGGGTGAGTAAACTGGGGTTAAAACTCCCTCTCTCCTTCTATTCAGAACATGCTCTATGGGGCGACGATCCCTCGGTCGCTTCCGGATGTTGTGCGGGCCCCCTTTTTGGCGTGGCGTGCCACCCTCCGGCACACCCATTGGTCGAAGATACTGACCCTGGTTACACCACTTTGGCATGGTACTTGGCTGCGGGAGGTATCGGGGCTTGAAGGATCTCCCACTTGGGTGATGTCTGGCAGGGGAACCACATGTGTTCCTTCCAAGAGCTCCGGAACCGGTTTTCTTTACATTCTTCGCAATTCTACAAGTATCTCCAACTGCGCCACGCAATCCAATCTCACGTCCTTCTGGACTCCAGGATTCTCGACCATAGCCCGCCTGAGACTCAGGTGATGCTGGGATGTCTTGGGAGGGGAGGAATATCCCGTATTTATCGGTCCCTGGTCAATAACATTCCGGTGGATTGGAACGGATTGAGGCAGCGGTGGGAGTCCTGGGTGGGTCCTCTGGATGAAAATGATTGGAGGGACGCCCTTATGGCACCCAGGACGATCACCACTTCGGCTAGCTTGCGGCTTATCCAGCTTTACTATCTCCACGCCGCATATCTGACCCCGGAACGCCTATATCGTGCGGGCCTGTGTCAGGCTGCTTCATGCGCTCGGTGCGGGGTAGATCCGGCGGATTTCTTTCATATGGTCTGGTCTTGCCCACGTCTGGGGAACTACTGGGCTGAGATTGAAATCGAATTAACTGAGGTCCTAGGATGGGAGGTCTCCCATGACCCTAACGGATGGGTTGGAAGGTTCCCGTAATGAAAAATATTTCCTAACTACTGCTCTGGTGGTGGCTAAAAGAGACATTGCAGCCGCCTGGAAGCAGATTGACCCACCCAAAGGGGCTAAATGGAGAAGAGGGGTGGACTGGTGCGCAGCACAGGAACGGACGTTGTACACTGCCCGGGGCTGCCCCAAAAAGTTTCGCAGAATATGGGGGAAATGGCTCGGGGGCTTGTTTTAGGGGGGAATACGAGGGACGGGAGCGGAAGGTTGGGGAGGGGGTGGGGGATCTTGCGATTGATTATCAATGATTGTTTGACAGGTCTTGTTGATGCCAAGTTAATCAGATTGTTGTATGTGCTTTTTGATTTCGCTGTCTATAAGAAAATAAAAATTTGTTTATAAAAAAAAAAAGAACTCCCTCTCTCATGCCAGGGCAGCCACTCCTCGTCTTCATTCATCACTGTAACTTCCCCCTTCGCCCTCTCTTGGGCTCTACCATTCCCTCGCTGGCTAATAACTATCTCGACTTGCTTCCTTCCACTGCAGCGCCTCTCTCACCTCTTCTCCTTTCCGTCTCTCCTTCCTCTACACAGCCATCTGCACCCCATCTCCCTTCTTCTCAATCCAGTCACCCTTTTTGCTTCCTTCTACTTCCCGAGGGTTTGATGGCTCAGCGAACTAATGCGTGCACTGACTGCAGGGATGTGTGTTAGACCCGATGGTCACAGGCTCAAATCCGTGTGGGTCCCCACGGTTCATCAGCCTCCCAATGTCAATAAATCCTCTGTAATTAATCAAACACGGCAATTAACCCCCCATTGTCAAACAGACATATATATCACTGTATTCAAATCCTGTGTGTTCCTATAAGACGATGTATTGAAGAAAATATTTGCTTTGTCTCAAGTCAACTCATGGTCGACTTCTGCCTGGTGTTTTTTTCACACATACCTATGTACAGCACCCTGAAACCCCGCAGTGATGTCAGTACTATAGTAAATACAAATACAATAACCGCCGTTAAGTGGAATTAGAATAAACATCTGTTATGCGGCGCCTGGATACCCAGGGGTGAGCATATGCTACATCCTTCCCGTTTACTTTCCCTTACTACTCTCTCCTGTTTGTCTTCTGCTTTTAGTTCGTCCCGACCCTGCTTAGCCACTCCGTTTCTGCTTTCTCATTCTTACGCCTTTCTTTTCATAATTCTTTCAGTGTTTACTTAATCCGTCCTTACCCCCGCCAGTCCTCCTTCACCACCTACTCCCGCCTTCATTACCCCTGTAGCAATTCTCTCCTCACCACGTTCTTTCCTTTATGAGTCCCTGCCCCCCCTTCACACACGCCGCCCCTCCTTCTCTGTGCCCTCCCGTTCCATGCAGTGCACTCTACCTGGGCCGCCCCTCCCTCCCCGGCAGGTGTGCTCTGGGGGGGCGCGGGCTCTCTTACAAGCTGTGGTGATCCCAGGTGCTTAGTCACGCCGATGAACTTTCATTGTGCTGTAATGAACGTGGCACTGTGTCCCATCTGAGCCTGCACACACCGGTGCACCAGGGATAGGCGTGATCTCACTTGCCAGGTTTATTGTTGTGGTGACAATGCATAGAAGTGGCTCCTGCAGGAGTGGAGTAGGGTAAACTGTGTGTGTGGGGGTGTAGTGATACACCACCGCCCCTCTGATAACCCAGGCAACCTGAGCATGTGTAGTGTAAACTTGGCGGGGGGAGATGAAGAGATACCTCCCCGCCCCCTGTGACAACTCAGGCACCCTGGGCATGTGTTGTTTATAGTTGGCGGGGGGGTGTAGTGATACTTCACCGCATCTTTGAGGTACCTGACTCAGACACGTACTGTGCTGCAGCCAGTTCCCAGGAAGGGAAGGTTTGTGCCAAGACTGCCAGGACCTCCTGCATTGCTCGCAGGCTTGCGTCTGCCTTGAAGGTCTGCAGAGCACGCATTGGATACTGAGACTGCATGTCAACAGGGCTGCAAGTGGAGAAGGTGGCGAATCCCTCACGGAGAGCGGTGCAAGCCAAGGTCCAGAGAAGCTCCAAAGGAAGAAGGAAACTAGGATGGCAGAGATTGCTGAGCTTTGGCGCAAAGGGTGAAGTATGAGATAAGGTAAGGCCATAGAGCTGTGGCACACAACTGGTAGGTGCCAAGGTGGCTGGCTTTAGGTGGGTGTAGCTTGTGCATTTCTTTTTAGAACCACATACCAGCTCCGCCTTTACCATTTTTACCACAGTATTGCCACTATCTCCCCCGCCCTTGATCTCTGCCAGTAAGCTCTGTTTTGGTTGCAATCCCTGCTGGGAAACACCGCACATCCCCACTGGGCAGCCACAGGCTAAGAATTGTCCACAAGTGCTCAAAACAGCCAACTGAGAACTATTGTAGTGAGTTCCGATACTTTTAAGACACCATAAAGTATTTAACAGGACAAAAGGCTCAACTAATATTGGGTACTGGTGTGCTTGTGCCTCTCCCAGTAGGCAGTGTATGATAAAGGGTTATTTGTAGCCACAGGAGGAAGGCAACATCGGCTCTGGCTTTTACTGCGAGTTGACTGTGATCGGGCGCCGCATAAATTAACGGGAGATGGGGCCTCCTGACGCCCATTGGAATAACTTGAGGAAAAAGATCCCAGCTTGTGATCAGGGAAATCCGGGGTTCCAGTGGTGACCCAAAAGAGGAAAAGGAATACGCCAAAGCAGCCAGGCCAGCCACTGGCACCAAGACCTATATCGGTATCTCCACACTAAACTCCAACAATTACACTCCTGGACTTCTCATGCTTCCCTAGGGAGGCCAGTGAGGGGCTGCTACAGTCAAAGATTACATTTAAGTTTACCTTCTTGAAAGATGCTGGGGGAGTCTTATATTTAAGCAACATGAACATCAAAGGACTTCCTGTATCCCTAAGCCCCACAGTACTGGCTCAAAACTCAGCTACCCCCCGGCAGGCGGTGGGTTTCACATCCAGCAATGGCACCAGGATACTTAAAGAAATCTATAGGTCCCCTGTTAAGCAGAATAATTCAGATAACCTGGATATGGTGCCGGTAGCTCGAGCCAGCCTCAGAGTCAAAATCAGCCCTTTATGCCTAGAGCTCTTAGAACACTGTGAGCTGACCGAGGAAACAGTGACGAAAAATGATATCCCTCTGACACCAGAACATTTCTCGCAGCCAACACGGTCGACCGCTGGGGGGCAGGACAACCTGCTACAGTTAATAAACCAACTTGAAAGAGGAAGAAAGTAAATGTCAAATGCTCAGGACTGACACACAGCTAGGGCTAGGAATGGGATCCCATAACAATTGTTCAACTCTGCCGAATCGTGCTGTGGCTGCGATTATCACCCCACTGCGTTGAGCCCTCAGGAAACAGCTGATAATTTGGCTGGTACTGACAACGAGGACTCATTAGCAGCTTTGAATGATACCTTATATCTCTACTCAAAGGAATGGGAGAGGAAGCTTGCCTCATTGGGCAACGAGGCACCAACAAACTCCAGCCCTAACCCAAAAGGAAGCAAAAACTCACGAGGGGACTTATGGTCAACCATGTTAAGAATTCTGCAGAGCTCAGAAGAGGTACTCAATTTTCAGGCAAACAAAATGGACATACAAATTAGCCTCCTGAATACTCTAGCAATGTATGTGTCAGGCATTGATGAGAAAATTACAAACTGAAAATTGTAAACCGAAAGACGGCACAGGCTGACACACAGGGAATAGGGCAGAGGTGTGGCTGCTCTCCTGTCCTAGACAAGCTGTCAACACTTCCGGTGAGGATGTCAAATCTACTGGTTGACCTCAAAGACATGATTAAAGACAGGCCCCAAACAAGGATAGTACCCCTGAACACTAAGGCAGGCCACGCAGAGGCACAACCTCCAGCGGAGTCAGAGGGGCTGAAGTGCAGCCACCTTTACGGCTGGAACAATGAAGGCCTGGGGACTGCGGGATCCAACACTGGGGTGGCACTTTCACCAATGGCAGGGTCACCAGAAATTAACAAGACCCAATAAAACATGGACGGCCCACCAAAACAGCAGGGAGCAAGCAATAGAAAGGGTCGAGACAAAAAGCTCCTCCGGACTAGCAGGCTGGCAGTCAACCCAGTCTTCAATAAAAAAACTCAGGCCACACTCCACCCCCAAGGACACAGATCTCTTTGAAAACGCCCTGCGAACGGATAGAGGTAACATCCTCAAGCTCATTCGCACAATGAATGGTATGAAGGAGGCCGGCTCACATTATATAGGGTGAGAAGTTGGCCTGGTATATGCTGTCCACTAGTTATAGGGGGCACCTTGCACCAGTCCAAACAACCCCTTATTGAGAATAGGTTAAAGACAACCTTATTTGAAAGCTTTCCTAGTGGTAGCTATGGAGAGCAGCCTTCAGGCTAAGTCTTGAAAGAATGTAAAGCAGTTTGTTTTACCAGTTTATAATCTCTTGAATGACTAGATGAAAGGAGAACCACACCAGGTATATATATAAAATACATTTATTTATTACTAAACACACCCTGCTAGGTTAGAGGTCAAAGCACATATGTTACAATTAAAATATCACAGTAAAGTAGCACAATATACGATAGGCGCTAGGGGCAAACCAAACCATATATTAAGAAAGTGGTATAAGAACCACGACTTGACTAGACACAAGGCCTAGAGCCTGTAGAATCACTGGGACCCCAAGGAACCACTCATGGTAGTGACACAGGGGACCCACGGGGACGTGTGCAGTGTGAGAATACCGCCGCGAGCACTGTTAGCTTCTATGGTGAAAGTCACGGTTGGAATTTTACAGATTAAGGACACTTAGAGGTGGACTAGGAACAAACCCTTTTGGACTTAGATGGTTCTAGGGCCAACACCCACGGGAGCACCAGAGTACTCGTGTTACCTAACCCAGGGAAGCCAGGTGCATAGGTGTCAAATGGTGTTGGGAGTCTTCGTCGATTTCAATGGCAGGATGCTGAAAAGTGCTGCTGCCAGGAAGAGGAGAAGTGTCCGAAGAGATCCACACCTTGATCGAAGATGAGAAGAACCGGAACGCAGAGGGGACAGAGTCTGGGTCACTTGCCAGTGACCAGGGGCACGATAGACGAATGCCCACCGATGTCTGGTGCTTCAGGTGCGAAGAGGGGAAGCTTGACTCTTCAGCCACGAGGACCAGGAGGTGTCGACAACAACCAGGAGCTGGATTTGAGCTGTCCCACGAAGGATGTCGAGTGCTGCAGTGTCCGTGCCCGGATTGGACAAAACAAGCCTTGGCAACAGCAACCCACGCAGGAAGAGGAAAGATGCTTCGAAGCGGACCAGCAAGGTCCTGGGGACTCCCCAAGCAATGGAAAGTCAGGGCACATCTGGAGCAACCAGGGACGCCCAATTAAAGTTAGAGTTGCCTTCACAGGGACCCACCAGTCATTGGACCAGGGATCGCAAAGGGACCTCAAGAGAAAACACAAAGGGCCAGCTCACGGAACACTCGTGGAAATGCTGCTCGGGGCAGGGCTACAAGTAACCCAAAGCTCAGCTGCAGAGGTCGCCTGAAAGCTGATGCTTCTGCAGATCGTCACGGTGTCCAGGGGTGCGGGTTGCACAGTCTCCACATGGGATACAGGCCTCAGAGTTGCTGAGCACACAGATCGACCTCAGAGACCACGGGAACCCACCTCCTGTCTTGCAAAATTCTTTGGAGTCCTCAGGAGCTTCGGAGATGCAAACCGGACTGTTGAGTCTTTGGTGCCTGCCAAGCAGGGGAGTAACTCCTTTAGTCCAAGGGAGATTTTTCAGTCATCTAGCGTCGTGTAGATTGTTGAAGTTCCAGGATTCAGTTTCAGAGTTTCATCCAGGGATATCTAAAGTCTGTAGTCAGGGGTTCCTTCTTTATACCTAAGGAAGGGGTTGGACTAACTCAGGGGACCCACCTATGGGAGGATTTGGAAAGAGGGGTGGCTACACCCATTTCCTTTGTCCAGTTTCGCACCAGAGCAGGGGCTGGTAGCTCCTGCAACCGGTTTGAGCTGGACTATGCACAGGGACACCAAATGTGCCCCCAGTGCAGATTTCAAAGCACTCTTGTAGTGCTCCCACCCAGCCCTAATTCACTAAAGCCTGTCTGGGAGGTGATAACACCTCCCTGTGACAGGAAACCTATTGACCAGGCCTCCCCTGCCGGAGTTTCGGTCAGCAGCAGGAGGCCAGACTTGTGTCAGTGGCTCGCAGCATCCATTTTGTGATGCCAGGGCTCTATTAGCTGGTACCGGGTAAAACGGTGTTGTCATGTCTCTCCCTCTAGAAGGGTGGGATCATACTCCCACACCAGTTACTGGTGTGGGGCTATGATTCCAAGGTGTTTGACACCAAACACGACATGTTTCCGTGCAGCCATCCTAAAGTTATCATTTACTGCGAGGTTATAATGCACTTAAGAGTATATGGTCAGGCTGCATCACAGACAACCCCGGAGAATAGATTCCGAAGGCTGCAGAGGGGCTCCACTCATGCAGGGGCACCCTCTCACATAAAACCAAACACCCTGCCTTCAGGATTGATAAGGCCTGCCATAGGGGTGACTGATAGGTGTATTATGTGCAGTGATAGGGTGAGATATAGTGAACCTATACCTCAGTGAGGGGTGCATGCACCACCTCACTCAGGCTGCAGTAGCAGTCCTGTGGTGTCATTTTGGAAGGCTTCCCAGAGGTGGCATAATACATGCTGCAGCCCCTGGTAGGCCTCTGGTGTACCTATGCCCTGGGTACATAGTATACCATATACTAGGGACTTATAAGGGTACCCCAGAATCCAATCTGGAGTGTACCTTAGGTACATGGAGTCAATTTAGAGAGGAAGCACCTAGGCTGGGTTCCTGGATAGCATGGCCCCAGCCAGACTAAAGTCTAAAAACAGTGAAACATCAGCAAAAAGTGGGGGGTAAGCATAAGAAGCAGATCCTACTCTCCTACATATAGTATACATTGAATGTATTGACCCAGGCCCTAATCAGTTAAATGAATCAACTAAAGTGGCATGGGGCTCTACTGAGATGGCTGAGAAGATCCTGAGTGCAGCTGATACATTCCAAGGCTGGGGGATTACCATTCAACCAAACAGAATATCCCCATGTCCTGAGTCACAAAAAAAGGTTGACTTAAAATCGACCTGACCGAGAACTGTCTACTCTGTCCTGAGGAACGCAAGAAGCAAATTGAATGGGCTGGACGGCCCTGTGGCGGGTCTGCCACAGAACCAGAAATGGCACAGAGTGGGGTTGGCTGTCTGGTGCCTTGAACACAGCCAGACTTTTACAATGACATGTAATGACTGCTCTTACTACTGATATTGACAAAGCTCTTATGATTTGCTCTTGGAAAATTAATGGCCTGGCCAATAAGTTTGAAGAACCAGACACCTACCAATACCTGCGCACCTTCCATGTAATTCTCCTCTAAGAAACCTGGGCTCAGGTCGCATCTCATCTGGAGGGCTTTACAAGCTTTTATACGCCTGCAGTCAAGGCACACAAACATGGCTACAGGAAGGGTAGTCTGGCAATATACGTCTCAGCTTCAAGCAATATTGAAAGCCTAGAGCAAGAAACTGAAGAAGCTGGCCTACAAATCATAGTAATGAGTGTTAAGACTACAAACAGCCCGCCTAAGAAAATGATAATGGTAAACGTCTACAATCACCCCAGCGCCACAACCAGGGCTAGGCTAATTGAGAAGCTGACTGCGACAATCCTGGCTCTAAGGCTAAATTAACAAGACTATGAAATGATAGTTACAGGCTACTTCAACATGTGGCTAATGAGTAAGCTGCTGAAAAATGAGGTCACATAGGATCAAGAAGACCTTTGGTTGATACCAACTCATGTGGCCACCAGTGGCAAAAGGAAGATAGGAGCAGTCAAAGCCTACAAGGAAACCTAGATCATTCAGACCATAAAGCATTATTCGGTCGGTACAACCCTGGAAAACCACATGATCCTTCGTTTCTGTCCAGATCTTGTGCATCACTCATTGACTACACTACTGCTGGTTATTAGTGCTCACGAGTTTGGCACGAAATTGGAAAGGGACCTCTGGTCCCAAGAAATAATTCTAGACTGAGGCTTAGAAGCACACGTACCCGCAAAGGATAAGGGAACTCCAGGTTACACAATCAACCTCAAACGCATAACAATGCACAGTCGCCTCCCTAATGGCACTGGCACAAACTGCCAAACTATTGGTGATTCATTCTAATTCTGAAACAACTGGTTAAAACCCACTGATCAGCAAGGAAACTCATAAATCCGACTGCAAAACCAGTCAAGTTAGTCTCAATAAACAGGCAACATCAAGAGAATACTGTAAAGTCCCTGGTCATTTTTGTGGTATTTTTCTTGCAGCGTATCGTGCTGCGGTGTTCGCAAATGCGGGTTTTGATTTTGCGAGTGGTCATACCAATGTAAGTGAGGTTATCCTCATGGCTTCAGCCAGCCTCGTCTTACCAGCGCTCACTGGGTCATTCACTGTGACACACCTCACTCGAGGTCTCACGGTTCTTCCTCACACCAGATCGATGCCTGCAAACCCACCAGGTATAATCCACTATCTGTTTTCACTGTTGTAGTGCCGTGTTATCTACCACTTGGCACACATAGTTCACAGAGCGCTTAGCGTTTACCTAGCATCTCTAATTGACTTGCCTCCGATCTTCATACGCTCAGCAGCATGATACACCTCCATAGTTCGTGTGTCACCACAGGTACGATCCTTGAAGATAGGTTTGCCTCACCACAGCACTTTAAGATTGCATTTTATAGTTGCTATAATCCACGGCACCAAAGCGGCAGTCTCATATGTGTTCTTGTGCTGTCTTGTTTCCTTCCACAGGTTTTGCGCTGCAGTGTCCGCAATTTTGCCGACACTGGGTCCACACACCTTAGCGAGTGTGTAGGTAAACAACCTTTTTATTTTTTCACTTATCACGTGGCACTTCGCACTTTGCCACTCACTTACTTCACTGGTCCTGACGAAAGCTCCATATTTCCACACGAGAGCTGAAACATGTAGACCTACAACACCGACAACTAGTAGATAATAATTTCTTTCGTAGTTGCATCACATACCCTGTTTTTATTCATATCCTGAGCCGCCAGTAATAAATTTCCTAACGGTGAGGAAAATAAAAATCTATGAGGCCTATGTGTCCCCATGTGCCCCCCCAACGCTTATATGCACATACATGTAACCTATGTATTTCCCCTCCATGGCCTTTCTATCATGATGCTTATGCTATAACGTGGCCTGCCATCATCCAGTCTCCCATGAGAGAAACGACAAATCTGTATTGAGGCCTACACGTTTTTCATCATGTTTTCCTGCATTTTCATGAAGCCCATGTTTATGGCTCAGCCAGAGCCGAAAAGAGGTTTCATGCCTCAGAATGCTCTGAAAGCTGCAGCTACGTATCCTTGGCCTTGCACACTTGGGCCTCAGCCAAAGGGGCCCCGACCGAGGTGCCGAGACAGTATTGAGCACGGTTATCTGCTTACTCTTACTGAAACCACATTCTTGCCTGGTGAAGGAGGAATGAACGCGACCCATCTGCAAGGAGGGAGCCCAGCCCTACTGTCTCTCTTTGTGAGATTGCAAAGCTCACGTCAGTAAAAAGCCCATAGCCCCCATGTAAGGCCTCTGCAGTAAATGAAGTAAATGAAGAAATAGATGCCACATCGGCTCTTGGTGATGAGCAACCTATGTCACAAATCAGTCCCTGCTCCAGACATCGGATATCAGATAATACAAGATGTGCTGGTCGTCCTGACACTGAAGGCCTCACTCACTGAAGGCCTCACTTCCAGACTTGTCCGGTTGCATAGCAAGCAACCCTCCCCACGTCAGTTACACGTCATGCTCGAGTTGAGCACAAGTAAGGCAAAGTTCCAGTACAATTCCAGCAGATCACGCAACCCCCTCCAGGTATCCACCCACACATGACAAATTACCCATTATCATCAAGTGGACGCCCACATGGACGCCCACCTTCACGCCTACTTACACGCCCACATGCTCTTATCTCATTCTCTCTTGCTCTTTTGCTTACGTACAATTGAGAAATGTATATATACTGTACTCTGTGAATAATGTTTTGAGAATATTGAGAATACTTTTGAGTCCCTTTCCAGATCCTTTTTGGTGATGGTAATATTCTCCCTTTGACTCGAGTTATTGGAATAAAGCCCTTTATGAACCTGATACCACAGACTCAGCCTCTTGCTTTATGCATGATCTTATTTATATTTTAAAATTCTGAGAGCGTAATATTTTATTTACCACATAATGGCGCCCGAACAGGGACATCTCTTTCCCCACACGCCGGAGATGAAGGTCCAGTTTTGCCCCCTTCCATAGCCGTGACGGACTTCAAGCGCGCACGTCGCGGGTCTTCCCGCCAACTCCCTCAGGCCAACGAAGGGGACAGACTGCGACCAGGCATCCATACGAGGCGGTGAGGAACGCAGATTGTCCTACCCAGAGCCCACCTGCGAGAGAGCTGTGTCCGAGGTATACAGAGGCCCACCAGGTTCCAAAGTTCCGAAGTACCTACGTCACCAGTCCGGTCCAGTCCAGTCCAGAGTTTCCGAGGCCTTCTGTTCCGTTCCGTGCTACCCGGTGAGTACCGTTGCTGGGGAGGCGTTTAGACGTGCACATTAGTTTGTGCCGGTCAAGACGGGTTTGGGTACACAGATCCGGTCTGCACTGTTTCAGCAGTGTATCTGTACTGTTTAGCAGTTTATCTAGTAAGTCTTGTGTATAATACAGTATTCTCTAGTATTAGTGTTATGTCAGTAACTAGTTTTTTCTAATTATCATTGTTCGTTAAATGTTAAATGTTAAATGTTTTAATATGTTTTAAAAATTGTGGTATGAATGAGTGTTCATTATTGTGTTTATTGTAATTTATTGTGTTCAAAATCAAGTAGCAAAGTTTAAAGATGCCGTTCTTTTCAAAATTAAGACAGATCAAAACTAGAAAAGGGGTACTCGAGGAAGCTGTTCCCATTCCACCTAGGGACACCCCAGGGTACTTTATGTACCATAAGCATGGCCTAGATGCCGTATTATTTCTTGATTTATGGGTGGACTACACCAAGGATCTAGCCGAAAGTCAGAGGTGGCCCGCAGTTGGGACATGGGATGCAGATTGCATCATGAGAGTAGAAGAAGAATTATGGAAAAAGAAAGCCAGACAGTCACAGAAAGATGCCATTGAATTATGGCGTAAAGAATAGCATAGACGCACAGAGAAAGCGCTCAGAAAAGAAGAGAAAAGTAGGGAGGATTCAGACAAAGTCCGAGAAAACGTATTAGTTGAGGAAGGTATCCGAGTAAAAGCAGAACAAGTAGACAGACAACGAAACACTCTTATGAAAGAGAAAATGTAGACCAGCTCGGAAGGATGCCATTGAGTTTTGGCGCAAGGAGTCACATAGGAGGACAGAGTAAGTGTTTCACGAAGCAGAGAGAAGTAGACTGGAGTCTGGAAAAGCCAAGGAAAAGATGTTACAGGAGGAAGTGGAGCAGGTAAAATGAGCGCAGGCTGACAGAGGAAGAAATACTGACGTTGCTGGTATTTATCCCGTCCTTTCAGAGGACCTAGCAAGAGTGGCCCCAGTAGAAAGACCAGTTAGAGTGCCACCGCAAGTACCACGATACATATAATAATGATATAGTAGCCCAAAGGTTCTTGAGCCTCCCACCAAACGAACAGCGCATAGCCGGTGTTTACATGGTCCAACATTTGACTACGTTGTCAATAGGAAATTGAGAGGGGTGTAGCTAGAGAAGGAGCAACACCTGTGATTTGATGACACCCCTAATGTACAAAGTGTTAACGAAAAAATAATTAGTGAAAAGTTTAGCTTGAAAAAAGAATTGTGGGTATTTCGAATTTGCAAATTGTTCAAGAATACAGGTTTGTGTTCTTGGTGGTCCAGTGAGCCAATGTGCTGGGTCAAGTCGGTAAGATTATGACCCCCTGAGTGCAAATTGTATGTAAAAATAATTTTTCAATTGGGCGAATTATTGCAGTTTTTATGGAATTGAGTAGTCTTTTTGTCTTTGACAGCTTCAGAGTGAGGAGAAGGTGGGGGCTGTGTAGAGCAGTATGTGATACAGAAATCGGAGACAGATTCTGACCTTGTAGCCAGTGTAGGTGGGGGCCGGTGAGAGGAGCAGAACAGAGGCACTGCTTAGAAAGCTTCTCTGACATCGCATCTGTGTAATGCCTGCAGCCGGAGAGCCTTGGGGGCCAGGAGTAGGAACAACAAAAAAGTTGGCTGGCAGCCCAGGCTCAGGCCGCGCTGAGGGGCTATTTTTAGCTTCTCTGATAAGACAGGGCAGCTGAGAAATGTAAGTCGAGAAAGATTCCCTTGGTCTATTCTGTGCTAAACCAGTGCCCCGGGGAAATGTCTATGGAGAAGATTTGTTTTATTTTTTAGCAAATGTTATATTGCTTCTGGCCAGAAAGTAAAATGTTGCTCTTGCTTGGAATTTTAAGGGCTATGTGCCTATATAAAAACGATTTTCAAATTCAGACATTTTTGAATTGTGGCCACAAGCTGCCACCAGTTGCATTGGATAAATGATCCAGTGGTTAAAAGTCTGTGAGGAGAGATGAGAGGTGCGTCTTCGTCTGGGACATTAGGGTACATTGTGTTGACGAAGATGCATAGCTCATTTTTATAAAAAAAAAAAAACAGGTTCGTGTGTTCTTCGTTTTTGATTATTCTTGCTGATTCTGTGTGT
Source organism: Triturus cristatus (assembly GCF_964204655.1). Classification (NCBI taxonomy): domain Eukaryota; kingdom Metazoa; phylum Chordata; class Amphibia; order Caudata; family Salamandridae; genus Triturus; species Triturus cristatus. The sequence goes on from NC_140584.1 coordinate 8,720,707, forward strand.
CAGACTTGACACGGTGATTTCAGATGGGGGTGTATAGGGCAGGTAAATCAGTTATTGATTATAAGCCTGACAAATTAAGCAGGCCAGAATGTTCGCCTCTGAGCTGTAGGTACTGTAATTGCGCATCGCTGCTCATTTATATATGTTAGTGTAATTGTCTATGCTTTCTGTGCTTGGTATACTGATGGCTTGGCATATGTATTTTATATATGTTTTGTTTTTGTGTTGTATTGACCAGTATGTTTGGCATTAATACAAGTTCTCCTGGGCGTTACAGAGATGGACGTGATGACGTAAATCTTTGCGCTGCGCTTGGCTGGAACTTGTTCACAATTACTAAATTTCACAGACATGATATTTCCTTTATCATGCTGTCAAAATAGCAGACAACACGTTATCAGTGTATGTCTAATTGGTATTGGAGATGAATAAAAGAAGAAAAAAGTTATGCAAGACTACAATATGTATCACATGACTGCCTTTCTCTTATAGACAGGCAGCCTCGGTCATATGTTTCCAGATTGGACATTAAGGAACCATTATGATCTGTGCACTCGCATCTTAACTCTTGAAAGGCCTGTTTTAAATAAGGACTGCCACCCCAGAGTGACAAGTGAGGCTCGGTATTTAGGGTAATGAGAAAATATCTGACGGGATTTCCTTTTTAAAGTTTGCTTTAGTAAGCTCATTCTTGTAAGTGGTGGCCCCAAAAGTTGACTTGTTTTTAAATTAGGCTGTTTATTGTGTAGGTGGAAATTATTGCAAAATGACGGATTTCTTTAGCAGATGAATTATTAATTATCAACATTAACAACTGTTCTCAAACTTGGTTTTCCGAATATTTAGGTAATTTAGCATTCCTATTAGGCTGTGTATCTCCTATAATTTTGCTTACGCCCAGTAGCTACACACAGGGATTAATAGTGTTGACAAGACACAGGGTTTGATAGTGTTTGACAGCAGTGAAATCTGTTTCAGATTTCCTCCTGTCAAAAAGGGGGGGAAGGAGGAGAATATTGGCTTTCTGCTGGCCCCTGAGGAGGTTCGCTTCCCGCTAGCCCCTTAAGAAATTAAGCCCCTTAGAAATTAGCCCCCTTAGAAATTAAGCCGAGGAAATAGGTATGGTGCTTTCCCCTTTTTCTCATGTTTTATTGTGATCTTTCAGGGGAATTAGTCCAAGCCCCTAATACAGCTTCTACTAAAGTCCTCCCTTGGACACAAGAACACACTGTGGCATTTGAAGAATTAAAGAGAGCTTTATGTCAAGCACCAGTTTTAGCAAACCCTGATTACAACAAATCGTTTATGCTTTTTGTGACAGAGCGGGATGGAACAGCACTATCTGTCCTAACACAAGATCATGCAGGAAAACACGAGCCCTGTGCTTATTTTTCTAGTACATTAGACCCAGTAGCACAGGCTTTGCCTGCGTGCCTAAAATCAGTTGCAGCAACGGCTCTAGCCATAAGACAAAGTGACTCGATAGTGCTGGGCCACCCTCTGACAGTACAAGTACCACACGCAGTAGAGGTTCTCTTGAACCGGACACAAACACAACACCTGACTGTAGCTAGACTGACAGGCTATGAGCCAACGTTATTTCAACCACACATAGAGATCAGACGATGCAACATACTGAATCCTGCTACCCTTTTGCCCTCCAGTACAGAAAGCGTTTCACCACACGACTGTGTTGAAGTAATACATACCGTGACTAAACCAAGACAAGACTTGACAGACGTTGCACTCCCAGACCCCGACCTAACACTATAAGTTGACGGCTCATGCATGAGGACAGGGGCGGGAGAATTAGTGGCAGCATATGCAGTGACTACTGATACTGTAATAATAGAGACTAAAAGAATAGACATATTGTCAGCACAAGCAGCAGAGCTCATCGCCCTGACACAAGCGTGCATAAGAGCTAAGCACCTGAGAGTAAACATTTACACCGATTCTGTGGCGAGAAAGAGGTTTCTTGACCTCTCATGGGGCCAAGATACAGCATGGCCCCCTTATTCAAGCCCTACTGGAAGCAATACATTTACCAACAGCCATAGCTATCCTAAAATGTAAAGCACATACTAGAGCCACAGATACCATTTCCCAAGGCAATGATCTGGCAGACCGAACAGCTAAACAGACAGCTCAGACCCCACTAGACATGACAAAATCACAGATACTATCACTGTCCAAAGCCATGACAGTTAGGGATCCTTCCAAGGATGTACAAGACATACAGACACATGCTACTATGGACGAATTAAAGAAATGGTCGGAACAAGGAGGGGTACTGACTGATCAGGGTTGGATGAATAAGGGCAAATCCACATGGTTTCTTCCTGATTCGATGGTACAAGTGATTATAAATACCGCACATAGTCCTGCACACTTAGGAGAGAAAGCAATGATAGATAGCTTACAGTATATATGGTTCAACAAGCACCTGCGTGCAGCAGCGAAACAAAAGGTCAGAACATGTATGATCTGTTGCCAATTCAATCCAGGTAAAGGCATTCCGATGGAACAAGGTGGATTCCATCCACCTGACCACCCTTTTCGAAGTGCTCCAAATGGATTATATCCAAATAAACAGATGTAGAAGTTACAAATATGTCCTGGTACTAATGAAGCAGGTGTCCCTTCTGTTAGGGTATACCTGGAAATTCCATTGTGTGCGACATCCTGAAGCAGCAGGCCTTGTAGAAAGACATAATCAGACATTAAAAATTTGCGCAGACAAAGGTGTAGATTGGATGGTAGCCCTGCCGGTTGCCCTCTTTTACATGCGAATGGTAGCTCATTCTAGAACAGGCTTATCTCCCTATGAAGTGGTCTTTGGTAGACCACCAAATATGTGGGGCACTCCAATGCCTAAAAGATTACTGATGTTGATAGTAACATGCTGACAGATTACCTGGCTTCCTTGATGTCTGCACTACTCTCTTGTTGTTCGCAGGTTGCTGCCGCCTTCCCTGACAACACCCAGGTCAAAGAATACTCCATCGCTCCTGGATGGAAGGCGCCAAAGTCAGTGCTCTGGACCACGGGGACGGCCGTTAAAGTCAAAGGGCGGAAAGGATGGTTGCACCTTCACCACTCTTTTACAAAGGAAAATACCTTTTTCAGACTTTGAACACCATTTTCTAAGAGGAGACTCCCCAGCAGTTTCCACAAAGCTAAACTTAGATCTAAAAAGTCAGAACCCGTTTGATCAATTAAGTCCACTAGGTGGTGAAGCGGTTGAACATGTATTCTGGCTTGCATAAGATCTTGGACAATAACATTGATAAAAAGAGCAAGATAAAAAAAACAAATACTGTAAAATATTACGTGGTAGATGTATAGTGACTGTAATTTTTCTATCTCTTCTGTGCATCACGATAATATGTATCAGCTTAATACTACATGCTATTTTTCCTCCTATTGCCTCACTCTTATACTCCTCCACTAATGATACCATAAAGCACACATTTAGTGATCTGCCATCCCATGAGCTATCATATCGACTTGCCTTACGCAACAATACCTTTATTCAGATGCTGCACCATTCACATCAGACTAGCAATGCTACAGACTGCTGGGTCTGTGGCCGATTTCCCCCGTATCAGAAGGTAAAGGGAGTGTTGCCTCTTTTTCCTTTTCCGTTCTCCCATAATGGTTCTTGCGGAGCATGGTTTGCCTTAATGACATCCATCAACGGTGATGCCAAAGAATACAAAGCAATAACAAGGCTCCACAAGATTGCCCAAAACATACATCAAGACCCAGGCACGTGGACATGGTCCGGTTGGCTCTGGGGATTAATATCGGCTTGGGGATGGAAAGTGTTGACCGTCTGTGGGTTGATACTATTAATGATATTCAGTTGTTGCCTATGTCTGCAGTGTGGCCCGGCCATTTGTGGCCTGTGTGCTACTGCATGTGTTCCACATCCCTATTTACAAAGCATTGAAAATGGAAAAATAATGCTGCAAGAACAGATCGACTGTCTCATGAAAATAGACGTTACATAGGGGGTTCACTAGGGTACAAGGAGGGAATGAGGAAAATAAAAATCTATGAGGCCTATGTGTCCCCATGTGCCCCCCCCAACGCTTATATGCACATACATGTAACCTATGTATTTCCCCTCCATGGCCTTTCTATCATGATGCTTATGCTATAACGTGGCCTGCCATCATCCAGTCTCCCATGAGAGAAACAACAAATCTGTATTGAGGCCTACACGTTTTTCATCATGTTTTCCTGCATTTTCATGAAGCCCATGTTTATGGCTCAGCCAGAGCCGAAAAGAGGTTTCATGCCTCAGAACGCTCTGAAAGCTGCAGCTACGTATCCTTGGCCTTGCACACTTGGGCCTCAGCCAAAGGGGCCCCGACCGAGGTGCCGAGACAGTATTGAGCACGGTTATCTGCTTACTCTTACTGAAACCACATTCTTGCCTGGTGAAGGAGGAATGAACGCGACCCATCTGCAAGGAGGGAGCCCAGCCCTACTGTCTCTCTTTGTGAGATTGCAAAGCTCACGTCAGTAAAAAGCCCATAGCCCCCATGTAAGGCCTCTGCAGTAAATGAAGTAAATGAAGAAATAGATGCCACATCGGCTCTTGGTGATGAGCAACCTATGTCACAAATCAGTCCCTGCTCCAGACATCGGATATCAGATAATACAAGATGTGCTGGTCGTCCTGACACTGAAGGCCTCACTCACTGAAGGCCTCACTTCCAGACTTGTCCGGTTGCATAGCAACCCTCCCCACGTCAGTTACACGTCATGCTCGAGTTGAGCACAAGTAAGGCAAAGTTCCAGTACAATTCCAGCAGATCACGCAACCCCCTCCAGGTATCCACCCACACATGACAAATTACCCATTATCATCAAGTGGACGCCCACATGGACGCCCACCTTCACGCCTACTTACACGCCCACATGCTCTTATCTCATTCTCTCTTGCTCTTTTGCTTACGTACAATTGAGAAATGTATATATACTGTACTCTGTGAATAATGTTTTGAGAATATTGAGAATACTTTTGAGTCCCTTTCCAGATCCTTTTTGGTGATGGTAATATTCTCCCTTTGACTCGAGTTATTGGAATAAAGCCCTTTATGAACCTGATACCACAGACTCAGCCTCTTGCTTTATGCATGATCTTATTTATATTTTAAAATTCTGAGAGCGTAATATTTTATTTACCACAACGGCAAGGACTCTCAGAGATATTTTTAACAATCACTACATCACATTCTTGCACCACACCAGCTCCGCTGTAGCCAGGCGTCGTAGCACAACCGGGGGGCATTCGGCCACCCGGTTGGGACCCCGATGATGAAGCATGACACCAACCAGGTTGGTGTGTGAGGGGTCTTTTAACCTACCTAGTGAGTTCCCAAACACTGTCTTACAGTGATCGTACCACACAGCATTGGGTTCGTCCACCATTGATAAAACTTATTTACATTCAGGGGATACGGACGTACCTTTCCTTTTCCCTAGCTCTCTCGTTGTTCTCTACATTCATTCACAGCGCACAGCTGTGAGAGCATTTTTCTACATTTTGCGCAACCCCCTTTTTTTCACTATGGCTGAGAACCCGGGCTTAGGGTTCACATTGGATGATGTCAATAGTATACTTGACAACCCCCCATTACTGGCAGACTTCAACTTGGCAACCTCCATTGCTCAAACAGCCGACTGGGATAACCTTAATGAAAAGAAACGCAACCGGATTAGAACCATACTCCACGGAGTAATTCTAACCGAATACTTACGGAACAACACTGCACCAAGAGGCCTGATAGTTACTAATGCCCCACGCATCGTTCTAGAAGACCCCACCTTCCGTAAAGATTGGGCACAAATAGCATGGCGATGCACAAGTGACTAGATGATCCTCATCATCCAAACATCTAAACGCCTCTCCTACGCATTCCTCATTGAAATACAAGCCACGGAATCCCACTTCAAAGCTACTCTTTCCTCATTCAAGAAGAAACTAGAGGAAACCAATAAAGAAATAAACGAATACAAAGAAGGCCTCACCCAAAGTAAAATTACCAAATTCCAGAAGGACCTCAAAATGTACGCGAAGACCTACCCTTACGCCGAAGCTGACTACCAACCACCTCACCGGGCTGACATGTCAGGCACATCATCAGATGAAGACTCATCAGGGAGCAGCGGCTCCAGTAACAGCAGCTACCGCAGACGTCAGCAAGGTAGAGGTGGCCAAACAGGGTGGCAACAACCATGGACCCCGGGGACCCAACGTAGTATATCCACCCATGTATCCCCCTATACACCCACAATTTGGTTACGGTTGGAATCCACCATTTGGTCCACCACCACCATACATGAACCAGAACCAACCGCAGCCTTTTTTAGGAAGAGGCCGAAGAGGTCGCGGAAAGAGACGCAGAGGGAACACAGTACACTGGCAAGACAACCCTCCACAGGGAGCACAGACAAGGAGCCAAACCAGAGACCAACAACCAGGCCCGAGCACACGCTAAGTCTCATCACCAACCTCTCTAAATACGTCCTAACACCTACAGGAGAAGCCATCCTAGAGAAAGGCCTTGGCTATGCCCCCACGACCAAACTTGACAAATTTAAACTGCATTGCGAATTAGCTGAATTTTTTCGCAAACTCAAACTCAAGGCCTTCTTTGAGAACACCCCCACTCCCACTGACCCTAGAGACCAGGGGGACACCACTTTACGGGTGAAGTGAACCTTCATGCCACCTCCTAGCTCTATTCCACCAGAAATCTTGGTCTATGAGCAAACAGTGTTCAAGGAAATCGAAGCTCTCAAGGAACCCCACACGTTCCAAAACACTAGCAGATCAGAACGCATGGCCTTACAATCACTGAAGAACAACTCTGAGATCATAATCAAACCAGCCGACAAAGGGGGAGGTACGGTAATTCTCAACAAAGAGGACTATCACCAAGAATGTCAGCGGTTACTCAATGATACAAAGAACTATGAACGGCTCACACATGACCCCAGCGCCTACCTGAAAACGCGCATCCAAATCTTAGTGGAAGAAGCGGAACAGTCTGGCCAGATCTCCAAATGCGAGGCCAAATTCCTCACCACTACACAAAGGAAAATACCATATTTCTATATTGTTCCCAAAATCCACAAGAACAAAACCCCTCCCCCTGGTCGCCCTATCGTCTCAGGCATCGGGTCCCTGCTGGAACCCCTATCACGCTTCTGCGACCATTTTTTACAACCCCTGGTCTATTCCACCAGCACGTACCTCGAAGATACCAAAGACCTCTTAGGACTCCTAGCAAACATACACTATGACCCTAACACCTCTTTCTTGGTATCGTTAGACGTAGAAAGCCTGTACACCAGCCTCCCCCAAGATGACACTCTACGAGTACTAGAAGAAGCCCTCAACGAGGTCGACTGGCAATACCACACGCCTCCCTCGTTCGTACTTAAGTGTGCTACCCTCGCGCTCAAAGAAAACTACTTTGAATATGAAGGCAAACTCTATTTCCAGAAGTATGGTACATCTATGGGGAGCGTTTTCGCTCCCAGCATAACGGGTCTGTATGTATATAACTTTGAGACCAAACATCTGCTCACTAACAACCAACCACGAATCCCACAAATCAAATTCTAAAAACGCTACATTGATGACATCCTTCTGATCTGGGAAGGCTCGAGCGAATCACTTACCACCTTTTGTGACTGGCTAAACACGTGTCACCCCAACCTTCGTTTCACACACAGCTCTGACAGGCACCAGACCACTTTCCTAGATCTGGACATAAAAGCAGCATCAGGAGGACTCATGAGTAAGACACACTTCAAACCCACTGCCCGCAACTCCCTCCTGCATTTTTCCAGTTTTCACCCCAGAGCCCTCCGTGAAAATCTCCCGTATGGCCAATTTCTGCGACTTCGCAGAAACTGCAGTGACCCTAAGGATTACAAATTACAAGCCAAGGATCTTTGCCACAAGCTGCACCAACGCGGCTATCCAACTCACATAACCAAGATCGCTAATAAGAGGGCTAGAAACCAAAACCGCGAAGGCCTACTGGAAACCTATCCCAGAGAACCCACTCCTCCGCCACTGACATGCGTAACCACCTACAATACGGTGACCAACAAAGTTTCCCAAATCATCAAAAAGAATTGGAAGATCTTGAATACAGGCAACCTGAAATGGGAACCTCCCCTTCTCTGAACAAAAAGAGCGAAATCTATCAAGGACACTATTGTATCTACCAGACCGGTTCTCCCCGTCAGACCATTGAACACGGTGCTCAATTCCTGGGGTCTCCCAAACATCAAAGGGCACTTCCCCTGCGGACACTGTAGCGTCTGTCACATCACTGAGACGACCAAAAACCTCAACCTTGAACCTGGAAAAACATGGGAATTACGCAAACATACTAACTGTAACACAGAAAATGTTGTCTACCGGATCATATGCCCATGTAACCTCACTTACATTGGTATGACCACTCGCAAAATCAAAACCCGCATTTGCGAACACCGCAGCACGATACGCTGCAAGAAAAATACCACAAAAATGACCAACCATTTTCTGGAAAAAGGCCATACGACCAATGATATGAGATGGGTCGTACTGGAAGCCTTAGATCACAACCTTCCTAACATCCAGACCCGCCTCCTGGAACTGGAACAGGAACAGCGATGGATATATCGGCTGTCCAGCCACATCACCGGCCTGAACGATAATATCCCCTGGAACAGCCTTTGAAAATCCTGAATATTCCCTGGAATAGGCTTAGATAACCATCATTCTGCCCCACCCTGGTGTTTCTGTCCAATACATATCTCTGCCTAACTTAGCATCCTAACCTCCTTCGAGTCCTTAATTTTCTGAGCCCTAAATCAGCATCAGTACCGGCTCTCCACCGGTCCCCCACAGGCCATTTCCTTCAATTCAACTTCACTGGCCTTATTCCTACTGCGCACGCGCAGGTATAGTGACATCTCCCTATGCCATTCACTTTCCCCATCACGCCCCCGGAGCTCCTACGCATGCGCGCCTGGCTCACTTCTCTCCTCGGAGCCGGCGCCTTTTACTTAGCCTTCCTCCATGCGTTCCCCCAGCACTTACGCATGCGCGCCAGTCTCACACTGCTCCTTCAAGCATGAGCAGTCCTCACGGCCCCACCCAAGCTCACCAGCCAGCCCGCACCTACCTAATGGAGCACTTCACTATTTAACTTCTCCCTTCCAGGGGTCCCACAGCATCCGGGACATCGGGAGACCACAGTAGGTGCCAGGCGTTGACAGCTCCTCAACCAAGTAAGGTGGTGTTTGCCTTTTTCCCTGGGGATTGCAACATTCTTCCCTACCACACCCCTGAGACGTGTAACCTCTTTTCTCTAAAGAATTGACGCTAGGAGCGCTCTCCTCCTGTTTCCTGAGCCGCGTACTCACTCAGCCATAGTGTAATTATTTTAATTACTTTACTTTTCCTTCCCTGCATTGCGCATCCCCCCTTTTTTAGTTACCAGCGCCCACACCGAACTAGTAAAGCGCTATCCTCATGGCTTCAGCCAGCCTCGTCTTACCAGCGCTCACTGGGTCATTCACTGTGACACACCTCACTCGAGGTCTCACGGTTCTTCCTCACACCAGATCGATGCCTGCAAACTCACTAGGCACCATATGTGTATAATCCTCTATCTGTTTTCACTGTTGTAGTGCCGTGTTATCTACCACTTGGCACACATAGTTCACAGAGCGCTTAGCGTTTACCTAGCATCTCTAATTGACTTGCCTCCGATCTTCATACGCTCAGCAGCATGATACACCTCTATAGTTTGTGTGTCACCACAGGTACGATCCTTGAAGATAGGTTTGCCTCACCACAGCACTTTAAGATTGCATTTTATAGTTGCTATAATCCACGGCACCAAAGCGGCAGTGTCATATGTGTTCTTGTGCTGTCTTGTTTCCTTCCACAGGTTTTGCGCTGCAGTGTCCGCAATTTTGCCGACACTGGGTCCACACACCTTAGCGAGTGTGTAGGTAAACAACCTTTTTATTTTTTCACTTATCACGTGGCACTTCGCACTTTGCCACTCACTTACTTCACTGGTCCTGACGAAAGCTCCATATTTCCACACGAGAGCTGAAACATGTAGACCTACAACACCGACAACTAGTAGATAATAATTTCTTTCGTAGTTGCATCACATACCCTGTTTTTATTCATATCCTGAGCCGCCAGTAATAAATTTCCTAACGGCAAGGACTCTCAGAGATATTTTTAACAATCACTACATCACACTCTTGCACCACACCAGCTCCGCTGTAGCCAGGCGTCGTAGCACAACCGGGGGGCATTCGGCCACCCGGTTGGGACCCCGATGATGAAGCATGACACCAACCAGGTTGGTGTGTGAGGGGTCTTTTAACCTACCTAGTGGGTTCCCAAACACTGTCTTACTGTGATCGTACCACACAGCATTGGGTTCGTCCACCATTGATAAAACTGTGGTGCACTTGGTGGAGCCTGTTGAATTACCTACTCGGTCGCCCATCACCTCTGGCCTGGGTGATTTGGGCGACTGTGCATATGACATCCCGTCTGCACCAAGTGAGGTTGGTTCCAAACCCCAAGGTCCTGGTATGACTATCCTGTCCTGGAATGTAGCTGGCATCTCTAACAAGGTGGATACCCCAGAGTGGGAAACTTTGGTTAGTAAGTGTGATATACTCCTTTTTCAAGAGACTTGGGCCAGGGCACCACTGGCCAGGAGGGGATATGACATTTTTGAAATCCCAGCGAAATCGAATGGGAGAGGGAGACCTTCGGGAGGTTTGGCAATCTGGGTAGCAAGTCACATTGGGTGTCAGGCAGTTGGTATGGATACACTCTCACCTGACATTCAGTGTGTGCTCCTCAGATGGCCTGACAAAAGTACGTGGGCTATTGTTAATGTATACTCTCGACCAGTCGCTGTGGGTAAAGAATCCCCCACCCTAGTTGACCTCTCATCTTTTTTAGGGCAATTGACGGGGAACTTGAAAATAGTGATGGGAGGAGATTTTAACTGCCACTTTGAACCCCTGGAGGGCCTAATGGAGGGTGTTTTTAGTGCCGAGGATGACCATTGGGGAGTCCCTCCTTCTTCATCACCTCACCCTAAAGCTTGGTCCCCGTTGGCAGTACAACTTACCTCTCTCACTTTGAATTTCGCCTTGAGGGCGTGCAATGGGCGCACTCCTTCTGACACCCCTTCGGTCTGTACTTTTAATAAAAAGGACCATGAGTCAAGGCTGGACTACATTTTTATAGATATTTCCCTGTGGCCCAAAGTGATAGATTTTAGAGTGATCTCGAGGTTAGACAGTGACCACAATGCCCTTTCCCTGATGATCCAGCACCCAGCCCCTGTCTTAGGGACGCCAACTACCGGTTTTCTAGCTGACCAGGGAGATATATTACTCACTACAAGCAGGCGCCGAGTGAAATGGGGGAAACTACTTGAGAAAGAAGAAGCACTAAAAAACCTCTATGGCATAGCACTCCCTAGGTTCCAGGAGGTGGATGCCCTCATAAGCCAACTTAGACCCTCAGATTACAATGAGAGACTCTCTGGTATTCATCTGGCCCTAGTAAAGGACCTTGCAGATGTCTTCAATCCGGCCCTGCCTACTAGACGGAAAAAGACTCGTGCTCCGACTTGGTACACTTCCACTTGCAGGAAAACTAAGTCTGAGCTTCTTTCTGCAATCAAAGAGGGTAGTGATAAGGTGAAGATTGCAGCCCTTAGGAGGGGGTATAAGGTAGCACTGGCCAATGCAAGGGCTGAGTGGGATTGGAACCACTGGCATGACCTGACCGGAGCCCTGAAATCCAAAGATTTTAGAAAATTTTGGGCTCTGGTAAACAATGGAACAGGGGATCTGTTGTCTGCAGTAGAACCCAACATTGCCCCCTCTGTTTGGGAGGCTCATTTTGGGTTATTATACCAAGATTCCACTCTCTGGCCGGAGGGGATGGTGTTGGAGTCCCCCTGCCTGCAAGAGATTGCCCTGGAATTTTCTCTGGGGGAGGTGAAGCTGGCACTGGAGGGCTTAGCTCTGGGGAAGGCACCGGGGCTGGACAAGCTACCAGGTGATTTGTTTAGATATCACCCGGATATTTGGGCCCCGTACTTTCTTGTCCTCTTTAATGCCATTTTGGGAGGTATGGCGATCCCCTCCTCTTGGTTAGGGGCTGAAATAGTTCCGATCTACAAGAAAGGGTCACTTCTGAGCCCTGCAAATTATAGGCCTATCAGCTTGATAGATGTTCCCCAAAAGCTTTTTGCGCGCCTTATCTTGAATCATCTATTAGACTGGGTGGAGGAAAATGACATCTTGAGTCCCCTTCAGGCTGGCTTCAGGAGAAACACATCGACCATGGACCAGATCTTCCGCCTAGTTCTCCTCTACTGGAAGACGGTGAGGATTGAGGGCGGGAGACTGTACATGGTCTTTGTGGATCTGAGGTCAGCCTTTGACCTAGTCCCGCGCAGGAAACTCTGGGAGGTATTGGAAAAGCTAGGAATTCCCTCCCAGCTACTTAACATCCTGGCCCGCCTGCACGAGAACAATTATGCGCAAGTCAGGTGTGGGAGGGATGGTAGACTTTCATCCAGGTTCCCTGTGCGTCGAGGTGTGAGGCAGGGTTGTGTCCTGGCACCGACCCTGTTTTGTCTATTTATCAACAATGTCATCTCACACCTGGAAAATGTCAAGGATAATGACGCCCCCTATTTGGCAGGCAGGAGGGTTCCGGCAATCATGTTCGCCGATGACACCCTCCTCCTCTCAAAATCTCCAATGGGGATTCAGAGGATCCTGGATGGGTTTGGTCAATTCTGTAGTGAGCATGGATTGGAGGTGAACACAGAAAAGACCAAGTTTATGATCTTTAACCCACCAACTAAAACTAGGCCCAATCCTACCCTGGGGACCGCGAGCCTTGAGAGGGTGTCTACCTTCATATATTTGGGGGTCACACTGCAGGAAAATTTGGCATGGGATCGGCAGATAGTACGTTCCAAGGCCAAACTATCCCAACTCTCGGGTGCAATCCTGAAAGTGGCCAATACTTCTTCTTTCAAGCCCATAAGCCCGGCCCTTGAAACCTACAAGACCCAGGCCAAGGCTGCGGCTATGTATGGCAGTGAGCTATGGGGACATAAAACGGTGAAGGGCTTATCAATAGTGGAAAACAGTTTTTTGAGGCGCCTTTTAGCCCTTCCAAGTGCCACGCCACTCCAGCCTCTGAGAATGGACATGGGCCTCCCCCCTATTGCAGAGGAGCTTGTGTCAAAGCCAGTGAAGTTCTGGCACAGGCTCTGGTCTACGGACGAACTTCATCACTATAGGGAGGATCTTACCCATGTCATGAGCTTAAATTCAAGTGGCAAAATCCCCTGGCTCACCTTTGTGGAAAACGAACTGTCTGCCCTTAATCTTCGTCATCTGTGGGAGGACCCTGCACGAGGTTGCCGTGCAATCTCGCGCAAGGCTTTGGCTTTAATTTATAAAGACAGGTCCCTCGCACACTTGACGGCTGCTCAAAATAGTGGTACCCTAACCCTCCAATTTTTAGAATCCAAAAATTCTTATGCTTTTGAACCTTTTATGGATTTTATCTTTCCTATCCTGGCAAGGAAATTGTATGTTCAATGGAGGTATAGCACACTACCTATTAATTTATACACCTCGAAGTGGACTAATGGGGGCGACAAAATATGCCCCTGCTGTATCAACTATGTGGAAGATGACCCCCATATCTTGTTTGTGTGCCCTGCATACCAAAGGCCTAGGAAATATTGGATAGCGCCACTCTGTAAGAACATGGGGTTCAGAGAGTATGCACAAGCATATAGGATCTTGAAAACTAGTACCCTGGACCACATTGTGTTTGCTGTTTCCAAATTTCTTATGGCTATATGGTTGATTAGAAGGAAAAAATTGTCTGAAGCTCCTTGAACCTTTTAAAGACCTTCTAAATGCGGTTTTAACTTATTCCTTGCTGGGACAGTCGTTTATATTCAAATGTATTTTATAAATGTTTTATTGTCTGTATTTTTTTATTGCATCTTTTATGGTCTATACGACCGAAATAAAGAATTTTTGGATTGGATTGGATTGGATAAAACTTATTTACATTCAGGGGATACGGACGTACCTCTCCTTTTCCCTAGCTCTCTCGTTTTTCTCTACACTCAACCTTGTATAACCTGTTCCTTGCAGACCTCACATTCTCACTAAATAAAGTGAACTCCCGCTCACCAAAAGTGGGGGAGTATTTAAGTTTTTGAATCTACTGTATGCGGATCATTTAGTGCTTGCAAAGAGAACCAAGGTCCGCCCACAGCGCTTGTTGAATGAAACCCTCGCCAACTGTGAATAACAGAAAAAACCAAAAATATTACCAGTGGAAAGAAAAATGGCACGGAAGCATATCTTGCATCTGGGAGATGAAAGAATTGAATCAGTAAAAAGCTTCAAGTACCTTGGAGTTTATTTCAATGGGAATGGAAGCTATGGCGACCAACTGGAGGCAATCAGGAAGAAGGGCAAAGAGTTGGCCTTCGTCTTGAGGTCTCTTTGCAACAAGCTTAAAGACACCACGCTTACCCCCATCTTACAGGTAGCACAAGCTAAGATCCTTCCTATCTAGACATATGGGAGCGAGTTCTAGGCTCTATGGGGCAGGGACTGTGCAAATCTGGACAAAATCATTCTCAAAATATACAGGTCAATTTCCCAACTACCTCCGAACACATCACCTTTGCAAATAAGGCTGGAATTTGGTATCCCCAAACAGTCAATGGCTTGGAAGGCGGTCTTTGTGTCCTGTTGCCACAAGTTTAGGAAGGCTCCAGAGGGCTCACTTGGCGGCCACCTCTGGCAGGAACTGGAACTCAGGCCGAGGTCCCTGCACGTGTCTATGTAAACCAGGCCTTGAGTTCACAAAGCTTAACAAATGCTGGGGCTTATATCTAGGCCACTGGGAGCTTGGAAAACTAACCAAATCAAGTGCACAGTTGTTATCATTGTTTGAGGATAAAGATAAACAGTCTAAACGTAGTCATGGGTGGATGAAACTTTAAAACTACACCAGGTTAAAATCAAATGGCTACCTTGGCGAAACCTATTGTAATCGGGCCAAGGTGCATTTCCTGAAGTACAGGCTGGATTTATAACCATTATTAAAGCGCTACTCCCATGTAGAAGGGCAGGGCAAGCCATTTGCCGGTTATGCCTGCAAGAACTGGAGAACATCGTCCATGCCTTATGACTGTGCCACACCGGTATGGGGGATCTATGCGAGCTTTTATGCAGGAAGTGGAGAAACCGGGCATAAGGTCATGCAGGGAGGCGGTGCTGGCCTGCTTTGACCCTACGGATATCAGTCTGGACTGTGTCAATGTCAAATTCCTACAGAGATTTGAAAAGGGGGCTGCAAGTAAGGAGTAAGTAGCCGGTGGAGATGCAAGAGCTACTTGAGAAGTCACCAATGAGCATTAACACTCTTAAACTCTTGCATTTGCCCATAGCTAGGCTCAAACCAAAGGCCCAATACTCGAAGAAGGGAACAATCGCACTTCAACTTTGAACTGCACCCCCTTGACGACTGCTCTATCAGTTTACTTACGCCTTTTTTCCAGTAATTAACATTTGTCTTTATTTTTAGAAAAAGGGGTTTTATGACATGATATCTTGCACTTTAATGTTTTATTGCTTACTAATACCGCAACAGTACAGATCTTATATTTTACTGTTTAAAGTAACATTAAATGATTTTATAATGGATTATTTTTACCTTACTGCTATGAAATAAGTCGTTGTATGTGCTTTGTATAGGTGTTAAATCATGCATTTTATTGCAAATATTTTAATTAATCAAGAATTAAAGATTTACTTACTTAAAAGAGTTCATTAGCTTTTCTTTGACTTTCATAAAAAAGCTTTAAAATCCACAGAGTTATGTAATTAGCTTACTGTTTGGTCACAAAGAGGAAAAGGTGGTTAGGTGCAGAAGGATGGGTGTTAATAGGACATGAGAGTTATAGGAGACGTGTCAGTTTTAGGAGAGGTGGGCAAGGCCTAGAGAAGTTGGGTGTAAAGTACAGAGGTGACATGAACCAGTGACAAGGGTAGTGAAAAGAGGGAAGGGCTGCAGGAGCAGGGCTTAATATACAACTTATTAAGTTCTCTGAAAAAGGAGAAGCAGCTCCAGAAGTGAAATGAAATTAAAGGGCAAACAGCAGCATAGCTTTGGTGTGGAACATGGGTCTGTGGGACTAGCCCATCCTCTGTGAGGAATTTGGGTCTCGTCCTACCCATACCCACGGTAAACAAATGGCTACTCCGTGACATGTGTCAGCCCCCATTCAATTAGATTAGCCGAGACTCAAAGAGAAGAAGAAAGATTAAGGCCTCACTTACGATAGGGCTGCAAAAAATGGGTGCACAAATTAGGTGGTATGTAATTTGTGCATGGTTACGAGTAAGGCACCTTGAATTGTAGAATGTCACGTGAAATGCTCCTGCTATTCCATGCTGGGGTGCACAAACATGGCATGTGCTTTATTTAGTCCCATGATTTGCAACATGTTTCACCTCGCATAAATCACAATAGCAAACACCCACAATTTGCAAACAAATCTTAATTATGAGCTCACTCTTAATAGAGATCTGAGAGAGAAACAGAAGGGAAAACACATTTTATATCTTGCAATTAGTCACCCCAGATTAACTAATTTCTTATTGGTGCATCAATCTGTATCAAACAATTCAGTGAGTCACACAATTTCAAGTAATGGAGAAATTAATTTGTATTTGTATGTATGTGATATTTATGTTGCACCAAAAGGTAGCGGAGCTCTAAACACAGGGCAAGGCAAAGACAAAGTCAGCATGTGATGGGAGGGCTGCCAAGTTTTTTTGACGTTCACAATTGCTACAATTCATAAAGTTTGCAAAGTTTGTGCCCAGTTAAAATTCCTCATCCAGCATATTCATTAATAAAATGTGATTGAGATGGAAACATTTTGCAGACATTTTCCCTGCCAGTTTACCTTGTTCCATTTTTTTCTTAGCACAGGGACAAATGCATGTAGGAGTTTTGTCCACATTTGCCTTTTTTGATTTAAACTAACAGAATAGTTTGTTCTCTTCTGTCTCAATACTTGGGTCTCTTCTCCCCGGTTTTGATCCTCTCTGTGCCACTTTTCATACTTCTCTACCTTACAATTGTCTGTGCCTTTTCTCCGTCTTCTCAGCCTCTTTGTGCCACTTTCCCACATTTGTGCCTCTTTCCACTGTTTTCTCAGCCTCTTTTTGCTGTCTCCTCCTCACTTGCTCTTTCAGCCTTTTTTGCGGCTCCCACAGCCATACCAGTTTCTGCTACGCGCTCACCTCTCTCGCTCCTGCACCTCTTCCTGCCTCCCCCACTCCTTACCGGCTCTCCTGCTTGCTTCTTCCCACCTCTTCTTCCCGTGCCTGCTAGTCCCACTCACCGTCCCCACTTTCCTCCCCCCTCCTAGGACTTACTTAATGGCAGCTGGTATACAACCTTGCACGGCCCACCTGCTCCCATCCACACCTGGACCACTTCTAGCACCACAAACCCAGGTCTGATCAGCCCACACCACTAAAATCCTTTGCTCACTCGGCACAGCAGCAGCCCACCCACATACATCTCCCATGCACCAATAACGTTACTGCCCACTCGTGCAAATGCCTCACAAAACAGCAAACCAGCACTTCAACAGCCATGTGCATGCAACACCTCCTCACTCAGCAAACACACCACAGAGGTCTGGGGTCTCTCAGCAACAGCTTGCCGGATCTCCTCTTCCTCACAGAAACCTAGCTCAACCCAACCTCAGTATGGGACATTGCTGTGGCTATCCCAACAGGTTACAAGATTGCATGCAATGCCCACCCTCACAAGCCAGGAAAAGGACTCACAATCATCCATAAGGACACCATCAAATTCACCACATCCATGGACATCAATACCCCCTTCATAGAGCACATGCACTCCATTCTGCAAATGGACAGGAGCTGCACCCTGAAAGGCACCCTGGCATGACAACTACCAGGACCATGAACAAACTCACGCAACCTCATCACAGACTTCATTGCTCCATTCACCATCAACTCCAAGGACTTCATACTACTTGATAACCTCAATTTCTACCTCGAAGTCCCAATGGACCCCTCCTCAACAACCCTCCTCAAAAGCCAGAACAACATTGGACTCACCCAGCTCATCACAGACCTTATACACATTGCAGGACATACTCTAGTTCAAATCTCCATCACCAGTGACAGGATCACAAATGACCCCACCTCAGCACTCACATGGACCGAACACTCCATCATACACTTCCAAATCAACACACCATAAGTCAACACTCCCACCAGCATCAATCTCCCGATCCAGAAGTGGTACAAAGTAACAAAGGCTGAATGGCTAGGTATCCTCAAAAAAGACAAACCCAACACCATCAACAACCTCGACAAGGACATCACTAACTTCAACGAATTGATGAACACCTATGCAGGCTCCCTCACATCCATCATAAACAACAGACAAAGAAGAACCAACAAACAAGCTAGCTGGAATGCAAATGACCTCTGGGAATATAAAAGCCACTGAACGCAGATAGACAGAGTATGGAGGCCCAGCCACAATGCAGACGCCAAAATCACCTACAAGGCTACACTCATGCGCTACTACCAACAAAAGAACGGCATTGACCAAATGCATATAGGCTAGCTCCAACAGCTGCAAGGAGATCTTCTCGATTGTCAAAGAATTCACCACCACCCTGGTTGCAGCCCACACCATAACAACATCAAAGAAACACCAAAACAACTTTTTTATTTCATCCGCAGCAAAATAGAAAAGATCTTCGTCAAATTTGAACAACAATCAGACCCCAAAGATCACATTACCAACCTGACCACCACCAACCAAGACAAACACCTGCCTGAATGGAAAACAGTCACTGAAGAAGATACCACAACGATCATAAAAAAAGTACACTTAGGTGCCCCAACGGACCCATGCCCCCATCACATCTACAGCATGGGAGGACCTCCAATCATCAACACACTCACCTACATCAACACCTTCATCAAATCGCCACCTTCCCAGAAGACTGGAGACATTCAGCGGCCAAGCCCTCCTCAAAATACCATCGACCAACTACCTCGAACTCCAGGACCTACTGGACCACACCCATTCAGCACTCTGTAGCAACCACAGCACAGGAACGCCATTCATCATGGCTACAAGCCAGATCTGCACCATACAGGACAATAGAGCACAGCCCTCATATTACTCAACCTCTCTGCTACCTTTGATACAGTGTCCCACCATACCTTTATCAGAAAACCACACAATGGAGGCATAAATGACCAGCCCTCAACTGGATAAGCTCTTTCCTCACTAGAAGAATATAGTGGGCCAGACTACCACCATACACATCAGAATTCAAGAATCTGATCTGCGCCCCCAGGGCTCATCGCTTAGCGCAACCCTATTCAACATCTACATGACACCGCTCATCAACATCATCAGATCACAAGGCATCTGCATCATAGCCTACATTGATGACACCCAACTCATCCTTTCTCCAACAGAAAAGTCCACCAGAACGAGCTCCTCGTACAGCATGATCAACGTAGCACACTAGATGACATCTAACTACCTGAAACTCAGTTGCGGAACTTCTGAAACAAAAACATTCCTTGCGACTCCACCTAGTGCCCATCATAGCTCAGACCTACACCAACCTACCACGCCAGAAACCTCTGAATTTATCTGTACAACAAGCTCAACATGACAGCACTAGCAAACACAGTCAGCTCCTTCTTCTTCTTCCATATTCTCCGCATGCTACACAAGATCTTCAAATGGCCCTGAACACAAAACACACCGTCACGCAAGCCCTTATCACAAGCAGATTAGACTACAGCAAAAGACTCTACACCAGGCTCTCCAACCATCTACTCCACTGACTTCAGCCCATCCAGAACACCGCAGAGAGACTCATTCTTGACCTCCCACGACACACCCACATTTCACCACACCTTGGAGGGCTCCACTGGCTCCCCATCCACAAATGCAGCCAATTTAAACACCTCATGCATGCATAGAAGGCACTGCACAACGCTGGACCAACATACCTGAACAACCACATTTATTTCCACCAAACCACCAGACACATATGCTCAGCATCACTCTCACTCAAACAGACACCCCACATCAACAAAAGCAGAACAGGAGGTTGAGCATTCTACTATATCGCATCAAAGATTTCTCTTAAAAGATTAGGCGCTCCTCCTCACTTCTTGAATTCCACATGAAGCTGAAGACCTGGCTCATCAACAAATTCTGTGGGGCGAACACCCTACACCATTGGTCTAATACCTACACGCCTGCTCCAGCACCTGGATACCCTCACGGGTGATTAGTTGCACCATACAAATCCACATACCATAACAGATTTGCCATGCAAACCTCTG
This sequence comes from Triturus cristatus, assembly GCF_964204655.1. Lineage (NCBI taxonomy): Eukaryota > Metazoa > Chordata > Amphibia > Caudata > Salamandridae > Triturus > Triturus cristatus. The sequence goes on from NC_140584.1 coordinate 8,741,275, forward strand.
GAAAGTGTACAATTGTGCAACTTTGTGAAGTTTTCCATTGACTTTACTTTCAAACACATTGTATGGGGGAAAAAAATCCGGATTCCAGGAGATGGAACAGCAAGCAGGGATGTGGTGCGTAGGACTGATGTTGAGCCAGCCAAGTTATGCTTGCCTGCCCCTCCTGACAAAGTGATAGAGTGGGTCTATCAGTGATGCTGTTGATGTAAAACAAGGTTCCCATGTGGCAACCTGGGCCACTGTGGTAAGAAGGAGGCTGAACTATGCAAAGTCACACAAAATCAGGCAAGAGCTTGCTAATACACATAGCATATACTATGTTTAATGGTGTATGCTATTATGATAAACGTGGAGCTGTGATCTTTGATTCGGATTTCACCCACTAATCAACATTCCACTATGCTGAAGTAAAATGCTTTTTCTTTGTGTGGTATACCATCAAAGAACAGAGCAGGAGCTAAACTTAGAGACAATTTGTAAAGTGCATCTGCTGTTCATAGCCTTACTTGCTATGGTAATCCCTGCTCCCTGGAAATCTCCAGTAGGGTGGATAGGGCTACTGGTGCCATGACTGGGGCTGGGCAAGAATGTATCCATCTTGCGAATATAAGTATTCACCTTGTTCAGTCTGCCTGCTCAGAGAATACAGTTTGGAAAACTTCAAAACCCACCCAAAGGTGTACTACAAAAATCAGAGGAGTTCCTGCGTGAAACCAGACCAGAAAAGTTCCTGTGTTCAATTCAAGAGGCTTAAACTTTACATTGTCACACAGTAACAGATCTGTGACACTTATCGACCTCGTTATCAAACCAGAAGATTGCATCTTGCAAACCACTTTACATTTAAAAAATTCAGGAATGTCTTACTTTATTGTCTCTCTTTCCATCCTTAGACACTTGCAAAAATCTACCCTTGGGACAATTTCTGTGGTATAGGAGTAATTTCAGTTCCTTTGAGTATGACACTTGAGCTAAAAATATAAGTTAAAATCTGATTGACAGGATCTACCTAAGTAATGTTATCAGTCCTGAATTAAGAAGGCACTCAACAATCCTCAGTAAAAGCTCTTTAAGATTTCCAGCCATCCCATCAGTAAATGAACCAGGAAACTCAAGGGACCACTTTGATACATATCTGCCACAGAAACAACATCTTGCAACTCAACTTTATTAAGAATCTGTCAAAGGAAATAAATGTGGCAATTTCAAAATGTGGAAAGAAACTAAAGCCAGCATGAATATTGGAGTTGGCCCTTTTTGCAGGTTCATCCCCAAACTTTTTGTCTTTATCCTCCTGTTTTCTGGACCTGTTTTTGTTGGCTTTTAGGACTTCACCACTGCTAACTAGTACAAAAGGGCTTGTGCTCTTTCCTTTAAATATGTTAGAATTGGCTTATACGCATTTGGCATCTTTTTAATTTACTTGTAAGTATCTAGTAAAGCACAATACATGTGGCCCTGTAAATTAAATGCTACTAGAATGCCTGCAGCACTGGTTGTGCCACCCACTTACGTAGCCCTTTAAACAAGTCTCAGGCTTGCCATTGCAGAGCCTGAATGTGCAATATTAAACTGCCACGTCGACCTGCCAAGTTAACCCTCTTGCCAGGCCCGGCCCAAACCTTCCTTTTTAATACATATGACACCCCTAAGGTAGGCCATGGACAGCCCCAAGGGCAGGGTGCAGTGTATTTAAAAAGTCAGGCACGTAATTCAAATTTTTACATTTCCCGGGTTATGAAAAACTCTGAAATTTGTTTTTCACTAATGTAAGACCTATCTCTTCCATAGGTTAACATTGGGATTACCTAATTACACTTTATATGTGGAATTTCCAACTGGTAAAAGATAGACTTTTCGAGTTTGGTATCTCTAAGCTCACAATTTAAATTCACACTTATGGTAAAGTTGGATTTGAGTTGCAAGTCCGAAAATGCCACTTTTAGAAAGTTGCAAAAACCTATAGGGTTTGGGATGCAGAGTTGAGTTACAACCAGCATGGTGCACAAGTTGAATATTCCTTCTCGTTTTTGAGTGAAAAATAATACCCGTGAGGGAAAGCACGCCCGTATTTGAGCAAAAGGAAAGTCTATTACATTCAGAGTTTTGAATTGGTGAAGATGCGGTAAAAATAAAGAGTCTTCAAGGAACTCAGTCCTGCCCATACTCTGCAGTAAAGAAATTCCTACTAGCAAAGTGTTAAGGGAGCCTTGTAGGCAGTAACATAAACGAGTCCAGTGGCAGAAAAGCCAAAAACTCTTGGAGCAAACGAGCTGGAGCAGCCGCTCCATCGCTAGAAAACAGAATATCCGGTCCATTTATATGAAGCCCTGATGATAGTCCCAGTACTATTCACCTGGGTCTTGAAACGCATTGGCATTTTGGGAGGCATTTAGTTAATTCTGAATGCTGCGAGAGTTGAAGGAAATTATTTGATAAAGCATTGATATACTATTCAGATACTCTTTTGACGCTGGAGTTGGAATAACACATGTGGTTCATAACATTGGATATTTTCATGTTTATTACTAAATTTTGTATATGATGTAAATTTTCCTAAAAATGTGTTTTGCATCAGATTAATGTATGAATTCATTTCCTGCTTTTGTCATGTTGCAAACTGCTGCCAATATTTTTTTCACAGTGTCTAAGTCCATTTTTGTCTTTAAATGTATGTTAATGTGAATTGTATATACGTGTAAGTTCATGTGTGAATTTGATAAGTCTGTGTTTCTTTTTCAGTCCAAAAAATAGTTTTGATCAATTTTTAAATTAATAAGAAACAGGAATGGTCTAATAAAAATTCCATTCGGACAGATAAAAGAGTTGACTGTTCGTTACTCCATGAGTAGTAGGAGTATACGGTAGTACGGAGCCGGGTTCATTGTTTTGTGTTCTGACTTTTAGAAAGTTGGCATTTACTTACTTTAACCATTCTGTTCCTTCTGCCTGTCTATGAATACCTGTCTGGGGTGGGTGACAGCTGGGCCTTGTGCATTCCCTCTAGACAGCCACACACAATTGGAACTTAGGTATGACTTGATGGGCCTTAATGGGCCATTAACTGGCTTGATGGGCCTCACGTGTACCTAAATAGGGAGAGCCCTGTCTCCGCACAATAGGCCTAATGACCCTGTATTGTCATTCCAGCCAGCTTAGAGCCAGGGCAGGGGAGGAAGGGGATTCCCTGCACTTCAAAGCTACTGTCTAGACACTTTTCCCACTTTCCAGAACCAGGACACCAAAGTATAAATAATGGACCTCAGATACTACCACTTCACTACACTTCTAGACCTGAGGACATTCTGCCAAGTAAGACTGCTATGCTGCTGAAAGGACTGTAACCCTGCTGGACTCTATCTTCTGCTGTGCCTGCCCTGCTGCCCTCCTTGCCTGGGAGTAAGCAGGGCTAGACCTGCATCTCTACATCCTCAAGAACTTAAGTGACTCCATGGAATTGTTGGCTTGCCTCTTGTTTTCTGAAATCTAAGGGACACAAAAAACGTCCAACTTACCTGCTACAGACCAGGTTCTACCATCTGTGAGTCTATCCAACCAAGTGGTGCCACCCCAGTCCTGCACCCTTGGAAGTTTGCCTAAGGTGGTATGCCATCTGTGGTCCTTCTCAGAACTGACAATGCAAACTCTTGCAAATCACTGCTGCGAGGACCATGCACCAGGATTTAAGGTACTGTGTTCTGCAGATGCAGGTGGGTCCCTGTAGACGGCCAATGCTCCATCCCGGTCAGCCTGAACTTGTGACTTTGTCCCAATCTGGTGCGACCAGATAAACACAGTTGCTGCTTTGCGCTTTAATGCATTATTTTCATCTAAACATTTAAAATTGCATATCTCAGCATAACTTATTAGATTTTTGTGGTTTTGGAATTGTTTTGTTCATTAAACAAAGCTCTATTTTACTAACCATGTGTGGTATCTTTATGTGTGGGGTTTCCACTGTTTTATTGTTTGACGTGTTGCACAAATAACAAATATTTTATACATTGCCTCTTAAATTAAGCCTGACTGCTTTGTGCCAAGCTACCAGAGGTTGAGCACAGGTTAATAAAGGGTATGTATCTGACTCACCCTGACTAGGATTGTGGTTCCTGTTTGGACAGGGTGCATATCTCTGCCAACCAGAAACCCACTTTCTAACAATATGTTTATGGGGTTTAAAGTGTTTGAGCACTTGATGATTATTGGGGTCATTGTGAGAGGAGGGATGGTAGGCAGAAGAGAGACAGTTTAGTCACTACCAGTGCACCACAGAGTAAATGTCCATGTTGGCACCAGGAAGGCATACAATATAATCAATATGTTACAAGCAGTGGTAAAACAGATTCCACACCCGTGCAATTGGTAGTATGATATGTGTAGCTAAAGAACAATGATGGATTTAACCCAGATCTGTGACTGGGGGTGAGTGTCTGAAAAGTTTCACAGCTCCGTCAGTCATCTCCTTGTGTTTGTCACCATAGTCTAGACATGTCACACCTGTGAGAAGTTGGCCTGGTATATGCTGTCCACTAATTATAGTGGGCACCTTGTACCAGTCCAAACAACCCCTTATTTGTTATAGGTTGAAGACCACCTTTATTGAAAGCTATCCTAGTGGTAGCTATGGAGAGCAGCCTTCAGGCTAAGTCTTGAAGGAATGTAAAGCAGCTTGTTTTACCAGTCTATAATCTCTTGAATGGCTAAATGAAAGACAATCACACCAGGTATATATATAAAATATATGTATTTATTTCTAAACACACCTTCCTAGTCTCTATATGAGGCTAGAGGTCAAAACACATAAGTTACACTTCAAATATGACAGTAATAAGCACAAATACACGTCAGTCCCTAGGGGCGAGCCAAATCATATACTAAAATAGTGGTATAAGAACCACGACTTAACTAGACACAAGGCCTAGAGCCTGTAGAATTGCTGGGAACCCAAGGAACCACCCAAGGTAGTGACACAGCGGACCTACGGGGCCGTGTGCAGTGTGAGAACACAGCCGCGAGCTCCCATAAGTAGCTTCCATGGAGAAAGTCGCGGTTAGATTTTTAAACATTAGGGACACTTAGAATTGAGTCAGGACCAAACCCTTTGGAACTTAGGAAGTTCTAGGGTCAACACCCACGAGAGCACTGGAGTACTCGTGTTACCTCACCCAGGGAAGCCGGGCGCATAGGTGTCAAATGGTGTCGGGTTGCGTCGACAATTTCAATGGGAGCTGGCAAAGAAGTGCTACTGCCGGGAAGATGAGAAGTGTCCGAAGAGATCCAAGCTTGGATTGAAGGTGAGAAGAACCTGAAAACAAAGGGGACAGAGTCTGGGTCACTTGCCAGTGACCAGGAAGGCGATAGGCAGATGCCCACCGATGTTGGGTGCTTCAGGTGAAGAAGGTGAACCTTGACTCTTCAGCCACGAGGACCAGGAGGCGTCGAGGACGACCAGGAGCTGGATTCAAGCTGTCCCACGGCCTCTGAGATGTCTAGAAATCCTCTTCCTGGGCTGCAAATACTTCAGAGAGTTCAGGGAGCTTCGGAAATGCAGACCAGCATAATGCTTCGTTGGAGCCTGCCAAGCAGGGTAGTCACTCCTTGACCCCAAGGGAGATTTCTTCAGTCCTCTAGTCTTTAGTAGAGCGTCGAAGTTCCAGGATTCAGCTTCAGAGTTTCGTCCATGGATATCTAAAGTTCTGGTTACAGAGATTCCTTTCTTATACCTAAGGAAGGGGTTGAACTAGCTCTAGGGACCCAGCTATGGGAGGGTTTGGAAAGAGAGGTAGCTACACCCATTTCCTTTGTCCAGTTTCGCGCCAAAGCAGAGGCTGGAAACCCCTGAACCTGTTTGAGCTGGACTATGCACAGGGACACCAAATGTGCCCCCAGTGCAGGACTTCAAAGCACTCAGAGAGTGCTCCCACCCAACCCCAATACACATCAGCCTGTCTGGGAGGTGGTTACACCTCCCTGTGACAGGAAACCTATTGTCCAGGCCTCCCATGCCTGAGTTTCGGTCAGCAGCAGGAGGCCAGACTTGTGTCTGTGGCTGCAGCATCCAATTTGTGATGCCAGGGCTCTATTAATTTTCTACGGGGTATACCAGTGCTGCCATGTCTCTCCCTCTAGAAGGATGCGATCATACTCCCACACCAGTTACTGGTGTGGGGTATGATTCCAAGGTGTTTGACACCAAACACGACATTTTTCCGTGCAGCCAGTCCAAAGTTAGCATTTACCGTTAGGTTATAGTGCACTTAAGAGTATATGGTCAGGCTGCACCATTGACAACCCCGGGGAAGAGATTCTGAAGGCTGCAGAGGGGCTCGGCTCATGCCTGGGCACCCTCTTACATATAACCAAGCACTCTGCCTTCAGGATTGTTAAGGCCTGCCATAGGAGTGACTGATAGATTTGTATGTGCAGTGATAGGTGAGGTATAGTGAACCTATACCTCAGTAAGGGGTGCATGCACCCCTTACTGAGGTTGCAGTAGCAGACATGTGCTGTCATTTTGGTTGGCATAATACATGCTTTAGCCCCTGGTAGGACTCTGGGGTACCAATGCCCTGGGTACATAGTATACCATATACTAGGGACTCACAAGGGTACCTCAGGATCCAATCTGTGGTGTAGCTAAAGTACATGCAATCAATTTAGAGAGGAAGCAGCTAGGCTGGGGCCCTGCATAGCAGGGTCTCAGCCAGACTAAAGTAAAAAAACAGTGAAATACCAGCAAAAAGTGGGGGTCAACATGTGAAGCAGATCCTGCTCTCCTACAACAACCCCAACCTCAGATGTGGTAGCATTTCATAACGAAGAAGGCCCCTGCATGGACATGGGTCGCAGTATGGTATATCGTGGCAATAGTCCCTGGGGTTACAACATGATTTGGAAGGACACCCAGGAACATGTGTGCGCCAGTAAAGGTAATTCACACATGGAGATATACGAAGATCCTGCAGGACAGTGTGAGTGGTAACTCCGGACCAGGACACCAATTCTGGGGTACCCGTCAGGACCCCCCCCATGAGATCCACACCGCACGGGTGTAAGGGGCAATGTTGGTGTGGCTGTATTACCTATGTGGAGTCCTCATAGTGGCATGGTCCCGCTATCTCATGTGCTGGGATGGCTCATCATATGAGTTGAAGGATGGGACAGAAGGACCTAGGGTTCAGGGTGGATGTGCATCATTTTTTCCCTCTAAGTTTCTGATGTAGGTATCCCAGCACCCATCTCGAGCATCCCCCTCCTCCATGTGTAAGTGCCACTGCAAGGACATCCAGGTCAGCTTTTACCTATTTCAGCAATGTGGAGAGCCAACAATATGTATCGGCAGCTGTATGGGTCTTCCAGGACATGATGATTTGCGTTTGAAAAGTATGATGGCTAGATCAAGGAATCCATGAAAGTACTTATCTCCCTTAGTCTTGGATTTAAGACCGAGTAGGCATGATTCCAGGAAGGGCAGGACCAAGTGCTCCAGCAAAGTGGAGGTGATTCTCTGACTTCTCCCCAGGCCTACTCCATCACCGGGCGCTCCCAGACCATGTGGTTAAAAACCTGCCTAATGTGCTCTACATCTGGGGCATGCAGAGGATGCTCTAGGAAACATGTGCTTGATGCGTTTCGATGTGAAGTATGCCTGATGCAAATAGTTACAATGTGTGTAATAGAAATGTGGATTATGTGAAACCTCCTTCATATGTTGTAACATCCGGGTCCAGAGACTGTCTGTGAATTGAGTCTCGAGGTCCGTCATTCATCGGTCTTTGGCCCTGTCATCCGACTCACAGTGGGAAGAGTGCAACACAACATGACCATAATAATTTTCTGTGTGACAGGTTTGCGTGCAGTGGTGGTGTAGTGCTGTGATCCCATGCTGTACAGCATGATATATCAGGGAATGGGCTGCCACAATGCCATAAATGTCCATAATCTCAAGAAAGAGAATTAGTGCAGCCACCATAAAAGGGTCACCCATTTGGTCAATCTCTGCCTCTCTCCAAGGAGACATGTCATGGTGTTGTTGGGTCACCTCCTGGAGTGCCAGCAACTGCCAAAAGGGATCAGAATGGAGTATGGAGGATGGGGCCCGTTGCCTTGCTCACTGGAGTATGAAGAGTGCCGCCCATCTCTTGCCTGAGCCCCATATCAGCTCCAACAGACCATGGAGGTCCTGAACAAAGCGCTTGGTAAAGGAAAGTGGAAACGCTGCAAAGAATTACAGGAGTCATGGTAAGATAATCATTTTGGTGATTACCACCCGGCCCAGCAGAGAGAGAAAGCTGCAAGGACAACCAGAAAGGGAGGGATTTATGGATATAGTCTGGGGTCCTACCCATGTCAATGTTGCCCTAAACAAGGTCCTTGTCTGAGTGGGAGATCTGTACACCCAAGTACATGAGCGTGTCAGGGTGCTTTTCCAGCCCAAACCGTGGCAGGACCCTCCTGTTATGCTCAGAAACAGGAGAGATTGGGAACAGGCAATACTCAGACCAATGTACTTTGAAGCCTGACACGATTCCAAATCCCTCTAATTTCTCCATCAGGGCTGAAAGTGTGGCAGTGGCATCATACAGATAAATAAGGACATCATGTGCTCATAAAGAGATGATATGAAATGTGTCATCTACTAGGAGACGCCAAAGCTGCGCTTGCAAGTGGAGGCAGCAGGTCAGGGGCTCCATGGCCAGGGTAGAAATCAACAGGGACAGGGGGCAACCCTCACTGGTGCCGCTATGTATGTCAAAGCTGTGAGATATCAACTGTACCTTCCTGACTCTTGCTTTTGGTTCCTATAGAGAGTGCATATCTAATTAAGGACCCCACCAACTGTTCCCCTGTCTTGTTCGAGGCAGCTTTCATCAGATGAAGTAGTCGTCGTATGTTGAGAAATCTATTGCATTCTGGAATAAACCCACATTGATCTGCATGCACGAGGGTGTTTGCAACAGGGAGCAGCCAATTGGCCAGGGCCTTCACTAATATCTTCTAGTCTATGTTTAAGAGGGAGAGCGGCCAATATGAGGGAGGGGACTACGGGGGTGATCCCGGCCCAGTTTTGACACCTCTATCAGCATCTCACGGAGCGAGTCTGGGAGCTGACCCTTCTTCCATGCTTACTTAAAATCTTCCAAGAGGATCTGGGAAAGGTGTGCACTGAAGGTGGCATCATATTCTAGCATGACTCCATCCGTACCTAGAGTTTCATTTCATGCAACTTGGGTGATAGCCACCCGTATCACATCAATTTGAAGGGCCTCATCCAGTTCCGCTCATTGGGGCGGAATCAATCAGGGTAACGGTAGCCCATGAAGAAACCCCTTGATCCTGTTAACGGGTGGGCTGTCCACATCCGCATACAGAGAGTGATAGTACATTGCAAAAGTGGCATTAATGGCCACTTGTGTATTAACCACCGTACCATACTCTAACTTGATTGCTCCTACTGATGGGAGTGCCTGGTCCTCTGTAACCAGCCATGCCAATAGCCTGCCCGAGCGATCCCCCTCCGCATGGAGACGGGCAAGGCAGTGACTATAGTCATGTTTCCCCTACAGCGCCTCTAGATCCCTGTGACTCTTTCTCAGCTGCTTGTGTCTTTCCATCCCATCGTCCCACCGTGACACCTCGGTCTCAAGTAGTTTCAACTCCCGTTCCATGTCCAGAAGCTCCATGTGGAGGGCCTTACGTACCCCCTGACGTCGTGGCAATGCATTGCCCTCTGATGACCACCTTGTGGGCATCCCACTTCAGCGCCCTGGAGGGTGTGGTGCCCTTTAAAAGTTAAAAAAATTGAGTAATATGTGTTGACAGGGCCTTCCTGAAGGCGGGCTCTGAAGTGCCTTGGTCTGGAACATCCAGGCCTGTAACGTCATCAGTAGTGGGCAGTGATCCGAGAGGGTGCGCGCTAAGGACTCCGTCATAATTATCTGCGTAACCAATAGTTCATTGCAGAGAAAAAGATCAAGTTTAGTTTGGAGGTCATAGACTGTAGGAGAGTAGGATCTGCTTCACATGGGTACCCCCACTTTTTGCTGGTGTTTCACTGTTTTTCGACCTTAGTCTGGCTGTGGCCCTGCTAATCAGGACCCCAACCTAGCTGCTTCCTCTCTAAAATGCTTTCCATGTACATTAGGTACCTCTCTAATTGGATTCTGGAGTGCCTTATTAGTCCCTAGTATATGGTATACTATGTACCCAAGGCATAGGTACCTCAGCGGCCTACCAGGGGCTGCAGCATGTATTATGCCACTCCTGGGAAGCACTCCAAAATGACACCACAGGTCTGCTACTGCATGCACCCCTTACTGTGGTATAGGCTATCTATATCACTACCATTGCACACACATATAAAACCTATAAGTCACTCCTAAGGCAGGTTTTAACAAGCCTGAATGCAAAGTGCTTGTTTTTTATGTGAGAGGGTGCCCCGGCATGAGCAGAGCCCCTCTGCAGCATTCTGAGTACCTCCTCTGATGCTGTTTGCGGTGCAGCCTGACCATATACTCTTAAGTGCGTTATAACCTCACGGTAAATGCTAACTTTGGACTGGCTGCACGGAAACATGTCGTGTTTGGTGTCAAACACTTTGGAATACTACCCCCCGCCAGTTCTGGCGGCGGGGGTAGCATTCCACCCTTCTAGAGGGAGAGACATGTTCACACTGGTCTACCCGGTAAAGACTTTCTAAAGCCCTGGAATCACAAAATGGATGCCACAGACACAGGTCTGTCCTCCTGCTGCTGACCGGAACTCCGGCAGGGGAGGCCTGGACAATAGGTTTCCTGTCCCAGGGATGTGTAACCACCTCCCCAGACAGGCAGATGTGTATTGGGGCTGGGCGGGAGCACTCTCTAGTGCTTTGAAGTCCTGCACTGGGGGCACACTTGGTGTCCCTGTGCATAGTCCAGTTCAAACCAGTTGCAGGGGCTACCTGCCCCTGCTCTGGTGTGAACTGGACAAAGGAAATGTGTGTAACCACCCCTCTTTCCAAACCCTCCCATAGGTGGGTCCCCAGAGTATGTCCAACCCCCTATCTTAGTATAAGTATAGGAACCCAGTCCTTGAGACTTCTGATTACCCTGGACGAAACTCTGCCACATATATCCTGGACCTTCGACGTTCTATGTCAACTAGAAGACTGAAGAAATCTCCCTTGGGGTCAAGGAGTGACTTCCCTGCTTGGCAGGCACCAAAGAAGCAACTGTCCGGTCTGCAACTCTGAAGCTCCCGCCGGACGCCGAAGTCTTTGCATCACCAGAGTTGGATTTCCAGACTTCCCCGAGGCTACCCTGAGTCCACAGCAAAGCTGAGGCCCGTGGCTATCGTGGGTGACGTGGAACCATGACCCCTGGACACTGTGAACTTTTGCCGGTACATCATCTTCCTGGTCTTCATCGAAGTTGTGCTTTGGGCTTCGAGTAGCCCCAGCCTTGGGCATCTACAGCACCGAAGATCTCTGGCCTCCACTCCACGAGTGACCCGTGGGCCAGTTTCCAGTGCGACTGCTCGAGGCTCCTTCGCGATCGCTAGCCCGATGGTTAGTGGGTCCCCACGAAGGCAACTCCTCTTCTGATTGGGCCTTCCTGGTTGCTCCAGACGTGCCCAACTTACCCTTGCTGGGTGAGTACCCCAGACCTTGCTGGTCTGCACCGACGTCCTTCTTCTATTTCCACTTGACTTGCCGTTACCAAGGCTTGTTGGGTCCATTCTGGTCGCCGACACAGCAGCACTCGACAGACTTTGTGGGACAGTTCGAATCCAGCTCCTGGTCATCGTCGACGCCTCCTGGACCTCGTGGCTGAAGAGTCAAGACACCCGTCAACTCACCTGAAGCACCCGAGATCTGTGGGCATTGGACTATTGTGCCCCGGGTCACTGGTAAGTGACCCAGACTCTGTCCCCTCTGCTTTCAGGTTCCTTCCATCCTCGATCCAGGCTTTGATCTCTTCGGACACTTCTCTTCACGGCAGCAGCACTTCTTTGCCAGCTTCCATTGAAAACAGCCCCGCGACCAAAAGACACCTATGCACCCGTCTTCCCTGGGTTAGGTAACTCGAGTACTCCGGTGCTGCCGTGGGCGTTGGCCCTAGACACCTCTAAGTCCAAAAGGGTTCGCTTGTAGTCATCCTCTAAGTGTCCTTAAGCTCTTAATTTCCAACCGCGACTTTCCCCATAGAAATTAATGGCGATTCACGTCTGTGTTCTCACACTGCACGCGTCCCCCGTGGGTCCCCTGTGTCACTACCTTGGGTGGTTCCTTGTGGTCCAAGGCCTTGTGTCTAGTTCAGTCGTGGTTCTTATACCACTTTATTGGTATATGGTTTGGTACGCCCCTAGAGCCCAAACGTGTATTTGTGCTTTTACTGTTGAATACTGACTTGTAACTTAAGTATTTCGAACTCCAGCCTCATAAAGAGACTAGAGGGGTGTGTTTTATCTTAAATGCATATATTTTAAATATATACCTGGTGTGGTTGCCCTTTCATTTGGTCATTCAAGAGATTATAGACTGGTAAAACAAGCTGCTTTACATTCCTTCAAAACTTAGCCTGAAAGCTGCACTCCATAGCTACCACTAGGATAGCTTTCAATAAAGGTTGTCTTTAACCTATCACCATAAGGGGTGGTTTGGACTGATACAGGGTGCCCACTATAACTAGTGGACAGCATATATCAAGCCAACTTCTCACATGGACCGGGCAATAAAACAAGCCACTGGTGTCCGAATGGTGCAAGCGCCACACATCCAGTCGTGTAAGTATTTTGACACCCTGACACACATAGTGCCGTTCAGCAGAGGGGTGGAGCAGTCTCGGGCAACATCTGGAACACAATTAAAGTTGCTGCCTGATGTGCTGAGATTGTGTGGGTCCCGAAAAAGAGCTGGGGGTGAGGAGACCTAAAAAAAGTAGAGTGAAGAGTGTTGGGGGCATAAACAACCACCAGCATTAGGGGGACACCGTCCATATTTCCTTCCACCACCACGTACCTACCCTTGGTGTCAACTCTGTGTATGTCTTTCAGAAATTGAATCCCCGTGGCAATCCATTTCATGACCCACTTTGAATCTGGGATGTCGTAGTGCCATACACCTGTCCCCTCCATTTGGCATGTACTTTTTGTAACTCTGCCGGTGTCAAATGCATCTCTGGCAAAAAAGCTATGTCTGTGCAGCACCGCTTAAGATACGGATGAACCCAGTACTTCTTTGTGGTAGTGGCCATGCCCTTCACATTCCAGGTCAGCAAGTTATAGTGTGGGTGTAGGAGAGTAGGATCTGCTTCATATGGTTACCCCCACTTTGTGCTGCTGTAACACTGTTTTTCGACTCTAGTCTGGCAGGGGCCCTGCTATTTAGGGCCCCAGCCTAGCTGCTTTCTCTCTAAATTGATTCCTAGTACCTTAGGTACACCACAGATTGGATTCTGGGGTGCCCATATAAGTCCCTAGTATATGGTATACTATGTATCCAGGCATAGGTCCCCAGAGGCCTACCAGGGGCTGAAGCGTGTATTATGCCACCCCTGGGAAGCCCTTTAAAATGACACCACAGGTCTGTTACTGGTGGTCACTGCACATAGAAACCTATCAGTCACCCCTATGGCAGGCCTTTTCAATCCTGAAGGCAGGGTGCTTGGTTTTGTGTGAGAGGGTGCCCCTGCATGAGCAGAGCCCCTCTGCAGCCTTCGGAATCTCTTCTCAGGGGTTGTCTGTGATGCAGCCTGACCATATACTCTTAAGTGCATTATAACCAAACAGTAAATGCTAACTTTGGACTGGCTGCACTGAAACATGTCGTGCTTGGTGTCAAACACCTTGGAATCATACCCCCACACCAGTAACTGGTGTGGGAGTAAGATCCCACCCTTCTAGAGGGAGAGACATGACAGCACCGGTATACCCGGTACCAACTTAAAAGAGCCCTGGCATCACAAAATGGATGCTGCAGCCCCAGACACGAGTCTGGCCTCCTGCTGCTGACCGAAACTCCAGCAGGGGAGGCCTGGACAATAGGTTACCTGTCACATGGAGGTGTCACCACCTCCCAGACAGGCTTTAGTGTATTGGGGCTGGGTGGGTGCACTCTGAGAGTGCTTTGAAGTCCTGACCTGGGGGCACATTTGGTGTTCCTATGCATAGTCCAGCTCAAACCGGTTCAGGGGCTACCAGCCCCTGCTCTGGCGTGAAACTGGACAAAGGAAATGGATGTAGCCACCACTCTTTCCAAACCCTCCCATAGGTGGGTCCCCTGAGTTAGTCCAACCCCTTCCTTGGGTATAAGATAGCAACCCCTGGCAACAGGACTTTAGATATTCCTAGACGAAACTCAAAAACTGAATCCTGGACCTTCGACAATCTGTTCAACGCCAGATGACTGAAGAATCTCCCTTGGAGTAAAGGAGTTACACCCCTGCTTGGCAGGCACCAAAGACACAGCTGTTCAGTCTGCATCTCCGAAGCTCCCGCCGGATGCCGAAGACTTTGCAACACCAGAGGTGGATTTCCAGACTTCCCAAGAGGCCGTACCGAGTCCCCAGCAGAGCTGAGACCTGTAGCCCTCGTGGATACCATGGAACCGGAACCCCTGGACACCGTGCACATTTGCAAGTGCATCAGCTTCTCGACGTCCCCTGAGGCTGTGCATTGGGTTACTTGCACCCTAGACCCTGAACAGAGAATCCACCAAAGATTGTCAGCCTGGCCACTCCGGGTGACCCCTTGGCCTCCATTTTGTGATTCCTCTCGAGGTCCCTTTGCGATCCCTGGTCCGTCAACTGGTGGGTCCCTGTGAAGGTAACTGACTTTCTTTGGGCTTCCCTGGTTGCTCCTGATGTGCCCTCACTCCTCCTTGCTGGTGGAGTCCCTCGGACCTTGCTGGTCGACACCGAAGCATCTTTGTCATTTCTGCGTGGGTTGCTGTTGTCACGGCTTGTTGTGTCCGATCCGGGCACCGACTTTGCAGCACTCGACATCCTTTGTGGGACAGCTCAAATCCAGCTCCTGGTCATCCTCGACACCTCCTGGTCCTTGTGGCTGAAGAGTCAAGCTTCACCTTCTTCCCCTAAAACACCCAACATCGGTGGTCATTCGTCTATTGTGCCCCTGCTCACTGGCAAGTGACCCAGACTCTGTCCCCTCTGCTTTCAGGTTCTTCACATCTCTGATCCAGGCTTGGATCTCCTCGGACACTTCGCATCTTCCCGGCAGCAGCACGTCTTTGCCAACTTCCATTGAAAACGACGACTCGACCCGACACCATTTGACACCTATGCACCCGGCTTCCCTGGGTGAGGTAACACAAGTACTCCGGTGCTCCCATGGGTGTTGACACTAGAACTGTCTAAGTCCAAGAGGGTTGGGTCCTAGTCCACTTCTAAGTGTCCTTTAACTCTAAAAATCCAACCACCACTTTTCTCATAGAAGCTGAAGGGAGCTCGCGGCTGTGTTCTCACACTGCACACGGCCCCGTGTGTCCCCTGTGTCACTACCTTGAGGGGTTCCTTGGGGTCCCAGTGATTCTACAGGCTCTAGGCCTTGTGTCTAGTTAAGTCGTGGTTCTTATACCATTTTTTTAGTATATGGTTTGGCTCGCCCCTAGGGCCTAACGTGTATTTGTGCTACTTTACTGTCTATTTGAAGTGTAACTTATGTGGTTTTGCCTCTAGCCTCATAAAGAGACTAGAGGGGTGTGTTTAGGAATAAATACATATATTTTATATATATACCTGGTGTGGTCTCCTTTCATTTAGCCACTCAAAAGATTATAGACTGGTAAAACAAGCTGCTTTACATTCATTCAAGACTTAGCCTGAAGGCTGCCCTCCATAGCTACCACTAGGATAGCTTTCAATAAAGGTTGTCTTTAACCTATCATTAATAAGGGGTTGTTTGGACTGGTGCAAGGTGCCCACTATAACTAGTGGACAGCATATACCAGGCAAACTTCTCACAGTGGGGTAGTGTGGCCTGTAGATGTGCCCATTAGGTATGGTGGTAAGTAGTGATGCATCACATTGCACAATTCCCATTCCCCAAAACTCTAGTGTGAAGGCCCCCCCAAATGTTCAATCGACGATAAAGAGACCAGTGCAGTAATGGCCCATGCTACAGAATTATTTGTAGAAAACTTGATCTGTGCATCAAAAGAAAACACAAGATTTGTAGCCCCTCCGACCAGGACTCCGCTGAGTGACTAGCCATAACCATCCAACGAATGAACAACAACCAAAGAGAAATATGTAATAAAATACATGTCCTGTTTAGAGAGATCAGGGCTCATGGACACAAATGTCGTCTCCAATGATGTGGGCCTCCAATCCTCTCTCGCGGGGTTCTATAGTGTCTCCAGAAGGTACTGGTGAGCAGTTCACACCACTTCTCACACAGCAAAGACCAAACACCCACCCTTCATAGCAGATTATCCGTCAGTCATGGTGTCAACAACTGCCCCTGGGAGTACTCCCAAGCAGAGGCCACTGTTGTGTAGTTCCTACAAATCTATATAGGATCTGCGTGTTTAGATAACATAAACTAAGGGATTGGTGTCTAGACTGATTCCAGGCACCCCCAAAGGATATGTTATTTTGTAGATCAGCTAGCTCACAGTGCCACTACCAGCCCTCTTACCAAGGAGCGAATAGTTTCTGGCAACTATTGAACATGACAACCCTGACCCCTCAGGGATCATGGAGACTGTCCAGTACTTTTCGCTCAGTCACTTGTGCTTACTTTGCCTCAGAGAAATAAACAAAATAAAGGTTGGGGACGTTTTCAATAAGTATTTATTGAACCAACGTCATTCTAGTATAAAATACGTGTGCTGCAACAACCATGAGACAGAAACAGATATATACGATTATGAGCACCAGTAGTGTAAAGAAAAGGTAGAATTTTACCATAGTGCTAAAACAATGACTATATGCAGGCATATAGATACATAACAGTAAAAATGCATACTCCTACGATGCAAACCCTAACTAGATGTACCTAAGTTTACCTAGCATAGATGTAGGTTAATAGCCAAGAATCCCCATTTGGATAGAGCCAACCCCATTACCTGATGTGGGAGAGCAAAGGACCACGTCTTGGTCTCGACATGGCCATCCCGAAAGAGATGTCAGACTACTGCGTGCCGCTGTGTCTAAGTGCAGGGACCTCAGCGTCTTGTGTCAGCATTTCAGAATTAAAGTCTGTCTCCTCTGGTTTGCCCAGTGAAGATGTAGTGCTTATATACCCAAAAGGTACCCTCAGGGGTTCTACCTAGAAGTATACCATGGGCATGTTGGACAAGAATGACGACAGAGATGGCCCTTATACAGAGTTATTATGCAGAAGAGGGTAATCCTGCTGTGATACTGAGAATCTCATGCATAATACATGAGGCTAGTTTTCGGAGAAAACCACATGAAAGTCATGTAGCACTTATCCAGGTAAAAGGTCAGCGTCCGTTATGTAGAACAATGGTAGGACAGATGTAGGTGAAAGGTCGTATAACTACTTAGGTCTATATTGGGGTTCATAACACCAGGCATCCATTAGTATCCGACTGTGAGAGGCACGGTCTGCCCGTAACTCCTCAAAGAGTTCTGGCCATATTTCAGCACCACTTGCCCTGCCTATGCTCGCATCCTGGCCGCCTGTGCCAGGAAGGGGCAGCTCTGGGTCCCCTGCTCCTCATGCGCTTCAGTTGCAATGTCAGCCATTTACCAGCGTTCCGGTCCTCTGATGTGGGCTTCGCTATTCCCTTGGCATGTAACCAGGCTTATGCGTTTCCAGGAGTCAAGAAAGAATGGGCTCACTCATCATCCATCACCTTAAGTTTAGCAGAATAGAGAAGAGCATACTTAAGGCCTAGCTCCTGGAGGAGTTGCTTGACCACAGTATGTGACTTGCGAAGATGCTGCATGTCCACAGTAAATTCTGCCCTCAAAGTGCCAGGGACCTTTCTTCCAAAACAACTTCAGAATCAAGTCTCTGTCTCTATTATTAAGATGTTTTGCAATTACAGGACCCTGATAGCAGTGACCTCCCAGGTAGACAATGTGCTTTCTCCACAAAGAATTTGGGTACATTGCCTGTCAACACTGTGGTCATCAGCCACTGTTCGAGGAAGAGTTCTGTACTCAGGCCCCCCCAAGCATGCCAGAAAGCCCAAGAAGTGGACAGTATTATGCCTCGAGCAGCAATCTGCATCCTCCAATGTGGAGAGGTCACCTCCACCCTCATGTCCTTCAGTTGGATTTGGAGCTCTTGCAATGTGGGTCGCATCATGGTTAATGTGGAGTCAGCATCATCCACACAGTCCACCAGTTTCCTGTGGTCCATACAGAGCAGGTTCACATCCAAGGAGACTGCCTTGATCTTGGACTTCAGCGTTGCTTTTATGTCCAGAATTACCTGCAACATCTTTTAAAACTATAAAGAGTGACTGTAGAGAGTGGCCCAGAGTGCCGACCCCATTATCAGGAGGGGCGGAGGGGCGGAGGGCCCTCTGAATCCCCAATGACTGAAGTGGGGTTCTTAGCAGATTTTGGCTTCACCATCATACCCACATTGGTATCATCCCAAGTGGATGCTCAAGCAGATTCGAGACAGGGTGCCACCGCAACTGACTCTCTACCACGTTTGGGCCGCGGTAAGCGCCGTGCAATGCTGGAGCAGCATGTGGTGTCTGCCAGGCCGCCTCATGGGAACTGAATGTAAATGCTTGTGGATGTTATAAAAAATGCGAACAAATACTATAATCTGCTACCAAATAAAAGGCAACTTTAGGTGGTCAATTGCTAAAGGGTAACCCATGAAAAGTAGGAGATTTGAGATATTACACCTCATGCAAAGTCGTAATATTTGGTATCCCTATAGTAAGAGATGTTAGAAAACTCAAGAAAGGGTGCCAGTTGGCGGACACATACTATGCTCACTAAGCTAACATAAGACCATGTCCAATTGAATCCTGGTAATTTATAAACCTTGATACAAAATATTATAGTCGGTATGGGCCATTAAATCTGGTATCCCCCAAAGGAACCAGATGTGAACGTTTGCGTGATGAAATCAAAAATGTGAAAAGAGACTGCAATCTGGTATCAAACCAAAAGGCATCTCCAATTGGTCAATGGCTAAAAGGTAACCCTTGAAAAGTTGTAATAGGATGTAAGACTCATGGAAGGGTGCCATTTGGCAGAGCAATACTGTGCTCGCTCACGCAGCCAACACAAGACCATATCACATTGAATCCTGGTAAGACATAACCCAAGAAACACTTGGATACCAAATATTATAGTCGGTATAGGCTATTATATTTGGTATTCCATAAAGGAACCCGATATAAAACCTTGTGCAATGATGTAAAAAATGTGAAAAGATACTGCAGTCTGCTATCAAATAAAAGACAATTTCAAGTGGTCAATGGCTAAAGGGTAACCCATGAAATGTAGAGAATTCAAGATATTACAGCATTGAGTGATCCATTATATTTGGTATCTCCCTAGTAAATGGTTTTGGAAAGCAAAAGGCAGGGTGCTATGTTGCATAGAAATACTGTGCTCACCCATCCAACATTCCAACATAAGACCAAGTCAAATCGAATCCTGGTAAGTTTTAAACCGAGTAACACAGGGGATACCAAATATTATAGGCGGTAAAGGCCATTGTATTTTGTATTCCCTAATGGAACCGGATGTAAAATCTTGTGGAATGATATAAAAACATCAAAAGTTACTCTAGTCTGCTATCAAATAAAAAGCAATGTCAACTGGTCAATGGCTAAAGGGTAACCTATGTAACGTAGGGGATACGTGATATTATAGCAATGCGTGAGCCATAATATTTGAAATCCCTATTATAAATGATGTTGGAAAGCAAACAGAAGAATGCTATTTGCTATAGAAATACTGTGCTCATCCATCCAACATAAGATCATGTCAAATTAAATCCTGATAAATTCTAACCCCAGAAACACATGGTATACCAAATATTATAGGCAGTAGAGGACATTATATTTGGTATGCCCTAAGGGTACCAGATGTAAAATCTTGTGGAATGATGTAAAAAATGTGAAAAATTATCAAATAAAAGGCAATTTCAAGTGGTGAATGGCTAAAGAGTAACCCATGTAACGTAGGGGATACGATATATTAGAACAATGCCTGACCCATAATATTTGGTATCCCCATAGTAACCAATGGTGGAAAGAAAAAGGAAGGGTGCTATTTGGCATAGAAATACTGTGCTCACCCATCCAACATAAGACCATGCCAAATTGAATCCTGCTAGGTACTAACCCCAGAAACACAGGGGATACCAGATAATATAGCTGTTATAGACCATTATATTTGGTACCCCCTAAGGGTACCGGATGTAAAATCTTGTGGAATGATGTAACAAATGTGAAAAGTAACTGTAGTCTGCTATCAAATAAAAGGCAACTTCAACTGGTGAATGGCTAAAGGGTAACCTATGAAACATAAGGGATTCATGATATTACAGCAATGTGTGAGGCATAATATATGGTATCCCCATAGTAAACGATGTTGGAAAGCAAACGGAACGGTGCTATTTGGCATAGAAATACTATGCTTACCCACCCAACATAAGACCATGTCAAATTGAATCCTGGTAAGTTCTAACCCGAGAAACACAGGGGATACCAAATATTATAGCTGGTATAGCCAATTATATATGGTATCCCCTAAAGGAACCGGATGTAAAATGTTGAGGAATAAAGTATAAAATGGTAAAAGCTACCGTAGTCTGCTATCAAATAAATGTCAACCTCAACTGGTCAATGGCTGAATGGTAGTCCATGAAATGTAGGTGATATGGGATATTACAGCAATCCGTAAACCATAATATTTGGTATCCCCATAGTAACCAATGTTGGAAAGCAAAAGGAAGGCTGCTATTTGGCATAGAAATACTGTGCTCACCCATCCAACATAAGACCATGTTAAATTGAATCCTGGTAAGTTCTAACGCAAGAAACACAGGGGATACCAAATATTATAGGTAGTAAAGGCCATTGTATTGTGGAATGATGTAAAAAATGTGGAAAGCTAATGTAGTCTGTTAACAAATAAAATGCAACTTCAACTGGTGAATGTCTAAAGGGTAGCCCATGAAACATAAGGTATACGAGATATTACAGCATAGAAATACTGTGCTCACCCACTCAATATAAGACTATGTCAAATTGAATCCTGGTAAGTTCTATCCAGAGAAACACAGCGGATACCAAATATTATAGCTGGTATAGCCCATTATATATGGAATCCCCTATAGGAACCGGTTGTAAAATGTTGTAGAATGATGGCTAAAATGGTAAAAGCTACTGTAGTCTGCTATCAAATAAATGTCAACCTCAACTGATCAATGGCTGAACAGTAGCCTATGAAATGTAGGGGATACAAGATATTACAGCAATGCGTGCCACAGTAACTGATGTTGGAAAGCAAAAAGAAGGGTGCTATTTGGCATAGAAATACTGTGCTCACCCACCCGAGATAAGACCATGTCAAATTGAATCCTGGTAAGTTGTAACCCGAGAAACACAGGGGATACCAAATATTATAGCTGGTATAGCCAATTATATATGGTATCCCCTAAAGGAACCGGATGTAAAATGTTGAGGGATGAAGTATAAAATGGTAAAAGCTACTGTAGTCTGCTATCAAATAAATGTCAACCTCAACTGGTCAATGGCTGAATGGTAGTCCATGAAATGTAGGGGATATGGGATATTACAGCAATCCGTGAGCCATAATATTTGGTATCCCCATAGTGACCAATGTTGGAAAGCAAAAGGAAGGGTGCCTTTCGGCACAGAAATACCGTGCTCACCCTCTCAACATAATACCATATCAAATTGAATCCTGGTAAGTTCTAACCCGATAAACACAGGGGATAACAAATATTATAGCTGGTATAGCCCATTATATAGGGTATCCCCTAAAGGAACGGTAGTAAAAAGGTTATGGAGTGATGTAAAAAAGGTAAAAGCTACTGTAGTCTGCTATCAAATAGATGTCAACCTCAACTGGTCAATGGCTGAATGGTAACCCATAAAATGTCGTGGATACAAGATATTACAGCATTGTGTGAGACATAATATTTGGTATCCCTATAGTAACCCATGTTAGAAAGCAAAAGGAAGGGTGCTATTTGGCATAGAAATACTGTGCTTACCCACCCAACATAAGACCATGTCAAATTGAATCCTGTTAAGTTGTAACCCGAGAAACACCGGGGATACCAAATATTAGAGTCGGTAGAATCCAAATTTAAAATGTTGTGGAATAGTGTGACAAGATACTGTAGTCTACTGTCAAATAAATGGCTACTTGAACTGGTCAAAGGCTGAAGGGTAGGCCATGAAATGTAGGGGATACGAGATATTACGACAATAAATGAGCCATAATATTTGGTATCACCATAGTAAATGATGTTGGAAAGCAAAAGGAAGGGTGCTATTTAGCATAGAAATATTGTGCTCATTCATCCAACATAAGACTATGTCAAATTGAATCCTAGTAAGTTCTAACCCGAGAAACACAGAGGAATACCAAATATTATAGATGGTATAGCCCATTATATATGGTATCCCAAACAGGAACCGGATTTAAAATGTTGTGGAATGATGTATAAGATGTGAAAAGATACTGTACTCTGCTAACAAATAAAATGCACCTTCAACTGGTGATTGTCTCAAGGGTAGCCCATGAAACGTAGGGGATACGGGGTATTACAGCAATGTGTGAGCCATAATATTTGGTATCCCCATATTAACCGATGTTGGAAGTAAAAGGAAGTGTGCTATTTGACATAGAAATACTCTGCTCACCCATTCAACATACGACCATGTCAAATCGAATCCTGGTAAGTTCTAACCTAAGAAACACAGGGGATACCAAATATTACAGGCGGTAACGGCCATTGTATTTGATATCCCCTAAGGGAACCAGTTGTAAAATCTTGTGGAATGATGTAAAAAATGTGGAAAGCTAATGTAGTCTGTTAACAAATAAAATGCAACTTCAACTGGTGAATGTCTAAAGGGTAGCCCATGACACGTAAGGTATACGAGATATTACAGCAATACGTGAGTCATAATATTTGGTATCCCCATAGTAAGCTATGTTGGAAAGCAAAAGGAAGGGTGCTATTTGGCAAAGAAACACTGTGCTCACCCACTCAACATAAGACCATGTCAAATTGAATCCTGGTAAGTTCTATCCCGAGAAACACAGG
This sequence comes from Triturus cristatus, assembly GCF_964204655.1. Classification (NCBI taxonomy): domain Eukaryota; kingdom Metazoa; phylum Chordata; class Amphibia; order Caudata; family Salamandridae; genus Triturus; species Triturus cristatus. The sequence continues at coordinate 8,764,531 of NC_140584.1, forward strand.
GGATACCAAATATTATAGCTGGTATAGCCCATTATATAGGGTATCCCCTAAAGGAACCGGAGTAAAAAGGTCGTGGAGTGATGCATAAAATGGTAAAAGCTACTTTAGTCTGCTATCAAATAGATGTCAACCTCAACTTGTCAATGGCTGAATGGTAGCCCATGAAACGCAGGGGAGACGACAAATTAAAGCATTGTGTGATCCATAATGTTTGGTATCCCCATAGTAACCCATGTTAGAAAGCAATAGGAAGGGTGCTATTTGGCATAGAAATACTGTGCTTATGTATCGAACATAAGACCATGTCAAAATGAATCCTGGTAAGTTCTAACCCGAGAAACACAGGGGACACCAAATATTAGAGCCGGTATAGTCCATTACATGAGGTATCTTCTAAGGAATCCTAATTTAAAATGTTGTGAAATTATGTAAAAAATGTGACAAGATACTGTAGTCTACTGTCAAATAAATGGCTACTTCAACTGGTCAAAGGCTGAAGGGGAGGTAATGAAATGTAGGGGATACGGGATATTACAGCAATACGTGAGCCATAATATTTAGTATCGCCATAGTAACCAATGTTGGAAAGCAAAAGTGTTGTACTTTAATATTTGGGACCGCGTAGGGGACAGGGCCCTACCCCTGTCTATCCCGGTATTAGCGAACCGCAAATGGTTAATGCGGTATGTACAAGTGCTTTGTATAACGTTCTAGCTATGAATGCACTGTTTACACGTTATTTTACATTACTACGCGGGTTCCATCTTGGAGCGGTGGCCATCTTATCTTATGGTTGCCCTCACATAGGCTATAATGAAGCAAATACGGGCCTCACAGTACGTGTGCTTTCCTTTGACTTCTCTGTGACCTGGGCAGCTGGCTCTGCTGCCCCAGGTCAGTCCGGTCTCACGAGCACCCCGTCCCCTGGCCACCTGTGATTAGCATCAGGGCTTGACACACCATAAAACCCTTTCATCCTACACGAGCCTCCGGCTAATCTCTTTCACACCTGACTGTTCCTGCTTTATGACTTGTTTCTATCAACAGGAGCTGCCCGAGTTTATTGGGGCCTATCGATATCTGATGTGGGATCTGAGTCTTGCTGTGTAAATAATTGTGGGCTGGCTTAACTGGAATGTGGGATGGTCATCATGACTCTGCTCTTTCGTCTGAAATGTACACTTGTATATTGCCGTATCATAAACCTAGGAATGTATGCCTGAAGCAGGAAAATCTGTATTTAAGAAGAAGCCCGTTTCTGTGATTTTTAGCAGTCTCCTGAGAACCTACACGCTGTTGTACTTCTAGGATATCTGTAATTGGTCTGCAGCCAATAAACTGATCTTTGACTTCACCCAGAAGACTCTGTGTTTCTGTAGGTCTGAAACAGGGAGAACCCAGAAGTCATAGGGTGTGTTCCCCTGCACCGCTGGGCTTAAAATACCCAGTACTTCAGTTTGGCGCCCAACTCGGGACGATTTCAGCGGTACCAGTCCAAGCCAGAGGTTCGTGAGGAGCTTCGTGTGGAAATTCCGGAGGAAGGCCACCACTTCATCGACCCCTGCATGTCGACGTGGTCCGATAGTCTTTTCTGCGAGGTTCTCCGCGTCCCGACGGCTACGAAGGACTGCTGCCCTGATTAATCGACCTGTTTTGGACCTTTGACGAGTTTGGTAGAGCGAAACAATCGAGAGAGTCTTCTGGTGACGCCATCGATCATCAATATTCAGTTAAGTATAAGTGGAGCGTCTCCCAATTTGTTTTGGTATCCTTCGGGATAGCTTTGATTTGGAGTTTGCAAACGCCAAAGCCAGAGGACTCGTGTATTCACGAGACTATCGTAATCGATAATCCTTTGAAGTTTGGATCTAGACTAGTGAGCGAAGATGCCTGGTTCTAGAATATTTGGTAGATTATTTTGTTTGGGTTGTGGAAGGGATTTCCAGCTGGATGAATCATGTCCGGTTCCTCCGATTGGAACTCCAACTTATGAGCTTTATGTAAAACATGGCGTAGGCCCCATTGCATATAACGAAGTATGGATCCATTACACCAGAAAAAACGGTGTTTTAAAATGGCCCCAAAATGGTAGTTTAGATACAGATATCTTAGATAATTTGGAAGTGAAATTGTTTAAAAAGAAAGCCCGGCCGGCGATGTTTGATTCTTTCCGCTTATGGCGGAAGGAAGCCAAACAGAAGGAAATCAAGCTAGCGAAGAAGAATAAGAGAGAAAAAGGTATGACAGTAATGCAAGCAGCCGTGCAATTTAAAGACAATGAGGAGGAACAACTGAATGAGCAATTGCACAGGCAGCGTAAGCTAGGGATCGACAAATGTTACCCAGCTTTACCGCACTCTAAACAGAATGAGTTAGAAGACAAGGAGAAAGATCCCCTGATGTCGCATTTGCTGAGTTCACCACCCCCGTATGCTCAAAATGCCACGGCGCCTCCCCAGCTTGTGAATATGCCACCTCCAGTTAATGTACCACAAGCCTTACCGCAGCCGCCAGCTTCTCCGCAGCCGGCTCCTGTCCCTGCAGCGCAGCCCTCTCAAGGGCCGCCAGTTGTGTTTCCAGTTGCCCCCGCGCTTCCTGCGACTTTGTCTATCTCAGCAGCTGCCTCCCCTGACACTCTTCCTTGCACTACCCCAGTACCTGTCTCTACATCCTCTTTTCTCCCCTCTGTTTATCCCCCTGTTCTCGCCTCAACTTCTCCTTCAGCGCGACAACGTCTTGCTAATATAGTTACTAATTTAATGTCGCCTCTCTTTGAGTCATCTAGTGCGACTCCTGGTTTACAGCGTAAGCAATTGCGCAGTCAACTGCCGAACCCCGATGAGAAGAAAGTAATAGATCATATGGCGCGTAGGTGGATAGTTTTCCCTTCACTCTATGATGTGGGGTCAGTTGTGACGTTTTTCACCAATGGGATGCTTCGAAACAGAGGTATGTGTTTGAGAAAATGTGCGAGATCCTCTGTGAGGAATTGGAGGATAATGGTAAAAATCCAAGCCCGCAGGAGTTGTGTCGAGTGAGATTTGATTTTGGAACTGGTACAATTGTGGGTCGCGACGTAGATAAAGCAGTTGCGATTGTATTGTATTGTCCTTCAGGAATGATGATTGTCAACAGTCATTGTTTGGACAAGATGTCCCTGTGGGGAAAAAGGTAAAAGCGTGACAATACCCCATGAGAGAAGTCCCTCCGGTATGGAAGGACGCCTTTGCAGCTGATGCCGCTAACGGTATTGCTGCAATGCCAGCGCATTTTCAGCGTGTTTGGGTACACGTCCCATAGAAGCGTTCTGAGGTGTTAGCGCTTAAGCTGTCACAAACGGCAGGATCATGCGTTATGAATTTGGCAGACATAGACATGTTGTTTGGTAATGTTGTTCCACAGCCCCTATGGGGATCAATTCCTAATGCAGATCACGACGCAGAACTAGGTGCTACATGGGCTGACATCATTGCCGCAGACGCTAGACAAATTGGTGGCGCGAAACCTGAGCCTTTAATAGCAGAACTCCCTGGTAGAATTATCACATATATGAAGACCATAATGCCCGCGATGCGCGTAAATTGGGATAAGCTATCTGCATGCAAGCAGAAGAAAGATGAGACAGTGTCAGACTTCTTTACCAGGTTTGAAGAAACGTTTATCGACCACAGTGGTCAAGACATGAGTACGGAAGGTGACCAACGGTTGTTTGTTGATAAATTTGTGCAGAATCTACTTCCCGAGTCGTGTAAGAAGTTAAAAGATTCAGAAAGTTCTTGGGCTGTTTCCTCTTCAGCGCAAATACTGGCTACTGCACAGTACTATGAAAACAGAGATAAAGACGAAAAAGATAGAACAGATAAGAAAACGAAAGAGCTGAAAACGAAGGTCCTTTTGCAGCAGGCTTACCCGCCACGTGGAGGTCAGAATAATTATAGACAACCCCAAGGTGTCTATCACCAACCCCAACAGTTTCAGCATAATCAGCAAATGAATGGGTATTATCAACCACGTGTCCCTGTAGGTCCCAACCAATGTTCATACTGTAAAGAGGAAGGTCATTTTAAATATAGTTGCCCTAAATTAATGCAGCGTAACAGTAATACGTATGGCGCAAGAGGTAGGGGTGGTCAGCAAATTCCTAGGGGCAGAGGGCGTGGAAATGTTCCCCAGAACGCGCGTCCTCTTCCGCCTCAAAATACCATAAATAGCTTTGATCAGCAAGCCAACGCGACTAGTAATACAGCTCAGTACTACAATAATTATTATTATGCAGAGGACGACAATGTAGAAAATAATGATTACTAGGACAGCCATAGACAGAGAGAGGGAGTTGTTTCAGTGCCAGTGGATCAGAGCGGACCGTATGTTGAGGTGACTACAGCAAATGTAACGGAGCCCTTTCTGCTAGACACTGGTGCTGCAAAGAGTTCAATTATGCATTGAAAACTCCCTGGCGCACCTTTATCTGGCGACATCAATGTTTCAGTAGGTTTTTCTGGCGCCCCAGTTAGAAACCCGATTTCTAGTCCTATGTCTCTTTCTGTTGGACCTTGCGAGCTAAAAGCACCTCTCATCCTAACGACAGGTTGTGGTGAAAATTTGCTAGGCTTAGATTTGCTAAAAAGATTACATGCAACGCTGTATTGTTCTCCCTCAGGAGTACAACTTACATTAGGCAAGGAAGTGATTTCCCCGATGTATTTGTCTAAAAATGCAATGCCACCGGAATTGTCATCCCTTCCAGGTGTCCTTTGGGCTACTGGTCCCAATGATGTGGGTCTTTTGGAAATACCACCATATGTGGTCACTTTAAAAGCCAATGTCAGATTGCCACGTATTTCCCAGTACAAGATCTCCAATGAAGGTCAGAAAGCGTTGTTAGAAATTGTCAGCGATTTGATTAATAAGGGTGTAATTGAAGAGACAAGAGGTAACGTTTGCAACAGTCCGATTTTACCTGTCTTAAAACGAACGGGCCCTTCACAGCCACCTGTTTACAGATTTGTGATTGATCTTAGAGAGGTTAATAAGATTGTTGTGCCACTGTTTCCGGTTGTCCCTGATATAACTGCCTTGTTAACCATGATTCCAGCTTCTGCTGCATGGTTTTCAGTAATCGATTTAAAGAATGCTTTCTTTAGCATCCCAATTGCAGAAGAGAGCAGAGACATTTTTGGCTTTAGTTTAGGAGGCCGAAGCTTCCGCTTCAAACGCGCTCCTCAGGGCTACTGCGAAAGTCCATCAATATACAGCCAAGCTTTGAAAGCGCAGCTTGATGCACTGGTTTTACCTAGTGGCGCTATCCTCATCCAGTACGTTGACGATTTACTAATCGCCGCGGATACTGAAAAGATTTGCAAAGAAGCTACATTGCCATTGTTGCGTCATTTGTCTGCTTTCCATCACAAAGTGTCTCTCTCAAAGCTGCAATATTGTCGACAAGAGGTGACCTACTTAGGTCATCTCTTATCGAAGGAGGGAAGGAAACTGACCCCAGAAAGAATTCAAGCCATTGCACAGTTGAGTGTGCCAAGAACACAGAGAGAAGTATGTGCTTTCTTGGGCATTACCTCATACTGTAGGCACTGGATCCCAAATTTTTCCTTGTTGGCAAATCCTTTGTTAGCATTAACATGCAAAGACACACCGAATCCTATCCCATGGTCTGAAGAGTGTCAGAAAAGTTTTTGGGAATTACGCACTGCATTATGTTCAGCTCCTGTGTTGGGTACCCCTGACTACAACAAGCCTTTTACATTGTATGTTCACGAGAAAGATGGTTGTGCATTATCAGTGTTAACACAGCCTTTTGGCGACAGACCGCGCCCATGCGCATATTTTTCGTCCACCTTGGACCCCGTAGCGAGGGCATTGCCAAGTTGTCTGAGAGCTACAGCTGCTGCAGCTATGTCCATTCGACAATCTGCTGGTCTAGTAATGGATAATACATTGATTGTCATGGTTCCACATGCTGTGGATACATTGTTCAACAGAACCAAGACACAACACTTAACTAGTGCGCGATTATCAGGGTATGAGCTCACATTGTTAGCAAATCACATACACAAAGAGATGCAACACGTTGAATCCAGCTACATTATTGCCAAATCCAGCAGACCTAGATGAGATTGAGCAACATGATTGTCTGTTCAGAACAGAAGAAGAGACGAAAGGGAGAGTGGATCTCAAAGATACTCCCCTGACTGAGTGTGATGGTACTTTATGGGTGGATGGTTCATGTTTCAAGCTCCCGAATGGTGACACGACTGCTGCGTATGCTATCACGACTTTACACACGGTTGTGGAAACTGCACGTGTGTCACACAATTCGGCCCAAGCAGCAGAATTAATCGCCCTCACAAGAGCATGCGTGTTGTCTGAAGGAATGAGAGTGAATATATACACAGATAGCCAGTACGCCTTTGGCGTGGCTCATAGTTTTGGGCGATTGTGGAAAGAACGTGGGTTCCTGACTTCGCATGGGGCTTAAATTCAGAATGGCAAGAGTAAATGGTGAATGACCTCCTTGAGTCACTGACCCTACCGTTGCAAGTTGCGATTATGAAATGCAGTGCGCACAAGAAAATCACTGATGATGTTGGACGTGGGAATGCGTTTGCTGATGAGATCGCGAAAGAAACAGCACAGGATGTGAAGGCTAGAATGTATGTGGCAGGCCCCGCAAGATGGGTTGGTGATGTTGGAATGTGTGAAAACACAATAGAGAGTGTGAAGTCCCTTCAAGCCGAAGCCACAGAGAAAGAATTGAGCAAGTGGAGAGAAAGTATGGGTAAGTTGGATGAGAATGGTTGTTGGATTGATCTGACAGGACATAAGCGATGGTTGTTACCTGATGCATATGTGCTTCCAGTAGTTACTATGGCACATGGAATGGCACATATCGGTACGAAAGGTATTTGTAAGTTGTTGGCTCCAGTATGGCAGAATGCTGGAATTCCCAAGTGTGCAGAGAATGTGGTCAAGAATTGTATGGTATGTTTGAAGTACAACCCTGGTAGGGGAACCCCAACTCCAGCTGGTCATTTTGCACCCCCATCATACCCATTTGAAGTTTTGCAGCTGGACTTTATCCACATGGAAAGGTGCAACAACCTGAAATATGTATTGGTGATTGTCTGCGCTTTTTCAAAATGGATAGAGGCCTATCCTCTAAAAGATAACACTGCCCTATCCACAGCCAAAGCCCTTGTGAAAGAATTTTTCCCTAGGTTTGGAATGCCAAGAATGGTGTGGAGTGATAACGGAAGTGAGTTTGTGGGTAAAGTGATGAAGAATGTGTGTGAGGGGCTAGGTATTAAGCAGAAGTTCCACGCTGCAAATCACCCCCAATCAGCTGGATTAGTAGAGCGCTACAACGGCGCTCTAAAACTTAAGCTGGCCAAAATACAGGCGAGCACCGGTCTTAAATGGCCTGACGCTCTGCCTTTAGCACTCCTGTCCACCAGAATGACCGTACACTCACGAGTGGGACTTAGTCCTTATGAAGTTGTTTTTGGCCGCCCGGCCAACGTATGGGGTGTGCCAAGACCTACGAAATTCAGTGAAATCGAGCATCCAGTACTGCTTGATTACTTGTATGATTTGACGGCTAAACTACGTGTTTTTCACCAACAGGTGCATGATACTCTTCCCCAAGCTTCTGAAACTCCTGGACACCCTATCGACCCTGGCACGTGGGTGCTGATTAGAAATTTCCAGCGCAAGAGCTACGACGAGCCTCGTTGGATCGGCCCCCACCTTGTACTTCTGTCAACGAGATCAGCGGTTCGAGTTAAAGGGAAAAAGAATTGGGTCCATGGCACCCACTGCAAGGTAGTCCCCTTGCCCCTGCCATATGACCGGTGGGTCCAGGAGGGTATCGCCGACTCTGAGACAGACACTGTACCTCGTCTTGTACCATTCAGTGATGCACGCATAAGAGACACAGCTTCAGACCAAGAGAGTAATGATATTTGGCAAGAAGCTGTGCCACCGTCAAATCGATTGGACACCACAGAGCCTGAACTCTTGTTTCAAGATCAAACAGCACCTGGCCGTCTCCGCTATAATTTGAGACCAAGGCCTATGGACAAATAAAGATTTCCTTACTATTTTCTTTTTGACATCATAAGCTCTCCCATCTGAAGGACTTTCTTGATTTTTGTTTTTCGAACCACCATCCGGGTTCAGCCGCAGGGTCGCGGTGCCAAGACTTTGGGGTACAGGCCGAAGACGTTAGGTCGACGGTTCTGGTTGGTCTAGGGCGTTCCCTGGGCTGACAGGCGTACTCCTTAGCAGAAGAAACTCATCCGCCGCGAGCGGCCCGAGTAGAGGATGGAGTTTTTTAAGATGGAGAGACCCGTTGAGGAAATGAACTCTAAAGCAAGGACATGTACGATTATGAAGAGCAAATGTTTTGTATTTTTGTGTCTATTTATCCTGTGTAGTATGATAATGTTTACCGTAGGATTTGTATTCTTCTCCTCTCAAGAGCCCATTGCCCCCACTGTACAGCCTATACCTCCTTCTACTGCCTCCTCACACTCTTTTCACCCTCTGCCTGAACATGAACAAGTTAGACGATCAGAGTTTGTGAACAACTCGTTTATTCAGCTCCTGCACCAGCACCAACTAGTCATGAATACAACAAATTGTTGGGTGTGCGGTTTAATGCCACATACCATTAATAAGGGTATTCCCTATCTGGTGCTGCCGTATAGTTACAATGGATCGTCATGGGCATTCCAGACTATGTTTCTCTATGCACTAGAAGTATACTCCCCGCGACAACCGCGTTCCATCAGACCTAGCACCAATAATAAAGCTTTAATGAAAGGAGTTGCCGATATGAGTAGAGATATTGATGCATACTCATCCATTCCCAAAGAAGAGCTGAGAGCTTATGTAGGGTGGAACGCGACGGGGTATAGTATTAGTCTGGGTGAAAGACAGCGAAAAATCTCATCCCCAATCTGGGCGGTACCCCACATAGGTCGGTTCTGTTTACAAGGTTATGGTCAGAATCCAAGAGCTCAGCTGGGGAGAAGTGACTGTACTGAAACGTACACTTTTCCGTCACAGTTTTCCCCTGCATTTTTGGCTGCCAAGGGTACATACTTTATCTGCAAAGATCGAGCATATACATGGTTGCCCGCTGATTTCTCGGGCACATGTTATATTGCAAATCTGCTACCGCCAACATTTACTGCCGCCTCTGACTATCACAAGACCAGAGTTGTGAGAGGCGTGATTAGTAAGGAGGATACTGCCGGTCAGGAAGCGGGAGATTTCTTTTTGGGTTTCCTGCCGTTTTGGGGACCTATGGTTAATAGTAGGAACCTGAGACAACTGACTTGTGTGGTTGAATCCACTGTTAATGTTACGGCTGGTGCCCTTGGTAATTTGACAGCTGAGCTCCAAGCGGATCGCCTCATGACTTTGCAGAACCGCATGGTTCTAGACGTTATACTTGCAGACCGTGGTGGGGTATGTAAGGTTATCCAATCCAGTTGTTGCATTTTCATACCAGATAACGCTCCAACAGTCTATCAAGCCATCTCCAAACTGCATAAAATATCTGAATCCATACACGTGGATAAAGGAGATTGGTCACTGGTGGGGTGGTTCTGGGAACTGATATCTGCCTGGGGTTGGAAAGTTCTGATGGTCATTGGAATGATCTTAGCGATTCTTTTCCTGTTCTGTCTGTGCATACAGTGTGCTCCTGCAATATGTGGCCTCTGTGCTACATTATGTGTAAGGAAACCTGTAACGAGGGACGAGCTAAGTAATAGGATGATGCTACAGCAACATCTCCATGACTTCGTGAACATTGAGCTAGACTCGGATTAAGACGAGTATAGTGATTGCCTATGTAAGGGCAAAAGGAGGGTCTGTCGTACTTTAATATTTGGGACCGCGTAGGGGACAGGGCCCTACCCCTGTCTATCCCGGTATTAGCGAACCGCAAATGGTTAATGCGGTATGTACAAGTGCTTTGTATAACGTTCTAGCTATGAATGCACTGTGTACACGTTATTTTACATTACTACGCGGGTTCCATCTTGGAGCGGTGGCCATCTTATCTTATGGTTGCCCTCACATAGGCTATAATGAAGCAAATACGGGCCTCACAGTACATGTGCTTTCCTTTGACTTCTCTGTGACCTGGGCAGCTGGCTCTGCTGCCCCAGGTCAGTCCGGTCTCACGAGCACCCCGTCCCCTGGCCACCTGTGATTAGCGTCAGGGCTTGACACACCATAAAACCCTTTCATCCTACACGAGCCTCCGGCTAATCTCTTTCACACCTGACTGTTCCTGCTTTATGACTTGTTTCTATCAACAGGAGCTGCCCGAGTTTATTGGGGCCTATCGATATCTGATGTGGGATCTGAGTCTTGCTGTGTAAATAATTGTGGGCTGGCTTAACTGGAATGTGGGATGGTCATCATGACTCTGCTCTTTCGTCTGAAATGTACACTTGTATATTGCCGTATCATAAACCTAGGAATGTATGCCTGAAGCAGGAAAATCTGTATTTAAGAAGAAGCCCGTTTCTGTGATTTTTAGCAGTCTCCTGAGAACATACACGCTGTTGTACTTCTAGGATATCTGTAATTGGTCTGCAGCCAATAAACTGATCTTTGACTTCACCCAGAAGACTCTGTGTTTCTGTAGGTCTGAAACAGGGAGAACCCAGAAGTCATAGGGTGTGTTCCCCTGCACCGCTGGGCTTAAAATACCCAGTACTTCAAAAGGAAGGGTGCTATTTGGCATAGAAATACTGTGCTCACCCATCCAACATAAGACCATGTTAAATTGAATCCTGAAACGTTCTAACCCGAGAAATACAGGGGATACCAAATATTATAGCTAGTATAGCCCAGTATATATGGTATCCTCTAAAGGAACAGGTTGTAAAATCTTGTGGAATGAGGTATAAAATGGTAAAAGCTACTGTAGTCTGCTATCAAATGAATGTCAACCTCAACTGGTTCAATGGCTGAACAGTAGCCTAAGAAATGTAGGGGATACGAGAAATTACAGCAATGCGTGAGACATAATATTTGGCATCCCCATAGTAACGGATGTTGAAAAGCAAAAAGAAGGGTGCTATTTGGCATAGAAATACGGTGCTCACCCACCCGAGATAAGGCCATGTCAAATTGAATCCTGGTATGTTCTAACTCGAGAAACACAGGGTATACCAAATATTATAGTTGGTAGAGCCCATTATATATGGTGTCCCCTAAAGGAACCGGATGTAAAATGTTGTGGGATGATGTATAAAATGGTAAAAGCTACTGTAGTCTGCTATCAAATAAATGTCAACCTGAACTGGTCGATGGCTGAATGGTAGCCCCCGAAATGTAGGAGATACGGGATATTACAGCAATCCGTGAGCCATAATATTTGGTATCCCCATAGTAACCAATGTTGGAAAGCAAAAGGAAGGGTGCTATTTGGCATAGAAATACTGTGCTCACCCACTCATCATACGACTATGTGAAATTGAATCCTGGTAAGTTCTAACCTGAGAAACACAGGGGATACCAAATATTATAGCTGATATAGCCCATTATATAGGGTATCCCCTAGAGGAACCGGAGTAAAAAGGTTCTGGAGTGATGTATAAAATGGTAAAAGCTACTGTAGTCTGCTATCAAATAGATGTCAACCTCAACTGGTCATTGGCTGAATGGTAGCCCATGAAATTCAAGGGATATGAGAAATTAAAGCATTGTGCGAGCCATAATATTTGGTATCCCCATAGTAACCCATGTTAGAAAGTAAAAGGAAGGGTGCTATGTGACATAGAAATACTGTGCTTACATAAGACCATGTCAAATTGAATCCTGGTCAGTTCTAACCCGAGAAACACAGGGACCAAATATTAATGCCGGTATAGTCCATTACATGTGGTATCTTCTAAGGAGTCCTAATTTAAAATGTTGTGGAATTATGTAAAAAATGTGACAAGATACTGTAGTCTACTGTCAAATAAATGGCTACTTCAACTGGTCAAAGGCTGAAGGGTAGGCCATGAAGTGTAGGGGATACGAGATATTACAGCAATACGTGAGTCATAATATTTGGTATCCCCATAGTAACCTATGTTGGAAAGCAAAAGGAAGGGTGCTATTTGGCAAAGAAACACTGTGCTCACCCACTCAACATAAGACCATGTTAAATTAAATCCTGGTAAGTTCTATCCCGAGAAACACAGGGGATACCAAATATTATAGCTGGTATAGCCCATTATATAGGGTATCCCCTAAAGGAACCGGAGTAAAAAGGTTGTGGAGTGATGCATAAAATGGTAAAAGCTACTTTAGTCTGCTATCAAATAGATGTCAACCTCAACTTGTCAATGGCTGAATGGTAGCCCATGAAACGCAGGGGAGACGAGAAATTAAAGCATTGTGTGATCCATAATGTTTGGTATCCCCATAGTAACCCATGTTAGAAAGCAATAGGAAGGGTGCTATTTGGCATAGAAATACTGTGCTTATGTATCGAACATAAGACCATGTCAAAATGAATCCTGGTAAGTTCTAACCCGAGAAACACAGGGGACACCAAATATTAGAGCCGGTATAGTCCATTACATGAGGTATCTTCGAAGGAATCCTAATTTAAAATGTCGTGAAATTATGTAAAAAATGTGACAAGATACTGTAGTCTACTGTCAAATAAATGGCTACTTCAACTGGTCAAAGGCTGAAAGGGAGGTAATGAAATGTAGGGGATACGGGATATTACAGCAATACGTGAGCCATAATATTTAGTATCGCCATAGTAACCCATGTTGGAAAGCAAAAGGAAGGGTGCTATTTGGCATAGAAATACTGTGCTCACTCATCCAACATAAGACCATGTTAAATTGAATCCTGAAACCTTCTAACCCGAGAAATACAGGGGATACCAAATATTATAGCTAGTATAGCCCAGTATATATGGTATCCCCTAAAGGAACAGGTTGTAAAATCTTGTGGAATGAGGTATAAAATGGTAAAAGCTACTGTAGTCTGCTATCAAATGAATGTCAACCTCAACTGGTTCAATGGCTGAACAGTAGCCTAAGAAATGTAGGGGATACGAGAAATTACAGCAATGCGTGAGCCATAATATTTGGCATCCCCATAGTAACGGATGTTGAAAAGCAAAAAGAAGGGTGCTATTTGGCATAGAAATACAGTGCTCACCCACCCGAGATAAGGCCATGTCAAATTGAATCCTGGTATGTTCTAACTCGAGAAACACAGGGTATACCAAATATTATAGTTGGTAGAGCCCATTATATATGGTGTCCCCTAAAGGAACCGGATGTAAAATGTTGTGGGATGATGTATAAAATGGTAAAAGCTACTGTAGTCTGCTATCAAATAAATGTCAACCTGAACTGGTCGATGGCTGAATGGTAGCCCACGAAATGTAGGAGATACGGGATATTACAGCAATCCGTGAGCCATAATATTTGGTATCCCCATAGTAACCAATGTTGGAAAGCAAAAGGAAGGGTGCTATTTGGCATAGAAATACTGTGCTCACCCACTCAACATACGACTATGTGAAATTGAATCCTGGTAAGTTCTAACCTGAGAAACACAGGGGATACCAAATAATATAGCTGATATAGCCCATTATATAGGGTATCCCCTAGAGGAACCGGAGTAAAAAGGTTCTGGAGTGATGTATAAAATGGTAAAAGCTACTGTAGTCTGCTATCAAATAGATGTCAACCTCAACTGGTCATTGGCTGAATGGTAGCCCATGAAATTCAAGGGATATGAGAAATTAAAGCATTGTGCGTGCCATAATATTTGGTATCCCCATAGTAACCCATGTTAGAAAGTAAAAGGAAGGGTGCTATGTGGCATAGAAATACTGTGCTTACATAAGACCATGTCAAATTGAATCCTGGTCAGTTCTAACCCGAGAAACACAGGGACCAAATATTAATGCCGGTATAGTCCATTACATGTGGTATCTTCTAAGGAGTCCTAATTTAAAATGTTGTGAAATTATGTAAAAAATGTGACAAGATACTGTAGTCTACTGTCAAGTAAATGGCTACTTCAACTGGTCAAAGGCTGAAGGGTAGGCCATGAAATGTAGGGGATATGAGATATTACGGCAATACATGAGCCATAATATTTGGTATCCCCATAGTAACCAATATTGGAAAGAAAAAGGAAGAGTCTTATTTGGCATAGAAATACTGTGCTCACCCATCCAACAGAAGACCATGTGAAATTGAATCATGGAAAGTTCTAACCCTAGAAACACAGGGGATACCAAATATTATAGCTGGTATAGCCCATTATATATGGAATCCCCTAAAGGAACCGGTTGTAAAATCTTGTAGATTGATGGTTAAAATGGTAAAAGCTACTGTAGTCTGCTATCAAACAAATGTCAACCTCAACTGATCAATGGCTGAAAAGTAGCCTATGAAATGTAGGAGATACGAGATATTACAGCAATGCGTGAGCCATAATATTTGGTATCCCCATAGTAAATGATGTTGGAAAGCAAAAAGAAGGGTGCTATTTGGCATAGAAATACTGTGCTCACCCACCCGAGATAAGACCATGTCAAATTGAATCCTGGTAAGTTCTAACCCGAGAAACACAGGGGATACCAAATATTATAGTTGGTATAGCCCATTATATATAGTATCCCCTAAAGGAACCGGATGTAAAATGTTGAGGGATGAAGTATAAAATGGTAAAAGCTACTGTAGTCTGCTATCAAATAAATGTCAACCTCAACTGGTCAATGGTTGAATGGTAGTCCATGAAATGTAGGGGATATGGAATATTACAGCAATCCGTGAGCCATAATATTTGGTATCCCCATAGTAACCAATGTTGGAAAGCAAAAGGAAGGGTGCTTTTTGGCATAGACATACCGTGCTCATCCCCTCAACATAATACCATGTCAAATTGAATCCTCTTAAGTTCTAACCCGAGAAAAACAGGGGATACCAAATATTATAGCTGGTATAGCCCATTATATAGGGTATCCCCTAAAGGAACTGCAGTAAAAAGGTTATGGAGTGATTTATAAAATGGTAAAAGCTACTGTAGTCTGCTATCAAATAGATGTCAACCTCAAGTGGTCAATGGCTGAAAGGTAACCTATGAAATGTAGGGATACGAGATATTACAGCATTGTGTGAGCCATAATATTTGGTATCCCTATAGTAACCCATGTTAGAAAGCAAAAGGAAGAGTGCTATTTGGCATAGAAATACTGTGCTTACCCACCCAAC
The DNA here is from genome assembly GCF_964204655.1 of Triturus cristatus. Classification (NCBI taxonomy): domain Eukaryota; kingdom Metazoa; phylum Chordata; class Amphibia; order Caudata; family Salamandridae; genus Triturus; species Triturus cristatus. The sequence continues at coordinate 8,779,812 of NC_140584.1, forward strand.
ATATGACCATGTCAAATTGAATCCTGGTAAGTTGTAACCTGAGAAACACCGGGGATACCAAATATTAGAGTCGGTATAATCCATTACATGTGGTCTCTTCTAAGGAATCCAAATTTAAAATGTTGTGGAATTACGTAATAAATGTGACAAGATACTGTAGTCTACTGTCAAATAAATGGCTACTTGAACTGGTCAAAGACTGAAGGGTAGGCCATGAAACGTAGGGGATACGAGATATTACAGCAATGCATGAGCCATAATATTTGGTATCCCCATAGTAAATGATGTTGGAAAGCAAAAGGAAGGGTGCTATTTAGCATAGAAATATTGTGCTCATCCATCCAACATAAGACCATGTCAAATTGAATCCGAGTAAGTTCTAACCTGAGAAACACAGGGGATACCAAATATTATAGATGGTATAGCCCATTATATATGGTATCCCAAACAGGAACTGGATGTAAAATGTTGTGGAATGATGTATAAGATGTGAAAAGATACTGTAGTCTGCTAACAAATAAAAGGCAACTTCAACTGGTGAATGTCTCAAGGGTAGGCCATGAAACGTAGGGGATATGGGGTATTACAGCAATGTGTGAGCCATAATTCTTGGTATCCCCATATTAACCGATGTTGGAAAGTTAAAGGAAGTGTGCTATTTGACATAGAAATACTCTGCTCACCCATCCAACATACGACCATGTCAAATCGAATCCTGGTAAGCTCTAACCCAAGAAACACAGGGGATACCAAATATTATAGGCGGTAACGGCCATTGTATTTGGTATCCCCTAAGGGCACCAGTTGTAAAATCTTGTGGAATGATGTAAAAAATGTGGAAAGCTAATGTAGTCTGTTAACAAATAAAATGCAACTTCAACAGGTGAATGTCTAAAGGGTAGCCCATGAAACGTAAGGTATACGAGATATTACAGCAATACGTGAGCCATAATATTTGGTGTCCCCATAGTAAGCTATGTTGGAAAGCAAAAGGAAGGGTGCTATTTGGCATAGAAACAGTGTGCTCACCCACTCAACATAAGACCATGTCAAATTGAATCCTGGTAAGTTCTATCCAGAGAAACACAGGGGATAGCAAATATTATAGCTGGTATAGCCCATTGTATAGGGTATCCCCTAAAGGAACCGGAGTAAGAAGGTTGTGGAGTGATGTATAAAATGGTAAAAGCTACTGTAGTATGCTATCAAATAGATGTCGACCTCAACTTGTCAATGGCTGAATGGTAGCCCATGAAATGCAGGGGATACTAGAAATTAAAGCATTGTGTGAGCCATAATTTTTGGTATCCCCATAGTAACCCCTGTTAGAATGCAAAAGGAAGGGTGATATTTGGCAAAGAAATACTGTGCTTATGTACCCAACATAAGACCATGTCAAATTGAATCCTGGTAAGTTCTAACCCGAGAAACACAGGGGACACCAAATATTAGAGCCGGTATAGTCCATTACATGAGGTATCTTGTAAGGAATCCTAATTTAAAATGTTGTGCAATTATGTAAAAAATTTGACAAGATACTGTAGTCTACTGTCAAATAAATGGCTACTTCAACTGGTCAAAGGCTGAAGGGGAGGCAATGAAATGTAGGGGATACGGGATAATACAGCAATACATGAGCCATAATATTTTGTATCCCCAGAGTAACCAATGTTTTAAAGCAAAAGGAAGGGTGCTATTTGGCATAGAAATACTGTGCTCACCCATCCAACATAAGATCATGTTAAATTGAATCCTGGAAAGTTCTAACCCGAGAAATCCACGGGATACCAAATATTATAGCTGGTATAGCCCATTATATATGGTATTCCCTAAAGGAACCGGTTGTAAAATCTTGTGGAATGAGGTATAAAATGGTAAAAGCTACTGTAGTCTGCTATCAAATAAATGTCAACCTCAACTGGTTCAAGGGCTGAACAGTAGCCTAAGAAATGTAGGGGATACGAGAAATTACAGGAATGCGTGATCCATAATATTTGGTATCCCCATAGTAACTGATGTTGGTAGCAAAAAGAAGGGTGCTATTTGGCATAGAAATACGGTGCTCACACACCCGAGATAAGACCATGTAAAACTGAATCCTGGTATTTTCTAACCCAAGCAACACAGGGTATACCAAATATTATAGTTGGTAGCGCCCATTATATATGGTATCCCCTAAAGGAACCGGTTGTAAAATGTTGTGGGATGATGTATAAAATGGTAAAAGCTACTGTAGTCTGCTATCAAATAATTGTCAACCTCAACTGGTCGATGGCTGAATGGTAGCCCCCGAAATGTAGGAGATACGGGATATTACAGCAATCCGTGAGCCATAATGTTTGGCATCCCTATAGTAACCAATGTTGGAAAGCAAAAGGAAGGGTGTTATTTGGCATAGAAATACTGTGCTCACCCACTCAACATATGACTATGTCAAATTGAATCCTAGTAAGTTCTAACCTGAGAAACAGAGGGGATACCAAATATTATAGCTGGTATAGCCAATTATATAGGGTATCCCCTAGAGGAACCGGAGTAATAAAATTGTGGAGTGATGTATAAAATGGTAAAAGCTACTGTAGTCCGCTATCAAATAGATTCCAACCTCAACTGGTCGATGGCTGAATGGTAGCCCATGATATACAGGGGATACGAGAAATTAAAGCATTGTGTGAGCCATAATATTTGGTATCCCCATAGTAACCCATGTTAAAAAGCAAAATGAAGGGTGCTATTTGGCATAGAAATACTGTGCTTGCCTACCCAACATAAGACCATGTCAAATTGAATCCTGGTAATTTCTAACCCGAGATACACAGGGGATACCAAATATTAGAGCCGGTATAGTCCATGACATGTGGTATCTTCTAAGGAATCCTAATTTAAAACGTTGTGGAATTATGTAAAAAATGTGACAAGATACTGTAGTCTACTGTCAAATAAATGGCTACTTCAACTGGTCAAAGGCTGAAGGGTAGGCCATGAAGTGTAGGGGATACGAGATATTATGGCAATACATGAGCCATAATATTTGGTATCCCTATAGTAACCAATGTTGGAAAGAAAAAGAAAGAGTGCTACTTGGCATAGAAATACTGTGCTCATCCATCCAACAGAAGACCATGTGAAATTGAATCCTGGAAAGTTCTAACCAGAGAAACACAGGGGATACCAAATATTATAGCTGGTATAGCCCATTATATATGGAATCCCCTAAAGGAACCGGGTGTAAAATCTTGTAGAATGATGGTTAAAATGGTAAAAGCTACTGTAGTCTGCTATCAAATAAATGTCAACCTCAACTGATCAGTGGCTGAAAAGTAACCTATGAAATGTAGGGGATACGAGATATTACAGCAATGCATGAGCCATAATATTTGGTATCCCCATAGTAAATGATGTTGGAAAGCAAAAGGAAGGGTGCTATTTAGCATAGAAATATTGTGCTCATCCATCCAACATAAGACCATGTCAAATTGAATCCGAGTAAGTTCTAACCTGAGAAACACAGGGGATACCAAATATTATAGATGGTATAGCCCATTATATATGGTATCCCAAACAGGAACCGGATGTAAAATGTTGTGGAATGATGTATACGATGTGAAAAGATACTGTAGTCTGCTAACAAATAAAAGGCAACTCCAACTGGTGAATGTCTCAAGGGTAGCCCATGAAACGTAGGGGATATGGGGTATTACAGCAATGTGTGAGCCATAATTCTTGGTATCCCCATATTAACAGATGTTGGAAAGTAAAAGGAAGTGTGCTTTTTGACATAGAAATACTCTGCTCACCCATCCAACATAAGACCATGTCAAATCGAATCCTGGTAAGCTCTAACCCAAGAAACACAGGGGATACCAAATATTATAGGCGGTAACGGTCATTGTATTTGGTATCCCCTAAGGGCACCAGTTGTAAAATCTTGTGGAATGATGTAAAAAATGTGGAAAGCTAATGTAGTCTGTTAACAAATAAAATGCAACTTCAACGGGTGAATGTCTAAAGGGTAGCCCATGAAACAGAAGGTATACGAGATATTACAGCAATACGTGAGCCATAATATTTGGTGTCCCCATAGTAATCTATGTTGGAAAGCAAAAGGAAGGGTGCTATTTGGCATAGAAACACTGTGCTCACCCACTCAACATAAGACCATGTCAAATTGAATCCTGGTAAGTTCTATCCCCAGAAACACAGGGGATAGCAAATATTATAGCTGGTATAGCCCATTGTATAGGGTATCCCCTAAAGGAACCGGAGTAAGAAGGTTGTGGAGTGATGTATAAAATGGTAAAAGCTACTGTAGTATGCTATCAAATAGATGTCAATCTCAACTTGTCATTGGCTGAATGGTAGCCCATGAAATGCAGGGGATACTAGAAATTAAAGCATTGTGTGAGCCATAATTTTTGGTATCCCCATAGTAACTCCTGTTAGAATGCAAAAGGAAGGGTGCTATTTGGCAAAGAAATACTGTGCTTATGTACCCAACATAAGACCATGTCAAATTGAATCCTGGTAAGTTCTAACCCGAGAAACACAGGGGACACCAAATATTAGAGCTGGTATAGTCCATTACATGAGGTATCTTGTAAGGAATCTTAATTTAAAATGTTGTGCAATTATCTAAAAAATGTGACAAGATACTGTAGTCTACTGTCAAATAAATGGCTACTTCAACTGGTCAAAGGCTGAAGGGGAGGCAATGAAATGTAGGGGATACGGGATAATACAGCAATACATGAACCATAATATTTTGTATCCCCAGAGTAACCAATGTTGGAAAGCAAAAGGAAGGGTGCTATTTGGCATAGAAATACTGTGCTCACCCATCCAACATAAGACCATGTTAAATTGAATCCTGGAAAGTTCTAACCCGGGAAATCCTGGGGATACCAAATATTATAGCTGGTATAGCCCATTATATATGGTATTCCCTAAAGGAACCGGTTGTAAAATCTTGTGGAATGAGGTATAAAATGGTAAAAGCTACTGTAGTCTGCTATCAAATAAATGTCAACCTCAACTGGTTCAAGGGCTGAACAGTAGCCTAAGAAATGTAGGGGATACGAGAAATTACAGGAATGCGTGATCCATAATATTTGGTATCCCCATAGTAACTGATGTTGGTAAGCAAAAAGAAGGGTGCTATTTGGCATAGAAATACGGTGCTCACCCACCCGAGATAACACCATGTAAAATTGAATCCTGGTATGTTCTAACCCAAGCAACACAGGGTATACCAAATATTATAGTTGGTAGTGCCCATTATATATGGTATCCCCTAAAGGAACCGGATGTAAAATGTTGTGGGATGATGTATAAAATGGTAAAAGCTACTGTAGTCTGCTATCAAATAATTGTCAACCTCAACTGGTCGATAGCTGAATGGTAGCCCCCAAAATGTAGGAGATACGGGATATTACAGCAATCCGTGAGCCATAATATTTGGCATCCCTATAGTAACCAATGTTGGAAAGCAAAAGGAAGGGTGTTATTTGGCATAGAAATACTGTGCTCACCCACTCAACATGCGACTATGTCAAATTGAATCCTGGTAAGTTCTAACCCGAGAAACAGAGGGATACCAAATATTATAGCTGGTATTGCCCATTATATAGGGTGTCCCCTAGAGGAACCGGAGTAGTAAAATTGTGGAGTGATGTATAAAATGGTAAAAGCTACTGTAGTCCGCTATCAAATAGATGTCAACCTCAACTGGTCGATGGCTGAATGGTAGCCCATGATATGCAGGGGATACGAGAAATTAAAGCATTGTGTGAGCCATAATATTTGGTATCCCCATAGTAACCCATGTTAGAAAGCAAAAGGAAGGGTGCTATTTGGCATAGAAATACTGTGCTTGCCTACCCAACATAAGACCATGTCAAATTGAATCCTGGTAATTTCTAACCCGAGATACACAGGGGATACCAAATATTAGAGCCGGTATAGTCCATTACATGTGGTATCTTCTAAGGAATCCTAATTGAAAATGTTGTGGAATTATGTAAAAAATGTGACAAGATACTGTAGTCTACTGTCAAATAAATGGCTACTTCAACTGGTCAAAGGCTGAAGGGTAGGCCATGAAATGTAGGGGAAATGAGATATTACGGCAATACATGAGCCATAATATTTGGTATCCCCATAGTAACCAATGTTGGAAAGAAAAAGAAAGAGTGCTACTTGGCATAGAAATACTGTGCTCATCCATCCAACAGAAGACCATGTGAAATTGAATCCTGGAAAGTTCTAACCAGAGAAACACAGGGGATACCAAATATTATAGCTGGTATAGCCCATTATATATGGAATCCCCTAAAGGAACCGGGTGTAAAATCTTGTAGAATGATGGTTAAAATGGTAAAAGCTACTGTAGTCTGCTATCAAATAAATGTCAACCTCAACTGATCAATGGCTGAACAGTAGTCTATGAAATGTAGGGGATACAAGATATTACAGCAATGTGTGAGCCATAATAGTTGGTATCCCCATAGTAACTGATGTTGGAAAGCAAAAAGAAGGGTGCTATTTGGCATAGAAATACTGTGCTCACCCACCCGAGATAAGACCATGTCAAATTGAATCCTGATAAGTTCTAACCCGAGAAACACAGGGGATACCAAATATTATAGCTGGTATAGCCCATTATATATCGTATCCCCTAAAGGCACCGGATGTAAAATGTTGAGGGATGAAGTATAAAATGGTAAAAGCTACTGTAGTCTGCTATCAAATAAATGTCAACTTCAACTGGTCAATGGCTAAATGGTAGTCCATGAAATGTAAGGGATATGGGATATTACAGCAATCCGTGAGACATAATATTTGGTATCCTCATAGTAACCAATGTTGGAAAGCAAAAGGAAGGGTGCTTTTTGGCATAGAAATACTGTGCCCACCCACTCAACATAATACCATGTCAAATTGAATCCTGGTAAGTTCTAACCCGAGAAACACTGGGGATACCAAATATTATAGCTGGTATAGCCCATTATATAGGGTATCCCCTAAAGGAACCGTAGTAAAAAGGTTATGGAGTTATGTATAAAATGGTAAAAGCTACTGTAGTCTACTGTAGTCTGCTATCAAATAGATGTCAGCCTCAACTGGTCAATGGCTGAATGGTAACCCATGAAATGTTGGGGATACGAGATTTTACAGCATTGTATGAGCCATAATATTTGGTATCCCTATAGTAACCCATGTTATAAAGCAAAAGGAAGGGTGCTCTTTGGCATAGAAATATTGTGCTTACATAAGACCATGTCAAATTGAATCCTGGTAAGTTGTAACCCGAGAAACACAGGGGATTCCAAATATTAGAGCAGGTATAATCCATTACATGTGGTATCTTCTATGGAATCACAATTTAAAATGTTGTGGAATTAAGTAAAAAATGTGACAAGATACTGTAGTCTACTGTCAAATAAATGGCTACTTCAACTGGTAAAAGGCTGAAGGGTAGGCCATGAAGTGTAGGGGATACGAGACATATGAGCCATAATATTTGATATGCCCATAGTAAATGATGTTGGAAAGCAAAACGAAGGGTGCTATTTAGCATAGAAATATTGTGCTCATCCATCCAACATAAAACCATGTCAAATTGAATCCTAGTAAGTTCTAACCCGAGAAACACAGGGGATACCAAAAATGTCGTGAAATGATGTACAAGATGTGAAAAGATACTGTAGTCTGCTAACAAATAAAAGGCAACTTCAACTGGTGAATGTCTCAAGGGTAGCCCATGAAACGCAGGGGATACGAGATATTACAGCAATGTGTGACCCATAATATTTGGTATCCCATAGCAATCGATGGTGGAAAGCAAATGGAAGGGTGCTATTTGACATAGAAATACTGTGCTCACCCATCCAACATAAGACCATGTCAAATAGAATCCTGGCAAGTTCTAACCCTAGAAACACAGGGAATACCAAATATTATTGCTGATATAGGCCATTATATGTGGTATCCCCTAAGATAACCTGATGTAAAATGTTGTGGAATTATGTAAAAAAAATTAAAATATACTGTAGTCAACTGTCAAATAAATGGCTACTTCAACTGGTCAATGGCTGAAGGGTAGCCCATGAAATGTAGGGGCACAAGGTATTACAGCAATGTGTGACCCATAATATTTGGTATCCCCATAGTAACCGATGTTGAAAGCAAAAGGAAGGGTGATATTTGGCCTAGAAATACTGTGCTTACCCATCCAACTTAAGACCATGTCAAATTGAATGCTGGTAAGTTCTAACCAGAGAATCACAGGAGATACCAAATAATATAGCTGGCATAGCCCATTATGTATGGCATCCCCTAAGGGAACCGGTTGTAAAATCTTGTGGAATGATATAAAAAATGTGAAAAGCTAATGTAGTCTGCTATCAAATAAAAGGCAACTTCAGCTGGTCAATGGCTAAAAGATGACCCATGAAACATTGGGGATACTGGATATTACAACAATGCATGAACCATAATATGTTGTATTCCCAAAGTAATAGATGTTAGAAATCTCAAGGAAGGGTGCCAGTTGGCAGAAGAATACAGTGGTCACCAAGCCAACATATGACCATGTCCAATAGAATCCTGGTATGTTTTAACCGTAAAATCCTAGTTGATACTACATTTTATAGGCTGTATGAACCATTATATTTGGTATCCCCAAAATTAACTTGATGTGAAAGCTTGTGAAATACATTCAAAAGTACTAAAAGATACTGTAATTTGGTGTCAAATAATAGACAATTTCAACCTGAAAAGTAGGAGATATATCATATTATAGGAAAGAATGAGCCGTATGGTATCCACATAGAAAGAGACTCTGGAATACACAAGAAAATGCTGTGATATGGCAGAAAAACACTGACTTGTTTGTGGACTTGAGTTAAATGTCACTAATGGTGATGTGCAGGTGGCGACACTTTTCGAAATACAACACGGCAAGTCGCCACCCCCTGGATGGATCATCACTCTCAGTCTCAGCCTGGGCAAGGGGCGGTGCACTGCTGGATGGTCTCAGGGTGGTTATCACTCTCCAGAGAGGATATAATTGTCAGAGTCTGTTTGAGAACCAGAGCCATGGCATGTCTCCTGGCTGAGTACCTGTGGGCCGGCTTTATTGTGCACTGCAACCTGAGTCTGAGGCTGGCACTGCGCCGTGGGATGACAAATTGTGTTCTTTATTGTGAGTGAAGAAACTCAACCTTGAGGGCAGCACCGAATAATGCAGGCTCACTGGCTGCACAGTATGCACAGCACTGCCAGCAGGCAGCCTGCAGCTCCCGCTTTTGCAATGGCCTGTTACTATTTGCGGTTTCTTGTACCTCATAGTGCCGTTGTGTTAGGAGGTGCTAAAAAACGCATTTTAGTATATGATGAGGACTACCACACTAAACTTCATTGGTCTTACTACTGATGCACACTACTTGGCAGAGCTGTGCCTCCAAAGTGTTTTTATTACCCACCCCTTCCATTGGCCATCTTACCCCATACCCATCCCTTCCCTCCCTCCTTGTGCCCCCTGCCTTTTCTTCTACCTCACCAGCAATACAAAATAAGGGTTAAGACCATATCATATCTCCTTTTTAAGTCTAGCCTAGAGTCCACGTTCATGTGCTGATCTGCGAGGCATGATGTATATACAATATGGACTTTAACCAAGCCCATCAATTGCCATTCATTCTTTTTGTGCCTTTCAGAAATGCTGCTTTTTTATTGGTGCATTGCTTGTAATTGTCACTCCTTTGGGTGCTTGGTTCACAATCAGGCGATTTCACTTATTATTCCTTCGGATAGGCCAACACGTGTTCATGGCTCCTTCTGGTCGCCCATCGCAACGTGCGCTTCCTCTGCTTTTTTCCCATTGATCATCACGGCACGCATCACTTTATGCATTCTTCCGCACGGTACGTTGAGCTTCAACTTTAAGCAGGGACGCATTTGCACTATAAACTGCATGCTTCAAACAGATGGACATCTTGACCGCTGCATGTTTCTCTGTGTATTAGGCATGTTTCTGCTTGAGCGAGCATTATTGCAGGTTAGACTTCCTTTCTTTTTAACAGATGGCAATTGTGAGTCACGTGGGGGGGGATCTGCCAATGTGGTTGTTAGACTTGGCATCTTTGGCATGGTTTTCCCAGATTTTTTACATCTACCGCCTGTATTTCTAATGCTGTGCTGAACTTATTTTTTGCTGGCTTAGATGCTTTGGGAACTTAGCCACTGCTGATCAGTGTCAAAGTGCAAGTGCTCCCTGTATAAATTGTTATTGCAGTTGGTTATCCCTGATTGGTATATTTGATTTACTGGTAAGTCCCTAGTACAGTGCACTGCGTAAGCCCAGGGCTTGTGAATTAAATGCTACTTGTGGGCCTCCAGCACTGATTGTGCCACCCACATGAGTAGCCCTGTAAAAGTATCTCAGACCTTCCACTGCAGTGTCTGTGCGCAGTTTGAACCTGCCATGTCAACCTGGCAACCCGACCTTCCTTTTTCTTACATGTAGGATCACCCCTCATTTAGGCCCAAGGTACCCCCCATGGGCAGGGTGCAGTGTATGTGGAAGGTAGGACATGCACTGGTGTGTTTTATATGTCCTGAAAGTGAAATACTGCAAATTTAGTTTTTCACTAGTGAAATGCTATCTGTCACATAGCGTTACAACAAACAAATGATGCACGAAATACTGACAATGCAGACATTCTCCCCCAGTCAAGAGATCTGGGTTAAATCCATAGTTCTTTTGCCCACTACACCACCCCAGTTTAGACATGGCCATATGCAAATCAGTCTTGACCCTGTGCCTCATGGGAACAGTCCAGCCCGAACTGCCAAGCCATGTCTTCCCTGGACCGGAATCAAGCATCCTAGGACCGGTTTCTGGCTATCAGCCGTCATCAGCCAGGATAGCTTGACTCCAGTGGCGTAGTGAGCACGGGTCCCACGTCTGGGAATGCCCATCCCACTTAGGGCGAAAAGCGTTACAACAAACAAATGATGGACGGAATGCTGACAATGCAGACATTCTCCCCCAGTCAAGAGATCTGGGTTAAATCCATCGTTCTTTTGCCCACTACACCACCCCAGTTTAGACATGGCCATATGCAAATCAGTCTTGACCCTGTGCCTCATGGGAACAGTCCAGCCCGAACTGCCAAGCCATGTCTTCCCTGGACCGGAATCAAGCATCCTAGGACCGGTTTCTGGGTAACATCCTTCATCAGCCAGGCTAGCTTGAATCCAGTGGCAAAGTGAGCAAGGGACCCACATCTGGGCAAACCCTGCCAACATAGGGCGAACAAAGCAAACACAAGGAGATGATCTATGAATTTTTTTAAACAGGTGTGGCGTCCATTTCTGGTGTTTTCACTGTGTTACTGTGAGTTTGGGTACAAATACTTTCAACATTGCCTTTGGGTTAAGCCAGTCTGCTCGTGCCAAGCTAGCAGGAGTTATCTAAAGTGTGTATCCCCCGTACCCTGACTAGAAGCAAGGGTCTGTACTTGAACAAAGGAGCATACCTCTGCCAACTATAGACTCCCAGTTCTAACAGTGCTCTTATGTTTAGACCTGAGAGACCAGTCACCTGAAGCACAAAAGACAAATAGAAATGTTACTCAAGATATTTAGACTGAGGGTGTTCTGTGCCTCGCTTGCTTGTGAGTATAGACTGCTTCTGGAGAGCTGATACTGATGTAACTATTAACACACATGATCCCTTGTTTCTCCAAGATATCGTGTGGAGTGGTTGGAAAATTTGTGATCTGTTATGAAATCACAACCCACCATGTAAGATGCATTGTGTAGTTCACCTTAAAGGGCGTTGTAGTCATCTCTTCCCTACAAACATTCTACAAGGCACACAGTGAGTACCAAAGAAAGTTATATTTTGCGCCTCTTCATCCCCTATACTCTTTGTTAATTTTCCGATAATGCAGATAGTCTTCAGCTCCTCTAGACTTAACCCCTTCCATGCTTATGACGAGCCCAGCTCGTCATGAGTCGCAGTGGAGCTGTGCTCATGACGAGCTGGGCTCGTCATAACGGCCGCGGTCCGCCCACGCGCGATTGATTCCCCGCCTGTGCGGGCGAATTAATCAGTGGGCCGTTACCCCCGCGGCAAAGGGGTTAAGGCAGCGTCCTGCTCTTGCCTTGTTCTTGAAACTGAATCTGGAAGACAAGACCTTTTTCACGCTGAACCCCCACTCCATAGCGTGCCTTGCACTGCAGCTAGAATCTGTCCACAGTAGTGATGATGTGGCTCTTGGCTCAGTCTGTTGTCAGGCAGGCTTCCCTCTCCCTCCACCTCTTCCTGAGTGCGCTTTCTGTTACCCTTCTGACTAGCCATCTGTTTTCTGCACCACTGCCCGATAGCCATGTGAGTAAATTAAATCCACACATTTCTTCTCTGTTTGATTTTGCAAATAGAAGAGCACAGGTGATATCTAATGCAGATTACCTGCTAGGTGCACTTGTTGGTCTTACCGTCCAATAAGAAGCTGGTTATTTTTACAGTGCTTGCACGTGTTTACGGTTTATAGCGCTGTGAATAACAAGTGATCATCATTGCCCAACTCACTTAAGGGATTTTAGAACTATGAAACAGTCAGTTGGCCATGCCACTATCAAACCTGTGACCACGAGGTTTATAATAATAATAATGATTATGATAGTTTTATGTAGTGCGTAATGCCAGAGGTTTGCAGTTGTAGGCGCTGTAATAGCAAGCGTTACACAATTTAATGCTACTCATTTTATCCATGGTGGATGGATGCAAGGCTGAGCTGGTCCTGCTGGAATTCAACCTGGCAGGCCACACAGTAATATTGGCAGGGAACACGTAACCTACTGAGCAGACACACTAACTAGGGTTTATCGTGCAGAAAGACTAGAATCCCACCTGAATAAGTCCATTTCTCAGGTAGTACTGTAATAATAAAATTACAAGACTTCCAAGCCCTCAGGAAGAAAGTGTAATTTATTGTTTTTTCCAGTTGATCTAAGTCACTAGCGGCGAATGACCATCCCAAACACACCAGCCGTAAACACACAAAGCAATCACATTGGCATCGAGGCGGGTCAGCATCATTATAAAAGAAACAAGACTGCCACCAGCGAGATCCAACCCCCCATCTCACATCTCAAAAGTTAAACAAGGCAATTACAGATTGAGAATGCAGCGAGGAAAAGGTCAGCATTAACAGTAACTCTACTCTGAGATTCCTCGATGGAAAAGATGATGCTCTTATGGACAGTGCCTAATGTCCTTCTGCTACAAGCTCTTAGCTGTTGCCTTTATAAACCACGTAGTGGAAATGCCCAACGTGTAACTCAGCATGTACCATTTAGCATGTAACATGTAACACAAAGACCATCATGTGTCTCTAGTCTACCTATAACTAGCTTTACAAGCCATTGAACATATCGGCAGTGTTAAGTTCGCAGGTTTGAATCCTCTGGACTCTCTGTACGTTCTGTATTTTATTTCTGTCCTCCCTGTAAGTTTGATGGGGTTAGTTGACGGTGGTTATTATATAGGTATTATACACATTGTCATACACATGTTAATGTATTGACAGATAGATTTCGGAGATATGTTACTCTCTACACATATTGATTTCACCAACATAGAACAAATAGCCTAACATCCTTTAAACCTCAAAGCTGCTTGGTTTAAGTGAGGTGAAGTGGTGTCTGCCTCGGATACCTTACTTGCCCTTCTGGTAACTTCTGTTTAAATGATACAAGTATACGGTTATGTTTCACATATTGCATATATCAATTACCTGTTGACTGTTTGTAACTATGGGTTACTCAATCAAGGCTGATAGTCATTTCTAAAATGTTTGGTCAATTATCACCCTGCTAAGGCGCCTGATAGCTATACCCGTTAATGAAAAATCTGTTTATCCTCAGCGGTGCCTCCTTTCAAGGTTAGTTCTCACCTATTGATGTTCTTGTCTTAGATCATAGATTGGACAAATGCGTTCAATTACACTTATCTGGCTCCCATGGGAGGGAAGCCTTCTTCCCATATCAACATGCCAGTTCACTACTTTACGGGGTGGGTGGGAGTGGGATGGGGTGGGCGGGGATGAGGGTTTGTATTAAGTTTTTTTCCTTTATGTATGTATGTTGTTATTTTTCTTTGCCGGTTATTATCATTATTGTAATTATTGTCATCACTTTCATAATTGTTCTCATCTTCCAAATGTAAGGAAATGCAGTGTGTTCAGGGTGAACACAGGTGGCTCCTCAGATGACAGCGCGATCTATCTGTACACAGTCCCAACCAAGTTATCACCAAAGTTGAAGACAGTGCCAGCGTCAGGACCATTTAATAATCTAACGCAGGTCAAGAAAGGTGACTCATACCTGACAAGTTGGAGAGTCATCTCGACTATACGTTACAAAAGGTGTCCACTAGACAGGCTACTACCCTCTATGAATGTCCCAAGCTTCTCCGATAACTATGGCTCAACATAATCTCAAGATAGTCTCGTTGAACGTTAAAGGGCCTCAACCACCCTATCAAAAGAAGGAAGATTCTCGACTACCCTCCATAAACAGAAAGGTGATATCATCCTATTGCAGGAAACAAAAATTGACGCTAAACAGTTCAACTCACTTAGAAACAGGTTTTACAGAGTGGTTACTGGTTCTGAAGCTGTGGGTAAAAAGAACATTGTCCTGACTTTAATAGCTAAAAAAGCCAATATAGATCTAATGTCTAGCTCTACTGATACACAGGGAAGGTGGGTAACAACAAAACCAGTTAAAGACAACACGGAATTCTACATTACAAACATCTATGCCCCAAACGGGGATGACCTGACATTTTGGGATAACCTCAGTAAGCAGATTGATACAATTCCAGACTCTGCCATGCACATAATAGCGGGCGATTTTAATCTTCCCATGGACCCAGCCCTTGATATGGATTCACGTTGCCCTTTTCGGGTCAGTAAATCGCACAAAGCCCTTATCAATCTATGCAACCGCTTCAATTTGTTTTTTTAATAGGCACTAGCACAGAAATATAATGCAGGCTGGTGATATGTGAGCAAGGTGGCAGCCTTATTATTGTATGTATAAAATGAAAGAATCACTGTTACGCACTTACAGTGCCAGTGAAAAGTTTTGAGAACAGATTTGAAAATTGTTCATTGTATAAAATCTGAAATGTTTTATTTCTCCATTTTCCTTTCCTGCTTTTTCTCATTGCCTTTCTCTTTCCGTCACACTATAATATTTTCTCCGTATTCATGTGTTCTAATCATTTAGTTTTTTTATCTCTGCCATTGTTTCCCTTCTCTGTCATTATCTCTCCTCGTCTTTTAGTGTACAATCTGATTCCATCACTTGCTATTGTAATTGTAATTGTATCTATATAGCACTTACTACCCCTGACGAGGACTCAAAGGACTTTTCGGCGAGTAGCAGGCTACTCCAGAACCAAAAAAGGATTAGTGGTGGATTAGTATAGGGAAATATGAGCATAGTATTAGTACTCAAAGGTACGAGTTAAATGAGCGAAGGACATGTGAGTCTGTTACTTGGATTGAATACAGTAATGGAGGGCTAGAGGAGGGAAGAAAATCAGAAGTGTTAATTGGGAGATCATATTAGTAAGTTGGGGTCTGGGATGAGTAAAGGAGAGATGGAGGAGGGAAAAGCCTGTAGTAAGGGATTAGGGAGAAAGAATCAAAAGTAAAAAATGAGGTTTGGAATGAGTCAAAGGAGAAATAACATCAGGGAGAATTTAGTAGGGTTGTTTGGAAGATCCTAGTAGAAAACTGATGTTTGGGGTGAGCCAGGAGGTGTAGAGGACGTCCTCCTGGCTGCCCACTGCCCAGCACAAAGTCATCAGGGACAGGGATGTCGTGCCCCAGGAGATGAATGAGACTTGTAGGGCTACGTAGCTGCATCTTTTTCCTTGCGCTCAATACCTGTGTATCCAAAACAACCAACTGTGTGTGGCTTAAGAGAAATCTGTTTGTTGTGCATTGGACTCATTTCACACATTTACTTCTTGTTTACAAAACTACCAATATCATACTCCTTGGATGAAAGGTGGACTAGCAAGAAAGGACTGCTTACAACATATTTTATTAACACAAAAAACACTTAATAGGTCCAGGTGGCAACTTCTGAATATAAATTAATGAACTCTAATCGTGTTTCATTGTATTTAATGCATTTTTTTCAAACTGAAAAATGCAGAAATTTGCTGTATCAGATCCACTTACCAATTGCACTAGTCTGTTATTTAACTTAAATCACAAAAGACAAACAGTAACTATAAGCCCTGAACAGAATATACAAACATAAAACAATGCATTAGATATTTCTTGAGATGCATTCTATTCCTTAATAACACACAAAAAGGCACAAGGTCCCGCGACAGGATGATATTTATTTTTTTTAAAGTAAGAAGCTGATCTATTTGAAAGTCTCAAGAGTAATGTGCTGTTGTACTTTAGTTCTGCCAGCATTCAGATTGTGGCTAGACACAGCCTCTCATCCACCAGGGCATTATCACTATTGACCAAGAATCTGACTGGTTGTAAATTTCAAAATGGAAAAGTTTCATAGATAGCATTATCATAATCTAAATGTATCGATATAAAGGATTCACGGAGGTGAATCAAAAGGGTTTGCTGTTCATTTCATCTAAACAGCAGCAAAGACAAGAAATCTAACCCTGATTAAGGTGGTTAATATATTGAAAAGGGTGTTAATCTTGCACCCCAAAACAGTACTTATTCAGTTTAGTGTTTTAGAAGCACTACAGAAGAGCAAAGCTGAGCGTCCGGGTATTCTGTGCCTTTTTAGGTCGAGCCTGGGCAGCTCTGCTATTAGGCTTGTTAGTCCCTCCTTAGTACCGACTTGTCTTCATTTGCAACCTCCCATAAGGACTGGTTCTTTTACGTCGGTTGATACACAGTACTTCTTCTTTAGTCTGTAAGCACTATTTTCTTTAATGAGTTTCTATTACTGCAGGAGTGACCACTGGCTTGTTAATTGAACTGGTATCAAACGAGAAGCTCTTCAGGGGCCATGGGAGACAGAAGGGGCAACTCAGCGATGCCTTCAAGCATTTGGAATGCAATAGGTCTTGCATTTGCGAGAGTTGAAGCTATTGGCATTGTAAATGACAATGCCTTTTATTTGTGTTTTAATAACCAAAACATAAATAAAAGGCAGTGTCATTTACATTGCCAATAGCTCAAACTTGCATAAATTAGAGACCGATTGCATTGCAGATGCTTGTTAAAACAGGGACTGAGCGCCACTTGAATCATGAAAACAAACTTGTATTGTCATCTGTTGGCCTGCTGCAGAAAGTTTTCATGAAGTACGTGCAGATGCATGCTGTTCTTATTAATCGGGTGTGCATACAACCAAATGCGCCCGCTTTGGTATTATCTATGAAAGCAGAGTGCTAATATACTTACTTCTACCCATCACAGGAACTTTGGCTATATACACAACCGATAACTACAATGTATTATTGGTTATTGCCAACTGATACAAGACTCAAATATGGAATATCCAGTCTATAAAGCCTCCTCCAGACTCATATGCAAGACAGGATTCACAGGACTGCGCCATATAAATTCCAGCAACCTTCACACCTTTCTACACAAGGGATGGGATGCATTATGCCAACAAGGATGTAGAGGTACTAAACCGTGCCACCAGTCAATTTACTGCCTTGCACAATGCCCTTGCAAGCACATTGCTCTAGTGTCTCCATCCATTGCAAAATCAGACCTGTAGATCACTTCCTCAGTCTAATCACGACAGCTCCACCACACGTTATAATCACACTCTTCAAGCTCAAAAACATCTTACCATTTATGAACCCTAATCTTACAGGACTGCAAGATAATTTTAAACTGGCCATGCTTCACATCAGTGGTGAATGGAAGTCAATAAATGCACACTGTCCCACTTTGCCAACCGTCCATGTAAAAGACAAGCATACTTTGCAAAATACCTGCTCTGCCAAGTACCATGCATCAGGGGTTAGACTAACGCATCTCAGTGTGGTGATCCGTGTCACCGCACTGAAATATAAAGTCACACATTATAGTGCCCCCTCAGCTGTCAAGCCATAGCGCTGCTATTTTATAATGTACAGTCATACAAGCTTAAGTGGCAGCACGCAGTGGGCGCTGTTCCTGGCAGGCTTGTGGGCTCTGGTGCAGTTGCAAGAGCTGCACAGTGTTACAATGTAACTCTTAGGACACGCGTGCAGCATTAGTGTTCACTGACGTCAGGATTTCGAAGTCAGCGCCTGTCCCGGCCAATGGCTACAAAGACGTTGTGTTGTTTGAGGCATGCAACTTGAAAGCTTTCATGGGCTGCTGCCTGCACTAAGGGCTGCTGGGGCAACAGCAGTGCAGATGGCATTTTGCACCACGTGGCAGTCTCCCAGCAATGGACTACACCAAACCAGCGGCTCATGTACCTGCTGGCACACTGACACACTGCTGCAGCTGGCACTATGGGAAAGAGCTTGCAGCTGCAGTGCACGCACACGGCATCACGCAACCGGGCCCGACCCCACCGGGCACGCCTGAAACGTGTGTGCGTGTGTGCTCAGGTCACAGCTGAGCCAGAATCAAGCGGCGTGAGGAATCATTGCCACCCTCAAAAGTAAGTGTGCCTAAGTTCAGTATAGTAGTTGCTAATGGCACGATGGCCAGCCTCCATCCAGTGGGGCATCTGTAAGGTGATCTCCCCTCGGCAGCATTTCATCCATGGCTAAAGAATTGGCAGTTCCTCCTTAGAGCTGCAGAGCAAGGCGTATCATAGAAGCCCCTGGTGGACCTCTGCGCACAGACGAGCTGTGCGTGGGGCCTGATGTCGTTGTCAACAACTTCCCCACTCCATGGTCAAAGGCACTCTGCACAGGCAGAAAACATGCCATAGAATGATTTGTATACACTCCCAAGCACACATTCCACTTCACATCATGTTCAAAAAGAAGGATTTTATTTTAACAAGAGCTGTTGCCTTTAGGAGCGCGGTTTCTGTGTGACAATGTTCACCCTGTGTGCCTGGAGCCATACTTTGTACAAATCTTGTTTTACACACATTAACCATAGCTCATGCTTGTAAGAAATAAGTAAAAACAGGGACAATTTCCACAAATGAAGAAATTTAACTCATGCCTTGAAGTCCAATTGACATACAATGACACAGATTTGTGGTATCAGTAATAATAAGAAAATAAATTCTACAGTGCTCGAGGTGTCACCATCATTGGAGCTTTGCAGCACTATAAATAACAGCACACCACCCCACACAATCAACAACAGATAGAAATGAAGAACATAGACCAAATCAATTCATGGGCCTTGCAGATTTCACACTGATCCTTGCAGCAGGGACTTGAACCTACATAGCTATATTACCCGGTGCCTATTTCAGTTTAGTACTCCGTGCCCCATGCATTGGAGGTCAAGTTAAAGGCTGCATTTTATTTTCCATAAACCAGTAGTAGTAATAAATAGCAATAAAAGAAGGCAACATAACTTTACAAAATGTAGGAATGATAAAGGTTAAAAACAATAGTTTTACATGGTAATTATTTAATGTCAAACTAGTGGCTCCAACTGTTCACACTAGTATATAATATAAGTGAAGTACACCCAGTATGGTTTGTGTATGGGTGAGTGACAATTATTTATTTATTTTATTTATTTAAAAAGTTTTATATAGCGCTGGCTAGACCCGAAGGTATCAGAGCGCTTTACATGAGATAGGACATTACATAAGAACATTTTTACATAGTTACATCTGTTATAGTTACAGTTAACAGTAAATGCTAGGGAAAAAAACGAGAGTTTAACAGAATAATAAGATATTAGAGCATAGCATAACCAAGACATACGTCATAGGAGTGGTGGTATATTCGCAAAGATAATGATAAATGAGTCGGGGAGAATCGATAATCTATAGAATTAATTTAATAGAAAGGAATGGAATGTGAAAGAAGAAACAGGTCCACGTAGATGTGATTAGGCTCTGCCTTTAAACTATAAAAGTTATCTAACAGCAATATAGTGCACAGCATGTTCATTTGCAAGAAAGATGAAATATCGAGGCAGACAAACAATGTCACAGAACAGAAATACTGATCTGTCTTCATAGTTAAGGATTCCTGCCTAGTACCATTCCTCAGGCGTAACGCATTTCAGTGTGGTGGTCCCTCCTCTGTATTGCTTGATTCTGCTTGTGAGAAAGTATCACTCATAGTCGTTCAAAGGTCACTCATAATTACTCTGACATTATGAAAATGTCACTCATAGCAATTTTAAACCTTGGCTCTATGAAATACTTGTTAAAAATTAGAATGTACAATCCATGTAATAAGAGCTTATTTATGTAATTTAGCAATTAACTGCGCGTTCAGACAGTATTGCATCTCTCCGTTTTCTCCTTGAAAATGTATTCCATTCTTTCACTCCGTTCGTGCCTCGAAAACGTATTCCATTCTGTAACTCTATACATGCCTCGAAAATGTATTCCATTCTTTCACTCCGTGCATGCCTCGCAAACTTATTCCATTATCTCACTCCATGCCTCGCAAACGTATTCCATGATTTCACTCCGTGCATGCCTCGAAAATGTATTCCATTCTTTCACTCTATGCAAAATGAATTCCATTCTTTCACTCCGTGCATGCGTATATTTTTTTATTTATTTCACGTTTCTTTCTTTGTTCTCCTCGAGATTTGCTTCCTGTCTCTTTATGTGCAGCATTCATTGACTCCTATATTAAATAAACGTGGGTAATGCCGCTGCCCGCGTCCCAAGCAGTGGGACATCAGCAGGGCAGCATGTTAGTGGCCGCCCGTCGGAGCCTTCCCCCCTTGCTGCCTCGCGCGCGAGGCTACGCCCACTAAGGTAGGACCCACCTATAGTTTTGAACTGGAGGCGGGCCACTGGGGGCGGGGGGCGCGGCCGCCCCCTCTAATTAATAGCCTAATCCTCCATTTGCTATCTAGTGAAATCGTGTATCCCCGCACTCAGCCGAGCAGAGATCGACTGCTTCTGTCTGATCTTGCCCGGGCTGAGTTTACTCACCGAAGAGAGCCGAAGAGCAGGGGATACCGGATCCCAAGGGGATACCAGATATTACACAACACCGGACACTTCATTAAGCTAAGTGAACGTGTACTTTAAAAACACTTAGCATTCTTTGTACCGGGACTGAAGAATATCGGATGAATTTTACTTTCACTTTTGAGTGTGAAAAGTGCCCTGAGTAACTTTATTTGTTTTTTGAGACTGGCGCTTAAAAGATGAAAGATATTTCCCTTTCCGGCATTTAATGAGCAAATACATGTTTGTTTAACTAACGGATTTAGTTATAGGTGCTTTAGGTTTATTGCAGAAAAGAGTGTATGTAAAGGTAAGAAATAACGCAAACACCATTTAACAAATTACCAACTAGTTCATACAGAGTTTTTTTCAAACAACCTTCCCTATGAACAGTTCCTCCGCCTACGGAGGAACTGTTCCGAGCTCACTGATTTAAAAAAACAAGACTCCGATTTGGAAGATAAGTTACTAAAATGCAACTATCCAGAACAAATTGTAAGGAGAGGGTTAAAACGGGCAAGGAACAACAACAGAGACGCTCTCTTGGAAAACTGCATTCCCAAAGAACAGGAAACGAGACACATTTGCGTAATCACCTTTAACACCCACTCCTACCAAGTGTCTAAAATTGTGAATAAACATTGGCGAATTCTTAATTGCGGCAGTCTCAATTTTCCAAAACCCATGTTCTCCCACAAGAGAGGCAGGAATCTGAAGGACATCTTGGTTCATACCAGACCGCGAGTGACACCTGGAAGGGACCTTGCCACCACTACCATTCCACCTGTACAGGGTACCTACCCATGCGGTAATTGTAGCACATGCAACCTCACCAAGAGGAGCAGGAACATCACGTTCACGAATGGATCAGTCTGGGAACAAAGAAGATTCACAAACTGCAACAGCAGAAACGTGATATATATGATCACATGTCCATGCAGACTAGAATACGTTGGCATGACGTCAAGACCAGTCAAGATCCGTATCGGCGAACACAAGAGTAATGTTCGCTGCAAAAATGCACCACCAAGATGCCAAGTCACTCCCTGACTATGGCCCACAACGTGGATGATTTGAAGTGGACCATAATTGAGCAACTCCACAATGAGAATGACCTGCTGGAAAAAGAACAACGGTAGGTGTTCCGTCTGGGGACCCACGTGACTGGTCTTAACGACGACATACCTTGGGCCCAACTGTCTTGAGTCTTGAAGTAACATCCTCTGAGGTCTCATTCCTGGAACAACCCCACTCTATAGACGACACTGTCATAATGACCTTTGGAGACTCTACGAATCTACGTAGTAATGACTCCCCGTGTAGGCTAACCTGAAGTGGTATGCCCCCAAGAGTACCACCACACCATGAGTAGTGCGTGCTGTAATGATAAGTCTCCCAGTCTGTGGCTTTTACAACCCCATAAAGTTCTGAGATACACCACTAATTTCTAATAATAGCCTCCCATAGACCTGCAGGAGTAAGCACACTAGAATACCACCCAATCATGAGCCTTTGTACTCTAATATAACATCCCCAGTCTGAGGCATTGGCAACAATATCATATTCCCTCCCACAGGGCTCGATATCAGGATCCATTGTGCATACCGCCCCATGAGACTATGCTCAGCATCTGCCCTACTCTATACGAACTACCCTCATCAAGTGTAAATTCTTTATTTATTTTGTTTTTCCCCCTCTTTACCATCGAGAACCTACAGCCATAAGATGTCACAATACCTTTATTTGAGTTCATTTTAAAAAAAAAAACACTTCTGGTTTTGGAGCTGTAAAAACAGGTTACCGCTCTAGCATACGGCACCCAGTATACAGACGGGCCGATTCACTTCCTTTCAGACTGCCTCAATACCCGGTCAAGCTACTTCCTGCTGGACAAATCTAGCGCTCTAGTGAAAGTGATTAGATATTCACTTCCAGGTGACCACGAACATCTTCACAGGTGCAATCAATTTTTTACCTAATTGCCAACTACCGGCCACATAAATAGAGCCTTCACGCGGACTCATTTACACGACAGAGCCGTGGGATGGCGTTACCTTGGGCGAGGCAGTGTTGACGACTATGTAAGTACGGCATAGCCGTTTAGGGAACCAGAGATATACAGCCATCTATGGATCTCCCTGAAACCGAAAGCAATTGACAAGAAACCTTTTTGTCCCTTTCTTTACTTAACAGAATACAGTGGCAATACCCTTCCTACCCATTCTAGAGGCTCATGGAGTATTGTCTCCTGCATATCTTAGTATGTACCTACCCATGTGTGTTTGTATCATATACTTACCCACTTTCCTTCCAATTACTCTAGTCACTGGCATAGAGTGTGTGCTTTTTGTTTCATGTTTGTGTGTCTTGTTTGTCAGTCACATTGTGGCGCTTTACGTTTGCAGGTTACACGTGTTTGCACATTGGGAGGCGCAATTATATTGCTAATTGTACTTTCTCTTTCAGACTAACATTTTAGGAATACCAATGGGTATTGTATAAAGTGCATGATGTTTTGCATTTTTCACTTTTTGTATATAGCACACAATCACTTTTGATAGCAACATAGTGAGTACTGAAGGGATCAGTTTCAGTCCTGATGAAGAAGCCTTGATGCTTCGAAACATGTTGACTTACTAGGAGTATCCGCACATTACACACAGGACATCTCCGAACCACCATTTTTAACAGGTCCAGCCTCGATGACCTATTAAAGTTTCTTAAGTCCATGAGGCCAGTTCCTTTTTAAATACACTTTTTGCATTCACTCTAGACCCTTCCTCTCACTACCCCTACACAACACATAATACTGTGAGATCAGTGCTCCCGCGTAGTCGCAGGTCGTAGCACA
Source organism: Triturus cristatus (assembly GCF_964204655.1). Lineage (NCBI taxonomy): Eukaryota > Metazoa > Chordata > Amphibia > Caudata > Salamandridae > Triturus > Triturus cristatus. Next base: position 8,803,801 of record NC_140584.1, read on the forward strand.
CCCTGTCCCGCAGCTGGGCTGGAAGACCCCCATGATGAAGCATGACATCAAGGGCCCTTTTGGTGTGTCAGGGGTATTTAAGCAAACACTGTGTGCATCCAATCCAAGATAGGAAACACACTTTCTTGACACAGTGAGACGCTCTATCAAGAGAACCCTCCTTAAAGGTGGATCCTTTTGTTTGATTACAGATTCTTAGAGAGGACGTATCCACCTCCAGTCTCCATGCAGGACACTACCTCTTCACTCCCTAATCTTGTTTTTAGGTCTCGCTGAGCCCAGCCCATGCACTGGCTCGGAGAGACATTTTGTATGTGAGTTTTTTAAGTGCTGCTGGCTGGCCTAGCGCTTGCGTGCATGTGAGCGTGCACGTGCGCAGCCGCCATGCGCTAGGCCAGCCAGCAGCACTCATAAACGCCTTTCTGCGCGCACACAACTCCCGGCCGGGTCACACACCCAATGTTTGTTTTTAGCGCGCACACACAACTCCCGGTCGGGTTACGCGGCCAATGCTTGTTTTTAGCGTGCACAAACAACTCCCAGCCGGGTTGCGTGGCCAATGCTTGTCTTTGAAAGCTACCCGCCGCGACATGTGAGAGCTGGTAAAGAGAATGCCATGACCAGGCACGGGTGGTAGCACAAACAGCGTTCCTGATGTTACTCTGCCGTGAGAAGGATATATCCGCCTTCCTCCAGTCACACCGGAAAAGGTGCCCCAGCTGCAAAGCGAAGCGAACCGTGGAGAAACCCTACCTTGTTTGCCGTGCTTTGAAGTTGTGCCCTCATCTCACCGCTCCTCATTGAGGAGGTGACAAAAAGCAATCCGAAACTCTTCCAGAAGAGGATTCGTGCCTCCAAGACATGCTCCTTAAACAGCCCAAACACCGCAGCGCTCTGGCCAATTAGAGCCGAGCCCCGGCGGCTCCTTACCACTGCCAGCCTCCATTGGATTACTCGGGCTCACAGGGCATTCTTTCAAAAGACTTCCCAGGAAATGGGCTGCACGCTCGGGCCGAGGGTCCTGTAAACGGGCTGAGCGTACTTCTCAGCTCTGCAGCTGAACTTTTTTGATATTACCAAGGATGGTTTTTCGCTCTCCTTTTAAAAGCTAACAACACTAGTGCATTTGTGTGCTAGCCTTTTCACTTTACATAGCAAAACAGGAACAGACGCCTGGCTACCATGATCAAATGATATGCAAACTGTAGAGATTTAAAATTATAATATTATGAAGGTAAGATAGTTCCTGAGAAAGGTGTGGGGCCACAGGAGGGCAGAGGAGCAATTCATGCCCCACGGGCTGTTGGCATATACCCAACGCTGGGATTTTCATCATTTTAAGCCTTGGTAACGCAGTTATGATTATATCTGCAACCAAGACCACTTACTTCTTCCAGAGGGTTACATCACCACACTCAGACCCTAAAAGACCTATGTAGTCTCCCGGACGCTATAGTCAACTACCTTCAGATCGTTGGGGCTGTTCCCCGGACATGTTCACTTCACACGGATATTTATTAAGTTGTCCAACACCTCTGGCTCAGTCAAACACTCCAGACAGGTCCTAGACCACACAATCAGCATCTCAATGCGGACATTCAAGACACCTGGGAGCCCAGCTTGTACACTTGAGACTGTGTGCTTGACAAATTGTCTTTTGATGGATCGCACTGTGAAGACGATGTTCCATCCTCAGGACTGTTCCTTCAGCGGTTTCTGAGATTTCCTAGTAATTTATTCATTATTGCCATGTGTGCAGTGGAATTCAATGCTGATTGCACTGGTATGATTGCTTGGAGAACAGGGTCTTGTAAGGTTTGTCTTGTAAGGTTTGTCTTGTAAGGTTTCCACTCATACTTTGTTGAGGCTGACAACATCAGGTATGGTACTGTTAATGACCAAGTGCACATGTTCCTCAGTGGCTGGGCTTCCTCTTTTTCCTGTGGTATACTATGTTTGGGAGTCTTGATAGGCAGTTGGCATATTAGTTGTTTTAGTCTATCTTCTACAACCAGTTGACATTCCTGCATTATACACTTTGCTGTTTGTAGTCACGAGTGTGGTTCTAACCACAGTGAGTAAACATACAATAGTTGTTCATACATGTACAGGTCAACGGCAGGCATGACCAAACCATTGTGACTGCTACTTTGTCGAACTGGATATTTCTGTTTACTATGTCGATAAGTCCTAGACTAGTATATGCTATGGGCTATGTGGTGACCATCTTTCCATTCTGGACAGTCCAAATATACTGACGTCCACAACAAGCTCACAATTTTATTGAAATCTGAAGTATGTCTTGGTTGTTTCTTCCAGGAGATTTATGTTGGTCTTTTTATCACACCTGAGCGAGTGGAGAGTCTTATTTTGTCTACTAAGTCTGGATCCCCACTGGACCCCTGTCTGGCTATGGTTCTCCATATGGTACCTAGTGCTATTGCAGGCCATTTAGCACCTCTTCTAAACAGAACAGCACAGCACAAAAAACATGCCCAAACTGTTTGGACTACAGGGGAACGCCTCTACAAACATTGAAGTGCCCGCTGAAGTCCGACAAATTAGAAATGGTCTTTTCTATGGTTGAAGGGACAACGTATAGCGTCTTGTTTTCAGATGCCCAGCCAAGGGTCACAATATATTGAAGTCCTAGCTGTGGGGCTAGTTTATTGGGGTAAAACATGGTAACAGGGCCACAACTAAGCGCTATCCAGAGAGGGGGGTGGACTAGGAGCAAATTTAGACAAGCATTGGCATAGCCAATAGGTCTCGCTTTTGGGAACTTATAAGTATTTAGTTATGCAGCACAATATCCTTGGTGCAACAACATCAACTGTTGCATGGCTAAACACTTATAAGGTCCCAAAGGCAAGACCTATTGGCTATGCCAATGCTTGTTTATGTCTCTCTTAGCCAATGTTAGGCCCAGAAATAGGAGATGGCGTTTGTACCTATTTCCCCCTATATCTTCCGTGAATTGCAAGATAGCCAATCTCGGTGAGGAGGCAATAGTCCACCCCAGGACCTCAGATAGGCACCTAAACACCCCCTTTCAGAATTTTGTCAGCACTGGGCAGGCACAGACAGTATGTAAAATAGTACCTTCTATATAGTTGCAGCGCAGACAATGTGGGGATGTAATGAGTCCAGCACGCCATAACCTATGCCTAGTATAATACGCCCGGTGCAGGTATTAAAATTGGATAAGACACTGGCAGGCTGCAATTGCTGCGCTGCGCTGCGCGGAGATTCTAAAGCCTCCACCCAGTCATCCTCCTCCAGTGGACCAAGATCTTGTCGCCATGCCTATCTGGTCCCATGGAGTGTGGTTGGAGTGTTGTTAATAAATGTACAATATATTTTAGTAATTTTGTGATCCCCCAAGTCACCCATGAACACCACGCGGATGGAGGCAGTAATGTCCGTATATAACAGGCGAATAAGGCTAAGCAACCGGAGCCGATATTAAGACGAGAAAGCAGGGCAAAAAGATAAGTCCAACTAAGGGATTCAAAAGCCTTGTTCATATCGGCCAGAAGCAGCGAGGCAGGGGTGTCGAGTTTATCCACCACCGCAATGGCATTATGGACACGTCTAATGTTGTGGCATGTGGCGCGGTTTGGCATAAATCCTGCTTGACCTGGATGAAGCAATTCTGTAATATATGGAACTAACTGGTTGGCAATCACCTTAGCTAGAAGCTTGGCTTCCACGTTAAATAGGAAAATCGGATGGTAGGATGAGAAATGTTCCAGTGGACGACCCGGCTTCAGGTAGACAACGATCTCCACATGCCGCAATCAGGCGGAAGGCAGCGGATTCCCATGAATCATCAACAGCTGTCAAATAAGGTTTTAAAAGTTGCTGGTGATATTTTGGGGAAAACTCACAAGGGTAACCGTTCGGGCGGGGCGCCTTGCCTACTCGCATTTCCAGTAATGCATGTAGGAGTGCGTCTACCGACAGGGGGGCATCCAGCACCTCCCGCATCGTGTATGGCAAAGCACGAGGAGGAAAGTTATCAATAAACTTCTACTTAAGGACGGCAGGTAAAACTGCATGAGGGGCGTAAAGGTCCGCGAAGAACGAGGCGAAGCTCCCAGCAACGGTGAATGAGTCGGTAAGAACAGTCCCATCTGGACCACTTACACTTGAGAGCAGTTGAGGCCGCAGCATCTGTTGACACAACCGGTGCAGTAGAGCTCTAGACTTATCCCCCCACTGATAAATCCAATTATGAGTAGCAAGCATATAGAGTTGGGCTTCGTTCAGGAGCTCGCTGGCGTATGACTGCTGCAATGTCAGCAATTGTCTATGTGCAGCCAGTACGGCTGCATCTCTACTGACACGCTCCAATTCAAGAAGCTGGGCCTCGATCCTGAGCAGTTTATCGTATCGCTGTCTGCGCAGAGCAGTGCCAAAAGCAATATCCGTCCCCCTGAGAGTGGGCTTCATAGCCTCCCACAGGGTCGCCGGCGACTTCGCTGTACCCGTGTTGAGTGATAAATAATGTGCTAAAGAGGTATGCATGTGTGTCCTGTACTTCTCCTCCCGTAAGAGCCACGGTGACAGATGCCACCAAAATCAGGAGCACCTGGGGTCCGGAGAGAGGCGGATAGAGACTGGCGAGTGATCAGATAGTCCCCTGGGAAGAATCGCAGCCTCGATTAGTCTGTGGGTATGTGTCCCTGCGAGAAAAATATACTCTACGCGGGAGAAGGAGTCATGAGCTCTAGAGAAATATGTGTAGGAGTGTGTGTCTGGGTGCATAGTCCTCCATGTGTCCACCCATCCCAAGCTCTGAACCGGAGGAGATAATTTGGAGTCTGGGACCTCTGCAACTCAGGCCATTGTGCGCCATCTATCTTGTGTCGTGGACATAACATCATTCCAGTGACCACCGACTATCGTTAATACAGATGGAAGGTCAGTCCCCAGCGTCATCAACTTTTCTATAAGGGACCATGAGAGTGGGAGAGGAGCATACACACTACCTAGGACAATGGGTTCCCCATAAAGTGTCCCATAAATCATGATAAACCTGCCCTGTGGATCGAACCATGTGCGACTATGAATGAAGGGGACGCTACGAAGTATGAGTATGGATACACCGCAGGAGCCTCTAGTGAAGCCAGCATGGTAGACATGTGTAAAGCCGAACTGTCCCAGACAAGGAGTCTTAGTGCCTGCCAAGTGGGTTTCTTGCAAAAAGAGAACGCCCGCCCTGTGCCGCCTTGCTTGACGCAAAACAGAACCCCACTTAATTTTATCCAGTAAACCATTGACATTCCTGCTAAGAAACCTCAGTTCTCTACTCCCAGCCCCGGCTACATCTTGTGACATAGATACTGATACCATACATCATAAAAGCTAATAAAGTGGATGACATTGACAATTTCACAATACCTGTAAAGAAAGACATAGTGGCAGTAACAAAAGACAAGAAACAAACCAAAGAAATCCCCTTCCCCTCCCAACCCACCCAATACCTCAATAACAATAGAAGTATCTGTTACAATGAGCAACGTACGACCACCCCAACGGGGGCAGAGCACGGTCCCATACCAACGGTTCCCCATAAAACTAACCCCAAAGGAACGTAAGTGGTCCGCAACTGAAATGAGAGGGGCGGTAGAGGACCTCACGTTGGCCCGTAATCAATACCATCAGCATATTAAGCAATCAGATGAAAGTTTTCAAACCCCCAATACTGGTGTTGCATAAATAAAAGAGAAATATGAAAGAAAGCAAATGAATTAGAGTTCACCAGCCAGTCCAGTCCGCATGAGGATGTGTCTTTCATGCTTCAGTCCCCACAGTGCATCGACGAAGCATCCGGAAGAACCCCGGGAGCTGGAGGCACCCTGAGACTTCGAGAGACGTCTCGAGCGTGATCTGAGGTTGGGTTTCCCTTTGGCTTGGGCAGCCACTGCATGGCCTCACCAGAGGACGACTCGGAATCGATACGTGGGGGAGTATGTGGCTTGAGTTTCCGTCGTTCATCCATCCAGGCGAAGACCTCCTCGGGAGTGTCAAAGAAGAGGGTACGTGAGTCGTATATCACCATCAGTCGGGCCGGGAAGAGAAATGCATACTGAAGCTTTAGCTCTCGCAGGCGGGCTTTAGCAGCCGTGAACGACTGCCGGCATTGCTGTACCATTCTTGTATAATCCGGAAAGATAAGAATTTGGTGAGAGCCATGCTGGAGTTTGCCTGTCAGTCTAGCATGTGCGAGGACTGCGTCATGGTCATGAAAGTTAAGGAAACGAGCTATAACTGGCCGAGTTCTAGCCCCCGGTGGAGACTTCTGCACCAGGCCACGGGGTGTGTGTTCTATAATGAAGCATGAAGATAGTGATGAAGGAGAAATCCAACTCTGTATCCACGAGGTGAGAAATTGTTCCATATTATTATCCTCGCAACCTAAGGGAAAGCCGACAAAGCGAAGATTGTTCCGTCTGGCCCTACCCTCAGCATCCTCCGCCCTGAGCGCGAGCCCCTTAGTGATGGATTCCAGTGAAGACACCGTCTTCTGAAGGGAGGCCACTGTATACTCTGTGGTGGAGATCCGGGTTTTGGCCTCCGTTATTCAGTCGACCGCCCTGCATAGGTCTTGGCGGATCAGCATCACATCCGATCCCATCGCTCTGATATTGGCTTCCAGAGTGTCACAGGATTGCATTATAGCTGCCATCAATGCAGCGTTATCTGGACCAGGTGAGTTCTGGCCCGCGGGATCCGTTGATAATGTGCCAGTGGCCACAAAACGATCAAGCGTGCTCATTGTCAGTGAAATTGCTCTCCCTCCCTCGCAGCTCCACCATTAAGTGAGGCCTTCTCCTGAGCCCCTGCACTCTTGAGTGTTGGTGTTCGAGGACCTCCCAAAAACCAAAGGAAATGATGGACGGAGTGTTGAACATTGCAAGCACTCACCCCCAGTCAACTGATCTGGGTTTAATCCATCACCGTTCTTTAGCCCACTCAGTCACCCCAGTTCTGACATGGCCATATGCAAATCAGTCTGACCCTGTGCCTCATGGGAACAGTCCAGCCCGAACTGCCAAGCCATGTCTTCCCTGGACCAGAAACAAGCTTCCTAGGACCGGTTTCTGGCATTTCAGCCGTCTTCAGCCAGGCTTGCTTGAATCCAGTGGCAAAGTGAGCAAGGGACTCACGTCTGAGCATACCCTGCCAACTTATGGAGAACAAAGCAAAAACCAAAGGAAATGATGGACGGAGTGTTGAACATTGCAAGCACTCACCCCCAGTCAACTGATCTGGGTTTAATCCATCACCGTTCTTTAGCCCACTCTGTCACCCCAGTTCTGACATGGCCATATGCAAATCAGTCTGACCCTGTGCCTCATGGGAACAGTCCAGCCCGAACTGCCAAGCCATGTCTTCCCTGGACCGGAAACAAGCTTCCTAGGACCGGTTTCTGGCATTTCAGCCGTCTTCAGCCAGGCTTGCTTGAATCCAGTGGCAAAGTGAGCAAGGGACTCACGTCTGAGCATACCCTGCCAACTTATGGCGAACAAAGCAAAAACCAAAGGAAATGATGGACGGAGTGTTGAACATTGCAAGCACTCACCCCAGTCAACTGATCTGGGTTTAATCCATCACCGTTCTTTAGCCCACTCTGTCACCCCAGTTCTGACATGGCCATATGCAAATCAGTCTGACCCTGTGCCTCATGGGAACAGTCCAGCCCGAACTGCCAAGCCATGTCTTCCCTGGACCGGAAACAAGCTTCCTAGGACCGGTTTCTGGCATTTCAGCCGTCTTCAGCCAGGCTTGCTTGAATCCAGTGGCAAAGTGAGCAAGGGACTCACGTCTGAGCATACCCTGCCAACTTATGGCGAACAAAGCAAAAACCAAAGGAAATGATGGACGGAGTGTTGAACAATGCAAGCACTCACCCCCAGTCAACTGATCTGGGTTTAATCCATCACCGTTCTTTAGCCCACTCTGTCACCCCAGTTCTGACATGGCCATATGCAAATCAGTCTGACCCTGTGCCTCATGGGAACAGTCCAGCCCGAACTGCCAAGCCATGTCTTCCCTGGACCGGAAACAAGCTTCCTAGGACCGGTTTCTGGCATTTCAGCCGTCTTCAGCCAGGCTTGCTTGAATCCAGTGGCAAAGTGAGCAAGGGACTCACGTCTGAGCATACCCTGCCAACTTATGGCGAACAAAGCAAAAACAAAAGGAAATGATGGACGGAGTGTTGAACATTGCAACCACTCACCCCCAGTCAACTGATCTGGGTTTAATCCATCACCGTTCTTTAGCCCACTCTGTCACCCCAGTTCTGACATGGCCATATGCAAATCAGTCTGACCCTGTGCCTCATGGGAACAGTCCAGCCCAAACTGCCAAGCCATGTCTTCCCTGGACCGGAAACAAGCTTCCTAGGACCGGTTTCTGGCATTTCAGCCGTCTTCACCCAGGCTTGCTTGAATCCAGTGGCAAAGTGAGCAAGGGACTCACGTCTGAGCATACCCTGCCAACTTATGGCGAACAAAGCAAGGTTTCACCTGCGCCTCATCCCTGGTGGTCCAGTGGACCTTTGTCTCTATTCTCTCGCTCCACTTTTTCTTTCTATTTTAACTTGTTTTTCCCCTCACTTCTATCTACCCCCCTTCACTCTCCTTCTGGGTCTTTCCTCTGTTTTCTGTCGTTTTCCCCTCATTTCAAGCTCCCCCTTCACTCTCCTTCTGTGTCTTTCCTCCGTTTTTCACTCATTTTTTATCCTCATCTCAATCTCCCCCTTTCACTCTCCTTCTGTTTCCTCTGTGTCTTTCATCCAATCTTTCTTGCACTTTTGCTGCCTTATTTGCACTTTTCTCTCTCTTTTTGCCTTTTGCCTTTTTCAGCCTGTTTTTCCCCACCGCTGCTGCCCCCGTGGCCCCGCCCCCCAGCACGACCAGAGTGACCGGCCCACTCCAGCTCCCCTCCCAGCTGTCCAGCCCTTCCCGACCCCTACTTAATGGCGGCCGCTGCGGGGACAGGCGAGCAAGACCACTGACTCATTGTCAGTGAAATTGCTCTCCCTCTCTTGCATCTCCACCATTAAGTGAGGCCTTCCCCCGAGCCCTTGCACTCTCAAGTGTTAGTGTTCGAAACCCTCCTCCACCCGCAGGTTTCACCTGCGCCTCATCCCTGGTGGTCCAGAGGACCTCTCTCTCCATTCTCTCGCTCCGCTTTTTCTCTCCTTTTTCACTTGTTTTTTTCCCTCACTTCTATCTCCCCCTTCACTCTCCTTCTGGGTCTTTCCTCCGTTTTCTGTCCTTTTCCCCTCATTTTAAGCTCCCCCTTCACTCTGCTTCTGTGTCTTTCCTCTGTTTTTCACTTGTTTTTTACCCTCATCTCAATCTACCCTTTTCACTCTCCTTCTGTGTTCTCTGCGTCTTTCTTCCACTCTTTCTTGCACTTTTGCTGCGTTATTTGCACATTTCGCTATCTTTTTGCTGTTTTCCTTTTGCCTTTTTCAGCCCATTTTTCCCTGCGGCTGCTGCCCCCACGGCCCTTCCCCCCCAGCTTGACCAGTGCGACCGGCCCTATCCAGCTCCCCTCCCCACTCCCGCCTCCCAGCTGTCCAGCCCTCCCTGACCCCTACTTAATGGTGGCCACTGCGCGGCCCAGCGGCACTCCATGCTCTCAACCCAGGCGGCAACAACAACTGCAAGCTAGCATCACCAGCCGACACCCACGGACCCTTCAGCTGTAACTGCTGCCGGCACACCTGCAGCACCACCAAGACCATGGACCCAGCGCAACCCGCCCACAAGAACACAATGAACCGAAGACTCTGCAATGCATCCTCCTCAGCGTCCGATCCCTCCACAAACACGGCACCGAAATCTGGGACGTCCTCAACAGCACCACCCCAGACTTACTATTCTTTACCGAAACCTGGACCAACACCACCTCAGGACCGGATATCGCCATCGCCATTCCCCAAGGATACAAGATCTGCAGGAAGGACTGCCCCACCCTCCCAGGAGAAGGAATCGCCATTGTCTACAAATCCACCCTCCGCCTGAGCACACTCCCCGACGAGCCCACAGACCTGATGGAACACCTTCACTTCAAGATACTGGCCAGCCCTACCTCCACCCTCCGAGGAACCCTCATCTACCGACCCCCTGGACCCCGCGGACTTTTTGCCAACTCCATCATGGACATCATCTCCCCACATGCCTTTGCGTCCACCAACTACACCCTACTGGGAGACCTCAACTTCCACCTCAACAACCAACTGGACCCCAGCACCACATCCCTCCTGGACAACCTCCACAACATTGGACTCCGCCATATCGTGCCCGAACCCACGCACTCAGCAGGACACACCCTCGACTCCCTCTTCACAACAGGAAATTACATCACCTTCAGCCACACCACCGAATTCCCATGGACTGACCATCGATGCTTCCACTTCACCTTCAGAACACCCACCATCCACAGACACCAGCACCTTCTACCACGAAGAAACTGGACCAGAATCACTAGCTAACATCATCACTTAGCAACTCCACCCCAACCATTGCGGAAAACAACGACCCCAATACCACAGCCCGAAACCTGCACAGATGGGTCTCCGACAGCGCCAATACCATAGCCTCCCTCAAGAAAAACAACAACACCCATGCCAAGAAAGCTAGATGGTTCACCACTGAACTTCGAGAGTCCAGACGCACTTGCCGCCACCTCGAAAAGGCCTGGAGGAACACCAAATCCACAAAAGCCCACAACAAATTCAGAACTGCCACTAACGCTCACCACCAACTCATCAGAAAAACGAGGAAAAAAACGATTGAAGACAGAATCTCCACTCATGCACACAACAGCAAAGAACTCTTCAACATCATCAAGGAGTTCACCCAACCCACCAGCGAGTCAACCGACATCCTTCCCTCACAAGAACTTTGCGACAAACTCAGCACCTTTTTCCACCACAAAATCAAGAGCATCTACAACATATTCGACGAAGACAACCAACACACTGAACCCTCATCAACCATCCCCGACACCCTGAAGCCAGTGATCGACAACTGGACAGCCCTCACCACCGAAGACACAGTGAAGACGATGAAGTCAATCCACTTCGGGCCCCCATGGACCCCTGCCCTACCACATTTTCAACAGAGCTGCCAACACCATCGCACTCATGCTCTGCCACACCATCAACCGCTCCCTGGCAACTGCCTCGTTCCCCAACGACTGGAAACACGCTGAGATCAACCCCCTCCTGAAGAAACCCTCGGCGGACCCCACCGACCTCAAAAACTACAGACCCATCTCCCTGCTCCCGTTCTCAGCTAAAGTCATTGAGAAAGCCATCAACAGCTAACTCGCCACATTCATCGAAGAGCACAACATCCTCGACTCCTCCCATTCCGGCTGCAGAAAAAATCACAGTACGGAAACCACCCTCCTTGCCGCAACAAACGACATCCGCACCTTACTGGACAAAGGAGAAACAGCAGCTCTCATCCTCCTCGACTTCTCAGCGGCGTTCGACACAGTCTCTCACCGCACCCTAATACGCAGACTCCACAACTCAGGGATCCAAGACAAGGCCCTCGACTGGATCCGCTCCTTCCTCTCTGGCAGAACGCAGCGGGTCAGACTCCCCACTTTCCTCTCGGACCCTACACTTACCACCGGCGGAGTCCCCCAGGGGTCCTCCCTCAGCCCTATGCTTTTCAACATCTACATGGCTCCGCTCGCCCCCATCGTCAGAACCTACGGACTCAACATTGTGTCATACGCAGACGGCACCCAACTCATCCTCTCCCTATCCAACAAACCCAACACCGCCAGACACAACTTTCGAGAAGGCATGGAAGCCGTGGCCAAATGGATGAAAAACAGCTGCCCACAACTGAACACCAACAAAATGGAAGTACTCATCATGGGCCCAAACCCCGACACCTGGAACAACACCTGGCAGCCCCCCGCCCTCAGAAGACCGCCCGCCCACCCCCACGGACCACGCACGCACGCAACCTAGGAATCATCCTGGACTCAGAGCTGAAAATGGCCCGCCAGATCAACTCCTTCTCATCCTCCTGCTATCACACCCTTCGCCTCCTAAGTAAGACCTTCAAATGGATCCCCCTTGAACACAGAAAGGCCGTCACTCACGTCCTGGTCACCAGCAGGCTCGACTACGGCAACACACTCTATGCCGGAATAAACAAAAAATTCAACCGCAAGCTACAGAACATCCAAAACGCCGCCGCAAGGCTGGTCCTCAACCTGCCAAGACACTGCCACATCTCCCAGCACCTGCTCACACTCCACTGGCTCCACATCGAAGCTAGAGTCACCTTCAAGATGCTAACCCACGCTCACAATGCCCTTCACGACACCGGACCAGCATACCTGAACAGCCGACTCAAATTCCACGTACCCCTAAGGACCCTACGATCACCCCAGCTCTCCTACGCCATGGTCCCCCACACCAGAAAAACCAGATTGGGAGGCCGCTCCTTCTCCTTCCACACGGCCAGAGCCTGGAACAACCTTCCACTCCACCTCAGACAGACAACATCGCTCTCCATCTTCGCAAGAAACCTCAAAACCTGGCTCTTCGACAGACCCCCTCCTTGATGGACTGGAACCTGTGACCCCCCCCCCAGCGCCTTGAGACCCGTACGGGTGAATAGTCGTGCTTAACAAACACCTTATTGATTGATTGTTTGGCACTCTGCAACTTGTCGCGAGTCATATTGAGGGGCAGACGATATCTGTGGGAGTCAACCAAGGTGCTTCCACACTGCAGCGCAGCGGCCTCGTAGCAAAGGCAGGAGAGATAGAGAGCTACCCCACTGTAGCTAGTTAGTCCCAGGCCGGCAGAGAGGCAGGTGAGGAGTCAACCTGCACACAAGCCGCACCGGGACCTGGCCCGGCCGCTTCTGCATCCCACACCATACAGGGGGAGGGGGGATTTTGGGCAAGGTCCCTGCTGGGTATCTGCAGAACGACAGTCACCTAGAAGCCTAGTGTAGGTGGAACAGTCCGCTCTGCCATCCCCTCTGCCCATCAATGCTATGAGGGAGTCTCCAGGCTCCAAGGCAACACACCACTCCCAACGGTTAGGTGTATATAGGGAGGGGGGCCTTCAGTATCAATGCAAGCCGGATGGTTATCTCCACCCCCAATCCAATGCACCAGGACTGGAATGCATTACTCTCAACCCACACCGGCAGCAGTCCACTCACGTGCCCCGGCCAAAATATGCGGGGGCGCGGGTCCCTTGCTGGATCCTCACAAGGTGCAGCGTGGATCTGCAATATGTGCCACCATCCCCACTACCCCACAGTGCTAGGGGGGCTCCAATTCCCAAATAGAACCATCTGCCTTGGCAGTAATGCACACAAGGGGGGCCTTAATTTCAGGGCAGACAAGCAGCACACCTTGCGCTCAATCCAGCGTGTCAGCAACCAGGATAACCACAGCCTCATCATCCACCAGAGGATCCGGGGGGGAAACTCCCTGGGGATTACAATCAGGCACGGACGTGGCAAAGGTAGGAGGTTCCAGGAAGCATCGCGATCAGGATGGCAGCCAGGAGCCCCCAAGGTGAATCCAGGGCTGGAAAGTGGAACACACACTAACCTTTGGAGAGCCCCTCCTCAGCCGCGAGGAGCCACATCACTCAGGCCCGAGTTGCCGTAACTGTCGGGCTGACCGTTGCAGGTGCAACGCCCGCCAGCAATGGTATTTTCCAATGCTAATTTGGGAGAGCCGCTCAGCTATGGCTCAAAACCGGGCCGCGCAGTCTCCCCAGTCCATTCGCAGCTAGGGGAGGAGACAGGCAAAAGCCCCTGCCGTCTTCAGGACCCCAGGCCGGCAAGGCGCATTGGTCTAGCTTCGGGGAGCACTCGAGCACAAGCCCCTAGCCTCTCCCTGCACACCGCACGGGCCAGCCATGTGGTGCAGCAGCCCCAACACACTCTCCCAGTGACGGCGTCGTAGCGGTGTATCCGTTGGCTCCACGTCAGCCACCTGCACAGAGTTCTCACAAGCCCAACGGCGCGTCACAGGGAATTGCAACTGCCTGATGTTGGAGAAGCTGGGGCACGAAGTAGCAAGGGTCTTAGCACCACACCCCGGAGCAATCCCGTCCACTGGTTCCACCGCTGTCAATCCAGCCCCCGGGCATCACCGCAGCACACCGGGCACAAATACGTACAAAGCGGGAGGACTGAGGGGAATAATACAGGCCGATATGAAGGATAAAGGGCAGGATTTATTGGCGGGCCTCTGGAGCTCGTCTTAAAGCGCGTCCGCCATGTTGGACCACTTGGCCACGCCCAATACAGATATTTTTATGTTTTAGAGTTCGTGCTAATTAGGATCCAAATATCTGTTCTGTGAATTCAAATAACGTTCCTAAGAAAATGATGTCTGCAACAAACTGTTCAACTGTCCAGTTCTATGTTGCTGAATGTACATATTGATCTAAAAGGTAATTCTGATTAACATGGAGATACCTATTCAAAATTGCACTTATGAAACCTAGTGAGTAATACTTCCTTTTATTTTTCTTATGCCATATAACAAGCGCTACATCTGCCTTCCGGTGACAACGGAGCCTGGCTGGTCCTGGTGGCGGATCGTGGCAGTGTTCTTTTTCTCTCTCTCTCTCTCGTCCCAAATCCCCTTGCCTCTTGCAACACCTGCCAGGGCTCCTGTTCCTTCAGTAGCGCCGAGAGTTGTCGGAGGTGGGTTGAGGACTTATCATCGCCCCTGCAGACGATCCTGTATTTCAGGTGAGTGGCTGGAAACTCATCTCACAAGTAAACAGAAGTGATGATAGCAGGAAACAAAATGTGATCAGAGGAGGTAGAACATTTGTGCAGAATAGAGCTTCTGGTCAGAAAATTAGTTGTTACAGATGTGGCTCACCTTTACATGTTTCGTCTTTTAAGAATTGTTGAGCTGTTATTCAATAATGCAGACAATGTGGAAAAATGGGCCATTTTGCAAGAGTCTGTAGAGGTGCAAAAAGAAAAAATATCAGATGTGTGTTGAGTGAACCTGATGGTCTTGACAATGAAGATATTACCAATCAAGAATATGTTGTGTGGTAAGAGACAGTGAGAGACAAAACTCAACACTAATTGTTGACCCAGATTTTGATGTTATGATTGAAGGTGTTCAAATTAAACCCCTAGTGGATATAGGAGCATGCATCACCATTGTATCACAAGAGAAATATTTTAGACTTTGGAAAAAGAAAGAGTTATTGCCACCTGATGTACTTACTGTGGCATTTGAAGGAAGCAAAATTGAGTTGCTTGTATATTTGTGGGCCACAATCGGTGTTCTGGGAGAAGTTATTAAGGGAAAAGTCTACGTTGCAAAAAAAGGTAGCAATGTTCTCGTTGTGATACACCAGGCTGAATTTGTTTCAACCATAAAACCTGGTTTTGAATAAACCTGTTTTCATAGATAAAAAAGATATCAACACATTGACTAGCACCAGTATGGCGAATAAGTGTAAACAAAAGTTTGTGAAAGAATTTCAACACCTGTTGGGCAAGGTAACTGATTTCCAACACATTGTTAAAGTGAAAGAAAGTGTTAGTCCAGTAATGTGCAAATTGCACAATGTTCCACTCAGTGTCAGAGAGGATTTGCCTAAACATTTGAAGGGTTTATGTGATCAAGGTATCATTGAAAAATTTGATGCAACTTTGTGGATTTTATCTATTTTTCTTCCAACAAAAAGGTCCGGGGCGTTGAGAATGTGTGTTGATTTAAGAAGCTTGAACAATGCCATCTGGGTTGACAACTTTCCTTGGCCAAGGACTGAAGATTTGATATACAAAGTAGGGTTTTCCAATGGGATCACAAAATTGGATCTCAAAGCTGCATATCATCAGGTGGAGTTGAATTCTCAATCTCGCCATCTCACGGCTTTTGTGACTCCTGATGGTGTTTTTCAATTTTTCTGACTACCTTTTGGTTTCGCTTCAGCGGCTGCCATTTTTCAGAGACTTATGACTGAAATGTTTCACAATAACCCTCAAGTAGTAGTTTTCAAAGACGATATACTAATTTTTTCAAGAACAGAAGCAAAACATGACAAGGTTCTTGATGAGGTGTTTAGTATTCTAAAGAAAAGAGGTGTAACTTTATAAAAGACAAGTGCACTTTCAAAGCAAAAGAAATAGAGTATTTAGGACATATCATCTCAGAACATGGCATTAAACCTAGACCTGGTTTAGTCAAAAGTATTGTTGAGGCACCGGCACCACAAAATAGGGAACAACTCATGTCATTTCTAAGTATGTGGGAATTCAATGCTAAGCTTATGAAGGACTTTGCCAAAACAACTGAATGCTTCAGGGAATTATTAAAGAAAAGAGCTACATTCTCGTGGTCTGAGGAGTGTGAAAAGGGATTTCAAGCAATTAAAGATCACATAGTTAAAGCCCCTGCTTTGCAACCCTTTGTGGAAGGTAGACAAACTGTTGTCACTGTGGATGCATGCCAGTATGGTTTGGGGGCAGTACTTTACCTATGTGAGGAAAATAAAGAACACACAGTAGGATTTGCATCAAGAACGCTAGGTCCTGTAGAATGAAAGTATTCTGTCATAGAGAAAGAACTGTTAGCATGCATGTGGAACATAGAGAAATTCAAGCAATATATTTGGGGTAGATCTTATGTTTTGAAGACAGATCATCAACCGTTAGTTGATATCTTGTCCAGAAGAAAAGTTAAGCGTACTACTGCTCACTTAGCAAGGTTGTCTGCCAAGCTCCTGGAATATCCTTTTACAGTAGAATATATTCCAGGCAGAAAAAAACTTAGGGCAGATTGTCTGTCCAGATTATCAATTGCAGATACAGATGTACAAGATTGGGAAATGGAAATTGAAGAATGTTTTGTGGCCTGCATTAGTCAAAGCAGTCATTCTTTTTCTAAAGACAGATGGATAACTGCAGTGAACAATGATGCCACTGTAAAAGAAGTCATGTCCTTGATTTAGAAGAGTTGGCCCAAAGAAGAGAATCTTTCACCAGAGTTAAAAATGTATTGGGAAATGTATGATGAATTATCAGTTGAGGGTGGTAAGGTAGTAAGTGGAGACAAACTAGTCCCACCTGAGTTTTTATGGCAGAAAATAATTTCTTCAACCCATCTGGGTCATTTAGGTTCCACCATCACAAAAAGGAAGATCGGAACTGATTTTTGGTGGCCAAAAATGGAAAATCAGATTGATGAGTTAGTACGACAGTGCGTGTGATGCAACTCTAATGATAACATTTTGGTTTTGGACGGGGTGGTTGAGTCTCTTGTTTCTCTGCCTTAAAGGGTTTGGCAGAAGTTAGGGATGGATTTTTTAGGTCAGTTCCATGATCTACCTCCAAATATGAGATATTTCCTGGTTTTGGTAGATCATCTGTCTAGGTGGGTTAAATTGGAGCTTTTAGCTTGTCGACTTCAAAGAGTGGGATCAATTGTCTGAACAAAACATTCCTTAGAGAAGGTTTTCCAGAGGAGAGTTTGACTAGCAAGAAATGAACCACTTTTTACACACTTATGGAATTAAGCATATTAGAACTCCTCTCTATCACCCACAAAGTAATGGCAAGGTGAAGCAGTTTAACAAAGTAGTTGTGGAATGTGTGCAAGCAGCCTACAGGACTAAGGTATGTGTTCTTCAAGCTTTAAAAGACTTGGTGTGGTCATACCTCACAACACCACATGTTGCTATAACTATCAGGCCATTTGAGCTTACGAGGGGTAAGAGAGCTTCCACACAGTTGTATCCATTTTGGATGGTTTAGGCTTTCCATGAAGGGTGGAATATGAAGCATGTATGGGAGTTAGTGAACAGAAAGTCAAGCGATGTCAGTAAGAAGGATTGTGAATCTATAACTTGCAGAGAGGCACATAAATTAAAGATCAGGATTAGGTTTGAGTTAAAAATCCAATTTCGGCAAAGAAAGGTCTTTCTAAATTTATGGAGCCTCAACAGGTTATTGAAATAAATAGGAATGCAGTGAAACTGTGCAATGGGAACTAGTGGAGCACTTCTCGTGTAGCACAGGATCCCTGTGTTCGTCCCAAGATTGTTGATGTGTCTGGGGATGATTGGCAGGAAATTTATGCCTCCACAAATGATCGTGGTGTTGTAAACTGGAGAGGCACAAGAGTTAGTGTTAGACCCATCAAACTACGTGATTATGTCTAATGCTCTCTTAGAGCTTCATCGGTACAAAGGGGTTACGTTTAAAGTCTTAAAGATTTATATGCATGTATTTTACTATTTATTTCATTGATTGTGTTTCATTGCAGTCCTTACAATCTTTGAGGAAACAGTGTTTAGTTTGCTTTCAACTGCTTCCTTCCCTTAATGGAAATATGTATATCAGTAACTCTTTTGTCTAAAGGGAGGAGGTGTGGTGATGCCAGTAGAATGTCTCAAAAGGTGATGTAATCTAGAATGTAATGTACTGGCATGAGTTATCCGCTGCAGCATCTTGCGAGTGACAGTTGCTGCCTGTGCCTCTGGCTCTACAGGACGACTCTCTGTACTACCACATTAAATACCTATGAAGGTTAACTTGACTCTTGGTGTCTTTTCTGTACCAACCCACATATCCTCATTTTCTTAGGTGCCAGCAGAGCTAGGGTCCAAAATCCACAGCTAGGCACATTGCAAAAAAGGGTCAGTTTTCACTGGAAAAATTTGATGTGTCCATGTTGTGTTTTGGGCCGTGTCCTGCTGCAGGAATTAGGCCTCGCCACACAAGTGAGGTACTATTTTTATCGGGAAACTTTGGGGAAGGCTGGGGGAGTGGACATTTGTGAATCTGCACAGATCTCCAGAACTTTCCATCACAGAAATGTGAGGAAAATGTGTTTTTAACTAAGAGTGAGGTTTGCAAGAGATTCTGGGTAACAGAACCTGGTGAGAGGCACATAAGTCACCCGATGTCTATTTTTAAAAAATTTACTGGTTTACTAGGTTTACTTAGGTGCCAGCTATGCTAGGGCCCAAAATCCACAGCTGGGCACATTGCCCAAAAAACTCAGTGCCCCAGTGGGCTTTTTGCAGCCCTGGGGGGGGGGATATCAGGGGCTTTTTCCCTGATATGCCCCCAAGGGAAGCATAAAAACTATGGTTATTTTTTTTGGGGGGTGGGGGCATTGGTATACCCATTCTGGGCAGCCACCACCCTACATATAAAAAATCCAGCATAATCCCTGCCGCCTAGTGGGCTCTCTGCCCCGCAAAGGGGGGAAATCAGGGGCTATTGCCCCTATCTGCCTCCTGAGGGGGCAGATATTCTATGGCAATTTTGGGGGGCGTGGGAGTATTGTCATGCCCATTCTGGGCAGCACCCTCCCCTGAGCTTTAATAAAAAATAATCCCTGGTGCCTAGTGGGCTGTCTGCCGCCCTCCAGGGGGGGAGGAAACGGGTTTATTGCCCCATTTGGCTCCCAGGAGGGGCATAAAGACTCTGCCAATTTTTTTGGGGTGGGGGTATTGGCATGCCCATTCTGGGCAGCTGCCACCCCTACTTATATATAAAAAAAATATTCCCTGGTGTCTAGTGGACTTTCTGCCCCCCAGAGGCAGATCAGGGGCTACTGTCCCCATCTGCCTTCGGGGGGAGAAAAGACTATGGCATTTGTTTAGTAGGTGGGGGCGTAGGCATGCTCATTCTGGGCAACCCCTACCCCTGAACTTTGGGGGATAAATCCCTGGTGTCTAGGGTGCTTTCTGCCTCCCTGGGGGTGCAGATAAGAGGCTATTGCCCCCATCTGCCTCTCGGGGCAGAAACACTGTGGCAATTTTATTTTGGTGTGGGGGCATTGGGAGGCCGATTCTGGGCAGACTCAACCCATAGTAATAAATTGTAAAAAAATAATTCCCTGGTGCCTAGTGGGTTTTCTGCCATCTGTGGGCAGATCAGGGGCTATTGCCCCATCTGCCTCCTGCGGGAGCAGAAAGACTTTTGCATTTTTTGTGGGGGAATGGTGGGGACATTGGTATGCACATTCTGGGCAGTCCCTACCCCTAACCTAAAAGAAAACATTTACTGGCATCAAGGGTGCTGTCAGGCCCCCATGGGGGCAGATTGGGGGCTACTACCTCCATCTGCCACCCATGGGGGAAAAAAAGACTGGATATACCACTTTTTATGGGGAGAGCAAAGGCCCTTGCCCAAGGGGCCCCTCCCCCTCTCTGGGGTCTAGTGGGTGGATCCCTTCTTAGGGATCACGCTCCTGGGACAATCCCCAAGCAGGGCTCCACTAGGAAAGGGCACCATTGGAAAGGGGAGATTCTCCCCTTTCTAACGATACCTCTCCCATGTACTTTGGTGCTTGGGGGCTGAGATAGCCCCACAAGCACCAAAACAATGAAACTGAAAATAAGCTTCAGTTTAATTTTCAATGTAATGACGTCAGCGCACCATCAATCAATCAATCAATCAATCAATCAATCAATCAATCCATTTGTAGAGTGCACTACTTACCCGTGAGGGTCTCAAGGCGCTAGGGGGGTGGGGGTGCTGCTACTGCTCGAACAGGTTTTTGTGGCGAAGTGAGAGAACGATCTGCCTCTGGCGGTCGTTTGACCGATGTGGGGGACAGTGGCGAGGGTGAGGTCAGCGGAGCGAAGCTGGCGGTTTGGGTGTAGAAGGTGAGTCGTTCGTTGAGGTACGCTGGTCCAGTGTTGTGGAGAGTCTTGTGAGCATAGGTGAGGAGCTTCAAGGTGATCCTCTTGTTGATGGGGAGCCAGTGCGGGTCTTTCAGGTGGGATGTGATGTGACTGTGGCGAGGGATGTCGAGGATGAGGCGTGCAGAGGCGTTCTGTGTGCGTTGTAGTCGTTTCTGAAGTTTGGCTGAGGTTCCTGCGTAGAGGGCGTTGCCATAGTCCAGTCTGCTGCTGACGAGGGCCTGGGTGACTGTCCTTCTAGTACCGGTGGGGATCCAACGGTAGATCTTGCGGAGCATGCGGAGGGTGTTGAAGCAGAAGGAGGAGACGGCGTTCACTTGTTGGGTCATTGACAATGCGGAGTCCAGGATGACTCCCAGGTTGCGTGCGTGGTTGGTGCGTGTCGGTGCAGCTCCCAGTGCGGCTGGCCACCATGAGTCGTCCCAGGCGGAGGTGGTCAACCCGATGATGAGGACCTCGGTCTTGTCCGAGTTCAGTTTCAGGTGGCTGTTCATCATCCATTCGGCGATGGCCTTCATTCCTTCGTGGAGGTTGGATTTGGCGGTGGTGGGGGCCTTGGTGAGAGAGAGGATCAGCTGGGTGTCGTTGGCGTATCAGACAATGTTGAGGTTGTGCGATCTGGCGATGTTGGCGAGCGGTGCCATGTAGATGTTAAAGAGTGTCGGGCTGAGGGACGATCCATGGGGTATGCCGCAGATGATCTTGGTGTCTTTAGAGCGGAATGGGGGGAGGCAAACGCTCTGGGTTCTGCTGGTGAGGAAGGAGGTTGTCCAGTCCAGTGCTTTGTCACAGATCCCTGCATTGTGGAGGCGTGAGCGGAGGGTGTGATGGCAGACAGTGTCGAAGGTGGCCGAGAGGTCCAGGAGGATGAGGACCGCCGTTTCTCCATTGTCCATCATGGCCCTGATATCGTCGGTGGCAGCAATGAGGGCTGTTTCGGTGATGTGGTTGCTTCGGAATCCGGATTGGGACGGGTCCAGGATGTTGTTCTGTTCGAGGAAGGAGGTCAGTTGCCTGTTGACGATCTTCTCGATGACTTTCGCTGGGAACGGGAGGAGGGAGATGGGCCAGAAGTTCTTGAGGTCCTTAGGGTCTGCCTTGCGTTTCTTGAGTATGGCGTTGATCTCGGCGTGCTTCCAGCTCTCCGGGAAGGTGGCAGTCTCGAAGGAGCTGTTGATGATCTTGCGGAGATGGGGTGCGATGGTGGAGCTAGCTTTGTTGAAGATGTGGTGCGGGCAGGGGTCAGATCGTGAGATGAGTGGAGGGTGTTCATGATTTTGATGGTGTCTTCGTCGTTGACATGAGTCCAGGAAAGCAGGGGGTCAATGTGGCTGGGGGGCGGTGAGTCTGAGGAGTCTGTGTCTGTCAGGGGGTCTGGTTGCTGAAGCTGTCGTGGATGTCTGCGATCTTGTGGTGGAAGAAGGTGGCTAGGGAGTCGCAGAGGTCTTGTGATGGCGGGATGTCGTTGGTGTTGGAGCTGGGGTTGGAGAGTTCCTTCACGATGTTGAAGAGCTCTTTGTTGTTGTATACGTTGTTGTCAATGCGTTTGTTTGAAGGAGGTCCTTTTGGCGGTTCGGATGAGTTGGTGGTGTCTGCGGATGGCGCTCTTGTAGGCTGTGTTGCTGTCCGGTGTCTGATCGTGGTGCCACTTCTTCTCGAGTCTGCGGCAGGCCCGCTTGAATGCCTGGAGGTCGGCGGTGAACCAGATGGCTTTTCTGTCGGTGGGTCTGTTCGAGGGTTTCTTGATCGGGGTGTTGGCACAGTCTTTGATCCATTGCCTGAGGTTGATGGCAGCGAAGTCGGTGTCGGTAGCGTCCTTCTGTGGGTTGCGGGCGAGGGAGGTGACTAGCTGGTGACTTTGCTCCAGCTGCGGTGGGGTGCCTGATGTGTGCGGTGGTGCGTGGTAGGCTTCTTGAAGGTGAAGTGGATGCAGTGGTGGTCGGTCCAGTGGAGTTCGGGGGTGTGGTTGAAGGTGACCTGGTTACTGGCTGAGAAGATGGGGTCGAGCATGTGTCCGGCGGAGTGGGTGGGAGTCGTGACGAGTTGTTTGAGACCGAGGTTGGCGAGGTTGGCGAGCAGGGTGGTGGAGTTGTTGTCATTGGTGTTCTCGAGGTGGAAGTTCAGGTCTCCGAGGAGAATGTAGTCCGTGGACGCAAGGACGTGCGTGCTGGCGAAGTCGGTGATGGAGTCGCTGAACTGCGGCCGGTCTGTAGATGAGCGTATCTATAAGGGTGGTGTTGGGGTCGGTGTGGTTCTGGAAGTGCAGGTGTTCGGCGGTGATGAGCGTGTTGTGTGTGTGATCATCATTACATTGAAGAGAAAAAAAGCCTCGGGAGGTTGGGAAAGCTCTTCCCCACCTCCCGAGGCAAAAATAAAAAAAAGGAAATCCCTCCGCTGTCTGCAGCAGAGGAATTTTGTGAGCCTGTCCACATGACGGAATGGTTTCGTCATGAGCACAAGAGCACTGGTGCATGAGCACCGAAGAGGTTAAGGGTCAGAAGTATATCTCTGCCCCTTCACTGAGAATAACTCCCACAATAGAGAGCCCCAGTGCTGGTGTGCTATCCTCATTTTGCAAGCCATCTCAAAGGCTGCATCCAATTTGCGAATATCATCAGCATCACTAAACTTTGGGGGAATCCCTTTGGAGATCTAAGGGTAAAAGGTTGCATCATTTTAGGTCGAGCCAAGCGCAGCGCACATGCACTGCTCTATGAAAACGACCTCTTGGAATCACTCTGGACTTTTCACACGCTAGTGTGTGTGTTTTTTGTGTGCATTTTTTCTATTGGGCAAAGGCGGGTGCATGTCTCACCTTTCCCAGGGAATGTATCCGCCCACGGCCTACAGCTTGCGGTTACGAGCAGGGGCGCCATCTGTTCGGGGTCATGTCACCATCTGTTTTTAATTAGCGCGTTTGCCACTTCTCTCGCGCGCCATTCTTTGCTTTCTTTTTGGTTTCCATGTTTTGACTAGCTCTCTGCGTACGTTAGTCCGCCTCTTAAACCGTGGTGGCCACTTCAGTAGGCCTCGCGCTGCAGGGAACATTTTAATAATATTCATTGCGCCGGCACTCATCTAAGTATTGCGGCCGCACACATTTGTTTTATTCGTTGTCCATTCCTGCATGTGTGGATCGGGAGTCTCAGAGCAATGCACCGGTTAAGTTTAGACTGAGGAGTCTGTTTCCTTTTATGTATTTACTAACAATCATAGTTAGTAAATACATAAAAGGAAACTGACTCCTAAGTAAAACATAAGCGGAATCATAAGTAAACACATAGTTAAACTATGTCTGCTCACTGAGAGATGCAATTGTGTGGAGCTCACTGCTTCTTGCACCACAGTGACCGTAATGATGATGTCTCCTTTGCCCCCCACCCCCGATGGCTGAGTGAATCACGTGGGTTTGTTTTTTAACTCGGGCCTGAAATTGGGCACCAGTTACAGGTTGGGCCGGAAGTCCAAGTCGACCAAAAGCGGAGGCTCTCGCTGCTTAGTATAATTTGAAAGTTTATAAGGCTGCCTAATAAAAATATATTTTTAGACGACTTAGCGTGCCGCACGTTCATGATCACATTTATTCTGAGTTGCCACAATGCAGTGTCTGCTCACTGTGCTACTTCGTTTTGAGCGTTTTTCAAACGCACTCATTCCATTTGGAGTACTGGGGTGAGTCATTATGGTGACGGTCTGCCCTGTTTGAAAACAACAAACTACTTGGTCCTCGCAAGGGTGTCATTGCTAATTTTTTTATGTTACCCTCATCTTAATTGCTTGAAAAGAAAATTTGCATGCCAGAAAGTTAAAACTGCATTACCGCCGATTGCAATAGTTGGAGCTAGCATTTAAAAATGTAACATCAAAATGACACATGGTTTTACAAAAAAATATTTCACCAGCTATCACAGAAAGAAGTGCTGCAAACCATGCGTGATAATTGCTAAGAGTAAGACCACAAGAGGATTGATGCTCACAGATTTGCGGTGATCTTTGGCTCCGGAAGCGATGGCATTCCATTCTGGTGCTACTAAATGCTACAACGAACGTCATATGTCAGTCGCGAGCCGCGGAACATATTTTAGTCAATCTTTTTCCCAGATGAATAGAATTTGTGAGAGCTTGGCCACTGTATTCAGGTTGCCTGGATTCACCTGCTTTATTGTCAAACCTCTGGCTTGAAGAACTGCAAGTTCAGAGTATTTAGAATATATTGATGCTGAGTGAAACACTCTGTTACTTTTTTAGATGTTTCCTGAGCAGCACCACCTCAGCATCACTAAGTCCAAGCACAGCACCACCTCAGCACCAGTGCAGCACTAACACAGCACCAGTGCAGCACCACCTAACTACCAACGCAGCATTACTTATGCATCAGTGCAGTACCACCACCTCAGCACCAGTACACCATAAACTCGGTGCCAGCACAGCATCACTGAACAACACCTCAGTATCGTTCAGCACTACCTGAGCACCACCTCTGCACAGGCACACAATCCCCTCAGCACTACGTCAGTTTAATTCAGCATGACCTCACCATCAGTGCAGCACCAGTGCAGCACCACCTCAGCACCACCTCCTTACCAGCACAGCACAACCTCACTACCAGTGCAGCGCCATCACTTCAGCACCAGCGCAGAATCTCCTCGGCATCACTCAACACCATCACAGCACCACCTTCGCATCAGTGCACCACCACCAGCGAAGCACCAACTCAGCGCCAGCGCAGCCCCACCACAGCATCAGCACAGCACCAACACAGCACCACTTCAGCATTAACACAACACTAGTGCAGCATCACCTTTGCACAGCACCACCAAAGCATCACTCAGCACCATCTCAGCATCACTCAGCACCACCTCTGAACAAGCACAGTACCACCTAAGCACCATGTCAGTATAACTCAGCATCACCTGAGCATCAACACAGCATTACCTCAGCAATAGGACAAACAAACTAGAAGACATTCTATATGTTATTATTATTTTTTTAGGGTCGTTTAGTTGTACATAATGTCTACTTGGTTATGTATAAGTTAACAAAAATGCTTATAACACTTAATTATGACTTTTCAACATGCTGCACAGCGGCCACACTGCTCTATAACATAGCTTAAAGACATTGGTAAAGCCTTTACCTCTGGCAAAACACTTATAAGGTCCCAGAGGCAAGACCTATTGTCTATGCCAATGCTTGTTCTCTATTACAGTTGCTGCCACCATTATTTTTGGGCTTTGAGCACATCTTGACCCTTCTCTCTTCAAAGGCTAGTCTCCTTTCCTCGTGTTCATGCTTTTTCTCCTGAAGTGAGTGGAGGTCAAGTTCATCCTCAAGGCTTCCTACAACCTTTCCAGTAGGGGGTCTGGTAGAGCGACTTATTTTGCTTCCCACTGGTGAAGGAGGTCTGGGGAAGGGTGCAGAGTTTTGTTCCTCACTTTCTTCCTTCATCACCATTCACCGGGCATCATCATCAACCTCTTCTCGGTCTTCTTTTGAGGAATGGCACTTCCTCTATAATTTCTCTGTCTCGTAGAAGCTGAGATCCTTCGCATGGTCCTCCTTTTTGGCTGTTGTTCTATAGTCAATGCACCAAGCTTTGCACAAAACTCTTAAATCACTGATCTTTTTAAGAGATTCTTGTCAGCTTCCATTGTGCCTAACCTTTTACCTGAAAGTTGGGACCTTTTTAAAACTTAAAAAAACCCTTTAAAATGTTTTCCGAGTCTTTTAAGACATTTGTACTTTATTGTTGGAGCGGGGCTCTACACAGGGCCCTGAAATGACTGTAAAAAATGTTACAAAAACATTTCTAAAAAAATGTTTTTGAGTCTAAAGCCAATAGTGGATTCTTGTGCAAAAAATCATACTTATTACTAAGTAGTACTGCGAAACAAAAGTTCAGGATCCCACTGCTGCAACACCAATGTAGAAAAGTGAAGAATTATCTAGTGATGCTGGTTAGGCCTCACTATGTAATACTCTCACAGTACCCCAATGATGGCCCTTGGATTCACAATAATAAATCCTTAGCTCAGTCCTGGTAGTGTGGCAAAGAGAAACCAGACTGTACTAGAGGAACATGTGCTAAGCATTTAAGAGTACTAATATAAACGACTCAAAGGAAAACCGAAACCAATTAAAATAAATAAGGCAGAGTTATATTTTAATTAAGGCACCAAAATGAATACAATTCGATGAGTATAACTGGAGTTATGGACTTTGGAATCAAAAAAATCAATACTACAGCAAAACCTTATCATTGCAGTCAATGGGGAAAAGCAAGATTGACAATCGGTCACTTGCAGGTCGAGTTACATGGAACACATGGGATGATGCAGGTCCTAGGAACAAGCCAAAACAGTCAGTTTAATTTTACCTGGCCCGAGAGGCCTGGGCACAGAGTTGTCCTGGATGTACTTGTTGATGAATCAGGAGCCACGTAAGTGCTGGGTTTACTGCTTAGATGGTGCTCAGGATAAAACTAATGCAAAAGGTCGCCAAAGGGACACTGCTGGGGTCAGTGATACGTGCTGTGGAGTTCCCTCGCGTTGCAGCATTGGGCAAAGTTGATAGTAACCAGACTGGTCACCAACAAGCCTTGGTATAGGTAAGGTCAGCTTGATGAATACAGGCCCCAGCTAGGCCCGCAGGACACAAGGGTTCGCTCTCCTGCAATGGAATCTACAAGGAAGTTGGCACGGAAACTGCAAAGTACAAAGACAAAGTTTATTAACCCTTAAGGGTGGTCCTACAATCCATACAACACCCTTCGGTATTGCATAGAGTAGCACAAAGAACTTGCGTACACGGTCCCCTTTTATACACAACAGAGGGGCTCATAAGTGGGTGGATACATCATGAGGCAGACATCTTTACCTTTTATGGACATTTTCGATACAGAACCAATACGTGGGCGGAGTAACCAATTTCCTGAGCCCGCGAAAACATGGTCAAGCGAGGTTTAACTGATAACAGATGTGGTCAAATCTGGGCACGCGCCAGACGGACAAAGGAGCTATTTATAGACTGTTACTAGGCAGATTACAAGAGCAACTGACGAGAAGGTAGGACTCTTCTCGTGTACCGCACGTGGAAACATGACAATACAAAATGGAGTCCGGACATTAGACAACATAAGAAGAGAAACCCGCTCCGAGTAGAGGGGAGTTCATGTCTTTAGTGAATGCTTAATCACATCGTTGTTTCAATTTTCAACAGACGACCCTTTCAGCATTTACTGAAGACATCCGGTTTATAAAAATAATCATCGTATATGTCAATTTTCATCATTTCTTCTATTTCTTTAGTCAAATGTTTCTGGTAAGTGACATTGGCAATAGCTTTCTTATCAGGAATACAGAGTGACACACATAGGGAACAGAGTAAAGGACCACATTGGATACAAATGCAACAGGAAAACAAAATTGCTACGATAATACAGAGACCAGTTAAAACCTTCCATCCCCATGTGGTGATCAATGCCCAAAACCATCCAGAAAAGGTCCAAGAGCCATTTTCTGTATGGATTTCAGCTGCAATTTTATGTAATTTGTTAATAGCATTATAAACTGATGGCGTGTGGTCAGGAATAAACACACAACAACTACTTCCGATAATTTTACATGCTCCACCTCGGTCAGCTAACATAACATCTAACACCATACGATTCTGCAATGCAACAATTCTAGTAATTTGTAATTCTTC
The DNA here is from genome assembly GCF_964204655.1 of Triturus cristatus. NCBI lineage: Eukaryota > Metazoa > Chordata > Amphibia > Caudata > Salamandridae > Triturus > Triturus cristatus. The sequence continues at coordinate 8,832,221 of NC_140584.1, forward strand.
TGTAAGATTCCCAAGAGCAGCAGCGGTTTGATTTGTCACAGCCTCTACAACTCTTGTTAACCTTCGAACTTTCCTACTATTTAGGGCAGCTCCAACAAAGAAGAACAATCCTAAATTAAAATCAATATACTGCTGCAGACTGGTATCGGTCTGATCGACGTCATCAATGGATAGAGTACGCTTATACCTATTTACAGTCACATTATTCAACAACTTCAAATCTTTATGATAAGATGCAGGTGCCAAGAATACAGGAGGCAATAAGAATGCTACATAACATACCCCAGACCAACCCGCTGGCAAACGATAATAACCCTTATTCCCACATACGAAGTATGTATTATGGGATGCTAAGAAGGTACTGTTATTCAACCCATCAATATTCAGGATGGTGACACAATCGCTAACACCAACAGGAATATAGCCCACACTCTGGACGCACAGGTCCGCTTGAGCCTGTGCCACTTGAATCACAAATCGGTCCTTCCCCACAGTGTCTCTAGTGTTCGTGAAAATATAGGGAATCGATTCATTGTCTGGTCGATACTCTTCCCATTCCCAAATTGTCCCATTCGCTTGTGGATAACCATCTTTATCTTGATGACATTCCCTATTAAGTCTGAAGAGCAACCGTCCCACTGTAGGTTTCCGTGTGGCAAAAAGCAAAGTGTACCATGCTCTACAAGAGCCATTATGAGAAAAAGGAAGAGGTATGAACGGAGTTCCTCCTTTCTTCTGGTGAGCTGGCATCATGCCACATATCCAACAGTTCGTAGCATTCGTGGCGACATGGGTATGATGCAACATCTGGATGAAAGTGTTATTCAAGTAAGACTGGCGATGCTTCAACTCTTGATACGGAAGGGTATAAAAATAGTGCTCCTCGGGCACTGGAGTAGTCAAAACAAGCAACTCTCGAGCAGGAGTCACATCCTCCACAAACCATGTGGTTATCCCAACAATAGCTACTGTAAGAATAAAACCTGTTGCACAAAGGATTTTCTTTTTCTCCATTTTAGAATGAAAAATCAATATCTTCCTGAAACTAAAAGGTTGTCAGAACTCTTCCCCTTAGGCAGTGGTTGATTTCTTCACCAGCGGGCCAAGACGGGTGTCACTACACTAATGCAAGGCTGATCCCCCCCCCCTTGCCACATCGGCTCTCCGTTTCACTAACCTAAGGGCCGTTCTGACAACTTGTCCTGATACTGAAGAATTCACTTCCTTGGTCTGAGATGATATCGTCTTCCTCCAGGAATCACGTGGTCCGGAAAGAGCTCCTCAGTGTCGTTCGGTTCCACAGCACGGCCTTTCTCTGCAGTCAAAATTTCTCGATGGTCAGTCAATACAGCAGGCTCCACCAATCCGGGCGGCACTTTGCGACAGTGCAGGGAATGGATCCAATTCTTTCGGTTGGAAACCCGCACAGCCATCCTAGTTGCAAGTAGGACTTGCTCAGGACCAACCCATCTCGGCTCCAAGCTGTTCGTCCTTTCAAAAATCTTCAACATAACATAGTCTCCAGGTCGGAGACTATGTCCTTCGCCTGTGGACCGATCAGGGAGCGCCTCTCGGACCTGTTGATGAATAGAAACCAAGTTATCCGTTAACTGTGCCAGATAATCATTCATCATTACACAAGGTACATCATACACAGCCTTAGGCCTTGGTGGACCCCAAATATTCATTGGGCGTCCGAAAACAATCTCGTAAGGCGTAAGACCGGTTCGAGAATGTGGTATCGATCTAATTGACAATAATGCCAGCGGTAAAGCATCTGGCCAAGTCAAAGAAGTCGAAGCTTGGATCTTAGCGATCTTGAGCTTCAGCGTACCATTATACTTCTCGACCAGTCCTGCAGACTGAGGGTGAAACACTGCATGAAACTTCTGGGTGATGCCTAGACCCTTCAGGACATACTTTATAACATCCGCTATAAAGTGGGGTCCATTATCACTCCACAGCAGTCTACAAACGCCATATCGAGGGAAAAACTCCTTCAATAGCATCTTGGCTGTAGTCATTGCAGTATTATCTTTCGTAGGGTATGCCTCAACCCATTTACTGAAGGCACAAACCACTACTAGAACATACTTCAAATTGTTACAGCGATCAAGCTGGATGTAATCCATCTGCAAAACCTCAAAGGGTGCAGTAGGTGTCACAAATCCTCCTGCTGGAGTTCCAGTACCCTTTCCTGGGTTATACCTCAGACAAATCATACAGGTCTGCACTACCCTCTTTGCCGTGCTAGCAATCTCTGGATGCTCCCAGACTTGAGTAAGCAATTTTACAATTGCGGAAGCTCCAACATGTGCTAGCCCATGTGCCATCTGAACCATAGGTTGTACAAAAGCTGTGGGTAACTTCCATCTATCCATCTGCTTATTTCTCCAACAACCCTCATCATCCAATTCTCCATCATTGGACCATTGCTCCCGTTCTTTATCAGAAGCGGTCCTCTGTATTTCCAGCACTTCTCTCTTTGCATCGTGCCATCTTTCTACCTGCGACTTCACTACATACATGGCAGTAGCACCGGGCTGCATTGCAGTCTCCCGTGCCACCCGGTCTGCCAAAGCATTCCCTTCTCCAACCTTATCAACCACTTTCTTATGGGCGCTACATTTAATTATAGCAATCTTCTTCGGATATGTCAATGCAGTCAAAAGGTTGTGAACTAACTCTCCATGCATTATCTGTACTCCATGCGACGTTAGAAACCCTCTCTCCTTCCAGAGTAGGCCGAAATCGTGCGCTACTCCGAAGGCATAGCGACTATCTGTATAAACATTCACACACAATCCTGTACTGAGCTCACATGCTCGTGTTAATGCTATAAGTTCCGCTGCTTGAGCTGATTTCTGTGGTATGCGTGCTGTCTCCACTATTGTTTGCAGTGTGGTAATTGCATACGCTGCTGAAGTCGTACCATCTGGTAGCTTTAGGCATGATCCGTCCACCCACAATTCTCCATCTACATCTGGAAAGGGCGTATCTTGGAGATCAATACGACCCTTTGTCTGTTCCTCAGTCACAAGAATACAATCATGTGCTTTTCGTGCTTCAGGCTGAGTTTCCGGGAACGGCAACAATGTAGCCGGATTTAACGTTACACACCTCTTTAACGTAATATGAGGAGCCAAAAGCGTCAACTCATATCCCGTTAAACGTGCACTGGTCAAATGCTGCGTCTTCGTTTGATTAAGCAGGGCATCAACAGCATGGGGGACTAATACCAACAGTTTGTGAGATAACACAATTCCCTCGCTTTGGCGTATTGACACAGCTGTCGCCGCAACCGAGCGAAAACAACCAGGCAACGCTCGGGCAACAGGATCAAGTACAGCCGAAAAATATGCGCAAGGGCGCTGCTTGTCGCCGTGCATCTGCACTAAAACTGATAATGCACATCCATCTTTCTCATGCACATACAGCGAAAAGGGTTTTGTATAATCAGGGGTCCCTAACACTGGTGCTGAACAAAGGGCCTGTCGCAATTGCTGGAAGGCAATGTCACACTCATTTGACCAGGGAAGAGGAATAGGTGTGTCTTTTGTCAAAAGGGCTAATAATGGCTTGGCTATGTGTGAAAACCCTAATATCCATTGCCTACAAAAAGAAACAAGACCCAAAAATGCACGCACGTCCTTCTGTGTGGACGGCACTGGCGTGTCCAAAATTGCTTGAATACGATCTGGTGTGAGTGCACGCCCCTCCTTAGACAAAAGGTGACCCAAATAAGTCACCTTTGATCTACAAAATTGCAATTTCTTCCTCGATACTTTGTGATTGTGAAATGCCAAAAAGGACAGCAAGGATAACGTACTCTTCTCACACAGCTCAGGAGTGTCAGCCGCCAACAAGATGTCATCGACATATTGTATAAGGGCGACACCCTCGGGCAAAACAAAGGAGTCCAATTGCCTTTTTAATGCTTGACTGTAAATGCTAGGCCTTTCTGTGTAGCCCTGAGGGACTCTACAAAATCGATAAGACCTATTATTCAGAGTGAAACCAAAAAGGTATCGGCTATCAGGATGAATAGGGATCGAAAAGAAGGCATTTTTCAAATCAATAACCGAAAACGTGGTCGCCGTTGGCGGGACCAAAGTGAGCAACGTCGTGATATCAGAAACCACTGGATACTGCGGTATCACGATCTTGTTCACTTCCCTCAAATCAATGATAAACCGATAAACTCTGGCATCCGTATCTTTCTTCAAGATGGGTAAAATCGGACTGTTACAGATGTTGTAGGGAACTTCCTCCACTACTCCCACCTTAATCAAATCCTGCACAATCTGTATGAGGGCCTCCTCCCCCTCCTGGGAAATACAATACTGAGGGAGGCGTGGTAACACCGCCCCCTCCTGGACACTAATATGGACAGGCGGAATCACCATCTGACCTACATCAGTATCCGAAATGGCCCACAAAGTACGAGGGAGAGAAGCTAGCACAGCGTCCTCTGTTACCACACACATCCGTTCTGTCAAAGGGTGATTATCGTTTAATATCACACGTACTCCAGCGGGGGAGCAACGGATCGTAGCTCTGAAGTGCTTGAGCATATCCAGATCCATAATGTTGTCAGGCGTGTTCGGGGCAAGCAAAAACGGACAGGGCGCAGAAAAAGGATCAACCTGGAATGCAAGGGGTCAAGAAAGAGGGCTTCGAGAGAGTGTACCATCAAACCCTACCGATGTAACCATTAAGCCAGATGGGGGAGCCCTCGGAACCAATTGTTTAGACAGCGCACTACGAGTCGCTCCCGTATCTACTAGGAACCGATCAGTAGAACCCAAAACCTTCGCTGAGACATAAGGACCCTTCTGATCAACCGGCACTTCAACTGATTCTAACCCCCATCCAACGCATTCCTATGCATGCTGCGAATCATGGTACCCAGAGCGGTCCGTCCCTGACACTTGATACTGGTGCTGTCGGTCAAAGACATTAGGTCTATCTCGTTGCTGCACGGTAGGTTCAAACCGAGCACGATCATTAGAACTCCCTCTGAGATTCGGGAAACCCCCTCTACCTCTCGGTGTACCTTGATTATGCCCCTGACGAGATGCATACAACGCCGGACAATCTCTGGCCCAATGACCCGATTGTTTACAATACGCACATTGATTCCTATTTAAATCTGAGCGACCTGAAGGCGGACCATAGAATCCTCCCCTACCTCTATTAACACCCCGACGGGGCGGACCATACACTTGCGCTAACATCACCTTAGTTTTCAAATCTTTCGATTTCTTCTCCTCCTGCCCCTTCGCTTCTTGTTCCTGACGCTCATAATACTGAGCTATAGTCAGGAGGGATGTCGGAGACGCGGTGGACCAAGAACTTTCACTCGCTTTTAAACGAGCTGCTATTTCCGGTAATAAATTCGCTACATATTTATCGGCAAAAAGGTGTCGACCCGTATCATCCGTAAGTGACTGACCACTAAAATCATGAAATGTCTCCTCAAAACGCGTAAAGAAATCTGCAACTGATTCATCAGCTTTCTGTTTACACGAGGCTAACATGTTCCAGTCAATCTTTTTAGGGGGAATAATTGTTTTCAACTTGGTCAAAATAGCAGCGGGGAGATCTAAGATAATCTGAGGCGGTTTCTGCGCGGGCTTCCTCTCCTTATCCTCATCCTCAATCTCAGACCACCGAGCCTTAAAAGCGGCTTGATCATCCACCTTCCGTACAGATCGCCACATATCCGGTGGTAAAATAAGCCCAAAGAACAGATCTATATCTGCTAGGGTCATAGTACAAGAATTCAAGGCCCCTTCGACTTCTTCGTAAAAGGCCGCTGGATTCTTGCGGGGATCAGGCAATGCATTCTTTAATGCCATAACATCAGCCCTATGCCAGGGAGTATAAACCCAATTGTACACAAAATATCCCTTAGCATCGGCAGAAGTAATATCCGCACTAGTTCCCGCTCCTTTAGGAGGAACATACAAAGGTGCCGCCTCTCGCATGGGTTTAGCATGCACTAGTTCGCCCTTATCTGACTGGGAGGAAGACAGCTGCTGGTCGTCCGCCTGCACGGTCAAGCTCTCCTCCTCCTTCTTCCGGCGCGCTTCGTCCCGCAGTCGAAGCATCTCATCCCGTAGCACAAACAGACGTCGGACCGCATCAGGCACCTGAGAGGGAGAGAAAGTACCATTACGTAGTGCTCTAGAATCCGACACTATCTCCTGCGGCTCAAAAGCATCAGAATATTTTCGAAAGGCAGCAACCACTTCATCAGAGAAAACGGCAGCAAAATACAATTTCTCCCTATCCTGCCATCCTGCCAGAATCGGTAATAACTCTGCAGAAGACAGCTTATTTGAAACTGCGCAATAAGAAATTTTCCGAAGCTCACTCGAGCGCTCAAGAGATAACATGGATCGCGTGCCTATCCTATCTTTACCCGATCCGGAATCCTGGACTGTCGGAGCAGACGCACCTACATAAGGTGGCAGGGAACGATCTAATAGGAAAAAATCATCATCAAGATTAGTAAGGACAGGATAAAGAGGCTGCCGAACAGCATATTGACCCGACACTTGCAGCCTACGCTCTTTCTCTTGTCTCTCCGTCTGTTCTCTTTCCTCCCGACGCTTCGCTTCCTGCGCTCGCACATGATCATTCTTCCGTTGCTCTTTATCAAACAGCACTTTCTCACGTTTCTCTCGCTCACGCACTTCCTTCACCCATAATCGCACACACTCGAACATATCTTGACGAGCACGTCGTTTACACATACACTGTTCCACATACTCAATCTTACGCATATCAAACGAGCCATACAAAGGCCATCGTAACTCAGGATCCTTTTTGGTGTATTTCCTCCACACTGTGCTGTACATTATAGAGGAAAGACCATGCTTCACATACATATCCCTATTAGGAGTCCCCTCTGGGGGGGCTGGAGCAGATTCCTCGAGGTTTAACCGGTTTCCAAAGCAGCAGCACCACTTACGGAGTGCGCTAAAAGCAGGCATGCTCAAAAATAATGCAAAATATGCAGTATTATCAGAAAAATGGCACTTAAACTTTGCGCCGTTCAAATTTACACAGCTCCGGAGAAATATCTCCACATTACCTGCCTATATGTGTTGCAACGCATATATTCTCACAGCAATCAATACAAGATATGACCGGTCATCACAAATCAAACTCAAATAGCCAACCCAGGCTTCAAAAACTCGGAGCAAGTACCGTACAACGGTTCTTACCAATCAAGAGTGTCCAGATTCCAACTGCCAAGCTCCAAAATTCGCCCAAACGGCTGTCACGGCAGAACCGACAGAAGAGGTCTCAGTCGAGGACCGGCGCCACCCAGATGGTCAGTTCGGAAGGGAAGGAAGAAAACCTCGGGATACCAGGACTAAAGTGCCTCTGGCAGTGATCACATCCCCGGCCAAATTCCTCACCTTCGTCACGACCAGTCCTTCGAGCATCCGCGTCGCCGATGAGCCCCACGTGACGGGCGCCAATTGATGAATACAGGCCCCAGCTAGGCCCGCAGGACACAAGGGTTCGCTCTCCTGCAATGGAATCTACAAGGAAGTTGGCACGGAAACTGCAAAGTACAAAGACAAAGTTTATTAACCCTTAAGGGTGGTCCTACAATCCATACAACACCCTTCGGTATTGCATAGAGTAGCACAAAGAACTTGCGTACACGGTCCCCTTTTATACACAACAGAGGGGCTCATAAGTGGGTGGATACATCATGAGGCAGACATCTTTACCTTTTATGGACATTTTCGATACAGAACCAATACGTGGGCGGAGTAACCAATTTCCTGAGCCCGCGAAAACATGGTCAAGCGAGGTTTAACTGATAACAGATGTGGTCAAATCTGGGCATGCGCAAGACGGACAAAGGAGCTATTTATAGACTGTTACTAGGCAGATTACAAGAGCAACTGACGAGAAGGTAGGACTCTTCTCGTGTACCGCATGTGGAAACATGACAATACAAAATGGAGTCCGGACATTAGACAACATAAGAAGAGAAACCCGCTCCGAGTAGAGGGGAGTTCATGTCTTTAGTGAATGCTTAATCACATCGTTGTTTCAATTTTCAACAAGCTAGATTATGTTTCGACATCAGGAAGTCTGGGGAAAAACAGTAGCCCCCTGAAACTTGCTGGAGGTCAGGACTACGTTTCCCACAATGGAGTGGACCATCTACTTTGGGCGACCCCCTGGAGGGTCTGAAGGACTGTGATTCTTTGGTTCCGGGAGTGTGGTTTTACCTGTAGACTGCAGGGAACTAGTGCCACTCTTCCGAGTGAGTCTGGTGTTGCCTCTGGCTCTCAAAGGAGTCCCTCTGTCTCTGGTCTGTGGAAGCGAGTCTTTTGTACGAGACGGGTAGCAGTTGTGAAGTTGCAGGGTCGTTGCTACAGGTGCTGAAGTCACAGACTTGGGTCTCTTCTTTGTCCTTGGTGGCAAATATTCACATATCTGAGGTTCTGGTGCTAGGTGAGCCCCATAAGTACTAGATTTATGAGTGTTAGGAGTATGGATGTGCTGGAGCGGGTAATTGTTTTTCTTTTTGAATACCCACTTCATTTTCGTAGGTTTATATTAAAACGAACAATAATTAATCATAATAATTAATGGTTTGATGTATGGTGCCTAATCAACCTTATTAACAGAAAGAATACACGTGAGAATGCATTTGCATGGCCAAATAATATGTGAACTAAGCCTGTATGCATATTAATATGATAAACGTTGCTTGTGTGATGTTATTGTGATTTGCGCTTAAATAAACAAGTATTAACGGCTTTAAATGTTGCAAATTGCTAGAGAAATGCACGCGCATAAGGGTATTAGTAAGGGGATAACACTGTTTTAATAATTTCAATGTATTAATTACGTTTTTGTGTTTTCTTTGCGTAAGTTGACCATTTGGGCCTGCCATAATATGGCCGCCGACTGAATCTGACTGTATTGAGTGACATCAGTAAGGAGAGAGGAGAAGTGCGCCTGCGCAAACTTCAGCAGCCGTGCCCTGCCGGTGAACTGTCATCACTGTGCCCAACAAGGCCACTCCAGGCAGAATGCCAACTCTCCAGAAAAATGATACAAAGACCATGGACTAATAAATTCCCATACCTTGTCCGATTGAAACTTTTTCCGTATGGGAAATTCATCGAATGTTGCCCGATGCACCAAGATGTCATCCAATGAACCAATCAAAAACTCTAAAAATTGTATTTGTTACTTTTGGAATGTAAATTTTGGTATAAATAATAGTAGACTAGAGAGGTAAGAGGTTCATCGTGACGTCGTCATTTCCAGTATCCTGATGTTATGCTGACGGAGAGGACGGTGACTCTGCATGATAGAACAGAACTTTGACGATTTGACTGAGGACCAGACTCTGACCTAGAAAACGACAAGTAGCCAGAATAGGTAAATATGACAAAAGATGAAATTGAATTATTAAGATTTAACCTGCATTGAATTAGATACAATTTTAATTGAATTAATGTGTCGGGTTGTTATTTCATTGAAATGTATTATTGAATAAAATTTAGAGTGTTAAGGTATCAGTAAACTAAACTCAACTAAATGATTTATCGACCTTTGATGGAAGAGATGCTAGGGTGATTCAGGAAAAGTGGTACTTCCATCAAGAAAGCAGTTGGTTTGGAAACAATGTCCCTTTGTTAGGTGAGGATAGTTTGATAGAAAAAATGTTGGTGTTATGGGCCCCACCAGCGTATGATGTGTATGTGTGTGTGTGACTGAGAAATCATTCTGTCCGTGGAAATAGAGGGGAATTGAGGAACCCGAACTGCACCAGTTTTCTGGTAGCTAGAGATGGTTTTTATTGTTTTGGTTTAATGATTTTGCTTGTATATAGCTTATTGATTATTGATTGGTATTGATATGTGTACTAACACTATATGTTGAAGTCGTATTGAGTTCTATGTAGTTTGTACGGCTTCTGGGACGTAGGAAGTCGGTGACAGTTACGTAGTAGGGCAGAGGAAAGCGCTGCTCTCGGGAAAGGCGGAATTGTTGGCCCTGTAGGTACACAGGGGAAAACGTGTAGCAATTGAAGTTGCACGGCGCATTGTCTAGGTTCGATTTGGTGACATCGTCGTGTGTTACCATTAGAAAACATTTTCTGAGTGAGAGAAGTGTGTATGATAGCGAAGGTTACCTGTGAAGTTCTGGTCTTAGGTACGAGGGATCCTATTGGCATTCCGATAACGCTTATCACTAGAAAGGTAATAGGTACTCTCTGAGCTTGTTAGAAGGACAGGGCAGAGGTAAGCGCTGCTTTGTTAACGTATGTCATTATTCTGTAGTAGGACAGATTGTTCGCTGTTCTCGGGAAAGACAGGATTCTGTGTGAATGTACTACTTTTTCATGAGTGAAAGTGCGTGAATGAAAAGGCATTCCGGTTAATTGCGAAACTCTGGTTTTATTTCTCAGGAGCATTGCGTCTCCAACTATGTGTCTTAATTCTGGAGAAACAGTTAATTGATGCTTGATAGAAGGGTGAAGTAGAGGGATGTGCTACTTTATCAACGGAAGTAACGATTCCGTAGTGGGGCAGAGGTAAGCGCTGCTCTCGAGAAAGACGGAATTCTCGTGAGAAAGGTCTATTGCTATTCTTTGGTTAGCGAAGCGGACAATGGAGATGTTTATAGGTTGTAACTAACAGAATTGTGGAAATTGAAACAAAGTCTACCGAGTAGTTTTGTAAAGGAGGGGTAGACAAGAGACAGGAGTCAGGAGCAGGAGCTGCTGCAGCGACTGCTGACGTCAGAAAGACCGCACCAAGATATCATCCAATGAACCAATCAAAAACTCTAAAAATTGTATTTGTTACATCTGGAATGTAAATTTTGGTATAAATAATAGTAGACTAGAGAGGTAAGAGGTTCGTCGTGACGTCGTCATTTCCAGTATCCTGATGTTATGCTGACGGAGAGGACGGTGACTCTGCATGATAGAACAGAACTTTGACGATTTGACTGAGGACCAGACTCTGACTTAGAAAACGACAATTAGCCAGAATAGGTAAATATGACAAAAGATGAAATTTAATTATTAAGATTTAACCTGCATTGAATTAGATAACATTTTAATTGAATTAATGTGTCGGGTTGTTATTTCATTGAAATGTATTATTAAATAAAATTTAGATTGTTAAGGTATCATTAAACTAAACTCAACTAAATGATTTATCGACCTTTGATGGAAGAGATGCTAGGGTGATTCAGGAAAAGTGGTACTTCCATCAAGAAAGCAGTTGGTTCGGAAACAATGTCCCTTTGTTAGGTGCGGATAGTTTGATAGAATAAATGTTGGTGTTATGGGCCCCACCAGCGTATGATGTGTGTGTGTGTGACTGAGAAATCATTCTGTCCGTGGAAATAGAGGGGAATTGAGGAACCCGAAACTGCGCCAGATGCACGTAGTTAATAGGACACTAGCCCCCAGCATCTAATCCGCCCCTAAGAAGATCACATCTGAGGGCGTGTGTCACCTTTTCTACCCAGAACCCTCTATTCTGCCACTTCAAAAACAGCAGACCCCTTCCTCAGCGGTACAGACCAAGCAGCTCATCCTAGGGTGGAGGCTCGCCTTCTGGGGTTGTAAGCCTCCAGACTATCTAATTTTCCCACCTGCCTGGGTGCAAATGTACCTGGGGCAGGGGGAGGGCTGTATACTCCTTTGGAAGTCAGCCTGCATGCTTATCAGAGGTGGTGCATGCTGTGAAGCTCATCACCTTGATGTGCCACTTCAAAAGCAATACTGTCAGAGAGAGACGTGTTACTCCCTTCCCAGGCAGGCCTTTGTTTCTGACTCGTGTGACTGATCACAATTCTAGGCAGGAGGTCAGATTCCTGTCTGTGCAGTTACATTTGCAGACTTCCAGCCAGGGCACAGGAAAGACTGGGGCAACCAGGTGGGAAACCTCCAATTTAGCCACCTGGGAACATGCTACATCAAACCCGACAATTAAATCATGTCAGGGGTGATCAGGCAATTTGAATGATACCTAACATGACCATATTCAGTAGACCATAAGGGAGCTGACAATCTCGGGGGTGCTCGGGTTCCAGCCCATGTTCTCCTACAGCTGGCTGATCATTTTTATTATCCCTTAAAGGACAGAGGTACTGTAGGAACATATAATGCGCCCTGCCTCCTAGACTTAGGATGCCTTCCTTAGGAGTGACTGACATGCATTAAAAATAGTACTCTGACCTTACCACTCATGGTAGGGCAAAGTCGGGTTGGCGCAATTTGCACTGTTCCTGCAGTCTGCAGCGGCAGGCCTGCTGCCATCTGTTTTCTTTGGCAGCAATAAAACAATGTCTCAACAGGTAGATCACCTGGGGGGACTGTTCAAAGGAGATTCAATCACATAGCACAAGAAGGAACAAGGGAGACCAAAGGAGGATGGAAAGGTTGTTATTTTTGCATATAGAAGCACAGAAATACAACTAAATTGCAGTAACCATAACAACCAAATGTGCACTGGAAGTGTTATAGTGAATGAACGGCGCAGTGACACGTGGTGAAAGGACAATGTGAGGCGGCGCAAGCAATAAGGAGATTGGTGAAGGTCAAACTAAAGTATTTACATTCACAAACATAATTTATCATTTGTGAGTGACTATTTAGTATGCCGCAATTGGCGTTGTGGGGTCAAAACTGTTTTCTTTGGTCACTCAGGGTGAATAGTGCTCCAGCCCTATTGTCCACTTTAACACCCATGCCCTGGGTACCCTTGGTACTATTTACCAGGGACTTACAGAGAGCCAAATTTCTTGTCAATTGCGGGTACCAATTTTCTTACATCCTGTTTATGGGAAAGAACAGTGGCACTAGGGCAAGGGCAGCAGGCTCCAGTGCACCTTCAGAGTCATAACCATCAGCATTGGGGAAAAAAGTGTAGGGGTGACCACACAAAAAGGTCACTTTACTACATATTCCATGCTGTATAATTTTGTAAACAAAATTTCTCCTTTGAGCAGGTTTCTTGTAAACAGATGATATGACCTGAGCATATGAATGTTTGCAGCGCTGGTGAAGTTCATATTTTATTTATATTTGCTATATTACAAGTCAATAGACTCTAGGTATTTTTAGACATGATGGTTGCATCCCTCATTTTTAGGTCTCGCCTTGGCAGTGCATGCGCTCCATGCGTTGTCTCAGCAAGACCTAAAGTAATCTGTATGTTGGCTTAAACTTAATGTAATCTGTCTTTCCGCTTGCTATTGACTTACTTGAGGTAGAGCGTTGTTGTTATCTCTCTTTCTATTGGCTGTTAGTCACTTGCTAACTTCCGTGTAGTCCCGATACAGCGGTGCCTAACTACAGTGTTGGTTCGCTCTGCTTGCACTTCTTTTAATTGAAGTGCAGTGTGCCATCTGTTTTTCATGCTGTAGCCTGCCTTTGTAATTGGAGACTTTTGAGCACGCGGCGAGGTTGTTGCCTGTGTTTGTAATTGCCGACTTTTGTGCACATACCGAGTGTGGAGGCAAGCTGTTAATTTAAAGTATTTGCTAATTGCGTCCGTTTATTTGTTCATTTTTATTAATTTAAAGTATTTGCTTTTTTTACGTATAGTAATTTGCGTCCGTTTACTTGTTCAGTTATTTAAAGTATTTGCTAATAATTGTGTTGAGCCGACCACAAGGCTCGAACACTGGTCCGTACCTCCCGAGTTGGCAGCTCTCACCGCTGAACCATAATCTCTCCCTCTGAAAACAGCATGCAGTTCTCTCTACATACTTTGATCTGGCAAGAGTCCCTGTGTATGACGTCATCAAGTACCACCAATACGCTAGTAAGAGTCCTCTTGGCTGCGGGGCAACAGCGTCGCGGAGCAGTGACCTTCAGCCAGCAGAACCTCTGTGGCTGAGCTTAGCGATCTCCGCTTGTACATTTCCTGTCCAGAGCTTTACCATCAGCTGCAGGAGCATGTCTCAAAAGACCAGCATATACGGTAACCGCACCTAGGCCACAGGAGCGACCCTTGTCCTCGCACTAGACCTCATTTACTTCCTCTCGCAGACAACCCTTCCAGTGCTGTAAAGCGTAGGATACAACTGCTGGGACTCCTTGTGTGGCTGCGGCAGCCACGCCTCTCGATCCTCGGGCTAGACGGCGAGGTGCTGCCTTGTACTGCCTTATTTTGAGGGAGTAAAAAGAGGTTCCTACGGGAGTAGAAGTGGGTGTGGATAAGATATACAGCCCTGAGAAGCGGTGCTGAAACCATTTTCAGAGCGCGGATTTACGTGATTTTAAATGGCAACGGGTTATCAAGCGCTGCAAGGTTTATGTGGCTCTTTGTGAGGAGAATAATTCAATTTCGCTCGATTTTGTTTCCTAAATCTCCTACTCCAAGTGTAGCAAGTGTTGGCAATTATGTGCTGCGAATTTGCACTCCCCGCGTCTGTTTGTATTTATTTTTGCGCGTCTGTTTGTATTTATTTTCGAGGGCTGCATGCAATGCGCGCAGGCCGAGCGGCTGCAGTGATGTTTTACAGCAATATCTTTAAATTCAATCTTTAAACCAACAAACGCGGCTGACGGCATCTTGGTGCCCCACCTCCATGGTACTACAGATGCCAGTGATGCAGGGGATGACTCGCAGGCTTCTCTTCGAAATCCCCTACGGTTACAATCGTGGCACGCCCCGCTTTAGCTATAAACAACTTAAGCTAAAGCGCGATGCCGCTTTAAAAGTAAATAATTAGAAAAAAATGGTACGCTCGGCCGTTACTGTTTATTTTCATATCTAATATTGTAATAAAATGAAATAGACATGATCGGGACAAACTTCTTATAATGCTCACACAGGAGAGGATATGTCCCTCATTCAGTCTCAGTGCTGGATGACTTTTTCCTAAGCAGTCCTGGCGTCTCTTAAAATGTGGCACTGTCTCCGATACAGGGCTGTTTCTTTCAGTGTTGTGGGTCTCTCTCAAATAGTGTTGGGGTCTTTCATAAATAAAATTCGGAGGTCAGCCCCGTTTCTAGTGTAGTGAAGCATGTCTCTCTCCTGCAGTGCCACTGTCTCTCCACAGAAGCGCAGTCTGACTATTTTATGTTAAAATGAAGTCGGGCTGCAACTTGTGAGCTTCGCTGTGTACAGGACGGGCCAACATGCACAACATGTCAAGAAACCCTTTTCAGTTTTAATGCACATCAAAAGAAAATTGTAATCCTAATGGTGCAGACAAAAGGTATTACTGTATCCTGAAGACCTAGCTTAAACACACCAGAATGCCCCCAAAAATGTTCAAGACTAGAACGAAAAAAGCACTGGCAAATTAAAGTTTTGCACCACCAGTGTTGATGTGCACTTCTACTCAGGTAGATGTGCGCATATGATGAGGAAAACGTGACCATGCATTTTCCCATCCCCCTTCCTTAACAAACACGCCTTCGTCCTGAAACACCTAGCAGCCCAACAATGCGAATACTGCCACAGAGACAGGCCCACAGCCCTAGTTAAAGTGCCATGGTAACCAGCAGTGCACCTTTTCCGGCCGCAGGAACCAGTGAAAGGTCTGAAGCCTGTGACGGGGAGCCCTTGGTCTCCATGGCAACAAGGCGGCCTTATCTGGCCTGGGGGTGGACGGAGATTAGTCCAGCAGGACACTCCAAACTTTCGTTTACTCTGCTGCTTGGGAATAGGGGTTTGGGTGGGGGAGGCAGGGAGCATCAAAGAAAGGTGGCAGCCATTTGGGCTTGAGGGTTGTTTGCCTGCAAGGACAAATCAAACAGTCTGCTCTTCTAAACCGTATGAGCATCATTTAAATGGCATTCGGAGTTTAACAGAAATAATTATGTGGCCCAGTAGCTCACATTTTGTGCCACCGCGAACACTGCCTTGAAGCAGCCCCATATTGTCTCCAAGTAAAAACTTAATTACGCCACGTGAGGGTCTAGATGGATAGGTTGATCATTTCCCTTCTGATGTAAAGGTGACACCTTCCACAAGCCACGCTGTAAATGCAATGTGGAACAAGGGTTACTCAAGAATGTCATTTATAATTCCATCACTGCCACCACTCTTATGTATCAGTCTGACAAACATACCATCTCCTGTGGCTCTCAGCACACTTGCAGCCAGGACATCAAGGAAATGACTGTAAAAATAACAAGCATTGAAAATGCAATAGGTCTTGCCTTTAATTAAGTTAAAGCTATTTGCTTTGCTAATGGTATTGTACAGCAAAGCAAATGAGTTGAACTTAATGAAAGGCGAGACCTATTGTATTTTTAATGCTTGTTTTCCTTACTTGCTCTTGTTTTGACTTGTTTACGACTAATGATCATGGAGGTCAGATACAATCATCATTTTTAGGTCTCGGCAGCGCAGGCTGCGCTTGCGCAGTCTAGCTCCGAGATTTAATGACTTGGAGAAGAGGGGCTTGAACCCGCCCCTCTCCTCCCCTGTTCTCCATTGGCTGGCCTCTTAAATGCTGGCCAGCCATTGGAGAAGAGGTCAGTCATTCCGATTAGGCCCGTCCTTTTCGGATCGGGGGCGTGTTTTTTGCAAGAAGAGTCCTTTTCTCATCCAGCCAATGGCTGGAGGAGAGAAAAGACAAACACGCCCCGAATCCGAAAATGCCGCTGCCTTTCTCCGAGGCATTTCTGCTCTGCCTCGGAGAAAGGCGGTGGTGTCTTCCGGTGCCCTCGGCTTGTTTACACTGGGCATGCGGCAGACATTTCAAGGAGTATTAAAGAGAGAGGTGAAAGTGACTATTTCGGCCCTGGAAGAATGTCTTCAAACTCCACATGAACTACACGGGATTAGATAAGTAAGATAAAGTCATCGTTGCGTTTACCCACAGTAAAGATGGCGTCAGAGGCTGGGCATCCGCGCAGGAGTCATTCTGTGTCTCAGAACTCGCAAAAGAGTTTCCTTTTCTGGTCCTGGGTGGCTGTACGCGCGCGCCTCGTGTTTTGGGAATCCTGCAGACTTCAACTATGCACACTGCGCGTGCTTAGTACCCATAGTTAAAGTGGCGACGGCCTATGTGTTATTCACAGCGCATGCTTGGGTAGGCGTGACCCGGAAGCCCCGCCCCTGAATATCAGCCCCGGAATCATCGTGTGCGGTCTCTTTCGTCCTCAGCACCCTTAAACGTCAATACCACCGCCATCACAGAGTCCGTACAGCCCGCTGCCTAAGTGTGCGAATGAGGGAACGCGCGCGAGAATCACTGAGTTGAACTTGACAGGGAGCGGAGCCTGTAACGAAAGTGCGAACTTCCTCTGCCAGGGTTAGCCGGCGCGAGGCGACCTAGAAGTGGTACGGCCACGCTTCTAAAGTCGAGCGTGGCCATCAGCCAATAGTAGCGAGTGTTTTCCAGCCGCCGTAGAGACGTTGGGGCACCTGTGTGGGTCTCTTTTTTTAGAAATTAAGATACCGCGTCAGGGACCCTCCGTTTCCTTGTTAGTACCCCAGCCTTCTGGAATAAAATGTTCAGTATGCCGTCTGTACCCCAGCCTTCTGGAATAAAATGTTCAGTATGCCGTCTTTTAAACGGACATGTGGCGTCCATGTCGTTACGCCCCAACAGAATTGTGCACAATGTTTCAGTTGTTTTCGCGTGGCCTTTATTACCTAGGAGGATCACTAAGTGTATTTTTCTAAAACTGTATACTTATGATTGATGTTTAATGTTCTTCCTAGAGAGAGATCGGAGTTTTGTCTAGTGGAAGTTTTGACTCCTGGAAAGGTAGCACATAGGGTTAATGTGCCTGCAGCAAAGAACATGTACCATGCAGATCACAAAGTGCACATAATGTAAATAGGTCAGTGGGCTACTGCGTGTGTGTGTGTGTGTGTGTGTGTGTGTGTGTGTGTGTGTAGGTGGCTCTATTTGTGTGTGGGTTGCTCTCTGTGGGTGGCTCTGTGTGTGTGTGGGTGGCTCTGTGTGTGGGTGCAAATGCAATAGGTCTCGCATTTGAGAGTGATTAAGCTATTGACATTGTAAATAACAATGCCGTTTCTTTAAATGTTTTAAAAACAAAAACGTAAACAAAAATGTCATGAGCAATACCAATAGCTCTAACTTTAACAATGCCGAGACCGTTGCATTGTAAATGCTTGTTTATATGTGCCTTGAACTGTTAGTTTCAAGTTTGTTTCCCTGAGATCTTCCTAATATGGAGCTGGCTATTCCGCTTTTTCCCACCTTAACATTACCAATAGCTTAATTGGGCTGACGGAATGGGTAATTGTACTCAGGTTTGTACAACAAGTGGATGCCCAGTCCAAAAAATGCTTTATTTGTTCCCTTAATATGGATGCAAGATAGGAAGAAAAACAATTCATTCTAGTAAGTTTCTTTACATCTTTACCCGAAGGGAGACGCCTGAAAATGAATTAAATTTTTCCAATATTACCTGATTTTTAATATAGCGGGCACTGATGCAAAATGCCGAAGGAGATTGGCCCTGTTTAAATTTTTATGATGCACCTCACTGTGATGTAGTGAATTAAACATTACGGACCGATTTTTATCGATGATAGTAAAATCTTTATTTTCTAGCTTGGCAGAGAGTACTTATAGCCTTTTTAGTAATATTGCCCACCTTTGTTTAACTTCCAGACTGTTTGCTGTCCACTGTCCTGATGACTTTTGGGCTGTGTCTGTCGATAGAGCACTTCAAGTATTTGAGGGAGAAGCAACTTGACAAACTGGCTCACCGCTAAAGGTTTGCTGCAGAACCCTCGAGGCTTCCAGTGACTTATTTTCCTGAAGGTATGTCCTCGTCATTTATAATTTAAATAGAGTATCAGTTTTATCAGTCAGATCAGTGTCCAGATATTTCACCTGGCCCGTAAAGGTGCTTCAACTGGTGTTTGTGAGCAGACAAGGGATGGCTATTTTTTCTACTGAGTCTAACTCTATCCTTTGTGAATGAGGACTGAGAAGTTTATTTTCTATTCCATCAGTTTTTTCAACCTCAGGGTGAAAAATGTTGGCCTTCCATGAGCGCTAGGAGTGGGCAGAACTCACAGAGTTTCACTCAGTGGTCTGCAGATTTCCACTAGCAGGCAGAAATGGTCATGCTGCTCTGCCCGCACTGATTTTTAGCGCCAAGAGCTTGTTCCTCACTGTGAAATCAGTGAGAGCAGCATCACACAGCACGTCAGAGGGTGCTGCTTCTTTGCTGCAGCTCCATTAGATTTTCTGCTGGAGC
The DNA here is from genome assembly GCF_964204655.1 of Triturus cristatus. Classification (NCBI taxonomy): domain Eukaryota; kingdom Metazoa; phylum Chordata; class Amphibia; order Caudata; family Salamandridae; genus Triturus; species Triturus cristatus. The sequence continues at coordinate 8,851,440 of NC_140584.1, forward strand.
GGCAGCTATCTCACTGCGTACAGTTGCGACCGCCCACATTGAGAAAATCTCAGCAGGTGCCATTTCAGCGACTGAAAATCACATGAGGGGATGGCAATTCTCAATCCCCAATTTACCAATGGCAAGCCGCGCTCGAGAAAAAACTCTGCAATGAAGCGATTAGGGTTTTTTTTCCCGGAATTCCACATAAGGTATTTATCGTCCACCTCTAGTGAGTACATGATGATATATATGTATAATGCTGCTGCAGTTGTCCTTTCTATTGTGTGAAGATAACACTAGCTTATACTGGGTCGAAATATCCATTGTTGTTTGTCTGTTTATTTTTATTGGTTTCCGCAGATGACCTTTCCTGCTCATCTGTGCGAACATTGTTCGAAAGAGCAGATATAGTCGAGTCTGTTTTACTAATAGGGAGATGGTAATAATTATCTTGCTTATCGTTCGCTGTGTCATGATGCTCCAGGAGAGTGCTAGGTGGGTCCACCACCAATACCACCACCACCAATACCACCACCACCAATAACACCACCACCAATGCCACCACCACCAATAACACCACCAATACCACCACCACCAATGCCATCACCAACACCCCCACCAATACCGCCACCACCAATACCACCACCACCAATACCACCACCAATACTACCACCACCACAATACCACCACCACCAATCCAATACCACCAATCCAATACCACCACCACCACCACCACCAATACCAATACCACCGCCAATACCACACCAACAATACCACCACCACCGCTAATACCATCACCACCAATACCACCACTACCACCAATACCACCAACATCACCAATACCACCAATACCGATATCACCACCACCAATACCACCACCACCAGTACCAATACAAATACCACCACCAATACCACCACCAATACCTCACCATCAATGCCACAACCACCACCAATACCACCACCACCAATACCAGTACCAGCACCACCAATACCAATATCACCACCAATACCAATACCACCAATAGAAATACCACCATCACCAATACCACCACCACCAATACCATCACCACCAATACCACCACCAATACCACCACCACCAATCCAATACCACCAATCCAATACCACCACCACCAATACCAACACCACCAACACCACCAATACCAATACCAATACCAGCAGCACCAATACCAACACCAATACCACCGATACAACTACCACCAATACCACCACCACCAATACCACCATCACCACCAATACCACCAGTAATACACCACCAATACCAACACCACCACCAATATCACCACCACCACCAATACCACCACCACCATCAATACTACCACCATCACCAATACCAGCACCACCACCACCACCAATACCACCACCATCAATACCACCAATATCACCACCACCACCACCAATACCACCACCACCGATACAGCCACCACCAATACCACCACCAATACCACCACCACCAATACCACCATTACCAATACCACCACCAATACCAACACCAACTCCGCCACCACCAATACCACCACCGCTAATACCAATACCACCACCAATACTAACACCACCACCAATACCACCACCAATACCACCACCAATATCATCACCACCAATACCACCACCACCACCAATACCACCACAAATTCCACCAGTACCACCAATAACACCACCACCACCACCCATGCCACAAATACCACCACTAATACCACCAGCATCAATACCAATACCACCACCAATACCAGTACCACCACTAACAATGCCAGTACCACCACCAGTACCAATGCCACCACCACCAATACCATTAACACCACCACCAATACCGCCACCACCAATATCACCACCACAAATACCAGTACCACCACCACCAATACCACCACCACCAATACCAATACCACTAATACCAATACTGCCACCACCGATATCACCACCACCACCAATACCACCAATGCCACCAACACCAATACCACCAATACCAGCACCACCAGTACCTCCACCACCAACACCAGCACCACCAATACCAATCCCACCACCACCACTAATACCAATACCACCACCTTAGCACCTCTCACTCCCTAGTAATAGCAGGGGCACTGTACGGAGCCAGAGCTGCAGCCAAGACCATCCCTCCCTTCCTCCATGATTGCCATAAAGCACAGCCCGCCCTGCACCAGGAGTTGAAGCCCGGGCCCTAATACAACTGGGGTGTTTTTTATTAGGCCAAAGATAGCAATGACATTATGCAATGCCACACTGCACACTCAAATGACAGAGAGGGCAGGGAATATCCCCCCTCCCGCTTTTCCTCCTGAGCTGCGACAGTGTAATCACAGAGCATAAAGTGTTGTAGTGCTTTGTTAGTGTTCTTAGGTCATATGAAACTCTCATTTCACACTTTGTGTCTGTGTAATTTACAAAACTTGCACATCTTCTTCACTGCACTATGTATCACTACTTTGAAGACATCGCAGGCCGGTCTCTTCCTCTGATATTTACAATCTAGCAAGCGGTCGAGAAGGCCCTTTATGGCAATGCAATGGGTCTCGCATTTGTGAGAGTTTAAGCTATTAGTATTGTAAATGACAATCTTTTATTAATGTTTTGAAGCCGAAAACATAAATAAGAGGCACTGTCATTTACAATGCCAATAGCTCAAACCCGTGTGAATGTGAGACCTATTGCATTGCAAATGCTTGGTTAATTGACATCTGACTGCATGAATTTGGGCAGCACTTGATGGAGCAAGGACACGTGTAAAAGAGACTTGCTCAGATGCGATTGCATATGTGTTTTACTAACAAGTAACCTGACCGAAACTTAAGATGGCTGCTAACACGGGAAACTACACTGCGCACGTGTCAACTACATCTACATAGTATGACCATCTTTGCTTGGAGGGAATTTTCTGCAGCTGCGCAATTACATCTAAAATGGCCGCTTGGAAGCTCACATGCTAAGCATCTGCCTTGCTGAAACTGAAACATACAATTTACAAAATGCTAATGAGGGGAGAGCTATTATAAGTAAATGGGATTAGAGTACAGATAGGTGGTATACAGTGAAATTATTTTATTTTGAATTTAATATGTTTCTTTCTGACCTCTCTACTAGTTCGTATTTGGGCCTCCAAGGGCAACTGAAGTCCATACTGCACATGACTTTCGCGCAAGCTCAGTAACCACCAGCCAGATGCCATGATGCTGTAATTGAAACCCGTCCAAATCCAACTTGTAACATGTCCTGGGAACCTGACTGACATCCTCAGTGCTGAATGGAATGGAACGCTAAATGTATGCATTGTTGTTGATGAAAATGTGAATACGGGTGGGAAACGAAGCTTGGGAAAATAAATTAATGGGCAGGAACATTAAACAAAGAACTAAAAAAAATTATTAAACTTAGCATGGTGTGATGATCATCCCCCTTGCCTGTCCCATCGGAATTAGGATTTTCCTAAAGTTGAAACATTAAGGGATGGTACATGACATTAGAAAAGTATAATTGAGGTCGTTTATTTACTTAGTTATTCACACACGGCTCGTTGCTGAGATGCTGAGAGACCGGGATGTAGTCCGAGAGCTGAACAAATGCTGAAGAAGAATCGAATTGCAGAACTTAGATCCTAAACTTAATCATAATTAGAAGAAGATCGTGGAAGAATCAAGGAGGTAAATTAGGCAAAGAATTAGAAGAAGATCGCGGAAGAATCGAGGAGGAAGATAGTATCAGAGAGGGGTGCGGCGCAGGCGTCGGATCTAGAAGGGGTCGTCTATCCTGTCCTGTAACCTGTCCTGAAGCTCTGTTACCTGATCTGTCCGAGGGGACCTTCCCAGCTCCTTGGCCAAGGGGTTGGTTCCACACCATTCAAGGTAACTATATTTCTGTGTAGTGTGTCATTGTACTGCTCTCTTTCTTCTCTCCTCTCCAGGTACTGACATTGTTGGTAATATTGTTTAAATAGATGATTGATCTAATTGATTAAATTGTCTTTCTTCCTTGGAGAAAAGGAATTCTTACTGTATATGAATTTGCTCTCGTGAAATTAACTAGATAAACATTTAAAACTTTCCCGAGTCTGTGATTATTTCAAACTAGAAAGAAATTCGATTTATGTCATTTCACCATCAACTAGTTCCAACTAAAAGGTCCATTGACCAGAGAAAAGAACTTTTTGATCAATGAAAGATTAGTTAAATTAGCAGGTAACTAATCTAGTGTAATCACAAAAATTGACCCCAGTAGGATTTACTAGCCTATGTGAATGTGTGTGAGTTTATGGGGCCAGGTGAGTATATGGTAGTTGAATACCTGAGGTTGGTAACCCGCTGGATCAGTTTTCTGGTAGCAGAGCTGTGGTTTTTATTGACTAGTTTGGTGATTATCGATTATTGATTTATATTTTAAAACCCGTTTGTCGTTGTTTTATGTTGTCTGGAAATTCCCGGGAAGTGAATAGTGGGTGGTAAATGAAAGCCACACTGCAGTGAGGTTACTCGTCTGTTGGAATGCTCTGAAAAGCTACGCAGGGCTAGCAGTGTTAAATTAGGGACTATTTTCGTATACAAGTGAGAGTGATTGATAGCAAAAGAGTTCGCTGGTGAAACTTTGGTGTTATATATCACCTAGAAAGGGTAACGCTGAAGGAGTAACAGGTTAGTCGGAGCTTGAGTGAAGGGTAAACGGTAGGGTTTTACTCGTGTGAAGAGTAAGCGGAAGGTTTTACTCGTAGTAAAAGAAAACAACTATCCTTTGGTTTTAGTGGAACAGACGGAGTAGCAAATGTTTTTATGTTGTTATTAATGAATATTTTAAGAAAATTGTAAGAAAATACGTTTTCGTGTTACCTTGTGAAGGAGGGGTCAGTTGCTGGAGTGCCACTGGCGTCACATAGGGCCGCGCTGGGATTGGAAACAGCGGGCGTGTGACTGACGTGAATTTGTAAAGGAGGGGTCAGTAGTAAGGAGTGATACTGACGTCACAAAAATGCCACGCTAGTATTGGCTAGACAAATAGCGTGAGCCCGAGTTTGATTGGTCAAAAGAATAGAAGCCATGCTGGGATTGGTCAAAAAACCTAGAGTGTGAGGAAGGATCTAATTGATTGTCAAAATAGAAGCTGTAATAGTATTGTATAGTGGAGTTTGTATGTGGAAATACGATTCAACACTAATAGGGAATCGGCCAGACAGGAGATATTTAGGATTTGCCAGAGACAAATATATAAAAAGATCTTCACCAAAAATGTACGGAGAAAAGAGAAAGATGTCATTTATGCAGAAAATTAAAAATTACTTCAAGAAAGATAAACCCATTAGGACTAGAGAAGGAATTCTTATTCCACCCCCAAAGACACCCGCATCATTTATGATGATGAAGAGAGGCTACCATACCTGTGTGTGGTTAGAAAATTGGATAGAGTATACCAAAAGTTATGGAGTGTTAGCTTTCCCAGAATATTGTACGTTCAATGGGAGAATCCTTCATAATTTGAGATTGCGTATGAATGAATTAGAGCCCAGACCTAGATTAACGAAATATGAGGCATTAGAAGAATGGGAAACTGAGGCATTGGAGTGCGATAGATCTAGAAGTAGCAGAAGTTAGGGAGGATTTTTCCCTAGACAGATGCGCAATTTACGAGAGAGTCAGATGAAACAATGGAGACAAGCAATGGTTACAGAAGGACTGTATCCTGTATTAATGGCTGAGGAACAGTCAGGAGGAAAGTGTATAGAAAAACTAAACATTTAGCAATGACAGGTTGTGGGGAGTCAGAGATGAGTTTATGGAAGATATTTTAACGAAAAACCCACCACCATATCAGGAAGGAACTAATAGAATTACTCCAAGTGCCCCTGTCTTGGGAACACCTTTGGTTCCACAGATTATATATGATCCAATGAATGGAAGGGTACTTCAGGAAAAGAAAAGAGAAGCAATGAATAAAAATAGAGAAGAACTGATACAGAAAATAACCCAATTGAATACACATCCTAAGGCACTGACTATACCAGTGACTATAGGTCCAGTTGTTCCATTATATGGGGATAAAGTGAAGTGTCCCAAACCACCAGATAGGAAAACTCCCCCAATCGAACCTAGAAAAAAAAAGATAATAATTGATGATCAAGCCAGTTAATGTGATTAGGTAATCTCACTATTGGATTAACCGATAGGAGGACAGATAAATCAAACCGTGAGAAGAGTTGCACCTAGTTGTTCATGAGAAATACACTTAGAAACATCTACGGGAACTAACAGTGCCACAATAGTATCCCCAGAAGAATGAGAAAGATGGGCACAGGGAATGGATAAGCCAAAACAACCAATGAAGATTTTAGATATTTACAAATTGAAAGTAGAATTGGAAGAAATTATAGCTGGAAATGTGGGATTAGACAGATTAAATGCTTACAATGAAGAAGAATTATTGCTTATTTGTAGAAGCATCATTAGAAATGCAAAGACATTTCATGAGAAATTGACAGATCTTGCTTCCGATATGGTGATTAAAATAGGGAGATCGAAGGTACTACATATAGAGCAGAATTTTCTGATAAAGATTTGGAAAACATGAATGTGTCTGGAAGGAAATTACAGATTAAGGAATTTCTGACCATATTAAAAAAATGGGGAGATCTGGACAAATGGAAAACTAGGTGGATGAGGAAAGAGGAAGAAGCACAGACTAACTGATCGACATCTGAATTTATATTGAAAGAATCCAGAAAGGCAGAAAAATTGTGTCCTATGAGAAAAGTTCCAGAAGGGGGATATGTACATGTTCAATGGACTCAACAAGATATTTTGTCATTTACTAATGATTTGCCAAAGTTAAGAGAAAAACCTGTTGAATGGTACCAACAGGTTGAAAGGTTTGTGAAGGTTTCAAAGGTTTTGTTGAAAGAATTGGATGGTCTATTTGACATAGTAGTGCCTGTTGATTTAGGGACAGAATGTAAAAGCACACTTGATTGGCCTAGTGAAGAGTACCCAAGAGATGAGAAAACAGGGGCCCCTTCAGAAGAAGTATCACCAAGTGATCACTTTCTTGAAAGGGAAAATCCCACCTAAAGAAACCGATTGGGTAAAAATAGATAGAACAACACAAGAACTGAATGAGACTGTACATGCTTATTATGAGCGTCTATTACAGGTGTTCAAGCAGTATAGCGGTTTTGAGAATATCGGAGACAAAGGTATGACTCATTTTGTATATTATTTTGTGTCAGGTTTAAGGCCAGAAATCTCCCAGATGATTCAGCAGCACATGTTGTGCTGGCAGGCAAAACCTATTGACGAAATCTTAAAATATGGCAAGTATTGCGGAGACAATATTGAAAATAGACGTAAAACACTGGAGGAAAAAGTGATGTGGGCACAAGTGAAATTGGCAGAACATCAAGAGCTTAAATTAAATAGTCAGACTGATGATCATGTGAGAGGACAGGGTCAGAGTGATAATAATAGGGGAAAACAAAGAGGACAAATGAATAAGGAGGAAGCAAAGAAATAATTTCCTTGTCATGGGTGCGGAAAATTGGGATATTGGAAAAACGAGTGTAAAAATATTCAGAATAATAATGGCCCAAATAAAAATTTAAATCTACAGACGCAGAATGAGGTGATAATGAGTCAACCGCAGCAGGTTGTAAATCCACATAGTCAGTTGTCACCTGTCCCTATGCCAAAGTTTGTGAACAGAACAAAATACAGTGCGGACACTGGATTTCCAGGAGAAACTGGTAAGAAAAATTCTGTAACTTCACAGTTTCTTTTGCAGAATAGTTATCTTTCCGGAGATGAACAATGACGGTGCCTGAGGGGGGAGGAAGAGGAGTGCTTACTTGGCGCATCCTTACCGGTAGATCAGGCAGGTCCATATATTGATGGTAAAGTAGAAGGAAAAAATAATACCTTTTGGTTGGACACTGGTGCTACCCGTTCTACTGTGAGAACAGCAGACATTCCAAACCTACCCCTCTCGGGAGAAGCCATCCAAGTAGTAGGCGTTTCTAATAAACAGATCAGAACCCCAATTACAGAACCAATGGAGGTGCGAATTGGCAACTTCAGGGAAATGCACAAGTTTGTGGTGTGTGATTCCAGTCCTGGAAACTTGCTAAGGAGAGATTTATTGTGTAAAATGTATTGCACAATATTTTACAAACCGGATGGTGTTGCAATTCAGACCCCTGATGAAGACGGGGTCTATATAAAAAGAAAATAGCGAAACAAGGCACAGAGGTAGACGAGATGTATTCATTATTGACAAAAAATGATTTACCTGATGAATTAAAGGCGACTGTGAACCCAGAAGTGTGGGATTTTACAGGAAAAGAAGTAGGGTTGATGGCAAATGTAGACCCCGTGAAAGTGACTGTGAAGGAAGGTGCAGTTCATCCAAATACTCGACAGTACAAAATGAGTCCTGAAGTTAAGGCTGGTGTTACAGCAGAAATTGATCGAATGATTAAACTAGGTATTTTGAAGGAAATCATGAGCAGTCCTTGTAATTCACCTATAATTGGCATTAAGAAACCTAGCGGAAAATATAGAATAGTCCAAGATTTACGAAAAATCTATAAAATTGTAGTGCCTTGTTGTCCCATAGTGCCAAATCCAGCAGTAGTTTTATATCAGATACCCTGGAATGCAGGATTCTTTACTGTAATTGATTTATGCCGCGCATTTTTCTCCATCCCTTTATACCCCGACAGCCAGTGTCTCTTTTCGTTTAAGTTTAAGAATGAAGAAAGTGATGAAAAATAATTGCAGAGCAGATTGACGAAGGAGAAGTGAGGCCTCCTTGAAAAGCCAAAATATTTGTTCAACAAAAGCAAAGAAAAGAAGAGAAATCTTCTTAGTCCAAAATGACTGATGATAGGGTTGCTGGAAGACCAAAACAAAAGTGTATAAAGAAATGTTGTAGAATATGTATATGTAGTATATTTTTAGTACTCATAATCTGGTTAGTATTAACCATAGCCATCCCTTATTTGATGGTGACAGAAAAGAAAACTAACACAAACACAAATGAAAAGGTAGCTAACATCAAAGGAGATAGGGTAGCATTAGAAGCACCAGATGAGTTAGACCTGCATCACACTGTGACACATAATGACACTGCTTTAAATGTATTCACAAAGTTATTATTACAATATGTAGATACTATGGAGGTTAGTGATTGTTATGTGTGTATGAAATTACCAGCATCAGTAGCAGAAGGTGTTACTTACCACCATTTACCATTAACATATGGTATTTCATGTAGTATATTATCAAGTTTATTTTCTAGAACAGGAAAATTACAGTATTATTATTCTAACGTTGATATGATTTTTTTCAGAGGTTCCTATTCGAAAGCGTATGAATCCAGTTCTTAGTACTAAAGACGCACAGTTTATGGGTGAATATTTCTTAACTATTAAAACAATAGATATAGCAGAAGCACACAAAAACAATCTAACATGGTTATTACACGAAGAAGAAATGGTATTTTTGAATTTAGTTGAGCAAAGGAGACAGGACTTCCAAAGAAAAGCTTCTGAAAAGAAACCTCAGATTCCTCAATAGCCTGAGAAAGAGGAGATTTATACACCTGGAAGGACTCATGCTGCGATGTCCCTACATTTTGAAAAGAAAGGGAAGATCTGCCTCCATAGATTAAAAACTGACTATAACAATGCATTTATTAATTCCAGTGAACGTGAACATAATTTCTTAGTTATTGGTGGATGGGGACTAAAAGGTGGAACGGATCCAGTTTTTCCTGGAGTCTATTATGTGTGTGGGAATAAAGCTTACTTTAGGCTGCCTGCACATTGGTATGGGAGTTGCTATTTTGGAATAGTATACCCTAAAGTTTACCATGTAAAGAGAATCACATGAAGCAATGAAAACACAATGGAACTAACACGCATAAAAAGAGCTAGTTTTTCAGAAATAGTAGGTGACATATTTAGTGCATTGATACCTTCAGTAATCACAAAATTTGACCCCAGTGGGATTTACTAGCCTATGTGAATGTGTGTGAGTTTCTGGGCCCAGGTGAGTGTATGGTAGTTGAGTACCTGAGGTTGGTAACCCGCTGGATCACACTCGCTGGGGATTCATAGGGTTCCAGTTGCTTTGCAGGCTGCAAATGATGGAATTCGCTATTAATTGTTCTTTGGCAACGTAATACAACTGATTTCTTTATAATGAGTCCGGTTTAATGCGGCTGATTCCAAACATTTCCCAATCAATCAATGGTGTGGTCAACCGTATCCTGTTCAATTCGTTTTCATGAACTGATTATAGTGGTTATCACACTGGGCATTGTGCCTCAGATATCAATGATATTGTCGCAGAAGCAGTGATTAGCATTGCTTAACTGACTGGTTGCTTTCTTATTGCTTTCAGTTGTATGGGGATTTTTTTTATCAAGGTCCTGTGTGTGAAGCGCCAGTAAGATGTTGATCCAAATATCAATTTTTATGATTGTTTAGCGCATCTATTGTGGTGGTCAACAGTAATGTCAGTGAGAGAAGTGTCGCTTTCTGAGGATCTAAACTAGTTCCTGGACACTTTTCAGTCATGTTACAGTCGTTATGCAAATTAATTGCTAGTATATAAGTGTAAACCTTAGTAGGATGATCAAAAATTAATATTTTTGGCATTCCATAGCAGCATTATATTACGTCTGGCACGTCCTCAGCTTCTAAAAAGGAATTGGTGAAGAGATCATAGTGATGGTTGAAAGTTTGGTTTCCCAGATGCCCACATAGAATTGTGTCAAGCCCAGTATTATTGCTTGGTATATCCTTATTCAGTAGTTCATTTTGGTTCCCCCAGAAGTACTTTGTCGGGTGTCTCCAATTTTTCCAATGTATTGCATCTGTTTTGACTTACCATCTGACCAATAGGTGAATTAAATATAACTGTGGCTTTCAAGGACTGTTTAATTTTACTCCAGCCATTTGTTTCCCTGGTTAGACTCTTTGCTGTAGATTGATCTTCATGCTTGATCTCGGATGAATATATACAGCAATTGGAGGTATGGGCTAGGTTTATGCTATTGTATTTTCAAAATAGGGCTTCTTTGATTGTTACTCCAAGTTTAGATCCTACGTGTGCACTTGTGTTTTTGGTGAACTCTGAAAGAGAGAAGTTTCAGTCATGACAGGGTCTCCTCCTATGTGCACACTTTTTGCAACCTGCGTAGGGGGACTCCAGTTCCGGAAGATTAGGGTGCCATAAGAGATGGTGATGAGCCCATATTTTCCTCTGTGTCAAAGTGCCCACACTGGGAGAGGCAGGGGGAAAAAACAACAAAAGGATAGACTGCATTCCTCCAACCTGGCCATGAACTGATTCCCCTCATATTTCCCCGGATTCTGAAGGTACTCCTTAGTCCCCGGTCAGGTAACATTGTATTCCTTTATTGCACTTCCATTGTTGTGTAACAGGATCAGTGGCGTAACAAAACTTGAGGGGCCCCCCCTGCAAAGCACGTGGAGGGGGCCACCCGCGGCGGCCTGACCCACCACCTACCACTTTGCCCTACCACCCAGAAATCTAGTATATTTTGATTTGAAACCTCCAACATTTAAATGAAATGCCTCTATATTATCTCTCTAAGTTCTAATGAGAAAGTGGGAAACACTCTTAACATACAAGCTATGCCATTTGTAACAATACTGTCAAAAGCAGATTATTTAACTGGGGCAGCAATCAGAGCAATGCCAAGGAGCGATCCTATTGTCTCAGGAACTGCAGCAATCAGAACAATGCCAAGGAGCGATCCTATTGTCTCAGGAACTACCTATGGCTGAAGAACAAAGAACAACTATGAAGAGTCTGAATAGAATTGACATTAATGGACAAAAACTTGAAACTTTGAAAGACAAACCCAAACCTGCAATTCCATAAAAACTCGACTGACAATATACATGAGAAGTACACAAAATATAACTCGGTATCCTGGGAAAGGCAAGAGAAATAGACTGGTGAATTATCTGCATACCATACACTAGCGACTGTCAAGGGTTGTGTATGACATTAACGTGAACTGAAGAAGCAATTTCAATTTCTACCATCATGTCTTTATTAGTAAGCATTGCAAAACAGGCACGCACACAAGGCTGAGGAAGAAAACTGTTTGGATGCTTCAAAACAGTGATGCAGATGTTTTGTCTGTTTTAATTGATCATTTCTGTAGTCTAAATAATGCTAAAGACAATATTTAAGGCACACATATTACAGACAAGTGCAAGCAACACCATAAATAACCTTGCATGTTGAATAAAAACAAATCATATCAGCAAGTACCTAATGAAAATCTATGCAAACTGTAGTTGGTAAAGCAAAAGAAAAAGTGCAAATACTTTCAAAGTGCATTATAAAGCAATCACCAGTCCAGTAATATACAAAAATCAAGCATGTTTTGTAAAACAATCCAACTTTCTTCTTGCATCAAGGTGAAAATACTTTCAAAGTGCATGGTAAAAACAAGCCCAGCAGTATGCAAAAATGAAGCCAGGTTAGTCAAACAATTGCCCGTTTGGTGTGTGCATAAAGGAACATATTTCAAAGCAACTGGTAAACAACAACATCTACAGCACCATACAATAATAAAACCAGTTTAAACTAACAATCCCCTTTTTGAAGGCTCAAATATTTCAAAGTGACTGGCAAAATGGTAACAAGTACAGCAGGCAGTAGCATACAAAAATCGAACCAATTTAGTCAACCAATGCCCTTTTGGTTTGTGCATGAAGGTGCAAATATTTCAAAGTGACTGGTAAAACAATAACAAGTACAGCAAGCAGCAGCATACATAAATCAAACCTATTTAATCAGACTAATTCCCCTTCTGTTTGTGCATGAAGGCATAAATATTGCAAAGTGCCTGGTAAAGTAATAACAATTTAGCAGCATAAACATCAAACCCGTCCAGTCAAACAATGCCCCTTTTATTTGTGCATAAAGTGCAAATATTTCAACGTGAGTGGTAAAAACTATAACAAGTTCAGCAGCATGAAAATTAAACCAGTCTCAACAAAGTATGCCCCTTTAGTTTGTGCACAAAGGTGCAAAAATGTAAGTGACCGGCAAAACAATAACAAGCTCAGCAGCAAAATAAACAAAGTGGTTTACTCAAGTGATGCCCCTTTTGTCTGTGCAAAAGAAAGTGTCATGGGGGTGCATAAAGGTCATGTTAAACTGAATAAATTTCTTCTTGCCTCTGTAAACGTACGTTCAGAATATTGAGGTAGCCTATATATAAGTGAACAATATTTAAAGTATGATATACTGGCAGAATGCTGGGGGCATAGTTGCCAAGGTTTCAGATTGCCATGTGTGACAATTTCACAATTTCAGTGTAATTATGAGTGACATTTCAACGACTATGAGTGACACTTTCTTGCGAGCAAAATTCAGCAATGAAGACGATCAACACATATAAATATCAGAAATAACACCACAAAGACCATTCCTGTCGAAACACATCAGTCTTTTGAATAAACTTTTGAATAAACTACTATGGCAACTATATCTCAGAAAGCAAGCTTTCCTCTGTGTGTGACCACGACGCAGTGCTGTTTGCATTTTTATAGTGGGACATGCTCCCTCTACTGTGCACCAACCCTGACAGGTGGATGGGATCAGAAGAATTTTCGGTCCTTTCATATATCTCTCTCTGTGACTCTTTTTATCCCTCTCGCTCTCTCCCTCTTTTTATCCCTCTCTCTCTTTATCGCTCTCTCTTTATTCCTCTCCTCTCTCTTTATCCCTCTACTCTCTCTCTATCCCTCTGCTCTCTATCCATTATCCCTCTCCTCTCCCTCTGTCTCTTTTTATCCCTCTTCTCTCTCACCCGCTCTATTTATCCCTCTCCTCTCTTTATCCCTCTCCCACTCTTGCATGTGCTCTCTCTCCCTCTCTTCCCTATCCTTTTATCCATCTCCTCTCCCTTTTTATCCCTCTCTTCTCTCTCTGTGACTCTTTATATCCCTCTACCCCTCTCACATGCTCTCTCTCTATCCCTCTCCTCTCTGTCTTTATCGCTCTCTCCACTTTTGATCGCTCCATCTTTTTATCCCTCTCTCTTTATTTCACTCTTCTCTCTATCCCTCTCCGTCTTTATCCATCTCCACCCTTTTGCTCTCTCTCCCTCTTTGTATCCCTCTCTCTTTATTCCACTCCTCTCTCTCTATCCCTCTCCTCAATGTCTTTATCCCTCTCCACCCTTTTTATCCCTCTCTTATTCAACGCCTCTTTCTCTGTCCCTCTGCTCTCTGTCTTATCCCTCTCCCCCCTTTTGATCTCTTCCTCTTTTTATCCCTCTCTCTTTATTCCACTCCTCTCTCTATCCCTTTCCTCTGTCTTTATCCCTCTCCACCCTTTTGCTCACTCTCCCTCTTTTTATCCCTCTCTCTTTTTTCCACTCCTCTCTCTCTATCCCTCTCCTCTCTGTCATTATCCCTCTCCACCCTTTTGCCCTCTCCCTCTTTTTATCCCTCTCTCTTTATTCCACTCCTCTCTCTCTGTCCGTCTCCTGTATTTATCCCTCTCCCCCTTGCATGCTCTCTCTCTCCTTCTCTTCTTTATCCTTTTATCCCTCTCCCCTCTCTCTTTTTATCCCTCTCCTCTCTCTCTCTGTGACTCTTTATATCCATCTGCCCCTCTCACGTGCTCTCTCTCTATCCCTCTTCTCTCTGTCTTTACCCCTCTCCCCCTTCTGATCTCTCCCTTTTTATCCCTCTCTCTTTATTCCACTCCTCTCTCTATCCCTCTCCTCTCTGTCGTTATCCCTCTCCACCCTTTTGCTCTCTCCCCCTTTTTATCCCTCTCTTATTCCACGCCTCTCTCTCTGTCCCTCTCCTCTCTGTCGTTATCGCTCATCCCCTTTTGATCTCTCCCTCTTTTTATCCCTCTCTCTTTATTCCACTCCTCTCTCTATCCTTCTCCTCTCTGTCTTTATCCCTCTCCGCCCTTTTGTTCTCTCTCCCTCTTTTTATCTTTCTCTTTATTCCACTGCTCTCTCTCTATCCCTCTCCTCTGTCATTATCCCTTTCCACCCTTTTGATCTCTCTCCCTCTTTTTATCCTTCTCTTTATTCCACTGCTCTCTCTCTAGCCCTCTCCTCTCTGTCTTTATACCTCTCTACCCTTTTGCTCTCTCCCTCTTTGTATCCCTCTCTCTTTATTCCACTCCTCTCTCTCTCTATCCCTCTCCTCTCTTTATCCCTCTCCCCCTTTTACTCTCCCTCTCTCTTTTTATCCTTCTCTTTATTCCACTCCTCTCTCTCTACCCCTCTCCTCTCTCTTTATCCCTCTCCCCCTTTTGCTCTCTCTCCCTCTTTTTATCCCTCTCTCTTTATTCCACTCCTCTCTCTCTATCCCTCTCCGCCATTTTGCTCTCTCCCTCTTTTTATCCCTCTTTATTCCACTCCTCTCTCTATCCCTCTCCTCTCTGTCTTCATCCCTCTCCCCCTTTTGCTCTCTCCCTCTTTGTATCCCTCTCTCTTTATTCCACTCCTCTCTCTCTATCCCTCTCTTCAATGTCTTTATCCCTCTCCACCCTTTTTATCCCTCTCTTATTCCACACCTCTCTCTCTGTCCCTCTCCTCTCTGTCTTTATCCCTCTCCCCCCTTTTGATCTCTCCCTCTTTTTATCCCTCTCTCTTTATTCCACTCCTCTCTCTATCCCTTTCCTCTGTATGTATCCCTCTCCACCCTTTTGCTCACTCTCCCTCTTTTTATCCCTCTCTCTTTATTCCACTCCTCTATCTCTATCCCTCTCCTCTCTGTCTTTATCCCTCTCCACCCTTTTGCCCTCTCCTTCTTTTTATCCCTCTCTCTTTATTCCACTCCTCTCTCTCTCCCTCTCTTCTTTATCCTTTTATCCCTCTCCTCTCTCTCTTTTTATCCCTCTCCTCTCTCTCTCTGTGACTCTTTATATCCCTCTCCCCCTCTCAAATGCTCTCTCTCTATCCCTCTCCTCTCTGTCTTTACCCCTCTGCCCCTTCTGATCTCTCCCTTTTTATCCCTCTCTCTTTATTCCACTCCTCTCTCTATCCCTCTCCTCTCTGTCTTTATACCTCTCCACCCTTTTGCTCTCTCTCCCTCTTTTTATCCCTCTCTTTATTCCACTCCTCTCTATCTATCCCTCTCCTCGCTGTCGTTATCCCTCTCAACCCTTTTGCTCTCTCCCCCTTTTTTACCCCTCTCTTATTCCAGTCCTCTCTCTCTGTCCCTCTCCTCTCTGTCGTTATCCCTCACCCCCTTTTGATCTCTCCCTCTTTTTATCCCTCTCTCTTTATTCCACTCCTCTCTCTATCCCTCTCCTCTCTGTCTTTATCCCTCTCCACCCTTTTACTCTCTCTCCCTCTTTTTATCCTTCTCTTTATTCCACTGCTCTCTCTTTATCCCTCTCCTCTCTGTCTTTATACCTCTCTACCCTTTTGCTCTCTCCCTATTTTTATCCCTCTCTCTTTATTCCACTCCTCTCTCTATCTCTCCGCCATTTTGCTCTCTCCCTCTTTTTATCCCTCTTTATTCCACTCCTCTCTCTATCCCTCTCCTGTCTTCATCCCTCTCCCCCTTTTGCTCTCTCCTTTTTATCCCTCTCTTTATTCCACTCCTCTCTCTATCCCTCTCCTCTGTCTTTATCCCTCTCCACCCTTTTGCTCTCTCTCCCTCTTTTTATACGTCTCTCTTTATTCCACTCCTCTCTTTATCCCTCTCCTCTCTTTCTTTATCCCTATCCACCCTTTTGCTCTCTCCTACTTTATTCCACTCCTCTCTCTCTATCCCTCTCCCCCTTTTGCTCTCTCCCTCTTTTTATCCCTCTCTTCATTCCACTTCTCTCTCTCTATTCCTCTCCGTCTTTATCCCTCTCCACCATTTTTCTCTCTCCCTCTTTTTATCCCTCTCTCTTTATTCCACTCCTCTCTATCCCTCTCCTCTCTGTCTTTATCCCTCTCCCTCTCCCCCCTTTGCTCTCTCCCTCTTTTTATCCAACTCTCTTTATTCCACTCCTCTCTCTCTATCCCTCTCCTCTGTCTTTATCCCCCTCCCCTTTTGCTCTCTCTCCCTCTTTTTATCCCTCTCTTTATATCCCTCTCCCCCCTCTCGCGCACACTCTCTCTCTATCCCATCAGCTGCAGGCGACCCATATTTAACCAGGTGTGTAGTAGGTAAAACCCAGCAACGCTCTGCACTACCCGCTTCTCTTGGGCCTACCTTCCTTCCTCAGAGGCACCTGCTCGCGTGTTTTTTTTTTAATAAAAAGGAGCTGTGTATTATCCGTGTTATGAGAGTCAGGTCTTTGGAATGGTTGAACAGGAAGGAATCCTCTTAGGACACTCAAATGTCCAATTCTATATTCGCCAAACGTATAATCACCAACAGCCATTAAAACCCTGGGATGCCGCCAGCCGCCCTCACCTCACTGGTCACGGGTCCAGCGCACTTTTAATTGCGCTGCACAATGCGCATGACTGACAATAGTCAGCACCCCCACCCTGGAGACTGCGCAGACGAGGAGACATCTACGCGCCGCGTACCAATTAATCAATGAAGAGGAGAGCCTCAACAGCCGGGCCGGGCGTGCGCACACCACTCATTTAATTAATGAAGACAAGAGGTTTGCTGGCTCCGCTGAGTAAGGGGGCCCCTGGAGCACGCCCCCCCCCACAACGCAGGGGCTGCGAGGGCCTGTGTTACGTCCCTGAACAGGATCTGGCGTACGTACTGTAGTGTTCGGCACGCGCGAGGCGTTCCAGCCTCCCGCGCTGCCGAGGTGCGCTAGCGCTGACGCGTGACGTCAGACGCTAGCGTGTTAATAATAAAGGGGCGTGGCCTCGGCGAGTTAGTCCGGAGCCGCGTGAGTAACACAACGATACCGGCTCCCGTGTATTATTTAGCGCGCTCGCGCTGCCATGCGTTCTAGGACCTTAGAACCATTACACTGGCGACGAGGGGTCAATTGAGCCCTGCTGTGCTATTTTGGGTGCCCCACATTGCACACCTTGTCCTCCCATGGTGCCTGAGCCTATGTGTGCTGCTCCCCTCATGGTGCCCTGCCTGAGCCTACTGTGAGGCCTGGTGGGGAACACTGCAGGTGCCCGGAGGATCCATCCTGACATCGGAGGTGACGCTGGGTGTGCCCCAATCCACGGCCTGGAAGGGGTATGTCTCGCCCAGGTGATGCCGCACCTGCCCCCACGAGGTGTTTGACGACGGCCGCGCCCTCCTCCTGATCCAGGCCCATGCCAGGGGTGATCGCCTCGAACCAGAAGCGCCGGAGGGTCCCGCGGACGACGCTTGGAGGTAGGCGCGCCCACCAGTTGGTGCAGCAGCGCGAGGAGGGCCAACACGCAACGCCCGGAGGGAGTGCACGCCTGGTGGCGTCAACGCAGAGGAGAGGAAGCTAGCCTCCACCGCGTGCTGCGCACGTGCCAAGATGGCGTCGATCCCCGCCATTGAGCCGTTTGTCGTTGATGGTGCCCCATCATCCCTCGCCCCGCGCTGGAAGGATTGGACAGACCGCCTGCAATTTTACTTCGAAGGGGCTGGCATCGCGAGGGAAAGGCGCAGAGCACTGCTGCTCCACCTAGGAGGCAAAGACATCCACCGCATCTACAAAACTCTCGTGGAAGCCACGCCGAAAACGTACCACACACTGCTGAACGCGCTCAACGCCCACTTTGAGCCCATGGCGAACAGGGACTATGAAAGGTTCATCTTCCGTCAGGCCAAACAAGAGGCAGACGAATCTCTGGATGCGTTCCATGGCCGGCTGAAGGAGCTAGCCAGCACGTGTGGGTTCCGCGACGAACAGGAAGAGATCCGAGGGCAGATCATACAGGGGTGTTACTCGTCTAAGCTTCGCGTCACGGTCCTCCAGGAAGAAGGAAAGCCCCTGGCGGACATCCTCACCCTCGGACGGTCGAAGGAGCTATCGCAAGCGAGAGCCTCGCACATGGAGGCAGCCCTACATCGCCCTGTGAAGACGGAGCAAGTGCAAGTGGCGGAAACGGTGAACGTAGTGTGGCCAAAAGGGAGGCAAGCCGGAGGAAAACGACAGCCGGAGGCAAAGAAGAAAACTGTGGGTACTGTGGCGGGCAACCCCACCGCATGCAAGACTGCCCGGCCAGAGGGAAAAAGTGCGGCGCCTGCGGGTGGCTGAACCACTTTGCGGCGGTGTGCCGGTCCACCAGAGCCAAGAAGGAGGCGGCCCATGCGGTACGCGAAGAGGCAGACAGTGAAGACATGGACGACGACACCGGGGAGTACCCAGTCCATTATGTGTTTGCAATCCACCAACCACAGAAGAAGAAGCGCAGGCTTCCGAAATGTCGCATACTAGTCCAACAACAAGAGGTAAAGGCGACAATCGACACTGGGGCCTCCATCGAGCTGATGGCCGCCAACGTCTACCACCAACTGCGAGCCAAACCCCCGCTGAGAGAGGCGAAGATTAGGGTGTTCGCATACGGCCAGAAGACGCCCATTCCCCTCATCGGGTGCTTCCAAACAGAGCTTCAACATGGCGAGAGGAGCATCAAAACCACCGTCTATGTCACGGAAGAGGGCAGCGGGATGCTGCTGAGCGGGCAATCGGCCGAAGAGTCGAGTTTAATATCGTTTGCCATGGCAGTTCTGGAGGAAGAACTGGACACCATCCTGGAAGAGTTTGGAGAAGTCTTCAAAGGCATCGGATGCCTGAAAGGAAAGGAAGTATCCTTACACATCGACCCGTCGGTCCAGCCAGTGGCGCTGAGGCACCGGCGGATTGCTTTCCACCTGTGGCAGAAGGTGGAGGAGGAGCTAGAGGCCCTGGAGAGACAAGGCATCATCGAAAAGGTCAGTGGGCCAACCCCGTGGGTATCCCCGATCATCATCGCCAGGAAGCCGAAGCAGCCAGGACAAGTCCGCATCTGTGTGGACATGCACCTCCCCAATGCTGCGGTCAAGCGAGAGCGACACCTGACGCCCACTATTGATGACATCCTGGGAGAGCTGAACGGGGCCAGATGGTTTTCAAAGATGGACCTACGGTCAGGCTACCACCAGCTACCACTTCATCCGGACTCGAGGTACATCACTACTTTTTCCACCCATGCGGGCCTCAGACGATATCGGCGCCTAAACTTCGGCATTTCGAGTGCCGCCGAGGTATTCCAAAATACCATCAGAGAGGTGCTCAGTGGGCTCCCCGGTGTGCTCAACGTGAGTGACGACCTGCTCATATACGCATCAACCATAGAGGAGCACCACCAGCGATTGAGAGGGGTCCTCAAGAGGATTCGGGAGTCAGGCCTGACCCTGCACCGGGAAAAGTGTCAATTCCTGCAGAATAAGATCAGTTTCTTCGGATATACCTTCTCGGACCAAGGGGTGGCCCCAGACCCGGAGAAGGTGAAGGATGTCCAAGATGCCCCAGCTCCGACGAACATATCGGAGGCCCGGAGTTTCCTGGGCATGGTCAACTTCTGCCGCCGCTTCATTCCGGACCTCTCCAACCTCACCAAACCCCTCAGGGAGCTGACCAAGTCGTCCACCACGTGGCAGTGGGGCCTGGAACAGGAACAGGCATTCCAAGCGACGAAGGCGGCCCTATCCGCGGACACTACCCTGTCATACTTCGACCCGGCAAAGCCCACCAACGTGGCAGTCGACGCGAGCCCGTTCGGGCTGGGAGCGGTCCTGACACAACGCCAGGACAATGAGGAATGGGCCCCCATCGCCTACGCCAGCCGGTCCCTGACCGAAACAGAGCAGCGGTACTCTCAAATCGAGCGAGAAGCCATCGCCATCCACTGGGAATGCCGGTACTTTCATGTGTACGTGTATGGACACCATTTCACGGTGACAACCGACCACAAGCCGCTCATTCCTCTGTTCCAAGGGTCGTCCTCGAAGCCGCCGCCCCGGATTGAAAAATGGATACTCCAACTGCAAGGGTACGACTACCGGGTGGAGTACAAACCAGGGGCCACGAACCCAGCGGACTACCTGTCACGACACCCGCGGAAAGCCATGTCAGAGGAGAAGGAGGAGGCCGAGGATACGGAGGAGTATGTCCGGTATGTGACGGAGCGGTCATGACCCCTTCCAATGAGCCTGGCCTTAATAATAGAAGCTTCAGAAGGCGATGAATGCGTGACAGCAGCAGCGGAGGCCGTCAGATCGGGGGATTGGAGGACAATTCAAGCCTCGCTCAACAGACGGACACCCCAAGCCAAGCTGACACTAGAGTCGTTCCTGAAGGTGAAAAGTGAGCTGTCCGTTGACGCTCAAGGATGTCTCCTGCGGGGTCCAAGACTAATCATGCCGGCCAGCCTCGCTCAACAAGCGGTGGACCTCGCCCACCGGGGACACCAAGGAGTAGTAAAGACAAAGGGCAGGCTCCGAGCCAAAGTATGGTTCCCAGGCATGGATGCGATGGTGGAACAGACGGTGAGAACCTGCACGTGGTGCCAAGCCACAGGACCGCCGGAGCGCCCGCACCCAGTGGCGACCGAAGACAATCCTCAGCGACCTTGGGAGTGCGTGAGTGCCGACTTCGGACATCTCCCCGATGGGCGGTATGCGTTGGTCATCATTGACGACTTCACCAAATACCCAGAGGTCGAAATCGTGGGGAGCCAGACAGCCACAGAGGTGATTGCGAAGTTTGAAAAAACCATCGCCACTCACGGCATATTCGGGGTGGTCAAGACCGACAACGGACCGCCTTTCCAAGGACAGGAGTTCGCAGAGTATCTCAAGAGCTGGGGGATCACTCACCGCAAGATAACACCATGGTGGCCCCAGGCCAATGGAGAGGTAGAGAGGTTTATGAGGACACTTAATAAAACCATTTGCATCGCCATGGCTGAGGGATCTCCACTGGAGAGAGCGATCTACAGTTTCTTGCGCGAATACCGTTTGACCCCCCATGTCACGACCGAGGCAGCGCCAGGAACAGCCACCATGGGGAGAATCGTAAGTGACACGATCCCACACCACCCTACTTGGGTTCCGGCACAAGCCACCAACGAAAAGACATTAGCCAACCGGAGGCGCTCGAACGACCACGCCAGCCTGCGAAGAGGAGCGAAGGAGTCCAGGATACAACAGCAGGATCGAGTATACGTGAGGGACCGCTACCCAGGCAGCAAGTTCAGACTTCCTTTTGAACCTCAACCATGGGTGGTCACCCGCAGGACAGGCACGATGGTGACCGCTCAAAGAGGTGCCGAAACAGTCACGCGAGATGTGTCTTTCTTTAAAAAAGTCCACCCAGGAACACCACCACGTCCCGGGGCCGAGCCCGAGGGGCCGGATCCCGACCAGCCGAGAGGAGATCAGGAAGCGGAGGACGGTCGGAGCGAGGATGGGGGTTCCCAGCCCGTCCCAGCCACCCCAGGGGGTAACCCGCCTGGCAGCTCCCCAGCCCGGGTAGAGCCGAACACCCCAAGGCGCAGAACCCCCGAGGTGGTCCCTTCCAGAGGCGGCCCGTCCCGCTACAACCTGAGGAAGAACCCGGCACCGTCATCCCAGCTGGCGGACTATATGGTGTGACCCGTAAGGACTGGCGGACTGGTAACAGATTCATCGTTTTGCTCTTATGTTTTGCTTAATGTTTATAAAGGTTGGAAGGAGTGTAGTGTTCGGCACGCGCGAGGCGTTCTAGCCTTCCGCGCTGCCGAGGTGCGCTAGCGTTGACGCGTGACGTCAGACGCTAGCGAGTTAATAATAAAGGGGCGTAGCCTCGGCGAGTTAGTCCGGAGCCGCGTGAGTAACACAACGATACCGGCTCCCGTGTATTATTTAGCGCGCTCGCGCTGCCATGCGTTCTAGGACCTTAGAACCATTACACGTACCACCTTTCCCTAATGCATACATTCAATTCCTCCGGAAGTGAGTTTTTGCTCGTGTTTGACACATTCTTGCAAGTGCAAGTGTCATTAATTAAAAGCATTGATTTAATTCAGATTGATAATGTTATTACGTTATCACATTGTATTAGACACCACCACACCAACTCAAATTGGTTCATCATGGAGCTGCTGAGTTTTTTGCCACTGTTTGCAGAATCACAAGAACACTTACAGTTATTAATATCGGAAGGGGTAGGAGTGCGTCAGTTTCACTGCAGCCAGTGCTTTAAATGGGCCAGTACTGTCGTCCGGTACGGAGTACCGGCACATTTTTATTTTGAGAGGGAGAGTACCGGCACTTCTTAAATGAGACGTAATACTTTTAATTGGAGAGTACCGACACTTCTCAAATACAAGCAGGTACTCTGGTACAAAGTAAATGCACTTCTATTTTTCCATTTCAAGCACTGACTGCAGCTAAGGCTACTGCCTCGGGCTCCTAATCTGCTAGAAATTTCGAAGGTGTCTAGAAGATGACTCAGTGGAGCTGCTGCCCACCTATTACAGAATTAACTACTGCTGCCATCAGATGCAGCGCACTCTTCCCACATCCGGGAGTATATCTACCTATATACCACTCCTCGGGCTGAGATAGGAGCATTAACCACCACTAGGCAGACCACAGTAGCGTCCTACTTGAGAACATGTGTGCTCCCAGCAGCTTCCGTGGCCAACCCACACTCAGCGTGTCCGGCCCTCCTGCTCTCCCTAGTCTCACCTCATCTCACCTCTGGCAATACAGCAATCTGGTCATGGGAGGAGGGTCTTACTTTCAACCCAAGTTCGAGGCTGAGATACTTGTCCTGACTCCTCTAGCCTGCTCAGGTAATCTGAGCAAAGAAAAATGGCACTTGTAATTACTTACTAGTACTTTCCTGCAAAGTAATGAGTCCTGATGTAAGTGTACCAAAAGTTACCTGAATTGTGAAGATTCCTTATGCACTGCTGTAAGGTAATGACTTCCAATGTATGGTCTGCGATGTAAAGATAGTACACCACTACCACTTTCCAGGGGGAAACAAAAGCCAGCCACCTGAGTGGTGATAAGAAGGAAGCAGTTCTTTTTTACGTAAATCCATAGATAAATATAATTATAGAAACTAATTTTATAGACATGTAAACCCATTTGGTGGAAACACAAATTTATGGAAATAGAGTTTGGTTGAAAATAAAAAAAACTATTATGACTCTTGGTTAGGAAGCATAGGGGCCCAATATCCTAAATAAAGGGTTTGTAGTTACAAAGCCTGCAAATCACACAATTGTAGGCTTTGACATGGTAAAAGCTAAAGTTGCCATGTATTAATAGTTTGCAACTGTTATTATGGTCTCAAACTATTTATTTTATATCAGCACCTTAAAGGGAATGGTATTCTTTAGCAAGTGGAAGCTGTCCTTGAGCAAGAACTTCGGCTCAGTAAATAATGGCTATTGGCATTGGGGGTTTGGGCGCAACCATCCAGGGGATAACAGCATGTTCTTTCCAATATCATTTGCATCATGCCACTTTTGAGTATTGCATTGCCTCTTTAAGAGATACGGACCGCAATTTCGTCATTCTGTGAATTCAAATGCCGTGACATAGGCTTGTGTTGCCTCATTTACCTTCAACACTGTATTCAAATCCCATTCAACAGAATTTGCAAAAGCGATACTGTCTTGTGTTAAGGACGGATTCTTGAGAATACTATTGAAAGATAATTTTCTGTTGCAACAAATAATACATTTATTATGATGCTAAATAATCCTCGGGTTACAAACCATTGCCTGTGCAAAATAGCTTGTGTTTTGTCACTCATGGTTCAGTAAAACAAAAAAATAAGAATGGAAGCATGGGTAGAGGAGTCAGGGTAATGATAGGATTAAGATTAGAAATGAGGAAATAAAGGGGGATTCCCACAAAAATGGAGATAACAAGGCACACAAGGGAGGGGGGAATGTAGTAACTTTAAAAATCGGCGGTGAGGAGTGAGGGGGTATCATCCCCTCAAAAAACAAGCATTGGCATAGCCAATAGGTCTCGCCTTTGGGACTTTATAAGCCTTATAGCCGCACAGACATGCGATCAAAAATTATATGAGAGGTGAAAGAACTAGATGCCTTCATTCCACTGAGGTCTGGGCAATCAGGGAGAATATGGGCATTACAATGTGTGAAAACAAAAGCGCAAGCAGCCCTTTTTTCACCCCTACACACAGCAGCAACATGAATCTCTGAAAACCCATCACATGAGTCTGCACGCCCCCCCTTGCCCCTACACGTAATATAGCATGAACATATGAACACCCAACATCACAGTAGCCTGTAGCAACGCCCCTACTGACTACATACACTTCTTGTGTATGTGAATTTCAAGATCACAAGAGCTTCCAGTTTGACATGCACATATGTAATGCCCCTCTCTGAAGGGTAACATTACTGGAGCCTTGGCGAAACGCAAGAGCAGGGTAGATCGACATCTGAAGGCAATCACAGGAGCAGCACACAGACAGACACACAGATGTAGCGACGCAGAATTAGTTAAACCTTCAGCCAGCAAAGGCATGTGGCAGTCTGTGCTATTTAGTTGTTTTTTTTTTACATTTTAATAGGCTCACAAATCTCAAGATGCAAAGTTCTGTGGGCAAAAGGGGAAGAACTGGCTTAAAGTAACACGCATCACACGGGGCACTGAACAGCAATACAGACACTTGGGCAATAAACGTTCAATGTCACAGTAGTTGTGCAGAACACGCTACCTCACACACGCCACGAGCATTTGATCTTCACTATCGCAAGTGCCTGAATGGACTTCAGTCCAGCTCAAGCACACACACAAAAGAAATATGTAAACCATGACATGACGGCAGCATAAAAGAAAACACCCTCACAGACGAGAAACATAGGGTCCAGAACCAAAACATCATCGAAGGCTGCATGGAACCCTCACTCCTACAGTAAGGAGAACTTCAGTTCCCCCTCCCACCTGTAGCCCCCACCCAGTGTGCATTCACATCGGCACTATGTCTGCGGAAAAGCATTTAAAGAGCAGGGAGGTGCACTTCTCTTCCCACTCAACAGTGCCTCTGTCTCAAAGAGCCCTCATAATTGTAGACCAGCACCTCGCGACAATCTCGAGGCTGAAGGGTTACATGAGGCCAGGGCTTTCCAACCTGTTTCCCGTGCACCTCAGCACCTTTAGGCAGGTGGTGTTGGGGGATGGGAGGAAGAGAGACGTGCACACAGGAAGAAAGGGGGAGAGGGCTGGGTGCACAAGGGCATGGCGAGGCACCCTGAGAATAAAACAAAAAGCTGGCCATAAGGTCACTCTGCACTAAACAGTACACAAAGCTAGCATTGTTCGTAAAGAGAAATGCTCTGCAAGACAGTAGAAATGCTCTGCAAGATAGTAGGAACCAGCATGAATGAAACCTGCAATACAATTTACCTTTAAACAAAGATCTCCACTTAATGTGATTTAATCGCTTGTAGATACTGTTAGGTTACTAATTAACCCAGCGCGGTCGCGAAAGTGAAAGCGACCGCGCTGGGTTAATTAGTAACCTGATACTGGAATGCAGCTGGCACACTGCGTGCCGCTGCTCGCTCCGCTCATTCCCGAGACCCATAGGCCATAGGAGTGAACGTTTACAGAAAATGCCGGACATGCCCCCGCCTTTGGCCATTTGTGTGCTTTCATTTTTGAAAGCCACACGCAAAGGCCAATGGAATGTGTGGGAAAAGTCCGACCCACAGGGAGAAGTCTCATGGAAATCTGGAGTGATTCCAAGAGGCCCTCTTCTAGGGCAACGCATGCGCGCTGCGCTAGGCTTGACCTAAAAAGGAAGTAAGAAGGAAGCTAGAGGAGACAAAAAGAAGGGCTGTCGGAGTAAAATTTAAACACTGCAAGAGTAGGAGGTCTGGGGAAACAGCAGTTTAAAGCAAACAAAGGATCACATAGTGATGAAAGGTAAGAAAGGAAAGGAATGGCGCACACATTTTGAAGATGAATAGCATTTAGACTTAAAACAAAATCTTGTAAAAGGCAATTAAAAATTATATATTGTATGAATTGGTCTCTACCGTGTAGGAAATGGCATTCATTTATATTTACATGTTTTCTTGTACGCGTAGCCAAGTGGACCCTTGTTGGACCTTACGTAAGCACATGTATGGACCAACTCACCAGTTTGAGCGGAAAGAAGAGACAGTTGGTTATCTACGCATCTCCCACAATTTACCTGGAGATAATGCGTATTCAGCATCAATTAGGTCTTATCAGAGAGTGTCAGGAATACATTTGTAGTTCTAGTGGGTGGCTAGTTTTCTTTCCCCAAAAGTCGTACACACCGACACACACACAAGAAATTCACATTGTTTGTTTAAACCCCTTACATGCGTCGGACGGGTGGAAGGCATCCGACGCATAAGTGCTAAAGTGCGTCGGACGGCTACCGCACGTCTGACGCCATTGCATAAGAAATCCCTCTGGTGCAGGTGCTGGAGCAGGTATAATGTTTTATTTTTGAAATACCTACTCCATTTTCGCATGTTTATATTAAAATGACTAGTGAATAATTATAATAATTAATAGTTTGCTGTTTTTTAATTAATCAACCTTATTAACAGAGAGAATACACGGGGGAATGCATTTTGCATGGCTAAAATAATAAGTGAACTAAGCCTGTATGCATATTAATATGATAATCGTTGCTTTTGTGATGTTATTGTGATTTGCGCTTAAATAAACCAGCATTAATGGCTTTAGATGTTGCATATGGCAAGATAAATGAACGCACATAAGGGTATTAGCAAGGGAATAACACTGTTTTAATCATTTCCATGTATTAATTACGATTTTTGTGTTTCTTTGCTTAAGTTGACCATTTGGGCCTGCCATTAAATGGCCGCCGACTGAATCTGAGTTTTACGAATGACATCAGTGAGGGGAGAAGAGAAGTGCGCCTGCGCAGACTTCAACAGCTCTTACCTGCCCGTGACCTGTCATCACTGGGCCCACTAAGGCTGCTCTGGGCGAAAGGCCAACCCTTCATCAAAAATTGTTACATTTAGGACTACGGATTCCTATTTCCCATACATTCGCTTTGAAACTTATTCCGCATGGGAAAATCGACTGTTTCCTGATGCACCAAGATGCCATCCAATGAACCAATCAAATGTTTTAAAAATTGTATTTGATACATTTTATATGTAAATTTTTGTATAAATAAAGGGTAGACTAGAGAGGTATTAGCGCCACTTCTTGAACGTCATTTCCAGTATCCTGATGTTATGCTGACGGAGAGGACGGTGACTCTGCATGATAGAACAGAACTCTGACGATTTTACTGAGGACCAGACACTGACTTAGAAAACGACAATTAGCCAGAATAGGTAAATATGACAAAAGATGAAATTGAATTATTAAGATTTAACCTGCATTTGAATTAGATAAAAAATTAATATTTGAATTAATGTGTCGGGTTGTTATTTCATTGAAATATTTTATTGAATAATTTTAGAGTGTCATTAAACTAAATTCAACTAAATGATTCGATTGACCTGTTGATGGAGGAATTGTTACGGTGATTCAGGGAAAGTGGTTAGTCCATCAAGAAAGCAGTTTGGTTCGGAACTAATGTCCCTTTGTAGGTGCGGATAGTTTGATAGAATGAATGTTGGTGTTATGGGCGCCACCAGCGTATGATGTGTGTGTGTGACTGAGAAATCATTCTGTCCGTGGAAATAGAGGGAAATTGAGGAACCCGAACTGCACCACAGGCATCAGAGGGATTTCTTTTTCTCCCCCAAAGCCTCAGGAGCTGGGGAAGAGCTTCCCTAACTCCCGAGCAACCCCCCCCCCCCTCGTTTCTGTGAAATGACGTAATTTCACAGAAACCGAAACTGAAATAAGCCTTTAGGCTCATTTCAGTTTCACTTTCTAAGTGCTCAGGGGGCTATCTCAGCCCCCTGAGCACAAAGAAAGACGGGAGAGTGTACTGCTCGATTTTTCCGGTCTTATTGTGTTGAAGGGTGATTTAGGTGACTTCAGTCTCTTCCCATTCAAGTCTAAGGGTTAGAGTAGTGTATAGAGCCTATTTATTAGGCACTTCGACATGATCCTGTGTTCTTCCCCATAGATCAGGGTTTGCATATACATCCTAGGGGATAGATTCGTTAGCATTAGGGGTAATCTGTTCTGTAGTGAGGGTATTTCATGGAGCCGTGCTGAATTCAGGCCTGGTAGGCCTTAAAAGGGAGAGACTCCATCTTTCCTCCTGCTCTGGCAGCTCGGGATGTTTCTAGGTCATAGGCAGTATTTTAGTTAGGAGGTGTTATTCGCTTGGAAAGAACCGGTTCAGGCCGGCCCTTATCGAAGGATTGTATTTTTCTTCATGCCGAAGACACTACATCAGGCCGGCCGGCTGGGAACGTGTCCTTGGCACGGAGAGGTACAAGAATTTGGTGGGCGGCAGGTTACGGGCTGGAATTTTCCATGAGGAAATGCACGTCTATATTAGTAAAAGTTTGAGGCAGATACTGGCACTTGCTTCTAGTCCATGGGCGGCACCTGGCCGTTAGTAGTAAAGCTGCTACTTATTCCAGGGAAGACAGATGACAAACTTGGAGGTGGAGAAAAACCGAGAAATAGATATTCCAAAGAGAAGAGAGTAGCCGATGAGGAAGAGGTCCCAGTGACTCGGAGAGGGAGACGGGAGTAAACCCGTGATTGCGGAGGTGTGACTTCCAGGCGAAGCCGAGGCGCAGACGAGAAGGGAACCTAGATGACCATTGAGTGCAGGCTACATACGACCAAGGTGATGTCAACCCCTTACTATTAGAGTGTACAACTCAATCTTTCACTTTTCTTTGCAGGTTATGTGATATGTATTATGTTCCGTGAGTGTGTATGTAATAACTAAATAAAGTAGTAAAGCAATATGTGCTACGTGTTCTTGTGTAAGAGGGTAACCTATTCTTCTAGTCAGCTGTGACTTGACATGAACAGATGTTAATCCTGATCAGGTAGGTGGTAACTGAATAAGGGAGAAGGGAGCCCTTCGAACTGGGGAACAAGTTGTGCTCAGCTAGCTGTCTTTGTGTGATCTGATATATAGTAACACTGATTCCCTTGTTGTATGTCGTGGTAATTATAGGATGAACTCGTGCTAAGGCTGCCGTCTGGGCAGGAAGTCCTGGGTCCGTTTGGGACCGCGAGGCTGTGACTGCCGTCTGGGCAGGAAGTCTGTGGCTGCCGTCTGGGCAGGAAGTCCTGGGTCCGTTTGGAACCGCGAGGCTGTGACTTGTCTAAGGCTGCCGTCTGGGCAGGAAGTCCTGGGTCCGTTTGGGACCGCGAGGCTGTGGCTGCCGTCTGGGCAGGAAGTCCTGGGTCCGTTTGGGACCGCGAGGCT
Organism: Triturus cristatus; assembly: GCF_964204655.1. NCBI lineage: Eukaryota > Metazoa > Chordata > Amphibia > Caudata > Salamandridae > Triturus > Triturus cristatus. Next base: position 8,881,733 of record NC_140584.1, read on the forward strand.
GTGGCTGCCGTCTGGGCAGGAAGTCCTGGGTCCGTTTGGGACCGCGAGGCTGTGGCTGTCGTCTGGGCAGGAAGTCCTGGGTCCATTTGGGACCGCGAGGCTGTGACTGCCGTCTGGGCAGGAAGTCTGTGGCTGCCGTCTGGGCAGGAAGTCCTGGGTCCGTTTGGGACCGCGAGGCTGTGACTTGTAGGTCTTGGTATATATAGTAGGAATTCCCTGTCCTTAGGTGGTACATATATGTGGTTATTTAGGTGTGAATAGGCCCTAGGGAGGGGGTAACGTTCTGGTTTGGGTTAGAGAGGCTCTGCTGAGCGGGTTCTATCTGATCCGAAAACCCAAGCAGAACATTTGGCGTCACGAACCGTTTACGAAACCTGTGTGCGTTGTGTTGTCTTGTGTTTGCTTTCGGCGCGTGCGTGGTTTTGTTTGCATTTTATTTTTGTATATTTGTGTGTATAGTTTTTATTTTTCTTCCTTCTTTTCTTTCTCTTCTTTTCTTCTTTTTCCTTTTTCACGATGTTTTCTAGAAGGTCTAAATCTACTTTTAAGTTGCCCGTTGATATTCCCGGATGGGATTCAACGCCTTATGAAGCCTTGGCCCGTGAGTGGGCTGATTCTACTGGTTTGAGTGAGAATTGGAATTCTTCTTTGGAGCTGGCAGAGCCGGCTGATGTGATTGCTTGTTTGCAGAAGGCACCCGTATCGAAGGGTGAGGAGATTCCCATTTTGGGGCGCAGAGGTTGGATTCTTTTGTCTGCATACAGGATTCTGCATGAGAGATTGTTGAAGCTACAGATATCTCTTAAAGATGTGGAAGCGCACTTTGTTGAGATTCAGAATTCTCATACTTTGTTGCGGTGTCAAAATAAGTTGCTTGCTGATAAACTTGAGACTTACCAAACTATTGCCGAACGGGCGGCTGTGCGAATTGCTCGTTATAAATACAAGAACAGGCGCGGTCGGGTTTCGACGCGAAAGGTGCGTCTGGTCGTGGCGACAGCCGGGCTGGATTGGAATCCTGATGAATGGGATGGTAATATCTGGAACTCGACTGATTCTTGTTCCTCGGGTGAGGAGTCTGCCAAGCGCGAGTCTTCTCGCTCCCGCCATGATTGTAAGTCTGCTTCTCGCACCTTTGATGGTGCACCCCGTGATTACGCTCGTTCTTCGAGTGGGATCAATGCTTCTTACACTGATTGTCCCTCTACGAGTACTGATCGGGCTCCTTGTGATGCTCGTCCCGCGGTTTCTGCGCATCCAGTTTTCCGTCGGAAGTTGCAGCAGTCTCCCAATGCTCCGCAGGGTATTTCTTTGGACTGTTTAGAAGACTTTACTCAGCAGGAAATTAGTGATATTTTGCAGCGATTTCGACAGCGAGCTGGTGAGTCCTTGCTCACATGGATGGTGCGCCTTTATGAACTGGGCGCTGCTGGTATTATGTTGGATACTGGCGATTGTTTAAAGTTCTGTTCCTTGAGTTTGGATTCTACTGTGCAGGATCATTTTCGTAACTATAATGGTGTTGGTCAGATTTCTTTACTCCAATTGGCGACTGAGGGTTGTAATCTAAAATATCCTACTGAATCTGACTGGCCTGTGAATGACAAGCCGTGGTATACTTTGCGTGATGCTGCTCAACGTCTCAAAGAGGAGGTGATGAAAACGGCAATTTTTCTGGGTACTGCTGACAGGTTGCTTGATGGTTCATTGACATCTTCTGTGCGGAACCGTATCATTCGATCTTCCCCTGTTGCCTATAAGCAGGTCATGATGACTTTATTGATTAATCAGACTGGTAACGTATTATCTACGGTTTTGGAATCGGTGCGCCAACTCGGTGAGTTGGGTGAGTGGTTTAAACCTGAACGTCAGTCCCGGCCTGACACTCGTACTCCTGGTGAAAATAAACTTACTAGACGTGATATTTTTTCTGGTCTTCTGGCTGATGGTGTGCGGAGGGAGGACATTGATGGTGAGACTACCGCTCGTTTGTGGGAGTTGTTTCGCAAACGTGGCTTGGATCGAAAGGAGGGTGCCCGGCGTGTTCGGACCACTGAGTGTGATCGTGGTGGTTCTGACGGTAGCGGTGATGACGACCGCCGTGGGCGCTCTGTTCGTCGTGATGATCGACGTTCTGCACGTGATGTGTCCCCCCGTCGAGAGAGAGACAGGGAGAGAGAGGGGGAAAGAGAAAGGGGGAGAACTGACTATGTTTACAGCAGACGTAGAGATGATAGGGATCAATCCCCTGAGGTGAGGAGGAGAGAGGATCGTCACAGTTTGGTCGATTGTAACCCGCAGTACAATGCAGAAGATACCAATCCGTTCCGTACTGGGAATGGATATGAACAGGAGGTACCGATACCTAAGAAACGTGAGAGTCTTTATCCTGATTTATCCTGGTACACAGAATGCAGTAAGAATGACTAGGAAATAGGTCAAGCTCCGGTACACAGATGGGCTCACAGAGATAATAGACCCTATGTAGATATTGATATTTATTGGAGACATCGTAATATCCAAAGGGCCCGAGCATTGGTAGATACAGGAGCGGAGGCCACTCTTATTCATGGAAAATCAAAGAAGTTTACAGGTCAGCCTTTTACTATTACCGGATTAGGTGGAAAAGAAACCCCTGCAGTTCAAACTTTGCTTGAAATGAGAATAGGTAGAATTCCCAGAAAAGAGTATTCTGTACTAGTAGTGCCACTTCTAGAATTCATAATTGGGATTGATATTTTGAGAGGAATGACTTTGCATCTAGATGACGGATGTTACCAATTTGGAACAACGCATTATATATCGTCCAGACCTATACGGGTTGGTCGTTTAAGAATGCCCCCCATACAAGTTCCCCATGCGACAAAAGTGGTTTGTCAGAAGCAGTATCGTATTCCAGGTGGTCATGAGGAGATTAGTACCACTATTCAGGAGTTAGTGGATGCAGGAGTCATAACCCCAGTTACTTCTGCTTGGAATAATCCTGTTTGGCCGGTGTGTAAGAGTGATAACTCTTGGCGCATGACCGTTGATTATCGAGAATTGAACAAGCACACACCCTCTTTGACTGTTGCAGTACCGGATGTTATTACACTTATTGAGAGAATCCAAAAGCATCCAGGTACATGGTACGCGTCCATTGATATTGCTAATGCTTTCTTTTCAATTCCGATTGCCCCAGAGTGTCAGGAACAATTCAGTTTTACGTGGAACGGGCGTCAGATGACGTTTAGAAGTCTTCCCCAGGGCTATGTGCATAGTCCTACGATATGTCACCGGCTGCTGGCAGAGCATTTGGCTGAGGTACCGGTTCATCCCCAAATTCAGATATGTCATTATATTGATGATGTTTTGATCCAAGGCGAAACACAAGAGGAAGTTCAGACCCAATTAGACAGAGTCATTGAGTGCCTGCGTGAGAAAGGTTGGGAAATCAACCCAGATAAATTGCAAGGTCCGTCCCAGGCTGTAACATTTTTGGGTATTAATTGGCATGAAGGGCACCGTGAAGTGATCCCTCAGGTTAAACAGAAGATTCTTGATTTTGCAGTTCCTAGAAATAGGAAAGAAGCCCAGAGCTTCATTGGTCTGTTTGGCTTTTGGCGCAAGCATATTCCTCATTTGAGTCAAATATTGGCCCCCTTGTACCGGGTCACGCGTAAAAAGAATGCATTTGAATGGGATAAACCACAGCAAGATGCGTTTAGTCTGGCAAAAGAGGCAATTCAACATGCTCTGGATTTATGGCCTGTACGTGATGGTGACGTGGATTTGAATGTGTCTGTACAGGGCCTTTATGCAAATTGGAGTTTGTGGCAGAAACAAGGCAGGAGTAAAGTACCGTTAGGTTTTTGGACCAAAAAGTTACCTGATGCTGGTGAGTGTTACACACCCTTTGAGAAACAGTTACTTGCTTGTTATTGGGCTCTGGTGGATACCGAGCAATTGACTTTGGAACATGATATAGTTCTGCGTCCGGAAATTCCTATCATGCAGTGGGTTCTGAGTTCGCCGAAAACTCACCGAATTGGACACGCTCAAGAGGCGAGTGTGATTAAATGGAAATGGTACATACAAGACAGGGCACGTGTGGGCCCGAAAGGAGTTGCTTCTTTACATGAGCAGGTGGCGCGAGCGCCATCGACTGAGACTGAGAGTGAATGTTCCGTACCTTTAGCACAGGAGTCTCCTGTCAAGTGGGGTAAGCCTTTTGATGATTTGTCCGCAGCGGAAAGAAACCATGTTTGGTTCACTGATGGTTCAGCGAGGTTTATAGGGATGACACGGCACTGGAAGGCGGTGTCCTATAATCCGATCACACAGAAATTGTTGAGCACAACTGGTGAAGGTAAAAGCAGCCAATTTGACGAGCTTTACGCTGTTTACCAAGTTTTGAAACAAGAGTTACCTGGTACATGTCATATTTTCACCGATTCTTGGTCTACTGCCAATGGACTGGCTGTTTGGTTGCCAACTTGGCATTCCCATAATTGGAAGTTACATTCCAAAGAATTATGGGGAAAAGATTTATGGCAAGAAATTTGGGAGATGCTCCCACAGAGTACTGTTACAATCTTCCATGTGGACGCTCACACCCCGATAGATTCTCTTGACAAATTTTTTCATAACATTGCAGATGAGAAGTCTAAAATTGCTGAGGCAGTGGTGGACAGGCAAGATTCTGATATTGCGGGATTGGCGAAATGGGCACACCAGAAGGCAGGACATTTTGGAGAGAAGGCCACTAGCAGGTGGGCTGCTGATCGAGGAATTTATATTCCCTTAGATTTAATCAAAAATGTTATTTTACACTGCCCCGTTTGTCAGCATATCAGACGGCGTAAGGTGCCCCAAATTGTTAAAGGCCATTTACATCGCGGCAAATTGCCCGCTCAAATTTGGCAGATCGATTACATTGGTCCACTTCCCATGAGTAGGAATTGTCAATATGTTTGCACTATTGTTGATACATACAGTGGCCTGCTGGTAGCCCTTCCCTGTAAGCAAGCTACCCAATTGAATACCATTAAAACATTAGAATTAATTATGATGTACTATGGTGTGCCATTCCAAATTCAATCTGATAATGCATCCCATTTTCGTGGAAGATTGGTACAGGAGTTCTGTGCGGAAAACAATATTGAATGGATATTCCATATCCCCTACTACCCACAGGCCTCGGGCCTGGTGGAGAGATTGAATGGCCTGCTAAAGGACCAGCTGCGTAAGTTAACGGATGACAAGTATAAAAATTGGCGAGACTTTTTGCCCCAAGCACTATTGATTTTGAATAATCGTCCTTTTTTAAATGCTGAATCTCCACTCATGCGTTTGTTTCCCCCGAATGCTGAGGCTATGCCTAATGAAATCAGAGAAACTGTGGTGTATTGGGAAATTACTCCCGGAGCTTTGGCTCCATGTAGAGCGACCCCAGGGTCGGCAGGTTTAGACTTGCATGCTATGGATGACATTGTTATAAAAAGTAGAGATCGAGTCATCATAGAGACAGGTGTTGGTGTTCAGATACCACCTGGAAATTTTGGATTGATCGCCCCTAGATCGGGGCTGGCTGTAAAAGGCATTCAGGTGCTTGGAGGAATTATCGACAGTGATTATCAGGGAGAGATTAAGGTGCTCCTGCTGAATAGCAGTGAGGTTGACTTACTGATACATCGCACTGACCGAGTGGCTCAATTACTCATAATGCCTGTTTTCAGTGGTGTATTAATGAAAGGCACTGCTCCAACGTTGCTAACTGTACGTGGCCAGAAAGGTTTTGGCTCCACGGATAATCCTGGGGCCAGAGTTTGGGTGCAGTCGCCTAAGAATCCCCCTGAACAAGCAGAGGTCATTGCCACCGGTCAGGATAATACCATTTTGGTTATGAGACCAGGGAAAGATAGCTGGGAAGCGGTCCCGGCTGATAAATGTTATTTACGAGAATGATTAATGCCTGTATTTGGTTCTCTTTCAGATCATTCTTTGGATTGTTGCTGCAGGATGTGTCGGAGCCGGACTGTTTTCGGACTGGTACGACGAGAAAGGAGGGATCCTATCAACCCGGGATGAACTGGGAACCCGAGTGTTGCGTTCCTTCGCTGCATGGGATTCATCATCGAACTTTTGGACCGCACTTGCTAAGAGGGTGACTGACGCCCCTCACTTCTGTTTGACACCGATGAGATCTGTACATGACATTCTGGCGACCTGCCTGGTTGCTGTCCCCGCCTCATTGGAAACTTTAACTCATATTTTTAATGTCTCGAAGGCCCGTCCCAATATTCTCCTGGGTGATTTTGCTACCCATGTATATTGCCCCCTATGTATTGAATTGCCGAACGAGCAACCCCCCATCCAGTCCCAAATACTTACTTATAATATCACACAAGGTGATTTGTGCTTCTTTCTTACGTGTAATCCTAGTGCGATCTCTGAATGTCTGCGCCTCAAACTAAAAGGCGCCACTTCGTTTACAACTCACGAACGGACTTTGTGCTTTCAAAGGACACCGACCACATTTCAGTTCAGAACAATATGACTTGTAATAGTTTGGTAGTTACCCCCAGTCATTATCGCACGATGTTACTACCTGCCGGATGGCTTTTCTCATGTGGTAATACTTCCTGGCCATTTGTCCCTGCAAACATTTCCGGAGGCCCTTGTGCCATTACGAGACTCAGTTTGTTGATGTTCGCATTGCATCCGAATGCCAACTCTCATGTGCTTCGAGATACTGTAATGTTACAGGAGGATTGTGACCAATCTTTGCATTTATATTCCAAGTCTGAATACCTTAGCTTAGCTGTTTCAATTATTGGTGTTCCTGCTTTGGCGGTTTATAATGCCAAATCTATTGGGAAAATGGCCTGCTGGATGGTGAAATCTATTAATCATACTTCTACAATTTTGTCTGACATGCTATTAGACGCCCAGGGTGAACGTAGGGCCATTTTGCAAAATAGAGCAGCCATTGATTATCTTTTGCTTAAACATGGACATGATTGCTCGGACTTCGAAGGTCTCTGTTGTTTTAATGAATGAATGAATGAATACCTATTTATATAGCGCATGGCTACCCTAGGGCATCCCAGCGCTGTTAAGACTGAGGACGCTGTCAGGCATTAAAGGATGTTCTTAAACAAGAATGTCTTTAGTTGCTTCCTGAAGGCAGTATGATTTAATTCATGCCTGATGTTGTCAGGGAGTTTATTCCATTCTTTAGCTGCTAGGACCGAAAGTCGACGGCCACCCATACGGGCCAGTCTGACCTTTGACACAACCAGCAGATTGCGTTGGTTAGATCTAAGAGATCTGACCGAATGATAGCGCCGAAAGAGAGGATCCAAAATGGATGGGCCAAGGTTGTGAATAGACTTATGTGCCAGACACAAAGTCTTAAACACAATCCTTTCATGGACTGGAAGCCAGTGAAGTAGTCTGATTGAGGGTTTAGCTGATGATCGTTTAGGGATTTTCATGAGTAGGCGAGCTGCACAATTCTGTACAGCTTGCAGAGTTTTTATTGTAGTAGCAGGGGCCCCCAGATAGATAGCATTCGCATAGTCCAGTCGCGAGAGAACCAGCGACTGTACTAATATGCGTCTGGCTTCGAAAGGGAGTAGGTCTAGGATTTTTTTAAGAACTCTCATGAGTCCATAGCAAGTCGAGGCTACTTTGTTGGCCTGATGCTGGAAGTTCAAGGCAGAATCCAGCCAGACCCCTAGACTTTTTATTTTGGTCTTGGGCTTCGGAGGGGGTCCAAGACGCTGCGGCCACCAAGGGTCCAGGTTGATTGGGGCTTTATAGCCCAGCAGCATGATGTCTGTCTTGGCTCCATTCAGCTTCAAACAGGACGAGGTCATCCAGTCAAGTACATTGGAGAGACAAGGGGTAAGATTGTTAATCCCCTGATGTGAGGTATCGTCTCTCACCAGGGAAACAACCAGCTGTGTGTCATCGGCGTAGGTGACAAGCTGAATTCCCCAAGGAAGCACCACCTCAGCCAAAGGTCTCATATAGATATTAAACAGAGTAGGGCTGAGGGATGAACCCTGGGGAACGCCGTGACTCAGTTGCAGCTGGCTTGAAGCCACCTCATCCTCAAAGACGGAAAAGTATCTATCCGATAGAAAGGATTGAAGCCATTTAAGAGCCAGACCCGAAATCCCTGCAAGACGTAGCCTATGCAGCAGAAGAGAGTGGTTTACAGTATCAAAGGCTGCGCTGAGATCCAATAGGACCACCGCAGCGCAGCCTCCTGCATCTACAATAGTCCTGGTCGCCTCCACTACCGCCACCAGTGCAGTTTCTGTTCCTTGCTTCGCTCTGAATCCAGTCTGGGATGAATGTAATGCATCAGAGGACTCAGAAAATGAGGAAAGAACCTGGTTGACGTGTTTTTCGGCTATTTTACCAAGGCTCGGGAGAAGCGAGATAGGTCTGTAATTAGCCAGATCTTCAGGGTCTAAATTAGGTTTTTTCAATAGGGCACGAACCTTTGCCTTCTTCCAATTGGGGGGCACAACTCCTGAAGTTAAAGAGGCATTGATGACCTGCATTATCACCGGGCATACTGTTCCAGAGACCTGTTTGAGAACCGTTGGGGGGGCAACGTCCTGTGGAGAGCCTGATTTGAGGTGGTTAAGGAGCCTTTCAACATTGGCCAAATCAAGCAGCGGAAAGATCTGGAGAACTCCAGCTGAATTAGTGGTAGCCACAGCCGGCGTGTCAGGGCTAGTCTCCAAGTCATCTAGACTATGTGACGTTGTTGCAAAACTCGAGTAGATATTGGAGACTTTAGATTCAAAAAAAGCGGCTAAATCCTCACAATGTTTTTGGGGATCCAAAGCTGGGATAATTGGTCTCTGAGTAGTCACCAGAGATTGGAAGATTTTAAAAATCTCTCTAGGAGCATTAGCTGCTTCTGAGATTTTACCCTGATGATATGCTGCTTGAGTAGATTTTAATAGGTTTTTGTAGGATCTGAGAGAGGCTTTGTATTGGGTTTTCAAAGCTGGTGCAAAATCCTTTCTCCACTTCCTTTCCGCGCGTTTACACACCCGCTTAAGTTCCTTGAGTTTATCGGAGTACCAAGGTTGTTTGTTTTGGCCCTTCCGATGATGTATCTCTTTCTTAGGGAGAGTGGTGTCAAGGGTGGAATTGAGCCAGTTGTCAAAGGCTTCATTCGCAACCACTGGATCCTCGTGAGGAGAAGGCGGACAGCTCTTCAAGGCAGTCTCCCACTCCCCAACTGGGAGTCTGGACCACACTCGACTAACTTTCTTAGAGAGGGTGACTCTGTGGTGTTGTGTTTCTGGCAACCACCTAAAAGAAAGTAGGGCGTGGTCTGACCAGGGGACAAAGAGGGGCCGTTCACATGCCAAGTTCGAGAGATTAGTGAAACAGTGGTCTAATAAGTGACCAGCAACATGTGTAGGCTCTGTCACACTTTGTTTCAAGTGTACTAATCCCAAAGAATCAAGCAGGCATTGCGAGGCAGCAGCATCACTGTCATCAAGGTGGATGTTAAGGTCACCCAGAATGGAGAAGTTGGGAGAATTACTGATAGAGTGAGAAATTTTGTCTACAAGGTTGCGACAGAAATTATGATGGGCGCCCGGAGGTCTATAAACCAAGATCCCCGAAAAGGTACATGTGGGTGAAAGGGAAATGGAGAAACCAAGGCTTTCGCAGTCAATAAGAGGGCTTTCGTAGGTTCTACATCTGACGGCATTTTTATGAATGATTGCAACTCCGCCTCCCCGACCTGACAGGCGGTCCTGTCTGATGATGGAGTAGTTGGGCGGGAGCGCCTGAACTACGTCTGGATCAGATGACTCTGTCAGCCATGTCTCCGTTAAGAAGAGTATGTCAGGATCACACTCCTCTAACAAAAGATGGATCTCGAGGGCGTGCTTCGGAAGGGATCTACAATTTAGCAGGGCAAATGAAAAACAAACGTTCTTGGCTATCCCAAGGTTCATGGGCTTACAGTGTGGGCAGACAGTGCAAATATCTTCAGGTAGAGCCTCTATCGGGCAATTGGGCCTCGCCGTCTTACTAAATGCCTTTAACTGCTCACCATTGTAAATAATAGTTTTGGAGAGGATAGAATCCATTGCGCTGGCCCTGTGCCCCGTCCTGATCCGGCCTGGCACGGACGGGCACAGACGGGCTTTCCTTAGGCGCTCCTTCGGCGCTCAACGGCGCGTCCGCAAACGCGTACGCTAGCGCGTAGGTGGACCGTGTCAATTTATGTGTCTTCTGCCTGCGTGTCCCGCCCTACCTCCCCAACAACTAGCGCGCCAACCTCGTCCTCCCCAAGATGGCCGCTGTGATGAGTTTGCCCCTCTCCGTCCGGCACCAACAAACAGCGATACGAGGAGCTAGGATGGCCCCAGAGGTACAGCGCTAAGAAGGTGTCGAGCGGTGGGCGTGAGAGCGAGTAAAACAGGTAAAATACAATTACGTACAATTTAATTAAAAGGTCAAGATAAAATACAACAACGATTTAAAATTAGCTAAACTCCCGGCTTCCGCCTCAGGAGCAACTGGCGTCGCTAGGTCTTACCAGGCTGATCAGTATCAGTCAATTTATGTGTCTTCTGCCTGCGTGTCCCGCCCTACCTCCCCAACAACTAGCGCGCCAACCTCGTCCTCCCCAAGATGGCCGCTGTGATGAGTTTGCCCCTCTCCGTCCGGCACCAACAAACAGCGATACGAGGAGCTAGGATGGCCCCAGAGGTACAGCGCTAAGAAGGTGTCGAGCGGTGGGCGTGAGAGCGAGTAAAACAGGTAAAATACAATTACGTACAATTTAATTAAAAGGTCAAGATAAAATACAACAACGATTTAAAATTAGCTAAACTCCCGGCTTCCGCCTCAGGAGCAACTGGCGTCTCTAGGTCTTACCAGGCTGATCAGTATCAGTCAGTTTATGTGTCTTCTGCCTGCGTGTTTAACTTGTCTGACCATACACAATCCATTCGTGCTCACATCGACAAGTTGCGTGACTTAACAGAAGAAGTTAGAAAACACATTGACCAGGGCTGGTTTGACTGGCTCTTTAATTGGTTACCTGATATACACGTGCTACGCCAAATATTAGGTGGTATTTTGATTGCTGTTGCTGTTTTGATTTCTATCTGTTGCTTTATTCAGTGTATTCCTTCATTATTTCAATTCTGCACACTTGGTACTAGACATAGATCAGTTAGCTTTGTTTCATATTATTCTTCCACAGATGTTAGCTCCATTTAATGAATGTATAATAGACTGAAGTCAAGGGTGAAATGTACTGCTCGATTTTTCCGGTCTTATTGTGTTGAAGGGTGATTTAGGTGACTTCAGTCTCTTCCCATTCAAGTCTAAGGGTTAGAGTAGTGTATAGAGCCTATTTATTAGGCACTTCGACATGATCCTGTGTTCTTCCCCATAGATCAGGGTTTGCATATACATCCTAGGGGATAGATTCGTTAGCATTAGGGGTAATCTGTTCTGTAGTGAGGGTATTTCATGGAGCTGTGCTGAATTCAGGCCTGGTAGGCCTTAAACGGGAGAGACTCCATCTTTCCTCCTGCTCTGGCAGCTCGGGATGTTTCTAGGTCATAGGCAGTGTTTTAGTTAGGAGGTGTTATTCGCTTGGAAAGAACCGGTTCAGGCCGGCCCTTATCGAAGGATTGTATTTTTCTTCATGCCGAAGACACTACATCAGGCCGGCCGGCTGGGAACGTGTCCTTGGCACGGAGAGGTACAAGAATTTGGTGGGCGGCAGGTTACGGGCTGGAATTTTCCATGAGGAAATGCACGTCTATATTAGTAAAAGTTTGAGGCAGATACTGGCACTTGCTTCTAGTCCATGGGCGGCACCTGGCCGTTAGTAGTAAAGCTGCTACTTATTCCAGGGAAGACAGATGACAAACTTGGAGGTGGAGAAAAACCGAGAAATAGATATTCCAAAGAGAAGAGAGTAGCCGATGAGGAAGAGGTCCCAGTGACTCGGAGAGGGAGACGGGAGTAAACCCGTGATTGCGGAGGTGTGACTTCCAGGCGAAGCCGAGGCGCAGACGAGAAGGGAACCTAGATGACCATTGAGTGCAGGCTACATACGACCAAGGTGATGTCAACCCCTTACTATTAGAGTGTACAACTCAATCTTTCACTTTTCTTTGCAGGTTATGTGATATGTATTATGTTCCGTGAGTGTGTATGTAATAACTAAATAAAGTAGTAAAGCAATATGTGCTACGTGTTCTTGTGTAAGAGGGTAACCTATTCTTCTAGTCAGCTGTGACTTGACATGAACAGATGTTAATCCTGATCAGGTAGGTGGTAACTGAATAAGGGAGAAGGGAGCCCTTCGAACTGGGGAACAAGTTGTGCTCAGCTAGCTGTCTTTGTGTGATCTGATATATAGTAACACTGATTCCCTTGTTGTATGTCGTGGTAATTATAGGATGAACTCGTGCTAAGGCTGCCGTCTGGGCAGGAAGTCCTGGGTCCGTTTGGGACCGCGAGGCTGTGACTGCCGTCTGGGCAGGAAGTCTGTGGCTGCCGTCTGGGCAGGAAGTCCTGGGTCCGTTTGGGACCGCGAGGCTGTGACTTGTCTAAGGCTGCCGTCTGGGCAGGAAGTCCTGGGTCCGTTTGGGACCGCGAGGCTGTGGCTGCCGTCTGGGCAGGAAGTCCTGGGTCCGTTTGGGACCGCGAGGCTGTGGCTGCCGTCTGGGCAGGAAGTCCTGGGTCCGTTTGGGACCGCGAGGCTGTGGCTGTCGTCTGGGCAGGAAGTCCTGGGTCCATTTGGGACCACGAGGCTGTGACTGCCGTCTGGGCAGGAAGTCTGTGGCTGCCGTCTGGGCAGGAAGTCCTGGGTCCGTTTGGGACCACGAGGCTGTGACTTGTAGGTCTTGGTATATATAGTAGGAATTCCCTGTCCTTAGGTGGTACATATATGTGGTTATTTAGGTGTGAATAGGCCCTAGGGAGGGGGTAACGTTCTGGTTTGGGTTAGAGAGGCTCTGCTGAGCGGGTTCTATCTGATCCGAAAACCCAAGCAGAACAGAGAGGTATCATTGGAAAGGGGAGGATCTCCCCACTGGATCCCTGGTTGGGGATCGCCCTCCTGGGATCCATCCACTAGACACCAGGGAGGGGGAAATGGCCCCTTGGGCAAGGTCCTTCGCTTCCCCCAAAAAATATTGCCCAAATTCCGTCTTTCTGCCCTCCCTGGGGGGCAGAAAGCCCACTAAAAGCCAGGGATTTTTTTGGGGCAATTGTTTTTAGGGTGGGGGCTGCCCAAAACGGGTATTCCAACGCCCCACCCTGCCTTAATAACAGCCTTTCTGCCTCCCTGGGAGGGCAGAAAGCCCACTATACGCCAAGGATTTTTTTGGGGAAATTTTAATTAGGGTGGGGGCTGCCCAAAATGGAAATACCACCACTGAAATGTGAGGAAAATGTGGTTTTTGTAACATATTTTGAGGTTTTCAAGGGATTCTGGGTAACAGGATCTGGTGAGAGCCATACAAGTCACCCCGTCCTAGATTCCTCTGGGTGTCTAGTTTACAAAAATGTATAGGTTTGCTATGTTTCCCTATGTGCCCGCAGAGCTAGGGTTCAAAATCTACAGCTAGGCACTTTGCAAGAAAAGAGTCCGTTTTCACTGTGAAAATGTGGTGTGTCCATGTTGTGTTTTAGGCCGTTTCTGGTCGCAGACACTAGGACTACCCTCACAAGTGAGGTACCATTTTTCTCGGAAGACTTTGGGAAATGCGGGGTGGGTGGAATTTTGTGGATCCACACAGATTTCAGAACTTTCTACCACAGAAATGTGAGGAAAATGTGTTTTTTTTTAAAACATATTTTGAGGTTTGCAAGGGATGCTGGTTAACAGAACCTGGTGATCGCCAGACAAGTCATCGCATACTGGATTTCCCTGGGTGTCTAGTTTTAAAAAATGTATAGGTTTTCTAGGTTTCCCTAGGTGCCAGCAGAGCTAGGGTTCAAAATCTACAGCTAGGCACTGTCCAAAAGAAAGTCAGTTTTCACTGTGAAAATGTAGTGTGTCCACGTTGCTTTTGGGCCGTTTCCGGTCTCGGGCACTAGGCCTACCCACACAAGTGAGGTACCATTTATTTCTGAAGACTTTAGGGAACATGGGGTGGGTGTAATTTTGTGGATCCACGCAGATTCCAGAACTTTCCACAACAGAAATGTGAGTAAAATGTGTTTTTTTGGACACATTTTGAGGTTTGCAAGGGATTCTGGGTAACAGAACCTGTTGAGAGCCAGACAAGTCACGCCATCCTAGATTTCCCTAGGTGTCTACTTTTCGAAAATGTATAGTTTTGCTAGGTGTCCCTAGGTGCCGGCAGAGCTAGGGTCCAAAATCTACAGTGTGGCACTTTGCAAATAAAGGGTTCCTTTTCACAGTGAAAATGTTGTGTGTCCACGTTGTCTTTTGGGCCGTTTCCTGTCGCGGGCACTAGACCTACCCGCACAAGTGAGGTACCATTTTTCTCAGAAGACTTTGGCAAACTCCCCACTGGATCCCTGGTTGGGGATCATCCACTAGACACCAGGGAGGGGGAAACGGCCCCTTGGGCAAGGGCCTTCGCTTTCCCCCCCAAAACAAATTGGGCAAATTCAGTCTTTCTGCCCTCCCTGGGGGGCAGAAAGCCCCCTAAAAGCCAGGGATGTGTTTTGGGCTATTGTTTTTAGGGTGGGGGCTACCCAAAACGGGCATTCCAATACCCCACCCTGCCTTAATAACAGCCTTTCTGCCTCCACGTGGGGGCAGAAAGCCCACTAGAAGCCAGGGATTTTTTGGGGGAAATTTAATTAGGGTGGGGGCTGCCCAAAACGGAAATACCACCACTGAAATGTGTGGAAATTGTGGTTTTTGTAACATATTTTGATGTTTTCAAGGGATTCTGGGTAACAGAACCTGGTGAGAGCCATACAAGTCACCCTGTCCTAGATTCGCCTGGGTGTCTAGTTTTAAAAAATGTATAGGTTTGCTAGGTTTCCCTATGTGCCTGCAGAGCTAGGGTTCAAAATCTATAGCTAGGCACTTTGCAAGAAAAGAGTCAGTTTTCACTGTGAAAATGTGGTGTGTCCATGTTGTGTTTTAGGCCGTTTCTGGTCACGGACACTAGGACTACCCTCACGAATGAGGTACCATTTTTCTCGGAAGACTTTGGGGAATGCGGGGTGGGTGGAAGTTTGTGGATCCATATAGATTTCAGAACTTTCTACCACAGAAATGTGAGGAAAATGTGTTTTTTTTAACATATTTTAAGGTTTGCAAGGGATGCTGGGTAATAGAACCTGGTGAAAGCCAGACAAGTCATCGCATACTGGATTCCCCTGGGTGTCTAGTTTTAAAAAATATATAGGTTTGCTAGGTTTCCCTAGGTTCCAGCAGAGCTAGGGTTCAAAATCTACAGCTAGGCACTGTCCAAAAAAGAGTCAGTTTTCACTGTGAAAATGTGGTGTGTCCACGTTGCATTTGGGCCGTTTCCTGTCGCGGGCACTAGACCTACCCGCACAAGTGAGGTACCATGTTTCTCGGAGGACTTTGGGAAACTCCCCACTGGATCCCTGGTTGGGGATCGCCCTCCTGGGATCCATCCACTAGACACCAGGGAGGGGAAAACGCCCCCTTGGGCAAGGGCCTTCGCTTCCCCTCCTAAACAAATTGGCCAAATTCAGTCTTTCTGCCCTCCCTGGGGGGCAGAAAGCCCACTAAAAGCCAGGGATTTCTTTTTGGGCAATTGTTTTTAGGGTGGGGGCTGCCCAAAACGGGCATTCCAATGCCCCACCCCGCCTTAATAACAGCCTTTTTGCCTCCACAGGGGAGGGGGGCAGAAAGCCCACTAGATGCCAGGGATTTTTTTGGGGAAATTTTAATTAGGGTGGGGGCTGCCCAAAACGGAAATACCACCACTGAAATGTGAGGAAAATGTGTTTAACATATTTTGAGGTTTTCAAGGGATTCTGGGTAACAGAACCTGGTGAGAGCCATACAAGCTACCCCGTCCTGGATTCCCCTGGGTGTCTAGTTTTCAAAAATTTATAGGTTTGCTAGGTTTCCCTATGTGTCGGCCGAGCTAGGGTTCAAAATCTACAGCTAGGCACTGTGCAAAAAAGATTCAGTTTTCACTGTGAAAATGTGGTGCGTCCACGTTGCGTTTTGGGCTGTTTCCTGTCTCAGGCACTAAGCCAACCCACACAAGTGAGGCACCACTTTTCTCAGAAGACTTTGGGGAACATGGGATGGGTGGAATTTTGTGGATTCACGGAGATTCCAGAACTTTCCACAACAGAAATCTGAGTAAAATGTGTTTTTTGGACACATTTTGAGGTTTGCAAGGGATTCTGGGTAACAGAACCTGTTGAGAGTCAGACAAGTCACGCCATCCCAGATTTCCCTAGGTGTCTACTTTTCAAAAATGTATAGTTTTGCTAGGTGTCCCTAGGTGCCGGCAGAGCTACGGTTCAAAATCTACAGCGAGGCACTTTGCAAATAAAGGGTCCGTTTTCACAGTGAAAATGTTGTGTGTCCACGTTGTCTTTTGGGCCGTTTCCTGTCGCGGGCACTAGACCTACCCGCACAAGTGAGGTACCATTTTCCTCGGCAGACTTTGGCAAACTCCCCACTCGATCCCTGGTTGGGGATCATCCACTAGACACCAGGGAGGGGGAAACGGCCCCTTGGCAAGGGCCTTCGCTTCCCCCCCAAATAAATTGGGCAAATTCAGTCTTTCTGCCCTCCCTGGGGGGCAGAAAGCCCACTAAAAGCCAGGGATTTTTTTTTGGGCAATTGTTTTTAGGGTGGGGGCTGCCCAAAACGGGCATTCCAATGCCCCACCCCGCCTTAATAACAGCCTTTCTGCCTCCACGGGGGGGGGCAGAAAGCCCACTAGATGCCAGGGATTTTTTGGGGGAAATTTTAATTAGGGTGGGGGCTGCCCAAAACGGAAATACCACCACTGAAATGTGAGGAAAATTTGTTTTTTTAACATATTTTGAGGTTTTCAAGGGATTCTGGGTAACAGAACCTGGTGAGAGCCATACAAGCTACCCCGTCCTGGATTCCCCTGGGTGTCTAGTTTTCAAAAATGTATAGGTTTGCTAGGTTTCCCTATGTGCCGGCAGAGCTAGGGTTCAAAATCTACAGCTAGGCACTGTGCAAAAAAGAGTCAGTTTTCACTGTGAAAATGTGGTGTGTCCACGTTGCGTTTTGGGCTGTTTCCTGTCTCAGGCACTAAACCAACCCACACAAGTGAGGCACCATTTTTCTCTGAAGACTTTGGGGAACATGGGGTGGGTGGAATTTTGTGGATACACGCAGATTCCAGAACTTTCCACAACAGAAATCTGAGTAAAATGTGTTTTTTGGACACATTTTGAGGTTTGCAAGGGATTCTGGGTAACAGAACCTGTTGAGAGCCAGACAAGTCACGCCATCCTAGATTTCCCTAGGTGTCTACTTTTCAAAAATGTATAGTTTTGCTAGGTGTCCCTAGGTGCCGGCAGAGCTAGGGTTCAAAATCTACAGCGAGGCACTTTGCAAATAAAGGGTCCGTTTTCACAGTGAAAATGTTGTGTGTCCATGTCTTTTGGGACGTTTCCTGTCGCGGGCACTAGACCTACCCGCACAAGTGAGGTACCATTTTTCTCGGAAGACTTTGGCAAACTCCCCACTCGATCCCTGGTTGGGGATCATCCACTAGACACCAGGGAGGGGGAAACGGCCCCTTGGCAAGGGCCTTCGCTTCCCCCCCCAAATAAATTGGGCAAATTCAGTCTTTCTGCCCTCCCTGGGGGGCAGAAAGCCCCCTAAAAGCCAGAGATGTGTTTTGGGCAATTGTTTTTAGGGTGGGGGCTACCCAAAATGTGCATTCCGATGCCCCACCCCACCTTAATAACAGCCTTTCTGCCTCCACGGGGGGGCAGAAAGCCCACTAGACACCAGGGATTTTTTCTGGGAAATTTTAATTAGGGTGGGGGCTGCCCAAAACGGAAATAACACCACTGAAATGTGAGGAAAATGTTTTTTTTTTTTTTACATATTTTGAGGTTTTCAAGGGATTCTGGGTAACAGAACCTGGTGAGAGCCATACAAGTCACCCCGTCCTGGATTTCCCTGGGTGTCTAGTTTTCAAAAATGTATAGGTTTGCTAGGTTTCCCTATGTGCTGGCAGAGCTAGGGTTCAAAATCTACAGCTAGGCACTGTGCAAAAAAGAGTCAGTTTTCACTGTGAAAACGTGGTGTGTCCAGATTGCTCTTTGGGCTGATTCCTGTCTCAGGCACTAAGCCTACCCACACAAGGTAGGCACTATTTTTCTCTGAAGCCTTTGGGGAACATGGGGTGGGTGGAATTTTGTGGATCCACACAGATTCCAGAACTTTCCACAACAGAAATGTGAGTAAAATGTGTTTTTTTGGACACATTTTGAGGTTTGCAAGGGATTCTGGGTAACAGAACCTGTTGAGAGCCAGACAAGTCACCCCATCCTAGATTTCCCTGGGTATCTAGTTTTCAAAAATGTAGAGTTTTGCTAGGTTTCCCTAGGTGCCGGCAGAGCTAGGGTTCAAAATCTACAGCGAGGCACTTTGCAAATAAAGGGTCCGTTTTCACTGTGAAAATGTGGTGTGTCCACATTGTGTTTTGGGCCGTTTCCTGTTGCGGGCACTACACCTACCCGCACAAGTGAGGTACCATTTTTCTCTGAAGACTTTGGGAAACTCAGGGTGAGTGGAATTTTGTCGATCCACGCAGATTCCAGACCTTTCCACCACAGAAATCTGAGGAAAATGTGTTTTTTGACAAATTTTTAGGTTTGCAAAGAATTGTAGGTAACAGAACCTGGTGAGAGCCAGACAAGTTACCCCATCCTGGATTTCCCTGGGTGTCTAGTTTTCAAACATATATAGGTTTGCTAGATTTCCCTAGGCGCTGGCAGAGCTAGGGTTCAAAATCTACAGCTAGGCACCTTGAAAATAAAAGGACCATTTTCACTGTGAAAATGTTGGTTGTCCACTTTGCGTTTTGGGCCGTTTCCTGTCACGGGCACTAGGCCTACCCACACAAGTGAGGTACTATTTTTCTTGGAAGACTTTGGGGACGCGGGGTGGGTAGAAGTTTGTGGATCCACGCAGATTCCAGAACTTTCCACCACAGAAATTTGAGGAAAATGTGTATTATTTTTACATATTTTGAGGTTTTCAAGAGATTTTGGGTAATATAACCTGGTGAGAGCCAGTCAAGTCACCCCATCCTGGATTTCCCTGGGTGTCTAGTTTTCAAAAATGTATAGGTTTGCTAGGTTTCCCTAGGTGCCGGCAGAGCTAGGGTTCAAAATCTACAGCCAGGCACTTTGCAAAAAAAGGGTCAGTTTTCACTGTGAAAATGTGGTGTGTCCACGTTGTGTTTTGGGCTGTTTCCTGTCATTGGCACTTGACCTACCCACACAAGTGAGGTACCATTTTACTCTGAAGACTTTGGGAAATGCGGGGTGGGTGGAATTTTGTGGAGCCACGCAGATTCCAGAACTTTCCACCACAGAAATGTGAGGAAATGTGGGTTTTTTTGTACAAATTCTGAGGTTTGCACGGGATTCTGGGTAACAGAACCTGGTGAGAGCCAGACAAGTCACCCCATTCTGGATTCCCCTGGGTGTCTAGTTTTTAAAAATGTATAGGTTTGCTAGGTTTCCCTAGGTGCTGGCAGAGCTCGGGTTCAAAATCTACAGCTAGGCACGTTGCTTTTTGGGATATTTCCTGTCATGGGCAATAGGCCTACCCACACAAGTTAGGTATCATTTGTATCGGGAGACTTAGGGTAACACAGAATTGTAGAGCAACAGTAATTACCTATTGACTTTCGATGCATTTCTGCCTTCCGAATGAAAGACAATGTGGAAAAAAGAAATCATTTTGAAAAATGACCTATAATTCTCAGGCTAGTATGGGTACTCACAATTTTGGAAATGTGCAAATATCTACTGTTTCTAAACTCCATATTTTGTTCCAATATCATAAATACATAGGTGTCTTTCACACCAATTTTTCCATGTATATTTTTTCACAAATTAATTGCTATATACCCCGTACATAATAAAAAACCATTGTAAGACACTGCTCAGTTATTGGCTCTGAGTTGGTCCAGTTCTTAGTGCACCTACAAGTCCTTTATATCCCCACAACCATTAAGGTTCAGCGGATGTAACGGTATATTGCTTTCAAACAGCTGTCATAATTAAAAGAAGTTACAGGTGAAAACGACACAAATGGCTGTTTTTTCAACTAATTTTCAATTTTTCCTATATTCAACTGTTAGTTTCTATAAAGAAACCTTGAAGGATGTACACAAATGACCCCTTGCTGAATTCAGAATTTCGTCTATTTTCCCCAAATGTATAGCTTTACAGGATCCATTATTGCTTTCATATCCATTTCTACCATTCACTGTAGGGAGGTTGAACGTCTGCTTGTCCCTGAAAGTTGGGAAAATTGTGATTTCAGCCCCACAACCCTTTTGTTGACACCATTTGCTGGGGAAAAAACAGAGCTTTCATCTGTAGCCCTTTTTCCCCATATTTAAAAAAAAAGAATGTTTGCTATATTTTGGCTAATTTCTGGGTCCCCTCCAGGGAAATTCACAAACCCTGGCTACCTTTAGAATCCTCATGATGTTGGAAGAAAAGTACGCAAATTTGGCGTGGATACCGTATGTGGTCAAAAAGTTAAAGGGGCATAAGCACAAACTACCCCAAATTGCCAAAAATAGGCTTAGCACGGTCCTAACAGCGAAGGGGTTAAAGGCTTTATTTAAACATTAACGCCACATTTTAGTGCCGGATGGATGAAAAAGTGTACTTGCACATATGCAAATTATGGTGATTAATACGTAGGCACAATAGGTGAATAATGTGAAGATTGGCAGCATACTATGTGACAATCTTTGATGAAATCCATTATTTCCTATACCTACATAAGGTCTACATTTGCATCAGAATATTGCAAAACAAAATGAGCATCCCAGATAGTGCACATGCACACCTGTTCGTTATTCATATTTTTACAGTTTGCTGCCTGCCCTTCGACAGGCTAGTTTTCGTCACTTTTATGTTGCTGTATTAAAAAAACTAAAAACAGAGAGTAAGCAGTAAAGCGCGACCTTGGTACACTCTCTTTATAATAGATGCTCTATGTAGAATGACGGGAACTTCTCTCTCTAAGAAGTTTGCGAACACATCCCGTATATTTTTCAACCTTATTTTGAGAAAAATTAAGCTTCTGATCTGTGATGTAAGGTGAGAATAGATGTGCGTGGATTTATTTTGCGAATTCATCTACAGCCACCATGCGTGTAACTAAATGTCACACTTCATGAGCATAACATATGAGCTAGAAATGGACAATTAGAGAATAATAAAATATGGTTATATTGTAAATGCACATGAATTAAATAGTACATAGCAATTATACTTTATGAAATATGCATAAAGCCTTAGGCAACAATGAGCCTAGTATGCAAATGAGGGGGGCTCAAAGGCGAAATAAGGTAGAATATAGAACACCTCCGTAATGATAACGTAACAGTTCTAATGAAAGTGTATATGTATAATCACATCAAAAGTTCAATATAGAGGGAGGAGCCAAGATGGCGACCGGAGCAGACGCTTGAGCGCCCGGCTCCGTCGGCCCTTGGCCTCGGACTATTATCCTGATTCTTATCCTCGCCGATTCTCGAGGTGCAACGTGTGCGATGACGCGCTGATCGCGCCGCCGCTTTCCCGGAGTCTCAGCCCGCCCGGATGCCGGAGTTCTGGGTGCTTTTGTTCTCTGCACTGGACCCCTGCTCCATGGTGGCCTTTGCCGGCCCCCTGGAAGCTCCGCAGTCACCGGACCCGCTAACGCAAACCCGAGCCCCGCGGTCCCGATCTCACCTCGCACCACGGACTGTCGCCAGATGAGCCGGGGGAGGGACGGCCGGACACCTTCTGCACCCTGCGCCTGACGGGCTGGAGCAGTGGGGTGTGCCCCGGTGCGGCGGGTCTCCTGCCCCGCTCTGTGGACCGCGCTGTGGGAGGCTGCTGCCCCCTTCTTCTATTGCCTAGCCGGCGGCAAAGAGAACCCGCGGGAAGAGAAGTGACTGTTGGCTTTCCCTGTTGCGGCGCAGACCTGAGGGGAATTGACTCCTTGCCACGACCCCCCCCCTGGCCATTGCACCGTACAGCGGTAAAACATGGTGTTGATTGCCTGTTCGCGGCCGGGGGGTGATACTCCGGTCTCGCCCGCTGCCCACTTCGCCCTCCCTCCTCCGGACACCAGCTCCACCGTGCCGTCCCGGATTGCTGCCGATGTGGGGGCGCAGCTTCCGCTGACATGCGGCTCCGTTCTGGCTGTCCTGCGGGACTTTCGACTACAAATGTGTGCTGGCCTGCAAGCGCTGAGTGAGCGGGTTGACTCCATACTGTCGGCTGCGGGTCGTGAGCGCTCTGTTTGTCATCAACAAGGCGTGGGTCCGCCAGTGCTTTTGTCCTCTTGCGGGGACGCAACGGATGTGTATGATCGTGCTACACTGGTGCCTGCATCTGGCGTTCCCGGCACACAGGATCAACCGCCCTCCAGCTCCACTGCGGATACTTTGTTTCCCTGTTCATTGCTGCCTGCTTTATTGTTGCCTGCCTCACTGCGTCCGCAAGAGTATCCTGCTGAGCGATACCTAACATCCTCGAGGACTCGTCCACGGTGGCCTACTGCTTCTTTTCTGTGGAACTCCTGTACTTTACTTGCCAGGTCTGGATTTTATGTGGTGCAAAGAGGGACCTCGATAGATGGTCGGCGGCCATTTCGTGATTCTACTTCACCATCTTCTCCCAAGCGGCCATATTGTTTTTGTCTGCACGAGATGCGGGGCCTTCATGTAGGGGCTGGTTTAATCCCAAGCCCGCGATCGGGCCAGGGCTAGACTGATCTATATCGCCATGGTTTCACGGATGGGCTGGACTGGGATTGGAACTGTATGTATATGTTGTGCGCACTCGTCGCGATTTGACTTCCTTCGCTTACATCGTTGTGACACGTTGTTTTCGCACGCAGTTTCTGGCATAGTGGGTTCTCAGTGTGTGGAGGCCATAGCTGGCTGATGGTTTGGGGCGCTCTGGGGTTCCGTGGGCTCCTCCCCACCTTCTTCTCTGTTTTCTTATTTTTCTTCACTCTATTCCTACTCTCTCTCTTGTCTATATTTCGGGTTCATGGGGCGACAGGCACTATGCTGGGGGGGGGGGCAGGCCGTAGCCTCCGCATTGGTGTAGGGTGGGGGGATAATTCTCTGTTCTTAATTAGTTCTATGGGCCTTTTTCTTTATGTCTCTGCGCTATACTTGCTTCGATTCGGGGTCCGGGTGTGGGGTGGATTGAGTGGGGGCGGCTCTGGAGGGGTGCGTAATTGTTCATGGGACTATCCTGTTATATACCTGCACCGCCTCACTGCCTGAGATTTTACTTCCATTGTCGTTTTAATGATGCTGCTGCTCTCCCGTGTGGTGAAGCTATCTTGCGGACTCGAATCTCCTTTGTTCTTATTCTTCACTGATTTTTTTCCTGATAAAATTATCTTGAAAATTTGAAATTAACCTTCACTTCTCCTTCCCCGGGGGTCAGGGATCTCTCCAGTGTATTACTCATAACTCGTTACTAATCTTGACCGTTGAAGCACAGGGGATGTAATGTTTGTATCAGTGCTTAACTGTATCGTGGCCGGCCTGACGGTTGTAGGCCCGTATTTGTTCTTTTAAGAAGCACGAATAAAGGTTTTAAAAAAAAAAAATAAAAAAAAATAAAAAAAGTTCAATATATATGACTATATTTTAATGCACATTTAAAAATGACCAAGAAAGTAAACTGCCATTAGCCTATTTTGGCTACCTAGCATGGGGCAAAAATCAGAAATCAAAAGCAATTAAAAAACAGTAAAAAGCAAAAGGTTATAAAGTTGTTTAAATGTGGACCAGCATGTTGCTCTTTTCTTGTTCAACTGAGCTTGTTTAGCCTCAGCTTGGCGTAAACTACAAAGGAAAGAAGTACAGATGGGAAAATCACATTGCGGATCCAAAGCCTGGAGGCAGTGAAGTGATACACACTATGTTGAAAATGAAGCTAGTGGAGACACCGCAGGGGCAGGTTGCACCGTACTTGTAACAGGAGATGCTGAACATGCAAACAGATTACTGAAGAGTGGGATGATGCTGGTGAATAAGGCATCAGATTCGGCTTCGGAGTTGGTGGTGTAGAAGTCACAAAAGGAATACAGTTGTGGCACATGTGACAGTATTAACTGTGATCCTTATAAAGCAGATGAGTTGATAGGCAGATGCAGAACACGACAATAACAATGATGTAACACCATTGGGTGAATCAGCTTCCAACAATCTACAGAAACAAAAGCTTGTTGTTCCACTAGGATGTTAAGATGATAACAATCACTCACTGAAAGAGGGGCCTCCCTGTAGATGGTCCAAGCTTATAAAAACTTACAATTTAGTGCTCAATGAGGTTAGAAAACAAGTCCACTCCCGAATACAAAGCTGTAGCTTGGTGACAATGTTGTACAGAAGGATATCACATACTCACATTTATGACCTGCAACGGATTTTAAGCAAAATCACCCCTACAATGATTAAAGTTGTTGAGCTATTTTTTAATAACTTCAAAAATTGCAAACCCAAAAATACAGGTAAAATCCCCAAAACAATCTCAAAGCAAGTCAGTATTTCAGTACCAATATTCTCCTCCTAATTCTAGGATTTAAGGGGCACACCTGGCACGAGAACCTCAGATCTATGAAGACTTGCAACTAAGGACAAAGAAGAGAACCGAGTCTGTGACTTCAGGACCTGCACAAAGCAAAGGTGCAATAATCCGCACCTGTGGCAACCACCCTGCAACTGCACATTGCCATTTGTCCCGGACCATAGACACAGAGGGACCACACAGAGGGACCTAGCAATATTTACTAACCCTTAATCTCTCCCCTAACAGTTTTCCTCCTCAATGTTTTCACCCTCCTTTTAACAAATTGTGAACTTAACCAAACATTTTAGATAACCTCCTCATGTACTCACCATTTTATCCTCTGCCTATTCTCTAATGTTTTTCCTAGACAAGACTCTCTTCTTCATTCTCTGTTCTTTCTCTTGGTAACTCAACTTTCTCTGTTAAAGCTTCTCCTGCCCATTCTTCTCTCCATTCTTTGAAACTTCACCACCACCAGAAATAGTCTTCCCTAAGGTGTTCTTTCTGTCCCCTCCCCCATTGATCAGGGCTCAAACCAACTACTCCACTGCTTTCTCCATCCGTTTCTCTAGATTCAATCTTTTTCTCAGTAGGGACAAATATACCCTTTCATGTCTAAATATGACAAGCCTTTCGCATACAAACTTGAGGTGCTTCATCACTTGCATTCTCTTGGCTTTTCAAAAACCTGAAATCCTCCTGTTAATTAACTGCTGTGCCCTGTTTAAAGTGGCTGGCTTTCTCGCCCCTCTCCATACTGTTCTGAGCAATGGTTGTATCCAGAAGAGCTCTGTCCGCACTACTTTTTCTAAACAAAAGCTTAAATCCTTTGTCATAATTTGATCACCTTCTGTCGATGGAATTATATCATTCTCCTTCAAGTGTAACAGTACCACTTCCGAGCATGACCATTTTGCTCTCAATTCCTACATACTCTGCATCAACTAACCTCACCCCATTCTCTCCAGTACGTACCAAGGCACCATCACTTGCTCGAAATCCAGACACAATGGTTGTCCAAAGAACTGTTTCCTCATATGCTCCCCGTCCCATTTCACCATAGAATGCCCACTTATCAAGATCTCTCCCGTGCTATCCCTCCTGTCCTCTGCCCCTGTAACATGAGAATATAATGGTAGGGGCCCCCTGCTGAGCAATAATCCCTGTCTTCACATAACCCCACATGCACTCACTTCTCCATTGTTCTAGCCTTCTCAGCCTACACTCACTCAAGCCCCTTCGACACCCCTCTGTTGCTGCTCCCATTCTGAATGAATGTGTCAAATTATTTTTTCATTAAATGCTCCTGTCTCAGCTACTTCCACAAGAACCCCGATTCCTGTCCTCACTTAACACTGGCATACTGACACAGCAGCCCCTCCACCCCCACTCATCCTTAAAAACTTCTCCAACCTCTTAACCACGGAAATGCTTTCTTTCTTCAGCCTCCCAAGCCAAACTATATTTCCCTTTCCCTTCTGATCTGTCTTACTTCTCCTTATTCTCAAAACTATCTCTCGTCCTTTATGTACCACATCATCAATTCATAAACCATTCAGACATTTTTTCTCCACCAACTCAGATATTCAGAAGGCTCCAGAAACATTACAAAGAAGATGGATCAGGCAATTCTCTCCTGGCCCACAAACACTTTCAAAATCCCGATTGTAAACAGCTTCCTCAAACCCTCACCCTTCTCTTCTCTCTGGCCCATCCTTCCAGTATCCTTATACTCAACCCTGCCGCACACAGATCATATCCCTAGGAACATTCCCCTCCATTTTTCTCCTAAGTTCACCATTTTTCCAGGTCCTTTTCAATCTGAATCACAATTAAGTTGATCATGCACTTTTCCTCCTCTCCAAAACTCTCCCAGAACCATCTCTATGCATTGCATTCGATTCTACTGTGGACCATAGGATCAGCAGAGGATTTTTTCAGTATTTGCCTAACGATGGCTTTTTCCAGTCCAAGTGAATAGTTTCAGTATGAAAAGGGTGATAATAATATTAGTAAGACATGGAGCTATAATTTCCATGGCTAGGTGAAAGACTGCTGCAGGTCAGGGATCTAAAGGCAAGCCTGACTTCACCTTATTAGCGATGTTGTATACTTTATCGAAATCGAGGCAAATTGTGGCAAGCTTTGGGTGGTGTCACTTGAATCTGTTCTATAAGTAAATTTAGCAGTATCCTCTCCTAGAGCCATGGGGGTTAAAATGATTTAAACATTAAATTGACATTGTCTGATAAATAAGTGTCTAAAGTGTCATATATCTCTGCTGTGTAATCCGTTTTGTTCACACAGTAAATAGAGCTTCCTATTTTATTTGCTATTTTAAAACTTCTCTTGATTTTTTGGCTGACTGAATCCTGCAGTCTAGAAAATATATCTTTTTAGCTTTTAATCAATCAATCAATCAGGCATTTGTAAAGCGCAAATATCACCTGGAGGGTCTCAAGAAGCTGGGGGGTGGGAGAGGGACATGCAGCTCCTGGGAGATCAGGGTGATTCGTCGAAGCCAGGTCTTGAGGACCTTCCGAAACTTGTTGAGAGTTAGTGTCTGTCGGAGGTGGGGAGGGAGGGTGTTCCATGTCTTGGCAGCGAGGAGGGACAAGGAGCGACCTCCTGTTCTGGTCTTCCTGATGTGTGGTACCGTAGCAAGGTAGAGCTGGGCTGAGTGGAGGGATCTTTGGGGCGTGTGGAACGTGAAGCGGTGATTCAAGTAGGCAGTCCGGTGTTGTGGAGGGCCTTGCTGGCGTGGGTGAGAAGTTTGAAGGTGAATTTCTTCTCGACGGGGAGCCAGTGTAGTGTCCGCAGGTGTTGGGTGATGGCTGGGGCAGTGGCGTGGTAGGTTGACGACTAGTCTGGCGGAGGCATTCTGGACGTTCTGGAGTTTTCGGTGAGTTTCTTGTTGATCCCGATGTAGAATGTGTTGCCAAAGTTCAGTTTGCTGCCGATGAAGGTGTGGGTGATGGGTTTTCTGTGGTCAAGGGGAATCCACTTGCAGGTCTTCTGTAGGAGGCAGAGGGTGTGCAAGCAGGAGGAGGTGACCACATTGATTTGGCGGTCCATTTTGAGGTCTGAGTCCAGGATGATTCCGAGGTTGTATGAATGGTCAGTGGGGGTCTGTGGGATTCCGAGGGCGGGGGGCCACCAGGTGTCGTTCCAGTCATTGGGGTGTGGGTCCATGATAAGTACTTTGATTTTGTCTGTGTTTAGTTGTAGACAGCTGTTCTTCATCCACCTGGTGACTGCTTTCATTCCTTTTTGAAAATTGTGTTTGGAGATGTTGGGTTCGTTGGATAGGGAGTAGATGAGTTGGGTGTCGTCTGCGTATGATACGATGTTGAGTCAGTGTGTTCTGACGATGGATACAAGTGGGGCCATGTATATGTTGAACAAGGTGGGGCTGAAGGAGGATCCTTGGGGGACTCCGCAGCTGGTAGGTGTGGGATCCGAGAGAAAGGAAGGGAGTCTGACCCACTGCGTTCTGCTGGAGAGGAATGAGTGGATCCAGTTGAGGGCTTTGTTCCGGATTCCTGCATCGTGGAGTCTGCAGGCTAGGGTGAGGTGTGAGACTGTGTCGAAGGCTGTGGAGAGGTCTAGGAGGATGACATAGGTTTTGGTGTTGGGATTCTTCCTGAAACCTGATTTGGAGGAGTCGAGGATGTTGTTTTCTTCTACGAAGGAGGCGAGTTGACTGTTGGCGGCTTTTTCAATGACTTTCACCGGGTACGAGAGTAGGGATATTGGTCTGACGTTTTTGAGGTCAGTGGGATCTGGCGAGGGTTTTTTTCAGGAGTGGGTTGATATCGGCATGTTGGTGAAGGAGGCAGTCTCGAAGGAGAGGTTGATGATTTGATGAAGCTCAGGGGCGATGATGTCTGCGGCTCTGTGGTAGATGTGATGGGGGCAGGAATCCGTGGGGGCCCCAGAGTGGTTGGTCTTCATAGTCGTTAGAGGGTCTTCGATGCTGAGGGCGGTCCATCTGTCCAATGTCGGCTGCGTTGTGCAGGGGGCGGTAGGTGTGGGTTCCTCGTGAGGGTTGCGATAGTTGAAGTTGTCATAGATGGTCGTGATTTTGTGGTGGAAGAAGGCACTGAGTCTGTCGCAGAGGTCCTGGGAGGGTGGGATGTCGGTTGTCCCACTGTTGGGTTGGACGAACTCTTTGATGATGCTAAAGAGTTCCTTGCTGTTGTGTGCATGGGTGGTTGATTTCCTGGATTACTTTTTTCCTTGAGTGTTTGATAAGCTTTTGGTGGGCGGCGGTGGATGCTTTGAAGTTGTTGAGGTGTGCTGTGGTTTTAGAGGTCCTCCATAACCTTTTGAGGCATCTGCAGGTTCGTCTGGACTCTCGGACTTTGGTGGAGTACCACTGGCTCTCTTGGCATGTGGGTTGGAGTTATTATTGAGGGGGCTATGGTGTGCTGCAGTCAGTGATCCAGTTGTGTAGGGTATGGGCGGCGGTGTTTGGGTCATCGGCTGAGGCGGTGGGAGCGAAGTGATTGAGTGAGGTTGTGAGCTGGTCGTCAGAGATCTTGCTCCAAATCTTGCCCTGAAGATGGTGTGGGTGTTTGCAGGTGATGTTAATTGTGAAGGTGAAATAGATGCATCAGTGGTCCGTCCATGGGAGTTCGACGGTGTGACTGAAGGTGAGGGAGTTTCCTGCTGTGATGATGGATTCAAGGGTGTGTCCCACTGAGTGCGTGGGCTCTGGTACGATCTGTTTGAGGATGTTGTCCAGGAGGGAGGTCGAGTTGGGGTCTTGCAGGTTGTCTAGGTGAAAATTGGGGTCTCCCAGCAAGGTGTAGTCGGTGGAGGAGATGGCATGCGTGGCTATGATGTTGGTGTTGGAGTTGCTGAAAGGTGTGTGGGGTCCTGTAGATGAGGGTACCTCAGAGGGTCGTGGTCAGGTTGGTCTGTATCTTGAAGTGGAGATGTTCCATCAGGTCTGTGGGCCCGTCTGTGTAGGTGCTCAGTCGGAGGTTTGACTTGTGAGCGATGGCGATGCCTCCTCCTGGGCGGTTGAGGTGGTCTTTCCAGATGAATTTGTATCCTTCGGAGATGGCAAAAGCAATGTCATGTCCCGAGGCAGCGTGCGTCCAGGTTTCTGTAAGGAAGGTGATGTCAGGGTTGGTGCTGTCGAGAAGGTCCCAGATTTCTGTGGCATGTCTGTGGAGGGAGATGACGTTGAGGAGGATGCATTGCAGGGTTTGGAGTGTGCTGGAGTTGTTGCTGGAGAGTGGGGTGGGTCCTGGGTCTCGGCGAAGGATCTGTGGGTGTTGATAGGTGAAGATATCTTGCAGATGTTGGTGTCCTGGCTGGTGTTGAGTGCGTGGAGATCTGACGGACTGTATGGTTGATGGGACAAAGGGCTAGGATCCCTGGCACTGGTCGCGGTCGAGTCGCGGATGGGTGCAGACCGGAGCAGACGGGCTTGCCGTTGGCGTGCCCTCAGCACACCTGCGGCGTGGCCTCACAACACTGCCATTAAGTAGGGGTCGGGGGAGGGTGGGTCGGCTGGGAGGCAGGAGTGGGATCGGGAACAGACTGGAGGAGAGGGACCGTGGTGGCAGCAGCGGTGCAAAGGGGAGGGAGTCAAAAGATACAAGGGGAAAGGAGAAAAAAAGAATAACACTAAGGGAAAATGAATTGAATTACACAAAGAAGGAGAAAGAAGGGGCAGGAACAGAGTGGGCAGAATGCATAAAGTCAGAAGGAAAATCAAAGAGGAACAAGCAGGCTGAAGATGAGACCGGAGCGGGGCACCAGGCCTTGAACTGCAGTCAGCAGTGGGCTCTGGGGGCAGAGACACTCAGGTGGAGCTGCGCGCAGGGAGAGCACTACACGGCGAATGAAGGCGAGCAACTAGCGGAGGAGCACCACCCATGGAGCAAGTGTGACTAGAGGGGGTCTCTCCTTGCCCACTGCCAGTTCAAACTTGAACTAGGGTTAAACCCGTAAATCCACTATTATGCTTGAAGAAATCCCTTGATACAGAACAACAGGTTTTTAAACATCTTCTTATCTCTACCTGAGGTGAGAGCATTATGTTAGTGGGACCGGTAGAGTCCTGAGGAAGGCCAGCATAACTCTACAAGAGGGGCACACACACACAGCCAAAATATGTTGACCACCTTGCAGTAAGGAGGGGTGTTAGGAGCACATTGAATCTCCCAATCACCACCATCCTTCACATTTTTCACCCTGTCCGGAGGGTCCAGGAATAAAGTCTTAGCACAGCGACACTTTCGAGCTAGTTTTAACACACATCACGCTGCACTTTCACTAGCGCTGTTCGCAGCCACTGTGAAATAAATTGTTTCTCTCTGTGATGTATTGTCTTCCCCCACCTATTGCTCCACCCCATGCGTGGCTACGCCGGTGTGTATTGTAAGCAGCCCTATGATAAAGCATGTCACACATTTGTGTGAGGGCGGTATTAGCACACACAGCACATGACATCACAAGACATAGAGATTTTATTCCTCCCTACTCCTTCTGGTGTACTAAGAGCACTATCCTGGCCAGAAGGTCAGGGATCTTGCTTGCCTTAGCGCGCAGCGGACACTATTAAGTAGGGGTCGGGGAGGGCGGGTCAGCTGGGAGGCAGGAGCCAGATCAGCAACACATGGGAGGGGGAGGGCCCACAGGGGCAGCAGCGGCACAAAGGGGAGGGAGGCAAAAGATACAAGTGTAAAGGAGAAAAGAGGAATAACACTAAAGGGAAAAGGAATTAAATAACAAAGAAGGAGAAAGTAAGGTCAGGAACAGAGTGGGCAGAAAGCAGAAAGGCAAAAGGAAAATCCAAGAACGAGCAGAGCAGGCTGAAGACTAGACTGGAGTAGAGCGGGGCACCTTGCCTCTAACTGCGGTCGGCGGAGGGCGCTCGGGGCAGAGACTCTCAAGGTGGAGCTGCGTATAGGGAGAGCAATATCCCAGTCAGAAGGTCAGCTTTGATCAGCTTTTTAAATTTGTGTATTTCAATTATAACTTTTTATGTGTCTCAAAAGATCATTACTATCAGTGTCAATGGAGCATCCTGGTACCACAGCTGCACTCCACTGTACTATCTGATGAACCGTAACCATATCCGTAACCCCTGTCTCAATCAAAAGAGTGAGGCAGGATATATGGATTTGGTTATTAATCTTCAAACACTGGTGTTCTTACTCTGTGTGAGGTTTTTTGGCCCATACTAATGTCGAAAGCCAGCTATCTGCAAAAAACCCTGCCAGAATCCACTAGCCTGCACTCAAAGTTCAGCTGTTCAAGCCCATGTTGTGGTTTCTGTCAATTCTTTGAAGAGCTCTATCAATGTATTTCAATTTGTCGGCCGGGAACTGTGATTCCATTTCAATACTGTACTCAGGAATGTCAGCTATGTGTATGAGCGTGTTGTCTTTTCAGGTGCAATGGGGATGACAAACTCCTTGACCACCATTGTGTTAGAAATGGGGGTCTCTAGTTGGCAAGGGCTTCCACCTTTGTCCAAGTAGGGAATCTTCTTTCTAGTCAGGATAAGGGAGTTACACTCCTAAAATAACCCCTGCTCACCCCCTTGGTAGCTTGACACGGGCAGTCAGGCTTATCTAAGAGGCAGTGTGTAAAGCATTTGCACATAACCAACAGTAATAAAGTGTAAGCACTACAAAAGGACACCACATCAGTTAAAACAAAATCCAATATTTTTATATACTTAAGACAAGAGCAAAAACGATTAAAAAAACATAATACAGTACTTAGAAATCTTCAGTTATCAAAATAACCTTGAAAAACAATTCCTTGAAGTCGATAGCTCCCCCTGGGGCTATCACAGAGTCGTGAACAAACAAATCCAAACAGTTCTTGCTGACCACGGCATGGCGGGCCAGCTACAGTGTCGGGAAGACCCGCAAAACAGTACCTTTAAATGCAGGGCATCGACGACCTCTTCATTGAGCTTCTGAAAGCACGGCATCAGCGGGCGCCGGTTCCGGAGTTCGGCACAGAAGTCGTTGTACCCTTGAAGTCATATGCATTGCAGATCGAACTCCTCGCGGTTGAAGTCAGGAGCGCTGGCGTCGGCAGGGGTCAGGTGCTGTGGTCCGAAGTGCAGCGGTGCGGCGTGCAGGGCCCTCAGGTCGCGGTGCGAGTAGCGGCTCGGTGGCGGCATCAGATGGCATTGTCGGTGAGACCAGGGTCACGGCAAGAAGTGAATCTGGTGCTCGTCGCGGTGATGGCAGGGCACGGTGCAAGCAGCAGCATCGTCATTGCTGAAGCGCTGTTGTCGGCTGACGAACTGGAGTCGATGGCACCGGCGTTGGTAGGCCAAGTTTGCGGTGTGGGATGAGGGTGGTGTGTCGTGTAACCTTACGAGCATTGCTCTCAAACCACGGTGCAAGCAGCGGTATTGATTTTGGCATGGAGCATCCTCATCTGGGATACCAAGGCAGCGTCGTGAAGCTAGGCGATGCGGAGTGTGGTGCCCACAAGTCGTGGTGCAAGCAGTGGCTCGGGGGTGGCTTCAGCAGGCGGTGTCCGTGAGACCAGGGTCGTGGTGCGGCATTGCAGCGGTGCCCTCTGTGGTGCCTTCAGGACACGGAGTCGGCAGCGGCGTCATAGACGGCGTTGGGTTGCTTTTTCTTCTGTTGCAGCACAAAACTCACAGTTCCCAGTGCTGAGGGCAGAAGACCTTGAAGTCTTTGCTCTTCCTTATAATTCTTGAACAGGGGACAAGCTCTACCTCAAGCCCTTGGAGAAACTCACAAAAGTAGATTGCAGAAAGTTCAGTCCAGTCCTTTCACTGCCCAAGACAGAAGCAGCCACTGCAGGCCAACACAGCAAAGCACACAACAAAGTGATAGTTCCTCCTCACAGCTTCCCCAGCTCTTCTTCTTGGCAGTCTTCTTGGTCCAAAAGAGTTCTAAAGTTCAGGGGTTTGGGCTCCACTTTTTATAGCCCAAAACAATTTGTCCACGAAGGCAGAGAGTGTCTGTGCCCGGCCAGAACCAGTTCTGCCCTCTCTGGTGTGGCTTCCTGGCAGAAGGTGGAGACGGCATTGTCAGGGGCAGACCAGGCCCATCCAGGTACAAGGAAATCTCTTCCCCCTACTCTAAATGCAGCCCAGGTCTATTCAGCCCTTTCCTGACCCACCTAGACTATCTGGAGCCTCTGCTGCTCCCCAGTCCCTGTCATCGAAAACCCAGACAGTCAAACCACAAACCCAGCAGAGGCCTGCTGGATGGCTGAGCAAGAAAATACCTACTTTCTAGAAGAGGTATTTTCAAACACAGAATGTGAAAATCACCTTCAATAAAAGATCCATCTTTAGATTCTGAGTTCAGGCATACTAAACTTTATTTTCCTACCTATTTCCCAGGGCCAGTTATGTTTATAAGATGTTATAAACAAACTCCCCATTCTGTCCTATGGGGAACAGGTAGCCTTGCAATAGTGAAACCTTTCACATACACTGCACCCTGCCCACTGGGGTATCTTGGGCCTACCTTAGGTGTGACTGACTGACATGGCATTGCGTTGTCTGCATAGCACTGGCCCTGCATTTAGATGCCCAACAATTCAAAATCATCAGATTGACTGGTGGTAGCCTGAATGACGATTTTTTATCATGACTTCCTCACTAACTCATTCACCTGTTCATTTGGTCAATATTGGTACGGTGTACAGAAGAGGCACTCTGTTCTATAAAATCAGTACAATTGCCTGTGGCAAGAAGTCATGGCGGATCATTCTAAATTCACTCACTGTTTTCTTCGACACTACACCTAGTGACTATACAATACGTTCTGGCAGTGGTGGCTCATTGAATGGGCTCATTATGCTGCCCTCTTCCACTTCTTTTCGCAGCTTCTCATTTACTATCTCTACAAGATCTCAGGATGTCCACCTGACTGGCTATTCATAGTTCATTATAAGGGATCCTGAACCCTCCAGTAAACCCTTCCCATAGAAAAATGGCTGCCACCCAGTCATGATGCTGCTGCAACCATAGCTTCATTGCTATAAGGGGCTAGCCAGTTTAGTTGTCCTGTCCTACCTGTTAGAAACGGGGATTCCCAGTAGGCTAGGGCTTGCGCCAAAGCCAGGCAGAAACCCCCTTTTCTGGTCAGGGCAAGGGAGTTACACACTGAAGATAATCCCTGCTCAACCCCTTGGTAGCTTGGCACGAGCAGTCAGGCTTATCCCAGAGGCAATGTGTAAAGTGTTTGCACAACACGCACACACGCCCGGCGACACACTAGGCACACTAGAATAGAGACTCCACACAAGGTTATATAAAAATAGCCTTTGTATTATGTAAAACACATTAGAATCACCATCACAGATATATACACTGTGCCAAACGGCACCAGATCATTATTTACAGGGGACTATGTACACGGCAGCGCTAATCGGGTCGCTGCCAGAACCATCACAAGCATGAACAGTAAATGCAAAACCATAACGTTCAGTAGCTACTGGTGAATAATGAACTTAGCATCACCACATTAGCATTAGACATAAAACATGTGAGCATAGAGGCATCATCATTAGTGTAAAAACATTAGGTATAAGCCTCATTAGCAGTTGGCATAACCCTAAAACATCATGGCATGATGTTATGCATCATCACATTAGGCATCCCCTTAGGCATCATCATGAGCATGAATACATTAGGCATAGAAATACATTAGGCATGACCATCAGCAAAGTAGTGCACACATAATAGTCACATCCCTGGAAATGAGAGTAAACATCACCATAGGGCCTTGCGCCCTCAGAGCACACCAAAGAAATGGCCCCACGTTGCAGGTGAGCTTTTGGCACCACTGCGCCTGGGGAGCCCCCTACTCTGGGTCTCTAAAAGAAAGGTTTGCACAACGTTGCAGCTGCCCACCTCTGCGGTGCAGCTGTGTCCAAAAACAAGCACTGGCAAGTGGGAGCCCCCCTTTTGTAACTCAAAAGAAAAGTTGCCCGCATTGCAGGTGCCTGCTCCTGCGGTGCCGCTGGGTGCAGCTGTGACCAAAGTCAACAAGTACCGGCACTCTAGGTGCCTCGGCGGGTCTGAGCCCTTGGTGCTTAAACAAGGCCCAAATCAAAACACAGGCCCCTCCGGTGCACGAGACCTCCTCTGGTCTCGGGTGTCGCATCAGGAGGGAAGCCGACACCTTGCTCCCCCCTCCTCAGCTCTAACTCTACATGGGCAATGCCCCCGCCTCATAATAGTCAGAGCCCAGCCCCACTCACCACTCCTTGGGGGCTGGGCAGGTGAATCCACCGCCAGTCTTGCCCTCAGTTGTCGCTGCTGCCTGCGGGGCTCTCCTGGGATGGGAAAAGGCACCGGCACTGTGCCTTTGTCGCCCCTGCTCCCGGGGCCTTCCCTGACTTCACCCAGGCCCCCTCCTGGGACCCGGGACTTTAATGGGGAGCCCACGAGGCTCTGGGCGGCTTCTTGGCAGGCCCCGCCCACCGTCCGGCGAGGGCACCTGAATTCCGTTTTCTTTTCTTCTGCGCTCCTCTCTCCGGTTTTGAAGTACGGGGTAGGCTCCCGCATTCGGTATAAAGGCGATATAACGCGGGATGGGCTCCCGCTTCAGTTCCTTTGCTCCAGGCATCAATATAATGCGAGGTGGGCTCCCGCTCTGATAAATATAAATACGGCAATGCGGGGCAGGCTCCCGCTCCTCTGGCGAGACATAGGGGGAATCCCACATGCCGGGATTCCCTTACAGCACGTTGGCTGCCCCGCGTAGCAGGATCCACGCTCCTTTCTTCTTGGGAGAATAAAAAATAGCGCTCATGAGGCGCTGGAGTCCAGGAATGCAGTCAGCGTTGGGAAGAAGTCAGCAGACCTCAGGGCAGCTCTTTCCCAGCAGCATAGCAATCCCGGGGGACAGTCAAACACGGCGAGGATGGCGATCCTGAAGTACAGCAGCCCCTGCTCAAGCAGAGTTTTCCTTGGACCAGCAGAAATCAAGAGTCCTTGGCGCTGGGGAGACCTCCGCAAAGCGCAGCCAGGCAGGCCAGCATGCAGGGACCCCCAGGAGCCAGCACCTGGGTCCCGCGGCAGTTCCTCTTGGCAGAGTGTCCCCTCAAAGTAAACACCAGCACAAAACAACACCCATGAGCTCACAGCCCATGTATTTATACACCCTTCTGCCCTGCTACTAGAAAGGGGCAGAAGCTTCTGGAAGGATCTTTGGGGGAACCAGTCCCAACTGGTTTTGGGGGAGTGTAGGGCACTTGGATTATCACGCTTCCCTCCTCCCTTTGTGAGCTGGGGCTTGGTAATCAGATACACCACAGGGGGGCAGAGCCAGCCTTGTACAGGGCAGGCACACAGTACACAGAAATGCCAACTTCTAAAAGTGGCATTACTAAAATAGTGAAAATAAATCTGCGCACACCATTGCGTAGCATTTATTATTTCCATTCCACACATACCAAACATGACATACTTATTTTGCTCCCTTTAGGAGTTATCCCATAAAGGGGGGGGGGGGGAGTACCAATGTTAGCCTATGGGGGGCAGAGAGCACATGCACTTTGCACTGCTAACCAGTGCTAAAGTGCCCAGAGTCCTAAAACCACAAAAAACATGTCAGGAAAAAGGCTAGGAAGAAGGCAAAAAGTTCAGGGATGACCCTGCAAAAAGGGCCACGTCCAACACTACCACACCTTTGTTCTCACCCTTACCCTATCTACTTCTGGCCAAACCCTGACCCCCTGAGCACTGCAAGATGGCATGTTTCCTGCTGCACTTTGAACATTAGTGTCAAAAAGGACACAGGAACCAGTAACATTCCCACTTGTTTAAGTTCCAGCATTCTCCTACTAGGCTCTGTCTGAGTGCTGAGTCCTCATCTCTTTCTCCTGTATTTTGACCACATTCCAAAGCCCTACCATCCATTCTGTTTGTCGCCATTTGCTGCCCTTTCTACTGGCCCGTCACTCCCCACAGTCTTTGCCTCTATGTTAGTTTTGTGCATTTTGAGGCTTAAAAACTGTCCCATGACTCTCACCAGCTCATTACATACATACTAACAAACGCACTCTTGCCACCATACGCTTTACCTAATTTCATCCCCATTCTCTCTGCCCCAGATTCCACTCTGGAATCCCTTGTTGCCCCAAGCAGACAACCAATTCCCTCCATACTCATATTCCGGCTTTTGCTCTATTTCACCAACTTCTCTCGGGAACATTTGGACTGCTTTTCACTCTCCTCCCTCTGTTCATCACTTCTCCCATTGACCAATTCCTTTCTCTCTGTACACTCCAGTGACCACATCCATAATCTGGTCTCCTCAACCAAATGCCTTCCTTGGTTCAATCTCTCTTCCATTCTACCTGAAACTCTGTTGTCATAACTCCAGTCCTGCAATCTGCAGGACCCCCAAGGTCATCCACTGCCTCTGTATTCACTCCTATCCTCTCTTCCATATGTCATCTATCAGAATTGCCTTATCCTATTCCTGACACCTCCTGTTCAATCAAGCTCTTTCCCTACCAATTTCTGAGCAGCCCTGTACTCCACTGGCCCTCCAACCTCCCTTTTGTCCTCACTCCAGTTGTCACGTGTTTAAGTTCACCCCTTAACACCCCGTCCTCCATCACTGCCATGACTGCTGTTCTCATTACTGTATCTTCTTGCTTCTGGAACTCTGTAAACCTCTGGTTAACTCCCTTTGTCTCTTCAGGGATGCACACACTAGTTTGTCTGCACCTCAGGATTGGATTACTGCCCCTTTTAAGTCTCATTGTGTCAACCAGGCACCTTGTGATGCTCCAGTCTGACCAATTTACAGCCAGGCCCAGGAAGCCCTGTGTCCCTGCAGTCGCTGGGCTCCACTGGACACTCTTTTGAGGTCCCTCAGCTACGGGACTGCATTGTACCCCCACATTCCATGATATGGTGACCTAGGAGAATGACCGAGAGCCCTGCCTCCGTTTGTTCCTCACTGTGATGCTCTCTCTGTTCTCCAGCCAATCTCCCTGCTCTGGAGCACCCCAAGTTCTCATCTACTTTTCTGACTCTCAAGGGAAGTTTCCTGGACCTCCTCCCTGCTCATCTAATGGCCTCCCCGCACCAAGGAGTTTGCCCCTCCAAAGCTGGACCACCTGCACTTCTGCAGCATCTTCACAAAGGTTGCGCTCCATCCAATGTCATCTCTGGCACCGCACTGCTGAGGCAGGTAACTTGTGTGTTGTAGATACCCCTAGAAGGTTTTTAGGGACAGGAACCTTGTCCTCTTCTGGTGGCCCATGTTTTCAGTGGGACTGGCTGACCTGCTCTCTGCCACCTTTAACCTAAGTGGACTATTTTGTTCTTTTATGCCCTAAGGCTTGGGCACTACTCTGGGAGGAACCACAAGCTGCCACTGCAGCACTTACCCCAGCGGATGTCAACCGAGGTCTGTCCCCCAACTTCCTCCATAGGTGATGTCTTGATAACTGGAAGTAGTAGCCTGCTTGCTGCCCGCAATACTGTCGACCACTGTCCACATCCTCTTTGGCATGGGGGTGCCACCCTGGGCGCAACTAGACTTGAACTTCAGGAGGGGTTAACACTCCCAGCAATCCATAAATGGGGTCGGAGTTGACCTCATAGCCATTATACGAGGAAAAAGAAATGACAAATTGTGCACTTTAAATATATTAGAAAAACCTGATTTTATAACAAACATATTTTTGTAGATTCTGCATTGTTCCTAGGCTTTAACTCATTGTAAGTCCAGAAAAATGCTCCTGACTCATTGTTGCCTGTAGGTATAGTTTTAGTTTACCCCACGAGATATAAAATATTCATGGGTAAGGCTGCCCTTATGTACAGGTATCAAAATATTAAGCTTAGTAACAATGCTTGTAATTACAGGTGGAGCCCACTGGCACTCATTTTGAGGGTCACAAACATATTTTTCCTCCTCAGACTTTGTTACAGAACTAGAAAGAGAAAAACACAATAGGGAGACAGGAGGAAGAGTAAGATGGTAAAGTTCTGACAAAGGAAGAAAGTTAAGTTGGAAAATAACCTGCAAGAGTGAGATAAAAGTGCTGGGAGTACCTGGTGGGGGGTGAAAATGGCATATGGTAGAATCACGTCTAGGCAGTCTTGCTATTCGGCTCTCAAAACATTTGAAATTGCATGGTACAGGCTCCTGCATTTAATATTTTACAAATTAAGGACTTCTTAGATGGTTACCACACGTTACGTTGAAGTGTGTGACAAGTAAGTCACAGATGAATTCACAAAATTGCATTCCTTCTTTCTGAGTTAATTGTGTGCAATGAGTTGGTGATATTGTTACCTGTAAATGCACTGCCACACACCTGTGCTACACTAAATAAAAATCCAATAGTTATTGTTACCATGACACATTGAGCAGTTCCCGTATATGTAGCATATTGAACCACATTCATGTAGAAATGCACCAGGTTGTTATTGATAAGCTGGTAAAATAAATTTGCCTAGCATGGGCATGGGTACCAGCCTCGATGGTAGAGGTCTAGCTAAAATACAGATACAAAGTTATTTGTTTAGGAGATTGGTCCAATTCCCTACAGAGATTAAAAGAATTAAAGGCAAAGGAGAAGTCAAGGAAGAGTGTTCTGGTTTCCATTTTAATCCATTGCAGTGTTTAACTCATCCCAAGTGGGAGCCAGTGCTGCCTCTGTGCCACAACCATACCAGAACGTGTTTTGAAAATCAGAGAGAAGGTTACCTTCTTCAATGAATGTAGATATTTGTCTTGAAGCTGATCTTTCCATCTTTTTGCCTACAAACAATTGTATTGTTTATTGACCAGAAGCCTAGAAGAAGCCCTTTACCCAAGGAGTTGTTGATATTTCTGGCTGGATAGGCTGCAGAGCTATCAATAAGGATATTCGTTATATATAAGCAGGACATGGGTCTGCTGGTGATCGTGCTGGCCTACAAGCTTGTGCAGGCTTGAAGAATTTGTATGTGGTCAAACGGCTAAAGGTGAGTAACTGTGGCTGTTTCCATGATTTGTTTTCTAGTAAACTGCACAGCACTGCTGGAATTGTGATTGAGCAATAATAGAGTAATGGAGAGGGAAGCAGGGGTTCTAAAATTATTTGGAAGCTTAGAGGGAATGCAGGTGTGCCATGCACATAGCAAGGGCATAGGCCTTAGACTATGCTGTCAAGGCATCAGGCTGTCCAAAGGTACTGCCACTTCAGGTACTGTGGTTGGAGGCCCCTTTTTCACTTTGAATTCTTCTAGCAGATCTGTTTTTGTGACCCTGAGGTCCATCATCAGTTCTCCCTGTTGAGATCTCCTGCCTAATATTAAAGTCTTTTGACCACTGACTTCCGATTGCAGGTCAGCTTTCCAGGATATAAGGCAGGTTACTCTGGAACAAGGCAGGCATCCAGTCTCATTGGGTTCCTGGCTGCAGTCAGGTTTTCCTGCTACCTACTTCTGGGTTGTTCTTCAGAAGAAAAGAAAATTAAACATCCATGCTGCTCACCATTTAAAGATTGAGCAGTGACTATTCCTGCAGGTGTGTGCTGTACAGACATAGGAAATTATTGAAAATTATATATATATAGTTCAATGATTACACACCGAAACACAAAAATGCATCAGTTTAGTATCCATGAAATGGTACATTTAACGGAGTCCACTAAACATTTAAGTACTGAATAAACCATCAGAGAGCCCACTTAGGCAAAATATAATGTTGCATGAATATGTTCTTCTAGAAAGGATACACATTCCGACAGGATAACGGTGCACCACCTAGCTCCTTATAGTCACTGTCATCCACTTACTAATATTTCAGTGAGTCAAAGGCACAATGTAAACTGTGCAAGATTATTTGCAATAAATGAAAATAATGTGATTTTGAATAATACAGGGTGTTATAAAACACTGCACAGCTTCTGGATAATGATTAATACTCTGCAACCATTGACATAACTCAATGCATCAGTCTGTAAAATTTAAGATACTTGTATAGGGTTGTGATCTAAGTTCCCTCTAAGGTCAACTCGGGCAGCCGCCAATCTTCTCTCTTAACATTGCACAGAGAAAAGATGGGAGCATGCACACACATGCACTGGATCTACAAATGCCCTTGAAACTCCATTGGAAACAAAATGTTCTTCTCCAAGGCCTTGGGCAAAATGATGCATTGAGCGAGCTCCATACTGTGAAAGCTATCAGTGGTGGATGGCTGTGAGAAGAAGCATTTGCTTACATGGTTTAGCAGAGGGCGTGTGAGTTTTAACACTGAAAGTTTACTGATTTCTAATGCTAATAAGGAGAAATGTGACATGGAGGGAGGGTGTCATAAATCAGTGGGGGGGGGGGGGACTCCATAAGTCTTTGGTGCAACCTATTGACTCTGCACGAGGAAGGGCCAGTCTGCAAAAGGCCTGTTTTAAAATGTTTACGTTGCATCAGCAGCCTGTCAAACAATTTATTTATAGTGTTTAATTCTCTACTCCTGCCTTTTCTAATTTTTGTAAACAGGTGCTACTGTTATGATAACAAAATTACCATTCTCAGAAGTATGGAAGGCCGAGACTCAGTTCCTGATACTTGAACTCAATGCCCATTATCACTGCATGTCTCAGCATTTTTATCAATTTATAGGAAAATGAAGCCCGGAACCCTTCTATTAAATGCTACACACTGGTGTCCTGTCACACACTCATAAGTGAGAGTGAACAGCAAACCCTAAAAAAAGTATTTCAGCTGAAATTACAAACCGTGAGATAAGGTCATGGTAAGAGTCTCTTTCTTCCCTTGGAAAGAAAAGAGCTTCTCCCTATTTCACTCGTCTCCTTCTGTCATGGGGGCTTGTACAGAGAACCTAACATAGCAGTCATTTTCTGGCTAAGTAAGCATTTTCATGAGAGTCTAATCAGTGGTGTGAAATATTCACAAAGTTGCTCCAGGAACCCACAAATTGCTGGTAAGGCACAGATTTAGAAAGGGTGAAGTCCTGAAGGGCAGAGTCAGGAGGAGTGAATTAAATGAATGTCTACATGTGGTTTGCTGTGCATATGCATTATTTTAAAAACTCTGCCCTCCCCTTCCAACAAGGCAATAACAGAAACAAAGTGTGTACATATATATATATATATATTATCTACTGGCGGTCGCCAGTAGATAGTTATAGTTAGGACCGTGTTTCCATAGGAAATCTGAAAATTCTATTTTAAATAACTTTGGCGCCGTTCGACGAATCTTCACGAAATTTTCAAAACTAATGGGGCGCTCCGCTCCGCTCCTACCCTGAAAGTCTCGGGGTGATTCGTCAAGCGGGGGCCGAGAAAAAGGGGGGGTCCCAAAACACGTTTTCCCC
Source organism: Triturus cristatus (assembly GCF_964204655.1). Lineage (NCBI taxonomy): Eukaryota > Metazoa > Chordata > Amphibia > Caudata > Salamandridae > Triturus > Triturus cristatus. The sequence continues at coordinate 8,924,860 of NC_140584.1, forward strand.
ATGCATTTTTCCATAGGGACTTTAGTCGCAGCTACAGCCCGAACGGCTGAACAGAATTACGTGAAATTTGGCAGAGAGGTAGCCATAAGGTCCGTTTGGTGCCTTTTGCAGGTTTGGTGTAAATCTGTTTAGTATTTTCTGAGAAAATAACATTTAAATCAATATATATATCTATACGCGCGCACCATGCGCGCTGGGTGCGCGCACTCGGCAGTCCGCGAGCGCACTTCTGATTGGTTGTTACATCTTAGTAAACATTCGAATTGGTCGAAACCAGGAAGTGTCGGCCGCCATTTTGTATCTCGCATTGAGAGGGGGGTGAAACAGAAAGGAGAAAAACATGTAAAGGGGCAGGCTGGACAGTTCCTGACCCCCTAGCAGGGGTCAACAGGTCCCATGCGGTCCCCCAAGAGTAATTAAAACATTTTAATTTTTTTTGTAAAATCGCCGAGTGCGCGTAGGGTGCGCGCACTATTGAAATTAAAAAAATATCCACTAGGTTCGCGCAGTGTGCGCGCACTCTAAAAATACCACAAAAAAAATAGCAATATCAGTCACCCCGTGTGCGCAAGCTGCGCGTAGGGCATCTTGCGTGCATGGCATTTCAAAGCATACCAATTTATGCCAAAACCCGTAAAAATAATGCGCATCATGTGTCCTCCGTGTGCGGACGGTGTGCTATGCACACCGTGCGTACATGGCCTATAACGCGTAACGTAGCGCACCGCGTGCCCACCGTGCGTGCACGGTGCGCAAAGTGCACCGTGCGTGCACGACACTAACTGCGTGAAGTGGGCGCGCGGTGCGCGAAGCGCACCGCGTGCCCACCGTGCGTGCACGGCACGAACGGCGTAAAGTAACTTAGCATTTAAAAAACCTCACAAATTCACTGAAAAAACCATAGGTTTCACACACGTTATAGTTAGGAATTAGCATTTAAAAAACCTTGCAAATTCACTTAAAAAACCATAGGTTTCACACATGTTATAGTTAGCTGGGCATTTTCCTCGTAAAAAACCAATGAAATTCCCCTGTTATAGTTAGTGCAGGCAACTATAACTCACGCGACCGTAATCCGCTGATGATGACGTCAGATATTACATCACTGATGACATATGTGTCTTTCTGAAAAAAAAAATATATATATATGTATAGCTAAAAAAAAAAGGAAGAAGACATGGCTATATAAATGTGTAAATACAGTGATGTAATATCTGACGTCATCATCAGCGGATTACGGTCGCGTGAGTTATAGTTGCCTGCACTAACTATAACAGGGGAATTTCATTGGTTTTTTACGAGGAAAATGCCCAGCTAACTATAACATGTGTGAAACCTATGGTTTTTTAAGTGAATTTGCAAGGTTTTTTAAATGCTAATTCCTAACTATAACGTGTGTGAAACCTATGGTTTTTTCAGTGAATATATATATATATATATATTCACTGAAAAAGCCATAGGTTTCAGGGGCGTTATAGTTAGCTGGTCATTTCCCTCGTACAAAACCTCAGAAATTCCCCTGTTATAGTTAGTTCAGCTAACTATAACTCGCGCCCCCGCAATGCACTGCTGATGACGTCACATAGTACATCACTCATGACATGGTCAGTGACATCACTGATGACATCACTGATGACATCTCAAATGACATCACTGATGACATCACTGATGACGTCATCCATGTGATAAATTAGTGCATCTTCTCACACCCTAATATAACCTTTGATACACCGACTCAAAATTTCAGACGGCCATTTTGACAACCATAGATACTCCAATACCAATAACTACTCACCCACTCATTGACTTTTAGGTCTACATACATCTCCACTCACTCACCTGTACAGTCACTCATAATTACAGTCACTCTGTGCATTTATACACCTATATAGACACTCACACACCGCCAATCATCCATTGAGGTACTGACAGTTCTAGTCAGTCATGCAAATAATTAATCACAGTAAAATTTACTCACCTATACAGTTAAAAACACTCAAGTTCACTTACTCATAAAAATACTAACAAATTCTGTGTCTTCCTTCAGAAAAACAAACAGCACATGACACAGATATCCTTGCACTATGGCACATACAGCCACTCCCAAAATCACACACTCTCACTGTGTCCCCGCGTCTCCTTCAACAGAAGAGGATCTGGTTTGCAATATTTGGCGTGTTGCCAGTGACACGCAGTGGAGACCCTCCTAGAAGTGTTCATGGGATCAGTGGCAAATACCCGGAACCGCCATCCTTCTCGAGGAAGCAAAGGCTTTGCTATCAAATGACAGTCCATGACTGCATGGAGTGATGCAGTTACTTAAACCGGCATCTCCGAGCTTGCAATCAGCGAGAATGTATGGTTAGGAGTGAGGGCCCAGGAACTGCTTATTGCCCTGCACAGCGCTACGATTTTCCGCCTGAACCACTTTCAATCAGCCGCTTACTTGAAAGCAAACGATAATATGGCTGAGAGAGACATTCTTTCAGATAGAGAACAAACTGCATGCTGGCAGCCGCTTACCTGAAAGCAAACGATAATCCGGCTGTGAGAGACATCCTTCCAGAAAAAAAAAACTGGATGCTGGGAATTGCAGTCCTTTCACACTGAATTGATTGAATGGACTCTAAGTTAATGTGGCTCAGGTGTGACCTACCCTACTTTAGGAGAGGAAATCCACGAGAGTGAAATCAGGGAACTTGCAGCACCCGTGGCATTTGAGAAAGGCTTCGCCGAAACGCGTCATGCCAGTGTTTGAAATAAACGGTTCCTGAAAGGCCCCGCTGTGTCCCTGTGTCTCCTTCAACAGAAGAGGATCTGGTTTGCAATATATATATAGATATATATATATATATATATATATATAAATTCACTGAAAAAACCATAGGTTTCAGGGGCGTTATAGTTAGCTGGACATTTCCCTCGTACAAAACCCCAGAAATTCCCCTGTTATAGTTAGTTCAGCTAACTATAACTCGCGCCCCCGCAATGCACTGCTGATGACGTCACATATTACATCACTCATGACATGGTCAGTGACATCACTGATGACATCACTGATGACATCTCAAATGACATCACTGATGACATCACTGATGACGTCATCCATGTGATAAATTAGTGCATCTTCTCACACCCTAATATAACCTTTGATACACCGACTCAAAATTTCAGACGGCCATTTTGACACTGACTTTTAGGTCTACATACATCTCCACTCACTCACCTGTACAGTCACTCATACTTACAGTCACTCTGTGCATTTATACACCTATATAGACACTCACACACCGCCAATCATCCATTGAGGTACTGACACATCTAGTCAGTCATGCAAATAATTAATCACAGTAAAATTTACTCACCTATACAGTTAAAAACACTCAAGTTCACTTACTCATAAAAATACTAACAAATTCTGTGTCTTCCTTCAGAAAAACAAACAGCACATGACACCGATATCCTTGCACTATGGCACATACAGCCACTCCCAAAATCACACACTCTCACATATAGATAGTTATATACTCTTACACACATATACACTGCGTTTCACCTATGTAGTTACTGACACATGTACAACTGAGATATACATTCAATCACTAACACACCCATACGTACACTCACCCAACCATACATTCCATCACAGATGCACTCTTAAAAACATGCACCCATAGAATCACCCACTCACACATCTATGCATAGAGTCACACACACCCTACCCACACAAACACTCAGGCACCCATGCAGATACTCAGACAACCAATCAATAACCCATATAGACACTCATATAGCTATTCACAAAACCATGCAGCCACTTATACACCTACACACAGACACATACAGACATTCACACAGTTTAGTCTGCAGTAAGATACATTTAATGACTCACTTATAGAGTCAGTTACGCACCTAGAAAATGATCCATTCACACACTTGTACACCCACTCATTCTTCAACAGACCTTTCCCTATATATATTAAACATATTAAAACTGTACAGAAACACATACTCACTGGATGATGTCATCAGTGATGTCACTGACCATGTCATGAGTGATGTAATATGTGACGTCATCAGCAGTGCATTGCGGGGGTGTGAGTTATAGTTAGCTGAACTAACTGTAACAGGGGAATTTCTAGGGTTTTGTACGAGGGAAATGTCCAGCTAACTATAACGCCCCTGAAACCTATGGTTTTTTCAGTGAATTTCAAAGGTTTTTTAAATGCCAATTCCTAACTATAACGTGCATGAAACCTATGGTTTTTTCAGTGAATTTCAAAGGTTTTTTAAATGCTAATTCCTATCTATAACTTATCTCTAAAGATATCTTGTTTAATGATTTTGATTGGATTTGTATATTTTTTAAATTCAGTGTGTCAATTTCATGAATTACATTTTTTTTTAAATACTTTTTTATCACCAGTTTTTTAAACTTATTTTTTCAATTAACTAAACATATTTTTTATATTTTTCAAATATTTTTTTAACTATATGTTCAAAACTTTATTTTAAATATTTTTTTTCCATGTTTTTGGATCCGCGCACCCAACGCGAGAGGAACCGTGCACCCAACGCGTTAGGATGCGCGCACCCTGCACTTATTTCGCCGTTTTATTTATTTTTTTAAAAAGGGGCCCCAGGGGGTGCTTCTGGGACCCCCTAAGCACCTCTAGAGGGTCAGAGTATTTCCACTCTGCCCCCTTTATATGTTTTACACACTTATTCCCCTTGCTTCTTGAGCCTCGCTTCTATCGAGGCAGAAAATGGCCGCCAACAGTTCCTGGTTTCGAATGTAGAGAGAAACTCCACAGCCAATTAGCATTCAGCGCGCGATCGGGAGGGGGCGTGCTCGGTTCGGGGAGGGTGCGCTTACGGTGCGGGTAGGGTCCGCGGATCCTCCCCGGCCATAGATATCACAAACTTTTTTACCCTAATTTTCTCAGGAACTACTGAACAGATTTACGCCATATATGCAAAAGGCACGAGTCCAAACTGAGGACTACCTCTTTGCCAAATTTGGTGTCATTCCGTTCAGCGGTTCAGGCTGTAGCTGCGACAACAGATCCTATGGGAAATTGCATGGGGAAAACGCGTTTTGGGAGCCCCCTTTTTTCTCGGCCCCTGCTTGACAAATCACCGCAAAACTTTCAGGGTAGGAGCGGAGCAGAGCTGGCCAAAAGTAAGGAGAATTTCGCGAAGATTCGTCAACCGGCGCCAAAGATATTCCCAATAGAATGTTGAGGATTTCCTATGGAAAATAGGTCCTATCTATAACTATCTACTGGCAACCGCCAGTAGATTATATATATATATATATATATATATATATATATATATATATATATATATATATATATATATATATATATTCACTGAAAAAACCATAGGTTTCAGGGGTGTTATAGTTAGCTGGACTTTTCACTTGTACAAAAACTATAACTCGCGCGCCCGCAATGCACTGCTGATGACGTCACATATTACATCACTCATGACATGGTCAGTGACATCACTCATGACATCACTGATGACATCTCAAATGACATCACTGATGACATCTCAAATGACATCATCCAGTGAATGTGTGTTATTCTGAAAATTAAATATGTTTTATATATGTATATCTCAAGGTCGATGGAAGAATAAATGGGTATATAAGTGTCTAAATGGATGATTTGTTTTTGAAAAATTGATTGTGTAACTGACTGATTAAGTGTATCATAGTGAATACATGGCTTAGTGAGTAATGTTTAAATATGTAAATATCTGTATCAGTCTCTCACTTTGTGTATAAGTGGCTGCATGGGTTGGTGAGTAGCTACATGGGTGTCTATATAGGTTATTAGTTGGTTTTTTGAGTATCAGTCTGAGTGTCTGCATGGTTCGGTGGGGGGTATTACGTAGTGCATAGGTGCATGAATGAGTGACTCACTGTTTGTATGTGTTGAAGAAAGCATGTGTGCAGGACTGTATGGGTGGATGAGTGTGTGCATGGGTGTGTTAGTGAGTGATAGACTGTCTCAATAGTGTCTTTATGAGTAACTACATATGTTTTAAACTAGTATATGTGACTATTGGTGTATATATGTGAGTATATGTGAGAGTGAGAGATTGAAAGAGTTCCTGTATGAATAAGTATGTGTTTCTATAAGTGATTGTTTAAAAGACTAAGGGCCTCATGTAGGTAGCCAAATACCGGTCGGTAACGGCCGATTTTCGGTAAATATGCCGTTACCGACCGGTATTCAGACAAGTGAGATGTAGGAGTCCAAAAACCACTTTTCGGTAAATATGAGGCGGTAAATACCGATTCATAGTTACCGAATTCTAAAATACCGATTCATATTTACCGAATACATTATTAACGAATCGGTAAATATGAAGTGGTAAATATGAAGTGGTAAAAATTTAAAATGACATGTAGGAGCAGTCGGTAATTAAGAAATCCAGGAAAATCGGTAAATAAGAGTCGGTAATTAACACGGATGTAAAGCAGGTGGTAACCATCAACAATGCACATAAGCAATCCCAAAATGCAACAGCGTGGACAACATGGCCGCCATGTACGTCATTGCAAGGCGCCTACGTCTACAGGCAGCAGGACTGAGGGTGTGGCGACGGGAGGAACAAATCTACAGACAGCGCATCACACTATTCCAGCTGACTGATGCAGAGATACATGAGAGGTACAGGCTACACCCCGAAACCATCATGGACTTAATCAGGGACCTTCACCCACTCCTGGACCAGCCAATAAGAAGGGCGCACGCCATACCCCCACATGTGCAGGTGCTCTGCAGCCTACATCTGTTGGCATCCGGCAGTTATCAGGTGGTGATAGCTGCGGTGGGTGGGGTATCCCAGAGTTGCCTGTCACGTTTCTTCAGGAAGTTCCTGGATGCCATGATGCAGAGAATGCACCACTACATCAGCTTCCCAAACACACAGGCTGCACTGCAGAAAACAAAAACAGACTTTTATCACATGGCACAGTTCCCCCATGTCATCGGCTGTATTGATGGTACACACATCCCAATCTGTCCTCCAGCTGACACAGAGCACATCTACAGGAACAGGAAGTCCACCCACTCCATCAATGTGCAGGTGATCTGTGATGCAGGGAACATCATCACAGATATTGTTGCAAAGTTTCCTGGGAGCACCCACGACTCTTACATCTTCCAGAATAGTGGGATCTACACACGACTGAGAGCCGGAGAATTCGGAGAGGGATACCTGCTGGGTAAGTAACAGTGACGCCCCTTGAAACCTGCAAATCAGAGTGTATAGAGGCATGTAACTGATGGTTCCCTTTTACTCATCCAGGCGACAGTGCATATGCATGCCGTTCATTCATCCTCACTCCCTACCTACACCCAGCAACCCAGAGTGAGAGACGATACAACGTGGCCCACAAATCTACACGCAATGTGGTGGAGCGCACGTTTGGACTGCTGAAGAGCAGGTTCCGCTGCCTCCACAAGAGCGGAGGCGCACGCCAGTACAAACCCATCACCTGCTGCAAGATAATTGCCACTTGTGCAATGCTGCACAACCTTGCCACGAAAAAAGGTACAGATGTGGAACTAACATATTTTGAGGACAACGAGGATGAGTCAGGCCAGCCAGAGGGCAGCGCAGCTAGAGTGCCAACTGCAATCGATGGGAGAGAGAGACGGGCAGAGATCACATGCAACTATTTCTGAGTAAGTGAGGGGACACAGCGAGTCGTGAGAAGTCATGACGTAGTTTAATGTGGCACCACGCCATGAACACATGAACAGGCCAATCTGGCAATATGCCATCTATACAATGAGTATGTCCAGGGTTACGTCACCCAATGGCAAGTGGATAAGCAGGGCCACATCAATGTTTGCGCATACGCGCTGCAGTGGTGGATTGCACGGCCTGTGCATCCTCACTAGAGCCAACCCCAAGCCGCCTGCTGCTCCTGCGTGCTTCTGGGACGGGGGGTGTGATGCTGCTGCTGGTGTCGATGCTCTCCGCAGCATCCCCTGCAGCAGTTGTCGACGCCTGACTAGTCAATAGCACCCCTAGTGCACTTGTCACCTGCACCATCCCCCGAGACCGGTCGCTGCAGCACTGTGTTAGGCCCTCCTGCATCGTCACAGAGCGCCGGCAAAGTAGGGAAGTCGCAGTTGCCAGACGGTTGAGTGCCCTGCTGGTACTGTCCCTTCTCTGGCGTTCCCGGCGCCGTGCTTCGATGTCAGCATCTAATTTGCTGCACAACTGCTGGATTGACTGGGACATGTCCCGAATGCCCGCAGCCATGCCGCCAATGTTTGTGTCCATGTTGACTAAGCTTGTCCTCATCACCCGCATGTGCCTCTGGACTGACATTACTGCCTTTGATTGCAGGCGCTGTTGCTTCAACATTTGGCCCTCGAGCCCCAAGAAGACACCATGGCCGTCAGTGGGTGCTGGTGGACTCTGGACACGCGACCTGCGGCGCCCTCTTGCTCCCGTCTGTGCTGCCTGTGAGGTGTGGGGCACAGTGGGATGGCTCCCTTCCTGGGGCCCGGTGCGGTCTTCTGGGCCCATGCTGTCGTCTGACGAGGTGTCTAAGGCTCGTAGCCTGGCTGCTGGACGCCTCCTCATTCTCACACCTGCAAGCGGAGATGTGGCCGGTGAATCGAACATGAGTGGCGATGCTGGCTCTGGTGGTGGTGATGCTGGCTCTCGGTGAGGTGATGCTGGCTCTGTGTGCGGCGAGGCTGGCTGCGTAGGTGGTGCGGCTGCAAGTGGGCCTGCTCCCTGGTCTGCACTCGTGCTGGCTAGCGGTGATTTTTGTGGCCGGTGTGCCGTCTCCCCTGCAGCATGCCCTGTACTGCATGATGTCACATCTGTGGACAGAAAAACAACATTGGCTCAGTGTCCCCGAAGGGCTGCATTGCAAGCGTCACAATAAATCATTTCACATTCCAATCTGTCCTCTGTCTCCTTGTGCCTCGAGTGCGTGACATGCCTTGTTGCCCTGTGACATTTACGTCATGGTTAGTGTTGCCCTGACTACATCTCCCGGAATGCATTGCCTGTCTGCACTGACACGTGTGGACTGCAGTGTGAGTCTCGTTTCACAATGGGGGATGTGGGATAGGGGTAGGGGCGGCTACATTGCTGTGCTTTCGTCTTACCTTGGTGTGTTGCGGCTCTGGCAGAGCTGTCGGCGTCCCCAAGACCCACGACGCTCTCTTGCTCGAGTGTGGCCGCCACCAGCTCCTCCAGTTCGGTGAGGGCAGGTGCCCTGTTGGTTCCACCTCCGGTCTGGCTGGCCTCCTTCTGGATGTCGCCCATCTTCCTCTTGGTCACAATCCTCAGGTCATACCAGCGCTTTTTGAGGACCTCGATTTCCCTGTGGGTCACTCCCACAGCATTGACCTGCGCCTGGATGGCCAGCCATATGTTGCGCTTTTCGGCCTCAGGCACTTGCAGGGATTGCCTCCCAAACAGCTTCTGGTGCTGCTTCACCACCTCCTCCACCAGCACCTGGAGTTCCTTGGGGCTGAATTTGAGCTTCCTCCTCCTTTCCCCTCCGTCTTTCTGTGTGCTCTGGCTGGACATGCTGTTCGTTTCCCGCTCGCACATGCAACTGCTCCCTGCCTCTCCTCTGCACTCCGAGCCTCTCCAGGGTCGGCTAATTATGTACACCTGCCTGGGTGTGGCCACTTCGGCTAATTGTGTACACCTGCCTGGGTGTGGGCAGTTCCTGGTTGGGTGGGCTGTCGTTGCACAGGATTAGCTGTTTCGTCAAGTCATGTGATGTTATTTACCGAATCCGTACGTACCGATTCGGTATTTTCCGATTCGGTAGATACCACCTCGGTATTTTCCGATTCGGTAGATACCACCTCGGTATTTTCCGATTCGGTAATTATCACCTCGGTATTTACCGAATCGGTGAATTCCGATTCGTATTTACCGACTGTTACCGAATCGGTAACTGTTACCGAATTTTTACCTACATGTAACTTACCGATTCTAATTTACCGATTCGGTACGGCTCGGTATTTAAGAACCGGTAAAATTTATTTACCTACATGAGGCCCTAAGTATGTGTAAGTTTCCGTAGAAGTAAGTGTGGTGGTGTGTGTATAACTGTATATGCAAGTAAATGTATGTTTGATTCTTTATTAGCATGAGTGACTATGTGTGTGAGTAACTCTATGGATGAGTGGCATTGTGTAACAGGATGTATAGGTGTATGAGTACATATGATGAGTGAGTACATGTATGAGTGACTGTATTGGACTGTTGGTGAATGAGTGGATGTGTATGTGGATCTTAGAATTACTGAAGAGGTTGTTGTAACTGGTATTGGTATGTCCATTGTTTTGAAAATTTTAGTCTCTATTTTTGAATGTGTGTATCAAAGGTTATATTAGGGTGAGAGGAGGTCTGCCACTCTATCACAAGGATGATGTCATCAGTGATGTCATCAGTGATGTCATTTGAGATGTCATCAGTGATGTCATGAGTGATGTCACTGACCATGTCATGAGTGATGTAATATGTGACGTCATCAGCAGTGCATTGCGGGCGCGCGAGTTATAGTTAGCTGAACTAACTATAACGGGGGAATTTCAATGGTTTTGTACAAGTGAAAAGTCCAGCTAACTATAACACCCCTGAAACCTATGGTTTTTTCAGTGAATTTCTGAGGTTTTTTAAATGCTAATTCCTAACTATAACGTGCCTGAAACCTATGGTTTTTTCTGTTAATTTCAAAGGTTTTTTAAATGCTAATTTCTAACTATGCCTACAGAGATAGGACATGTGAAGAAAGAAGAAAAAATGCACAGAAAGAAACAAAAGAAGTGCAGAAAGAAGCAACAGAAGTCCTCAAATACGAAGATAAGTGCAGGAAGAAGGATAACGTGCAGAAAGAACAAAAAGAAGAGCAGAAAGAAGCCTTGTTGCAAAATCATCCTGTACCCTCAACTTTTTCAGACGGATACTGTTGGTAACTGAGTCTGACTAACCAGTCCTAGAGCCAGTGCTATGTTAAAAGACACTTAGAATACAGTGAAAACACCTACATACACTAGGGAACATTATGCGTTGGGGTCCCCCTGTGATTAGCCTTACCTCCTCTATAAGCCCCTAGTATATAATAGGGCATGGGGATTAAAACTACCTCTTAAAACAGGCCACAGGGCGTTTTTGCACACGTTAACTCAGGCCCCGTCCCCTCCTTTCACCATTGTGTAAACACGCCCTGTGTCCGTTTTTAGTTGGGAGATTAAGTTCATTTGAATCCTGAGGGTCCCTAGGGTCCAACTAGCCCACTAGGTACCTCCAGTAAGTGCCACAGAGCTGCGTTGCAGAGAGGTGTAAAAAGTGGCACGGCCTGGACCACCTCTCTGCAATGCAGCTCAGTGGCGCTTACTGGAAGCACTTGGTGGGCTAGTTAGCCCCCAGGGGCCCTCAGTATTGAAGGGAAATTATATCCCCAATTTAAAACGTGCCATGGTGCGTGTTTGCACACGTCACCTCAGGCCCCGTCCCCTCCCTTCACCACTGTGTAAACGCGCCCTGTGGCTGTTCTAAGTTGAGAGATTAAGTCCCCTTGAATCCTAAGGGTCCCTAGGGTCACACTAGACCACTAGGTACCTACAGTAAGCGCCACAGAGCTGCGTTGCAGAGAGGTGTAAAAAGGGGCTTGGCCTCAGAACACCTGTCTGCAGCGCAGCTCCCTGGCGCATACTGGAGAGGCCTGTTGGGGGCGCGTTTGCAGAGTGCTGCACGGAGGGGGCATGGCCTCCGGCACGATGCCAGTCTTTTATTTATTTTATTTTTTTAAGAAGGGGGGCTGTGTGGTTCCCCTTCTTATTCTAATTTATTGGCCCTGATGACCCCATCCCCAGGGCCTGTCTCCTAATTATATTTTTTTGACCCCAATCCCCAGGGCCGGCCACTGTTTTTTATTATTTTTAAAAAATATATATTTATAGACACACCTAGGACATGCTGGACAAACCGTACGTACCTATCACCATGACGATTTGCGTGATATTCATTAAAAGGCGACTATGCATGCAATTAATCCACGTGGAATGTATTTACACCACTAGTGAAGCTCTGACATGTCTGATGCTCTACCGTGCCTAATCCCGGTAGACACCCTTGTCGTTTATTTATACAAACATGGGTAGCTATTGACGGGCACATTTAATACACATGCACACCAAGCCATTCAAAGGGGATTCGACAAAAATTCGACCAAAACTATGAAAGAAACCCCCCTCACGGTTAATAAAACACACATCCACTGCCGGATGTGTAATACTTTTTATTTTACTCTCTGGAAAGGGGACGAACATCACTTGCGAGTCACAGCGCGCTCCTGACAGAGCCCAATGCTGTGTTACACCCACCATTGCCTGCCGAGTGCCACACACCTCTGTGTTGTATTCCACTAGCTAGTGCATATGCTATGACACTCTCTAGCCCATGTGCACTGTAACACCACCCCGTGAATATGTCATGCCACACTTGTCTTCGCACAGGTTATATTGCCCCATCTAACGTGCCTTCCTCGATGCCTATGTTATAACGCACAGTGCTATGCCATACATATTACAATTTGGGATCCATATCTTTGTCACAGTGCATGTGCAACGTTACACTCCCCAGCACATATTTTATATTACAACTTTAGAGACTAGTTAGGTTACACAACACTGCCCTGAGCATATTAAACTCCAAGGCGCATATCGCATAGCACGCGCTAGTGCCTGTGCTATCTCGCGCTCTCCAATGAATCTGTCATTGCGCACAATGTATTGCATATTATATTTCACGCCTGGTTCATCTTATATCACAGTTTTTGGTGCATAGTTTATACCATACACTATCTAGTTTTCATTTTCAATCGTGCTCTCAGGACTATGTTCTATATAACACTGTGTTCACCTACCCTTTTCACGGGCATTACATTTTGCGATAGGGGGTGGAGGGTCAGGGGGTGTTTTTGCCAAGTGAGCCCGGAGTCACAGTCACTAACGTCTTCTTCTTCCTGAATAAAAGTGAGATTATGCTGCATACTTGTTCATATTTTAAGTAGTTTGCACAGACAAAATGTTTTAAAAACAATAACGTTTCTAATACCCGCCTTCTCTGAACAGTTAGCTTGCTGCCCCATCCCCCTCCTCCCTATCCTCTGTTGTGTGAATCCATGGACTAGCCTCCTCCCTCCTGCCATGCATGGTCTGATGTGCTGCCACTGCCCTCAATTTAGTATGATGTACCAGTCCACTCCTCCTGCCCTCCATTGCCCAATTCTATGCCCCATCATTGACCTCCTGCTTAAACTCTGTGCTTAGCTTGCTGCCCCTATTCTCCTTCCCCCTGCCCTCCGATGTCTTTGTGCATGCCCCTGCTCCATCCTTTTTGCCCACCATGTCCCATGGACCTGCCACTCCTATCTACTCTGAGTGTTCTGTTGAGCTGCCACTCCCCTCCCACCTGCCTAGCATTGTCAGATGACTGTAACCTGTCCCTGCCACCTCCACCCTGCCTGTCCACATGCCATGCCTCTATCCTCTTCCTCCTGTCCTACATGGTCCATTGTACTGCCACACCCTTCTGCCCTCCCTGGTCTGTTGTGCTGCAACTGCTCCTCCTGCCTGCCCCGTGTGGTCTGTTGTGAGGCCCCTTCCCCTGAACTTTCTTGTCTGTGCACAGGTCCTAACCCTCCCTTCTATCCTCCATCGTCCTTTGTGCATGCCCCTGCACCCTCCTTCTTGCCCATCATAGCCATTGTGCTGCCACTAACCCTCCCACTTGCCATGCATGGTCTTCTGTGCTGCCATGGCCCCTCCCACCTTCCCTGTGTGGTCAGTTAGCTGCCCCTGACTCCCTCCCACCTTCCCTCCATGGTCTGTGTGTATGCCATCACAGTCTCACTGTTGCTCTTCATGTTGTGTCTTGCTTCTAGTGCCCATCCTGCCTGACCTCCATGGCTATCTTGCTGCTCCTGCCCTGCCCCCTTGCCCCCAGCCCTCTGTTTACATGTGCAGACCCCTACTCCCTCCCTCCTGGCTTGTCTGTTCCATTGTAATGCCCCTGATCCGTCCCTCCTGCCCTTTATGGTCTGTTATGCTGCAGCCGTCTCTCCTGTCTGTCCATTATGGTCAGCTAGCTACCATTGCCTCTTGCCCCTCTGTTCTCTGTTGTCCATGTGCATGGTCCTGTCCCCTCCCTCTTGCTTTCTATGGATTGTTGTGCTGCACTCCCGTCCTGCATGCCCTGTGTGGTGTATTGTGCTGCTGCAAACCCTGATGCCTGCCCTGCAGGGTCAGTTTGGTGCACCTCTCCATGTCTCTCCTGTCCTCTGTTATCCAAGTCCATGTCCCTATCCCATTTCCTTCCATGATCCAATGTACCATACTTGCGAACATTTTGTACTTGGTAAGAGGGAGATTTTGAAAAAAAACTGGGGTATTGATTTTCCCCTTTGAGTTACATTGAAAAAGAGGATATTGTAGACAGGAGACAGATCAAATAAAGCCCATTTGAGCTTAAAAACATTGGACGTTTCCTGGCTGAATCGGGTCTGTTGGCATGTATGGTTGTACTACCATTGCCTCTTCCTTCTGCCCACAATGGTCTATTACATTGCCACAGCCTTGAAGGAGGGTAGATTTTGTATCACAGGGGGCCCCTGGCCCGTTCTGTCCACACCTGAAGTATGAGACCCTTGTCCTTGCCCTGCCAGCCGCATTTGTAGGCCGTATTAAATTGACCAGCGGGTCCTGTGTTGCTATATAATTATCCTGAGACATCCTTACCACTCAGCCAGCATAAAACCCCTGTGTAGGCCCTTCTGTTCAATATGTAGGCCTCTTTGTTAAATTGACCATAGCTCTGCAATTTTAGTGTATAGCAGTCTGAAGGCAGGTCTGCGAGGCCTTCTGCTCCAAACTAGTAGCCCCCACCCTACCCGAGTGCTCCGTGCTCGGTATCAAAGTTCAACATCCCCCTGAAGCTGTCGACATACAGTAGGCTGCATCCTGGACTGGTACTTGCTTCCTGGGCAGGTTTCCCGCTTTTAAGGAAGTGGCAACCGCAGAGCATCAAGTTAGGAGAACTGAGGAGATTTTATACATGAATATATTGAATTCCTGTACAATACCCATTATTTTCTGCTTGCTCTATGGAACTTACGATAAGCGATTGGCCTGAGAGACTGACCTTTTCACCCAGTCCATTGTCAGCATTAAGTGGGTAAATGACGAAATGTCTGGTAAAATCTGCAGACGAAGCTTTTGGGTAGCATACGTAGGTAGATGTAGCGTGCAAAGGAGCCCACAAAATGATATAAAAAGGGAGCACCCACAGATATCAAAGGACAACCTCGCCGTCTGTATGTAGGTTAACAGGCTGTGCAGGTTTTCCCCAAGAACTGGGAGCTCTTGTCTTCCTTTGCTTAAAATGTCTTGCTCTGCTTTGCTTGAAGTATCTTATTCTATTTTACCTATATGAAATGTCATGTTATGTTTAACCATTGTTCTCTTTACTTTTGCATTTAAAAGATGTTGTATTGTAATTGCAGGAATGCTTGCTCTAAGAGTAAATGTGAGTGTTCCTAGGTAACATTTTCCTTGGTGTAACTTGTTTCTCATGATGCATTTATAGATGTGTTTTCTCTCTCTCTCTGTCAGTCCATTAATTGAGATACAGAGAATATCATGACAGCTGTATGATTATCTGGATTCTGTATTTTGTACTTTATGTCTCTATTCTGTGGTTTCTTTGAAGTTGCATCTTCTCATTAAACTGCCATTGTATTCTGCCTCCAATTCCATGTCTCATATGTCTGTTTTCTTCATTTTTGGAGCAAGCGTTCCTAGGCACCCCGGCTCAAATTAAGGTGCCCCTTTTGTCCCTGACTCACTCTCCTGCTCAGTTCTGTGGTGGCTCCCGGGGCTCTGGGGACCGCCCCTAGCTTCCTTGACCCGTAATAGATCTTCCCTCCAACAGCCTCTCTTGCAAGTCCTGTATTGTTGGTTTGTTGCCCCTGCCCCCCTTTCCACTGCCCTCCATAGTCTGTTGTGCTTCCACGGCCCTTCCTGCCTGCTCAGTGTGGTTAAATTGTTGCCTTTGCACCCTCCTACCTGCCTTCAATTTTCAGAGTCCGTGCCCCTGGCCTCTGCCTCTCAACAGTATCCTAATGAACAACTAGATTGCTAACATTCTATATTTATTACAAAAGTGTGGAACGCCTGACATCATCTTGATGTAATCAAAACTGTAATACCTAGAGCATTCCTTTAGAAATTACATATATGAGAGGGTCTTATTGGCATCAAAATTATGGTTAGTGCTCTAAAAGACTAAAATAAGGACATATTTTCTGAGTTTTCAAATAGCGACAAAGCACTTTTAAATTATGTTATCTTTATGTTTTTTTATCTAGTTGACAACTTGATTAAATGTTGCACTTAGGGGAGAGGATGTGGTGTTACTTCCAGAACTGCAGACTTTGCAACTGGGGAACCAGGTTGAAGTTTCTGCTTCAGCTCGACATTCTGTGATTCTGGTCAAATCACTTAGTCTCCCCATGTCTACAACCAAAATGAATTTGTTCTTGTGTGATGTAACCAATGCTCATGTAAAGCACTCCAATACCTGACAAGTCTGCACTATATAACACTGCAAAAACACAAAATAATAAGTGTTTTGCACACTTCTGTCATTGGGCTATATTTGGGCTATATCTGGGTGATTTTGGGCTACATTTGGGCTCTTTTGTCTCCGGTGGCCATCTTGGGAGATTTATTTGTTATGAAGTTTCCTAATTTCCTCATGTACTGCAGTCTCCTCAGTCGGAAATGCTTTCAGTTTTTTACTTTGATTCCATCATGAATGTATTCAGATATGTCACACATTTGCCATAAATTCTGAATGTTAGCACTCTAGTTGCTCATTAGATCACTGTAGTAAAACTACTGTTCACCATGGAAGTCTGCTCCTGGTATTAAAAGTGCATGTTTCAGTCTGCATGTCAGAATTTTTTAATGAAATAGAAGAGGATTTGAGAAGTCACTCAAAATGTGCCCTCATTTTCTTTCTTCAGCATTAATCATAATTTCTATGGCAAAATGAACCCCCTCATTGTGTTCCTTTTTAAATTAAATGTTTTAAGTGTTACCAGTTTATTCCAATCAAGATGGTTTCAGGTGTGCCATACTTTTGTCATAATGAAGACAGTAAGTGCTCTAGTTGTTTTTAAGAACATTCTTGGACATTCTGTCATTGGGCTATACTTGGGCTACATCTGGGTGATATTTGGGCTACATTTGGGCTCTTTTGTCTCTGGTGGCCATCTTGGGAGACTTATTTGTTATGAAGTTTCCTAATTTCCTCATTTACTGCAGTCTCCTCAGTAGGAAATACTTTCAGTTTTTTACTTTGATTCCATCAAGAAGACATTCAAATGTGTCACACATTTGCCATAAAATCAGAATGTTAGCACTCTTTTTGCTCATTAGATCACTGTAGTAAAGCTACTGCTCACCAGGGAAAACTGCTGCTGGTATTGAAAGTGCATGTTTCAGTCTGCATGTCAGAATTTTTTAATGAAATAGAAGAGGATTTGAGAAGTCACTCAAAATGTGCCCTAATTTTTCTTTCTGCAGCACTAATCATACTTTTTATGGAAAAATGAACCCCCTCATTTTGTTCCTTTTTAAATTAAATGTTTTAAGAGTTACCACTTTAATGCAAGCAAGATGGCTTCAGGTGTGCCATACATTTATCATAAGTAGGACGGTTAGCGCTCTAGTAGTTCTTTGGAACACTCTGGAAAGCTGCAGTAGAACACAAAGGAATCAACTGACAGTCTCTGCCCTTGTTGGATGTACATGTTTTACTGAGAATGTCAGACTTCATTCTCACATGACTGAGAAAGATAATGTGAATTTACAGAAAATAAGCTCTCAGTTTAGCTTATAGATCACCTTCCAAACCTCTGTGGTAAAAGCATGAGAAAATATTTTTCTCTCAATCATGATATCCCAGCAGAAGGCTTTTTCACATGGTGAAATCACCTTAGAACATACCACAATTCCTAAAATGAGTATGGTACCATCAACAAATGATTTATAATGTAACTAAAGTCTTAAAACCTTCTATTAACTGCAATGCTTTTTAATGAGGTGCTATCATGTATATTGGTCCCAAGATGGCTGCCAACACTTCTTGGATGAAGTGCTGACAGCCAATCAGATCTCAGGATGAGATGTGTGGTTAGGCTCCGCCCACATATATATATTGATTTAAATGCTATTTTCTCAGGAACTACTGAACAGATTTACACCAGACCTACAAAAGGCACTTCCTTGACCTGAGGACTACCTCTCTGCCAAATTTCAAGTAACTCTGTTCAGCCGTTCGGGCTGTAGCTGTGTCTAAAGGTCCTATGGAAAAATGCATGGGAAAAACGCGTTTTGGGACCCCCCTTTTTTCTCAGCCCCCGCTTGACGAATCCCCCCGAGACTTTCAGGGTAGGAGCGGAGCGTAGCGCCCCACCTATTTTGAAAATTTCGCGAGGATTCATCGACCGGCGCCAAAGTTATTCCAAATAGAATGTTGCGGATTTCCTATGGAAACAGGGTCCTAACTATAACTATCTACTGGCGACCGCCAGTAGATAATATATATATATATTGTATTTTAAACTAGCATTGCGTATTTTGCACTTTTGCATTTTGTTGCACCTTGACGGCACTTGTTGCACTTTAGGAGGCAGAATTTACTCCCATAATTTGCGTATTTGCACATTCTAATATTATACCTCTAACCTTTGCATACTACCATGCACTTAGAAGGTCGGGGTATTTCCATCGAATAAGAATGGTATTCGAACGCTGGAATTTCCAATGACACAACTATATAACATCCCAGACCCATGTTGTTATAATCACCAGTGTATATGTATTTGTTACATGTTTTTTCACCAAAAAATGATTTTTAAAAAAATGATTTTTAAACCAATGAATTTTTTCCATGTCTATGAACACAAGCATCACGAGATTATAAAGTGCTCCGGAACTATATAAGCCAATTGTACCAACAGTTACTTCATGTGATCAAGGCCATCTGGTGGCCGAAACGCGTAATGGCGTGCTGTGTGGGTGCTGATTGACATTAAAATACCTGTGAAGCACGAGTTGGTGTCCGTGTGCTTCTTCCTCGCCGGTCGGAGGTGGGAGACAGCTGTTTGGATTTGCATACCAATCTCCCGGTAGTGGGTCTGCTACCGTTCACGGATCCCCTCGAAGTGTGTGGGCCGCCGCTTTCAGCCGCTTCACGCATCATTCCTGGTAAGGGAAAACGCGGTGGCTCCCCCGTGCGGACTACATATCCCAGAGTGCCCTTGGAGAAGTTTTGCCGGACGTGATTCCCCGACGCATTCGTTGGGGGCCCCAGGCATTTTCTGTGAACTTGGGCTAAAAGATTTCCAGACCCGCACGGGTTTCGAGGTAGTGCTTCTTTATTTCATCCGTTCCGGTTACATCTCCGGATCTCGTCAAGCAGTTAACTTCACCACCCCACAAGCATGTCTAGTAACGCTCAGCGGGATCGCGAGGCGGAGGCTGAGGAGCTCTTCAAAGACTTGATGGCAGTATCCACGAAACGTTCGGATTCGGGCATTGACACAACGACGGACTCCAATCCTGACCTCAGGACATTATTAAAATCACTCGAAAAATGCCAACGGAGTGAAATGACAAAGTGGTGGGAGGAGATATCTTTGACTAAGTACGTGGAAGCAGGCCGGATCCCCCGAGGCCTAAGGATTATGCTGGCACCTAACTTTGATAATATCCACCCAGAAATGTTGGTAGAATGGGCGGATAACAACCTTAATGCATCCATGAATGCAGTGAAAATACTTATAAAATATGCCCGAATCGATCGTGATACACTAATCAAAAAAATAGAGGAAATCAATGACCAACTGAATAAAAGATCAGAAAAGGAAGAGATTCTCAAGCAAAGAAAGGAAATAGAGGACAGGATCAAGATACAACAAGAAAAAATCAAACTGAGGAAACTACGCAAGTTCGCCAGGGATAAAGAGGACTATGAACTCGGGCAGATTTTCACTTTCGCCCGCCGCTATGACAGTGCGAGGAAGAGGCGCTCGGACAAATTGGCTACCACCACGCGTGAAATATCCAACAGTGGCGAACAATGCCCGCCAATAGAATCCGACACAGGTGATTCGGCTTCCCTGACCAGTGGAAGCGGTAATGAAGGCGATTAAATGGTCCGGGGCAGCCTCATGTCCAGCATATTACTACCTGGTGAAGAGCTGAATTTTTTAGCCGAGGACCGCCGTCAAACCCTGAGGCCGCGGAATCCACAAGTACCCGCAGGGCAAAACAGAACAAAAAACGCAATGCCAGAAGAAAGGCCCGCCGCGCAAAGAGGCAGAAAACCGCAATGGCGACGACGTTAGGTGAGGGTCTAACCAACAATAACACCATAGTGAATCTTTCTAAGCTTGTGCTCACCACTAAAGAGGAAGATATTCTTTCCTTAGGCCTCTCATATTGCGCTGGCAATAACTTCAACTATTGCAAAACCAGAGCGGACTTATTTAATTTTACTAGAAAGTTGAAATTAAAGAAGTTTTTTACCATCAAATCTGGCAGCAAAAAGAACACGGGTCCACTGGATAACAGCGCAACTCCCAATGAATACAATTTGGATTCTGCCGATGCACAGTTACTTCTCACCCTGGCGGATTTGAACAGAATGAACCATGATTCCCCCAGTCAGACAAGCGATATCCGGCCAACCCAAGACAGACTAACTTCTGTCATTGGCATAGAATCATGTGCCGGGCTAAGTCCTTTTAGGGGCAAATCCAACTTCATCCCTATGATGCCCAAGGACGCGATTGACATTTTTCAAGAGATGGTAATCAACGACCTAAAGAATCTCTATCGGGCTACAAGTTCTAACAGCAGAAAAATGAAACAACATGATTCAGAATACAAGAACTTGATCCAGAAATTAAACAGCAACCCCGACCTAATAATTTGTATGTCTGACAAGGGGGGTAATGTGGTCATCTGGCCCAAGGAGGAATACAGAACTGAGGTAAAAAGGCAGCTTTCGGACATTGAGTGCTACGAAAAAATCAGCCTAAAAATTTACAATACATCTAAGGAATCCCTAAAGAAAATGTTACATGCTTACAAAAGGCAGGGACTAATTTCAAGCCAAGAATTTGATTTTTTGTTTAATGAGTTTCCTATCATCCCTACGCTCCGCCTGATACCTAAAATCCATAAAGGCGTGAAGCCAGTACCAGGCAGACCAATCATCTCGTCCATTGGGAGCATCAGCGAAAATGCGAGTAAGTATGTAGATTATTTTTTACAGCCACTAGTTCGCGCTTTACCAACGTATATCAAGGACACTGGGGACTTTATCAGGAAACTAGCTAGAATTCAATGGCATGAGGACTTCTTATTGGTTACTCTTGATATAGAGTCCTTGTATACCAGCATAGAACATAATACAGGGATGGCTGCTACTAAACACTATCTGGACTGCAGATCTATCAAGTTTTATAATCACAACAGTATGCTTTTAGAACTCATTCACTGGGCATTGAACAACAACTATTTTATGTTTGAAAATGAACTGTACTCTCAAAAGAGGGGAGTCGCCATGGGAGCTTGCTTCTCCCCCAGTTACGCCTGCTTGCATGTTGGCTGGTGGGAGGAGCAGGTTCTCATGGGAACTCATGCTGAGGTGTTTGGATCCAAGATTGTAGAGTGGTACAGATATATCGACGATGTTTTTATGGTTTGGAAAGGTGATCGTGAAAGTGTGATTGATTTTATAGAGGTTTTAAATGTAAACGCTTTTAATCTCAAATTCACTTTTAAGGTGGACAGAACATCGGTTGAATTTTTAGACACAACTGTCACGATTGTAGATAACCATGTAGAAACATGTCTGTACAGGAAATCCACCGCTGGCAACTCCATCCTACACGCCAGCAGTGCCCATCCATCCCACCTTATCAAAAGCATCCCCTACGGCGAACTCCTCCGTATTAAACGTATTTGTAGCATACCGGAGGAGAGGGTCCAATGTTCACAAGAAGCAATGAACAGGATGAGGCAAAGGGGTTATTCTGAGGGGATCCTTAGGGAAGCCTACAAAAAAGTTGAATCCACTCCCAGGAATTCCCTACTCCTGGACAAATCGGCCAATACGAGTGAGTGTAGCACAGCGGATATTTCTGATAACGCTAACCCTAATGTACCACGTCTGATCACAACTTTTAACAAACAGCACCGCAAGATCAGAGCTATGGTCAACAAAAACTGGCCAATTGTATTGACGGATGGTGTCCTGGCCCCTATGCTACCTTCCAAACCTGTATTGACGTTCAGAAGGGCCAAAACCATGAGAGAGGAGCTTACGAGACCAAATAATTTAACTCCGACTAGCGGTTCATGGCTACAACCTAGAAGAGGCTTTTTCAAATGCACCAGTTGTAGAGCGTGTAAATTTGGTCAGAATACCACCCAGTATTCAGTCCCTTTCAGTGATAACCCCAGACAAATCAAGGGCCACTTTACATGTAGATCTGAATTTGTGGTGTATGTCCTTTCATGTACATGTGGTTTGAATTACATTGGGAGCACCAAGTTACAAGCCCATGTCAGAATTCTACAACATTTAAGGGCGATTGTAAACAATGACACCAGTTACCCTGTAGCACGGCATTTCAGAAAACTACACAACAACGAACTTAGTTGCCTGAAATACTTCATTGTTGACGGTGTCCCCTCACAGCGAAGAGGGGGCAACAGGGAAAAAGCCCTTAGACAACTCGAAACCAAATACATACTCGAGTTTGACAGTAAAGCTCCTACGGGCTTAAACACCACTGAAGACCTACACAATTTTATATGAGTACTGACTAAACATACGGGATCGCCCTTGCTCTCCAGTCTTAAACTTGCTTTTAGTGTACTTGATTGATATCTGCAGTGTATATAGTATCAATTTTTCATGTCCGAAGCTGTTTTTCTGATTGATTTATCTTGGTTGTTTTATCTGTATCCTCCACAATTTTAAGACTATCATTTTCTAATTGTATTGCGATCATCATTGTTAAACTAGTAACTGGGACTAATTTGTTCTTTCCACATCTTCTCCACATTTTTGTCTTTTGATTCCAAAGGAGTGAGGCTAAAGACAAGAGAACAATGAATATCAAATACTTTCCCCATATAATGGTGTGTTCCAGCTCTTCAGATATGATGATATTCTTAGCCAAGTTCTCTCTTACTCCTAGTTCTAGCGGGGACCCGCTAGAAGTTTGGATCCATTGGTTGCCAAAGATCATGTGCTTGGTTGTCCTCATGTATTTGGTAATATGATAACCCTATACAGATGAACAGTATTTGAAGTGTTCCTCCGTTCCTCTTCCTCGCTTGATCCCTGCTGTATTTTTTATTCTCACTATTTGCACTTTACTCACTTCTTGATTGGTTTTAGGATTCTTTTACATAGGCTATTGGTTTTAATATATATTATATATATATATATATATATATATATATATATATATATATATATATTTATATTTATAATCTACTGGCGGTCGCCAGAGATAGTTATAGTTAGGACCTAGTTTCCATAGGAAAAGCGTTTTTTGTTTTCCCAACAACTTTGACGCCGGATGACGAATCTTCACGAAATTTTCATAACTTGTGGGGCCCTCCGGTCAGCTCCTATCCTGAAAGTTTCGGAGTGATTTGCCAAGCAGAGGCAGAGAAAAAAGGGGGGTCCCAAAACGTGTTTTCTCCATGTTAATTCCCATAGGAAATTTTAAACACGGCTACAGCTCGAACTGCTAAATGGAATTACATTACATTTGGCAAAAAGGTAGCCCTTGTTTCAGAAAGAGCCTTTTTTTTTTAATTGAGTAAATGCGTTCAGTAGTTCCTGAGAAATTCAAAAAATAGAGGTCGGAAAATCAATTTCCCATAGGAAACTGTAGACACGGTTACAGCTGAAACTGCTGAACGGAATTACACCAAATTTGGCAAAAAGGTAGCTCTTGGTTCAGAAAGAGACCTTCTTTTAAATGGTGTAAATCTGTTCAGTAGTTTTTGAGATATTAAATGAAAAAGGTGTTTATATATCTGGTCGGGACCTAACTACACAAGCACAAGCCTGGCTCTAATTGGCTGACAACACTTCAATCCAGGAAGTCTTGGCAGTCATCTTTGTGCAATGCTTTTAGGACTCGCCTAGCGATGCAGCGCATGCGTTGCATGCTTGGCGAGCTCTATTGCTGTTGATCTACCCAAACACAACTGCACTAACCTAAACCCTAAAGCACTACCCCCAGCACGACCCCCTACACTACATAAACACCACTGCACTACCCTTCAACCTAAAACACTACCCCAGCACGACCCCCTACACTACCCAGACACCACTGCACTACCCTAAACCCTAAAACACTACCCCTAGCATGAACCCCTACAATACCCTAATACCACTGCACTACCCTAAAACACGACCCCCTACACTACACAAATACCACTGCACTATCCTAAACCTTAAAACGCTAACCCTGGCATGAACCCCTACACTACACAAACACCACAGCACTACCATAAACCCAAAAACACTACCCCCAGCATGACACCCTACACTAAACAAACACCACTGCACTGCCCTAAACCCTAAAACACTACACCCAGCATGACCCCCTACACTACCCAAACATCACTGCACTACCCTAAAACACGACCCCCTAAACTACACAAACACCACTGCACTACCCTAAACCCTAAAACACTACCCCCAGCACAACCCCCTACACTATACAAACACCACTGCACTGCCCTAAACCCTCAAATACTACCCCCAGCATGACCCCCAACCTTACACAATCACCACTGCACTGCCCTAAACCCTAAAACACTACCCCCAGCATGACCCCCTACACTACCCAAACACCACTGCACTGCCCTAAACTCTAAAACACTACCCCAGCACATTCCCCCTACACTACCCAAACACCACCACACTGCCCTAAACCCAAAAACACTACCCTCAGCACGGCCCCTACACTTTCCAAACACAACTGCACTACCCTAAACCCTAAATCTACCCCCAGCACAACACCCTACACTACACAAAAACCACTGCACTACACTAAACCCTAAATCTTACCCCAGAACGACCCCCTACACTACAAAAGCACCACTGCACTACCCTAAACCCTAAAACACTACCCCCAGCCCGACAACCTATACTACCCAAACATAACTGCACTACCATACACTCTAAAACACTACCACCAGCACGACTCCCTACACTACCCAAACACCACTGCACTACCCTAAACCATAAATCTACCCACAGCACAACCCCCTACACTACACAAACACCACTGCACTACCCGAAACCCTAAAACAATACCCCAGCACGACCCCCTTCACTACACACACACCACTGCACTACCCTAAACCCTAAAACACTACCCCCAGCACGGCCCCTACACTACACAAGCACCACTGCACTACCCTAAACCCTAAAACACTACCCCCAGCACGACATCCTATTCTACCCAAACATAACTGCACTACCCTAAACCCTAAAACACGACCACCAACATGACTCCCTACACTACCCAAACACCACTGCACTACCCTAAACCCTAAATCCACCTCAAGCACAACCCCCTACACTACACAAACGCCACTGCACTACCCTAAACACTAAAACACTACCCCCCGCACGACCCCCTTCACTACACAAACACCACTGCACTGCCTTAAACCCTAAAACACTACCCCAGCACAACCCTCTACACTACACAAACACTACTGCACTACCCAAAACCCTAAAACACTACCCCAAGCACTACCCCCTGCACTACCCAAACACCACTGCACTACCCTAAACCCTAAAAAACAACCCCCAGCGCGACAACCTACACTACACCAGCACCACTGAACTACCATAAACCCTAAAACACTACCCCCAGCACGACATCCTATACTAGCCAAACATAACTGCACTGCCCTAAACCCTAAAACCCTACAACCAGCACGACTCACTACCCAAACACCACTGCACTACCCTAAACCCTAAATCTACCCCAGCACAACCCCTATACCACACAAACACCACTGCATTACCCCAAACCCTAAAACACTACCCCCAGCATGACCTCCTTCACTACACAAACATCCCTGCACTACCCTAAAACACTACCCCCAGCATGACCCACTACACTACACAAGGACCACTGCACTACCCTAAATGATAAAGCATTACGCCCAGCACAACACCCTATAGTACCCAAACATAACTGCACTACCCTAAACCCTAAAACACTACCATCAGCACGACTCCCTACACTACCCAAACACTGCTGCACTACCATAAATCTACCCCAGCACAACCCCCTACACTACACAAACACCACTGCACTACCCTAAACCTTAAAATTCTACCCCCAGCACAACCCCCTTCACTCCACAAACACCACTGCACCACCCTAAACCCTAAAACACTACCCCAAGCATGACCCCCTACACTACACAAACACCACTGTACTACCCTAAAACACTACCCCCAGCACAACCCCCTTCACTACCCAAACACAACTGCACTACCCTAAACCTTAAAACACTACCCCCAGCACGACCCCCTTCAATACACAAACACCACTGCACTGCCTTAAACCCTAAAACACTACCCCCAGCACGACGCCCTACACTACACAAACACCACAGCACTACCCTAAACCCTAAAACACTACCCCAAGCATGACCCCCTACACTACACAAACACCACTGTACTACCCTAAACCCTAAAACACTACCCCCAGCACGACCCCCTTCACTACCCAAACACAACTGCACTACCCCAAACCCCAAAATACTACCCCCAGCACGACCCCCTACACTACCCAAATACCACTGCACTTCCCTAAACCCTAAACCACGACACCCTACACTACACAAACACCACAGCACTACCCTAAACCCTAAAACACTACCCCTGCATGAATCCCCACACTACACAAACACCACTGCACTACCCTAAACCCTAAAACACTACCCCCTACACTACACAAACACCACTGCACTACCGAAAACCCTAAAACGCTACCCCCAGTACGACCCCCTATACTAAACAAACACCACTGCACTAACCTAAGCCCTAAAACACTACCGCAGCACTACCCCCTACACTACCCAAACACCACTGTACTACCCTAAACCCTAAAACACTACCCCCAGCACGACCCCCCTACACTACACAAACAGCACTGCACTACCCTAAACCCTAAAACACTAACCCTAGCATGACCCCCTACACTAACCAAATACAAATGCACTATCCTAAACCCTAAAACACTTACCCCCGCATGACCCCCTATACCACACAAATACCACTGCACTACCCTAAACCCTAAAACACTACCCCCAGCACAACTCCTACACTACACAAACATGACTGCACTAACCTAAACCCTAAAAAACTACCCCCAGCACGACCCCCTACACTACCCAAACACCACTGCACTACCCTAAACCCTAAAACACTACCCCTAGCATGACCCCCTACACTAACCAAATACCAATGCACTACCCTAAACCCTAAAACACTTACCCTCGCATGACCCCCTATACCACACAAACACCACTGCACTACCCAAAACCCTAAAACACTACCCACAGCACGGCCTCCTATACTACCCAAACACCACTCCACAACCCTAAACCCTAAAACACTTACCCAAGCACAACCCCCTACACTACCCAAACACCACTGCACTACCCTAAACCCTAAAACACTACCCCCAGCACTACCCCCTACACTACCAAAACACCACTGTACTAGCCTAAACCCTAAAACACTACCTCCAGCATGATTCCCTACACTACACAAACACCACAACACTACCATCAACCCTAAAACACTACCCCCAGCAGTACCCCCTACACTACCCAAACGCAACTGCACTACCCTAACCCCTAAAACACTACCCCCAGCATGACCCCTACACTACACAAACACCACTGCACTACCCTAAACACAAAAACACTACCCACAGCACGACCCCCTACACTTCCCAAACACCACTGTGCTACCCGAAACCCTAAAACACTACCCCCAGCGCGACCCCCTACACTACACCAACATCACTGTGCTACCCTAAATCTACCCCCAGCACGACCCCCTACACTACCCACACACCACTGCACTACAGAGACGTTTTAATGCATGGGCAAAGTGGGCTCTGGCCCAGGGCCCCAGCCTTTCAGGGGGCCCCCTGACAAAGCCAGCTCTGTTCTCCAGAGTTTTGCCCTAATGACCTTGAATATTGCTTAAACAGATTGTTTTAAATACTGTTTTCCTTTAATTTATTTTTTATGTACTTGATGTGTGAAAGTCTAGTACAGCAATTTTGCAGAGAAATGTTGTTCTTGTTTCATGCAATATACATAAAAAAAGTTTCTTTTAGATCAAAGGCCTAACATATAAGAAATGGGAGGGCATCACAGAAATTATTAGCAGTAATATTGGTGAGCTGCTGCTGTGTTACAATATTGAAAACACACATAACTATCCCTGAACATTAGATGTAAACACATTTAGGGCCTTATTTGTGAGAAGCGATGCATCGCATGATGGATGCGTCATATTTACTGTATGATGCATCATGTTGCAAGGAGTTACAGATACGTCAGTATTTCTGACATATCTGTAGGTGCAAAAGTGATGCATTGCTGGGGTATGTCTGAAAATAGACGCAACTCCAGCAATGTGTCCTTTCACATGGGGCTTGCCTGCATCAGTCTTACACCTGCTGTGAGGCAGGTGTAAGATATTGACGCAATGGCGTCCTAGAAGTGGCGCACTCATAGATTTCAATGCGTCACTTCTACAAAGCTTTTTGCGGGGCAACACCCACCCTGTATACATTATACCTGGCGCAGGTATAATGTGGTGCAGGGGTTTACAAAGTGATGCATCTGCCTAGATGCGCCACTTTGTAAATAGGGGGCAACAAGGCACATTTTTTACGCTGCCGGTACGTCGCAAAAAGTGACACACCCGCAGCATAAAAGTGAAGCAAGGCCTCATAAATAAGGCCCTTAGAATTTCAACAAGTGTTCCTTTGCACTGTCAGGGCCCTAATGAAATGAAATAGTGTATTTAATAAATCGTGCAGCTACTCAGACTAGAGCGTCCTGGTGCTTTACAGCGGGAGGAAAATGTGCGTAAAAGACCCATCAGTTATTAAAAAGCCAGGTTTTTCCTGAAAGAGTAGATCTGTGGTTAGTCTCAGAGACTCAGGGAGGCTATTCTACAATTTTGCGCCTAGAAAGCTGAGGGATCTGCCTCCAGTGCGGGCACGGCATATTTTAGGCACGATGGCCCGGTTGACATTGGAAGATCTTCGGGGTCTAGATGTTGTGTAGCGATTAACGCGCTTATTTAGGTAGCTGGCTCCTGAGCCAAGGAAAGCTTTAAAGAAGATGGTCATCGCTTTGAAGTCGATCCTTTCTTTTATGTGGAGCCAGTGTAGAGACTTAAGAATAGGGGTCATACTAGATCTGGGTTTAGGTCTCAGGAAGGCTCTGGCCACCGCGTTTTGTACCACTTGTAGGCGCTGGATAAGGAATTTGGAAAGACTGAGGTACAAGCTGTTGACATAGTCAAGCTTTGATGTCACCAGAGCCTGCAGCACAATCTTTCTGCTCTCAAGCGGTAACAGTGGCAGGAATTTTTTAGTATCCAGAGTATGCCAAAGCAAACGCCAGTTAGATTTTAGATTTGAAAGCACATGGAGAGTGGCTTGTCTATGACATTTCCTAAGTTTTTTAATTTTTCCTTTTCCGGGGGCAGGGGTGGCAGATCTTATGGCCACCAAGAGCTCCAGTCAGGTGTTTCTGGATTACCAAAGAAAATAACTTCAGTTTTGTAAGGATTGCACTTCCGCTGATTGATCATAAGCCAGTTAAAAACCTTTGTGAGGCAAGACCTAATCATTGCCCCGTCAAAGTCGGTTTCTTTTTCACACGTAAAAATCAGCTGAGTGTCATTAGCATAGGAAACAATTTTGGCACCCTCTACCTCTATCAGAAATGCAAGGGGGGATGGATATATATTAAAAAGGGTAGGACTGAGAATGGAGCCCTGAGGGACAAATACATTCATGGCCGGAACCGGGGATGAGAAAGGGGGGAGCCAGATGTCCTGAGATCTATTTGCCAAGAAAGATGACATCCATGTTAAGGCGGTCCCCCCAGGCCGATGTTAGGAAGTCTCTCCAGGAGCCTCTCATCTGGGACCGTATCGATGGCCGCCGACAGATCGAGCAGTATCAGAACAGCCTTGCCTTCCTGGTCCAGCTTGCCCTTGAGAAATTCAGTCACTTCCAGCAGAGCGGTCTCCGTACTGTAGTTAGCTCTAAAACCGGATTGGGACTCATGAAGGAGTTTCCCATCTTCAATGTATTTTTGGAGAGCCTGGTTTACATGCTTCTCTAATACTTTGGAGAGGGCCAGTAGAAGGGAGATTGCCCTGTAGTTGGTGGGGTCCGTCGGTTTGGCCTTAGACTTTTTTATCAGTGGAAGAATCTTAGAATTCTTCCATAATTTCGGAATGTTGCCTGAGGCGAGGGAAGCATTAAAGAGCTGGTTTACCGTGGGGTTTATGGTGGGAGCTAATAGGTTCAGGATATTCGCTGGACATGGGTCAGTAGGAGAGCCAGACTTAATGCTTTGGAGAAGGGTCAGTGACTCTTCAAGCTGAAACTCAGAGAAAGCTAGTGAAGATGGAGGATCCAAGAGGTGAAATATGCTATTAGAACCAAGGTAGAAGGCCAGTTCTTCCTCTGAGCTGTTAGTGAAGGCATGTTGGATAACGGAGATCTTTTTGTGGACGAATTGAGCTATCTGCTGAGACCATTCTTCCGTGCATGGCCCTTCCTTTGTGCCGGCTTTAGGGGCGGTAAAGGATTGAACTATACTAAAGAGTTCCTTACTCTTATTTTGGGCAATTTCTATCTTGGTTTGAAAGACATTTTTCTTGACTGCCTTCACGAGAATGTAATGAGCTTTTAAGTTTTCTTTATACACCTTCCTGTCCTCAGGTGGATAGGATTTACTCCATTTCCATTCCATTTTTCTACAATTCTTTTGCTAGATCTGAGGGAATCATTAAACCATGGAGCTGGTGGGGCCGAACTCTTTGAGGAGCGGCAAACAACTGGTACCACTGCATCAATGTTGGTTTGGAGCCATGAATCTATTGAGAGGGTGTCTGAGTCGGGGCAGCCAGACAGCTCCGGTGAGGAATGACCGAGGTCATCTGCTAAAATTGGGATGGATATTTTATGGAACGTCCTGTAATTAGGGTCCCTCTGCCCTGCGTTAGCCCGAGGGCTGTGGCAGAGTTGGGAATGACGAATTTTAGTAGGAGGTGGTCAGACCAGATAATGGGAAGAAGTAAGCTTACTGATATGTCAAAGTTGTGAAAGATTTGGTCTAGAGTATGGCTCTTCTCATGGGTGGCCGAAGAAATAGATGGAAACGTATTGCAGGCCTGCAGCCTGTCCAACAAGGAAATTGTTTGAAGGTCTTTTCCACTGTCCATATGTATATTGAAATCTCCCAGAATAAGTCAGTTGTTGTATTTTAAGGCCAGGGAGGTGGTGGCTGTATTAAGCATAGTAATAAAATTTCCAATTTCACTGGGAGGTCTGTAAATCAGAAAACCAGCAGTGCTATGATGGGGGATAAGGTATGGCGGAAGCTTAAGGACTCTGCGCTCTCGATGTTTTCCATCGGAATGGGAGAGCAGTCTAGTTTTCGATTGTAAATTATGGCGACACCGCCCCCCTTCCCAATCTCTCCTAAGGATTTTATAACCCGTAGGGATGGCAGAGGTGATAGTAGGGTTGGAGGCTTCAGACAGCCAAGTCTCAGTGAGAAATAAAAAACAAGCATTTGCAATGCAATAGGTCTCGCATTTGGAAGAGTTTAAGCTATGGGCATTGTTAAATGCCTTTTTATTTATGTTTTAAAAATCAACACATAAATAAAAGGCATTGTCATTTACAATGCCAATAGCTCAAACTCTCGTACATGCGAGACCTATTGCATTGCAAGAGGTTGCAAGACTTGCAGATCTTTGACCGTTGTGCGAGGGTAGTCAGTGTAGTTGTGGGTTTTTTTGTTTTTCCTTTTTTTTTATGAGTTGTGGGGGATTTATTATTCTTGTGTGTTTGTGTGGGTGTTGGTGTTTACATGTTGCTGTTTGGAGATTCACTGGTTGTGAATGATTGTCCCTATACTGTTTGTGAAAGGGACTGACTGTTCTTTGTTTTGTCCTTTGTGTGAAAAGGAGGCGAGTAGCATCCTGTGTCCCCCTTCCTTGTATATCTGGAATGCTGAGAGTGAATGATTTGATGGAATGTTGGTGTTCGTGCGTGAAGGGGAAACTAAGCGATGTAAACAGTTAGAGGGCGAGCTGAGCCCTAAAAGAACATACCCCCTGTGGAACGCAGCTTCTACCCGAGGGGCTTCGGACTTTTGTGTGAAGACCCTGGACTCTACTACAAAAGGATAGTTGTAACGCAGCCTCATTGTGTGCTGGTGTTGCCTCGCGCTCCTGACCTAAACTCTTACACTTCATGTACTCGAGATCAGTGGTCGAGGTTAGGGTTTTAAGTCACTTTTTTTCAAAAGATGTTTTTGCAGCTGTTCACTGCTTCTGTGCATAAGAAATGCGCTGCTGAAACATTTGGCTGTGCCATGGGGTAGTGGGAGCTGCATGCTGGAGGTCTGCGCGCGACCAGCTTGACTTTACTTTCACAGCTACGGGACAGAACTTTCTGGAAAGGGTTTGCCAGGCACATGTGGAGCCCTGCTCTCCTATGTTTCCCATCTCTCTTAAATACCTGTGCCCGACTTGGATAAAAAAAAAAACAATTAGAAGCAATGCTGGTGGCAAATTAGTAGCCTAAAATCTATACGGAATCTGAGTGGGGAAAAAAATAATTACAAGGCGATTATCTTTTTAATGCAGCTATTGGCCGGCAAGCACTAACACTTCCTCGAGGTGAGCTAAATATCGTATGGGCTCTGTAATTAGACGTTTGTAAACTATGGCTCAATAATGCCCTGCAAATTGATTGTTAACAGCATTTAATGCTCTTAAATTGGCCATTACATCCTGAATCATTTGCTGGGGTATTATTGTACCGTGAAGAATTTTAACATTATATACGCCCGCGTGATTGTTGGAAAATCTTAAACTCCCATCCCCCGTAATCTAACTGAGCGAGACACGGCCCTGACCACGCCGGTGACCGTCCCTTGTTCACTGCGCTACAGGAGACACAGGAAGGGGCGATGGAACGATCACCTTGCTTTATCCTGTACCCTCTCTCCACTGCGCCACCAGAGGCAGCGCCCGTGAATACCGTCTCGGAGGCAGCTACAACTTTTAGTAAACAGCGACGATATCTTCTAAATTGTGGTAAAAATATTCTTTAAACGACCGAGATGTAATGGAACACAACACGTGTGAACTGCGTTAACGAGACCGAGGCGCGTGTTACTGAACTGTAGTAATGAGCTTTTAAAAGGGTGCCAATCCTAAACCTAGTTCCCAGTGTTTCCAGCCACTGGCGCTCAAAGACATGGTCTTCGCTCGGACCCGCGAATCAAGAAGATTATAAATGCAAAGGAGTCCATGTTTAGGTTTCTCAGTGCCACCAGTGGCCCAATGTCTATCTGTAAACTCACAACCAGAGCGCACGATGCACGGACGCGAGGACAACAAGACAAGCCCGGCGGCTGCGTGATGGGCATCCGTTGTAAATGAAGGAGCACTGAAGTTACCAGCTGGTTTTATGCGCTCCGGTGTGACCCATTCGCTTTGATGTCGTAGAAAAAGATGCTCATTTTGGGACTGATATCCATGAAAGGTTTTTTTCCAGGTAGTCTGGCAACGTTTTGTGGCTCACAACGCGCACGTGTTCCATTGTCATTTCACACAAACCTGTGATTTGTAGTCATGTTCACTCTGAAAAAAAGCCATTAATCAAGCAGGATGGCTCTGGCTCCCTTCACGCCCAGGGAGGAGGGAGATGCGAGCAGAGCATCAAAGGGCTGGGTGAGAAGGGAGGGGGGAATGCAATGAGCAGAGGAGCAGCTGTGCACGTGCATGTGATCTCGTGCACTCAAGGTTTAGGCCAGCCAAAAGACTGGGTAGCACTTTGAAAAACCCACATATAAAATGTCTCTTCGAGCCTTTGGCTCACGAGACCTAATTAGGCTGTTCGTCTAAAAGTAGGCCATAAATGTGTGGTTCATGCTTTTGCATAGAGTGACAATTTAAAAGGGTGGCCTTTAAGTCCTCTATTTTCTTATTGTTTTTACACTTATTGTTGCGTGGGAGGATCTTGGGTGCAAGATTCCTGGGCTGGAGGAGAGACCAGTTGCACTTATTGCATCGAAAGTCTACCTCCAAGCTCAGATCAGCCGCTGTACACTGACATATTGGTAGCCGCCTAAGGCTACGCAGTTTTTTTCTATTGTAATATAGTGGAAAAAACTCACCGGAGGGGAAATGGGCAGCATGGCCGGCGCCAGATGCCTCCGGGACGCCACACGGCACAGACAGGCTTGCCTTTAGAGCGCTCGCTGCGTTTGTTCGTTTGGATCAGGAATATATTGGCTAATGCATATGATGCAAACTGGATCGCTAATGCAGCTGAGGAAGTGGAAACTGCATTGCCAGAAGTGAGGAGCCCGATAGTAGCCCCAGCCCTCCGCACAATCGGAGTATCAGCCGCGGCGGACCAGAGCTGGAGGAAAAGCAAGATGCGAATCAAAGCAGCTAAGGATTTGTAGGCAAGCAGAATCAAGAAAAGTGCAAGGGTGCGTAGGTAGGAGAAATTGTTAAAAAGCACAGAGTAATTCAGCCACACATATACAATTTAAAAAGTATTAATATAGCAGGGCAGGAAACACTAAATCCTACCACTGTCAGCTGCGCGCGTCCGTTTACATCGGGAATATATAGGCTAATGCCTATGATGCAAACTGGATTGCTAACGCAACTGAGAAAGCAGAAACTGCGTGGGAAACAGGGGCTCAAATTGGATCATAAATTCAAAGCTGTTCTGAACAGGGGGCCCCAAAATATGTTTGGCCCAGGGCCCCCAAAATCCTTAAGATGTCCCTGCTGCACTAACCTAAACCACAAATTTACCCCCAGCACGACCTCCTACACTACACAAACACCACTGTGCTACCCTTAACCCTAAAACACTAACCCCAGCACGACCCCTTACGCGACCCGAAAACCACTGCGCCACCCTAAACCCTAAGACACTTCCCCCAGCATAACCCATTACACTACCCAAACACCAATGCACTACCCTAAACTCTAAATCAACCCCCGCATAAACCCCTACACTACCCAAACACCACTGCACTACCCTAAATCTTCCTCAAGCACAACCCCGTACACTACACAAACGCCACTGCACTACCCTAAACACTAAAACACTACCCCCAGCACAACCCTCTTCACTACACAAACACCACTGCACTGCCTTAAACCCTAAAACACTACCCCAGCACAACCCTCTACACTACACAAACACTACTGCACTACCCTAAACCCTAAAACACTACTCCCAGCACTACCCCCTGCACTACCCAAACATCACTGCACTACCCTAAACCCTAAAAAACAACCCCCAGCGTGACAACCTACACTACTCCAGCACCACTGAACTACCCTAAACCCTACCACCAGCACGACTCCCTACACTACCAAAACACCACTGCACTACCCTAAACCTTAAATCTACCCCAGCACAACCCCCTATACCACACAAACACCACTGCATTACCCTAAACCCTAAAACACTACCCCCAGCATGACCTCCTTCACTACACAAATATCCCTGCACTACCCTAAAACACTACCCCCAGCACGACCCACTACACTACACAAGCACCACTGCACTACCCTAAATCATAAAGCATTACACCCAGCACAACGCCCTATACTACCCACACATAACTGCACTACCCTAAATCTACCTCAGAACAAACCCTACACTACACAAACACCACTGCACTACCCTAAACCTTAAAATACTACCCCCAGCACGACCCCCTTCACTCCACAAACACCACTGCACTACCCTAAACCCTAAAACACTCCCCCAAGCATGACCACCTACACTACACAAACACCACTGTACTACCCTAAAACACTACCCCCAGCACAACCCCCTTCACTACCCAAACACAACTGCACTACCTTAAACCCTAAAACACTACCCCCAGCACGACGCCCTACACTACACAAACACCACTGCACTACCCTAATCCCTCAAACACTACCCCAAGCATGACCCCCTACACTACACAAACACCACTGTACTACCCTACACCCTAAAACACTACCCCCAGCACGACCCCCTTCACTACCCAAACACAACTTCACTACCCTAAACCCCAAAATACTATCCCCAGCACGACCCCCTACACTACCCAAATACCACTGCACTACCCTAAACCCTAAACCCTAAACCATGACCCCCTACACTACACAAACACCACAGCACTACCCTAAACCCTAAAACACTACCCCAGCACAAATCCCCACACTACACAAACACCACTGCACTACCCTAAACCCTAAAACACTACCCCCTACACTACACAAACACCACTGCACTACCCCAAACCCTAAAACACTACCCCCAGTACGACCCCCTATACTAAAACACCACTGCACTAACCTAAGCCCTAAAACACTACCGCAGCACTACCCCCTACAATACCCAAACACCACCGCATTACCCTAAACCCTAAAACACTACCCCCAGCATGACCTCCTTCACTACACAAATATCCCTGCACTACCCTAAAACACTACCCCCAGCACGACCCACTACACTACACAAGCACCACTGCACTACCCTAAATCATAAAGCATTACGCCCAGCACAACGCCCTATACTACCCACACATAACTGCACTACCCTAAATCTACCCCAGAACAAACCCTACACTACACAAACACCACTGCACTACCCTAAACCTTAAAATACTACCCCCAGCACGACCCCCTTCACTCCACAAACACCACTGCACTACCCTAAACCCTAAAACACTCCCCCAAGCATGACCACCTACACTACACAAACACCACTGTACTACCCTAAAACACTACCCCCAGCACAACCCTCTTCACTACCCAAACACAACTGCACTACCCTAAACCTTAAAACACTACCCCCAGCACGACCCCCTTCACTACACAAACACCACTGCACTGCCTTAAACCCTAAAACACTACCCCCAGCACGACACCCTACACTACACAAACACCACTGCACTACCCTAATCCCTAAAACACTACCCCAAGCATGACCCCCTACACTACACAAACACCACTGTACTACCCTACACCCTAAAACACTACCCCCAGCACGACCCCCTTCACTACCCAAACACAACTTCATTACCCTAAACCCCAAAATACTATCCCCAGCACGACCCCCTACACTACCCAAATACCACTGCACTACCCTAAACCCTAAACCATGACCCCCTACACTACACAAACACCACAGCACTACCCTAAACCCTAAAACACTACCCCAGCACAAATCCCCACACTACACAAACACCACTGCACTACCCTAAACCCTAAAACACTACCCCCTACACTACACAAACACCACTGCACTACCCCAAACCCTAAAACACTACCCCCAGTACGACCCCCTATACTAAAACACCACTGCACTAACCTAAGCCCTAAAACACTACCGCAGCACTACCCCCTACAATACCCAAACACCACTGTACTAAACTAAACCCTAAAACACTACCCCCAGCTCGACCCCCTACACTAAACAAACAGCACTGGACTACCCTAAACCCTAAAACACTACCCCTAGCATGACCCCCTACACTAACCAAATACCAATGAACTACCCTAAACCCTAAAACACTTACCCCCGCATGACCCCCTATACCACACAAACACCACTGCACTACCCTAAACCCTAAAACACTACCCACAGCACGACCCCCTATACTACCCAAACACCACTCCACAACCCTAAACCCTAAAACACTTACCCAAGCACGACCCCCTACACCACACAAACACCACTGCATTACCCTAAACCCTAAAACACTACCCCCAGCACAACTCCTACACTACACAAACATGACTGCACTACCCTAAACCCTAAAACACTACTCCCAGCACGACCCCCTACACTACCCAAACACCACTGCACTACCCTAAACCCTAAAACACTACCCCTAGCATGACCTCCTACACTAACCAAATACCAATGCACTACCCTAAACCCTAAAACCCTTACCCCCGCATGACCCCCTATACCACACAAACACCACTGCACTACCCTAAACCCTAAAATACTACCCACAGCATGACCCCCGATACTGCCCAAACACCACTCCACAACCCACAACCCTAAACCCTAAAACACTTACCCAAGCACGACCCCTACACTACCCAAACACCACTGCACTACCCTAAACCCTAAATCACTACCCCCAGCACTACCCCAATACTACACAAACACCACTGCACTACCCTCAACCCTAAAACACTACCCCCAGCAGTACCCCCTACACTACCAAAACACCACTGTACTAGCCTGAACCCTAAAACACTACCTCCAGCATGATCCCATACAATACTCAAAAACACCACAACACTACCCTCAACCCTAAAACACTACCCCCAGCAGTACTCCCTACACTACCCATACACAACTGCACTACCCTAACCCCTAAAACACTACCCCCAGCATGACCCCCTACACTACATAAACACCACTGCACTACCCTAAACACAAAAACACTACCCACAGCACGACCCCTACACTTCCCAAACACCACTGTGCTACCCGAAACCCTAAAACACTACCCCCAGCGCGACCCCCTACACTACACAAACTTCACTGTGCTACCCTAAATCTACCCCCAGCACGACCCCCTACACTACCCACACACCACTGCACTAACCTAAACCCCAAATTTACCCCCAGCATAACATCCTACACTACACAAACACCACTGTGCTACCCTAAACCCTAAAACACTAACCCCAGCACGACCCCTTACGCTACCCGAACACCACTGCGCCACCCTAAACCCTAACACACTTCCCCCAGCATAACCCATTACACTACCCGAACACCAATGCACTACCCTAAACTCTAAATCAACCCCCCGCACAAACCCCTACACTACCCAAACACCACTGTACTACCCTAAATCTACCTCAAGCACACCCCCCTACACTACACAAACGCCACTGCACTACCCTAAACACTAAAATACCACCCCCAGCACGACCCCCTTCACTACACAAACACCACTGCACTGCCTTAAACCCTAAACCACTACCCCAGCACAACCCTCTACACTACACAAACACTACTGCACTACCCTAAACCCTAAAACACTACCCCCAGCACTACCCCTGCACTACCCAAACACCACTGCACTACCCTAAACCCTAAAAAACAACCGCCAGCGCGACAACCTATACTACACCAGCACCACTGAACTACACTAAACCCTAAAACACTACCCCCAGCACGACATCCTATACTAGCCAAACATAACTGCACTACCCTAAACCCAAAAACCCTACCACCAGCCCGACTCCCTACACTACCCACACACCACTGCACTACCCTAAACCCTAAATCTACCCCAGCACAACCCCCTATACCATACAAACACCACTGCATTACCCTAAACCCTAAAACACTACCCCCAGCATGACCTCCTTCACTACACAAACAACCCTGCACTACCCTAAAACACTACCCCCAGCACGACCCACTACACTACACAAGGAGCACGGCACTACCCTAAATCATAAAGCATTACGCCCAGCACAACGCCCTATACTACCCAAACATAACTGCACTACCCTAAACCCTAAAACACTACCAGCAGCATGACTCCCTACACTATCCAAACACTGCTGCACTACCCTAAATCTACCCCAGTACAACCCCTACACTACACAAACACCACTGCACTACCCCAAACCTTAAAATACTACCCCCAGCATGACCCCTTCACTCCACAAACACCACTGCACTACCCTAAACCCTAAAACACTACCCCAAGCATGACCCCCTACACTACACAAACACCACTGTACTACCCTAAAACACTACCCCCAGCACAACCCCCTTCACTACCCAAACACAACTGCACTACCCTAAACCTTAAAACACTACCCCAGCACGACCCCCTTCACTACACAAACACCACTGCACTGCCTTAAACCCTAAAACACTACCCCCAGCACGACGCCCTACACTACACAAACACCACTGCACTACCCTAATCCCTAAAACACCACCCCAAGCATGACCCCCTACACTACACAAACACCACTGTACTACCCTAAACCCTAAAACACTACCCCCAGCATGACCCCCTTCACTACCCAAACACAACTGCACTACCCTAAACCCCAAAATACTACCCCCAGCATGACCCCCTACACTACCCAAATACCACTGCACTTCCCTAAACCCTAAACCACGACACCCTACACTACACAAACACCACAGCA
This sequence comes from Triturus cristatus, assembly GCF_964204655.1. Lineage (NCBI taxonomy): Eukaryota > Metazoa > Chordata > Amphibia > Caudata > Salamandridae > Triturus > Triturus cristatus. Next base: position 8,965,585 of record NC_140584.1, read on the forward strand.
CTATCCTAAACCCTAAAACACTACCCCTGCATGAATCCCCACACTACACAAACACCACTGCACTACCGAAAACCCTAAAACGCTACCCCCAGTACGACCCCCTATACTAAACAAACACCACTGCACTAACCTAAGCCCTAAAACACTACCGCAGCACTACCCCCTACACTACCCAAACACCACTGTACTACCCTAAACCCTAAAACACTACCCCCAGCACGACCCCCTACACTACACAAACAGCACTGCACTACCCTAAACCCTAAAACACTACCCCTAGCATGACCCCTTACACTAACCAAATACAAATGCACTATCCTAAACCCTAAAACACTTACCCCCGCATGACCCCCTATACCACACAAATACCACTGCACTACCCTAAACCCTAAAACACTACCCCCAGCACAACTCCTACACTACACAAACATGACTGCACTAACCTAAACCCTAAAAAACTACCCCCAGCACGACCCCCTACACTACCCAAACACCACTGCACTACCCTAAACCCTAAAACACTACCCCTAGCATGACCCCCTACACTAACCAAATACCAATGCACTACCCTAAACCCTAAAACACTTACCCTCGCATGACTCCCTATACCACACAAACACCACTGCACTACGCAAAACCCTAAAACACTACCCACAGCACGGCCCCCTATACTACCCAAACACCACTCCACAACCCTAAACCCTAAAACACTTACCCAAGCACAACCCCCTACACTACCCAAACACCACTGCACTACCCTAAACCCTAAAACACTACCCCCAGCACTACCCCCTACACTACCAAAACACCACTGTACTAGCCTAAACCCTAAAACACTACCTCCAGCATGATCCCCTACACTACACAAACACCACAACACTACCATCAACCCTAAAACACTACCCCCAGCAGTACCCCCTACACTACCCAAACGCAACTGCACTACCCTAACCCCTAAAACACTACCCCCAGCATGACCCCTACACTACACAAACACCACTGCACTACCCTAAACACAAAAACACTACCCACAGCACGACCCCCTACACTTCCCAAAGACCACTGTGCTACCCGAAACCCTAAAACACTACCCCCAGCACGACCCCCTACATTACACCAACATCACTGTGCTACCCTAAATCTACCCCCAGCACGACCCCCTACACTACCCAAACACCACTGCACTAACCTAAACCACAAATTTACCCCCAGCACGACCTCCTACACTACACAAACACCACTGTGCTACCCTTAACCCTAAAACACTAACCCCAGCACGACCCCTTACGCGACCCGAACACCACTGCGCCACCCTAAACCCTAAGACACTTCCCCCAGCATAACCCATTACACTACCCAAACACCAATGCACTACCCTAAACTCTAAATCAACCCCCGCATAAACCCCTACACTACCCAAACACCACTGCACTACCCTAAATCTTCCTCAAGCACAACCCCGTACACTACACAAACGCCACTGCACTACCCTAAACACTAAAACACTACCCCAGCACAACCCTCTTCACTACACAAACACCACTGCACTGCCTTAAACCCTAAAACACTACCCCAGCACAACCCTCTACACTACACAAACACTACTGCACTACCCTAAACCCTAAAACACTACTCCCAGCACTACCCCCTGCACTACCCAAACACCACTGCACTACCCTAAACCCTAAAAAACAACCCCCAGCGCGACATCCTATACTAGCCAAACATAACTGCACTACCCTAAACCCTAAAACCCTACCACCAGCACGACTCCCTACACTACCAAAACACTACTGCACTACCCTAAACCTTAAATCTACCCCAGCACAACCCCCTATACCACACAAACACCACTGCATTACCCTAAACCCTAAAACACTACCCCCAGCATGACCTCCTTTACTACACAAACATCCCTGCACTACCCTAAAACACTACCCCCAGCACGACCGACTACACTACACAAGCACCACTGCACTACCCTAAATCATACAGCATTACGCCCAGCACAACGCCCTATACTACCCACACATAACTGCACTACCCTAAATCTACCCCAGAACAAACCCTACACTACACAAACACCACTGCACTACCCTAAACCTTAAAATACTACCCCCAGCACGACCCCCTTCACTCCACAAACACCACTGCACTACCCTAAACCCTAAAACACTCCCCTATACCACACAAACACCACTGCATTACCCTAAACCCTAAAACACTACCCCCAGCATGACCTCCTTCACTACACAAACATCCCTGCACTACCCTAAAACACTACCCCCAGCACGACCGACTACACTACACAAGCACCACTGCACTACCCTAAATCATAAAGCATTACGCCCAGCACAACGCCCTATACTACCCACACATAACTGCACTACCCTAGATCTTCCCCAGAACAAACCCTACACTACACAAACACCACTGCACTACCCTAAACCTTAAAATACTACCCCCAGCATGACCCCCTACACTACACAAACACCACTGTACTACCCTAAAACACTACCCCCAGCACAACCCCCTTCACTACCCAAACACAACTGCACTAACCTAAACCTTAAAACACTACCCCCAGCACGACCCCCTTCACTACACAAACACCACTGCACTGCCTTAAACCCTAAAACACCACCCCCAGCACGACACCCTACACTACACAAACACCACTGCACTACCCTAATCCCTAAAACACTACCCCAAGCATGACCCCCTACACTACACAAACACCATTGTACTACCCTAAACCCTAAAACACTACCCCCAGCACGACCCCCTTCACTACCCAAACACAACTTCACTACCCTAAACCCCAAAATACTATCCCCAGCACGACCCCCTACACTACCCAAATACCACTGCACTACCCTAAACCCTAAACCATGACCCCCTACACTACACAAACACCACAGCACTACCCTAAACCCTAAAACACTACCCCAGCACACATCCCCACACTACACAAACACCACTGTACTACCCTAAACCCTAAAACACTACCCACAGCACGACCCCCTATACTACCCAAACACCACTCCACAACCCTAAACCCTAAAACACTTACCCAAGCACGACCCCTACACTACCCAAATACCACTGCACTACCCTAAACCCTAAACCATGACCCCCTACACTACACAAACACCACTGCATTACCCTAAACCCTAAAACACTACCCCCAGCACAACTCCTACACTACACAAACATGACTGCACTACCCTAAACCCTAAAACACTACTCCCAGCACGACCCCCTACACTACCCAAACACCACTGCACTACCCTAAACCCTAAAACACTACCCCTAGCATGACCTCCTACACTAACCAAATACCAATGCACTACCCTAAACCCTAAAACCATTACCCCCGCATGACCCCCTATACCACACAAACACCACTGCACTACCCTAAACCCTAAAATACTACCCACAGCATGACCCCCTATACTGCCCAAACACCACTCCACAACCCTAAACCCTAAAAAACTTACCCAAGCACGACCCCCTACACCACACAAACACCACTGCACTACCCTAAACCCTAAAACACTACCCACAGCACAGCCCCCTATATTACCCAAACACCACTCCACAACCCTAAACCCTAAAACACTTACCCAAGCACGACCCCTACACTACCCAAACACCACTGCACTACCCTAAACCCTAAATCACTACCACCAGCACTACCCCAATACTACACAAACACCACTGCACTACCCTCAACCCTAAAACACTACCCCCAGCAGTACCCCCTACACTACCAAAACACCACTGTACTAGCCTGAACCCTAAAACACTACCTCCAGCATGATCCCATGCAATACTCAAAAACACCACAACACTACCCTCAACCCTAAAACACTACCCCCAGCAGTACTCCCTACACTGCCCATACACAACTGCACTACCCTAACCCCTAAAACACTACCCCCAGCATGACCCCCTACACTACACAAACACCACTGCACTACCCTAAACACAAAAACACTACCCACAGCACGACCCCTACACTTCCCAAACACCACTGTGCTACCCGAAACCCTAAAACACTACCCCCAGCGCGACCCCCTACACTACACATACTTCACTGTGCTACCCTAAATCTACCCCCAGCACGACCCCCTACACTACCCACACACCACTGCACTAACCTAAACCCCAAATTTACCCCCAGCACGACATCCTACACTACACAAACACCACTGTGCTACCCTAAACCCTAAAACACTAACCCCAGCCAACCCCTTACGCTACCCGAACACCACTGCGCCACCCTAAACCCTAAGACACTTCCCCCAGCATAACCCATTACACTACCCGAACACCAATGCACTACCCTAAACTCTAAATCAACCCCCCGCACAAACCCCTACACTACCCAAACACCACTGTACTACCCTAAATCTACCTCAAGCACAACCCCCTACACTACACAAACGCCACTGCACTACCCTAAACACTAAAACACTACCCCCAGCACGACCCCCTTCACTACACAAACACCACTGCACTGCCTTAAACCCTAAACCACTACCCCAGCACAACCCTCTACACTACACAAACACTACTGAACTACCCTAAACCCTAAAACACTACCCCCAGCACTACCCCTGCACTACCCAAACACCACTGCACTACCCTAAACCCTAAGAAACAACCGCCAGCGCGACAACCTATACTACACCAGCACCACTGAACTACACTAAACCCTAAAACACTACCCCCAGCACGACATCCTATACTAGCCAAACATAACTGCACTACCCTAAACCCTAAAACCCTACCACCAGCACGACTCCCTACACTACCCACACACCACTGCACTACCCTAAACCCTAAATCTACCCAAGCACAACCCCTATACCATACAAACACCACTGCATTACCCTAAACCCTAAAACACTACCCCCAGCATGACCTCCTTCACTACACAAACATCCCTGCACTACCCTAAAACACTACCCCCAGCACGACCCACTACACTACACAAGGAGCACCGCACTACCCTAAATCATAAAGCATTACGCCCAGCACAACGCCCTATACTACCCAAACATAACTGCACTACCCTAAACCCTAAAACACTACCAGCAGCACGACTCCCTACACTATCCAAACACTGCTGCACTACCCTAAATCTACCCCAGTACAACCCCTACACTACACAAACACCACTGCACTACCCCAAACCTTAAAATACTACCCCCAGCATGACCCCCTTCACTCCACAAACACCACTGCACTACCCTAAACCCTAAAACACTACCCCAAGCATGACCCCCTACACTACACAAACACCACTGTACTACCCTAAAACACTACCCCCAGCACAACCCCCTTCACTACCCAAACACAACTGCACTACCCTAAACCTTAAAACACTACCCCAGCACGACCCCCTTCACTACACAAACACCACTGCACTGCCTTAAACCCTAAAACACTACCCCCAGCACGACGCCCTACACTACACAAACACCATTGCACTACCCTAATCCCTAAAACACCACCCCAAGCATGACCCCCTACACTACACAAACACCACTGTACTACCCTAAACCCTAAAACACTACCCCCAGCACGACCCCCTTCACTACCCAAACACAACTGCACTACCCTAAACCCCAAAATACTACCCCCAGCACGACCCCCTACACTACCCAAATACCACTGCACTACCCTAAACCCTAACCCACGACCCCCTACACTACACAAACACCACAGCACTACCCTAAACCCTAATACACTACCCCAGCACGAATCCCCACACTACACAAACACCACTGCACTACCCTAACCCCTAAAACACTACCCCCTACACTACACAAACACCACAGCACTACCCTAAACCCTAATACACTACCCCAGCACGAATCCCCACACTACACAAACACAACTGCACTACCCTAAACCCTAAAACACTACCCCCAGTACAACCCCCTATACTAAACATACACCACTGCACTAACCTAAGCCCTAAAACACTATCGCAGCACTACCCCCTACACTAACCAAACACCACTGTACTACCCTAAACCCTAAAACACTACCCCCAGCACAACCCCCTACACTACACAAACAGCACTGCACTACCCTAAACCCTAAAACACTACCCCTAGCATGACCCCCTACACTAACCAAATACCAATGCACTACCCTAAACCCTAAAACACTTACCCCCTCATGACCCCCTATACCACACAAACACCACTGCACTACCCTAAACCCTAAAACACTACCCACAGCATGACCCCCTATACTACCCAAACACCACTCCACAACCCTAAACCCTAAAACACTTACCCAAGCACGACCCCCTACACCACACAAACACCACTGCACTACCCTAAACCCTAAAACACTACCCCCAGCACAACTCCTACACTACACAAACATGACTACACTACCCTAAACCCTAAAACACTACTCCCAGCACAACCCCCTACACTACCCAAACACCACTGCACTACCCTAAACCCTAAAACACTACCCCTAGCATGACCCCGTACACTAACCAAATACCAATGCACTACCCTAAACCCTAAAACACTTACCCCCGCATGACCCCCTATACCACATAAACACCACTGCACTACCCTAAACCCTACAACACTACCCCAAGCACGAACCCCTACACTACACAAACTCCACGACACTACACTAAAACACTACCCAGCATGACCCCCTACACTACACAAACACCACTGTACAACCCTAAACCCTAAAACACTACCCCCAGCACGACCCCCTTCACTACCCAAACACCACTGCCCTACCCTAAACCCTAAAACACTACCCCCTACACTACACAAACACCACTGCACTACTTTAAACCCTAAAACACTACCCCCAGCACGACCCCTATTCTAACCAAACACCACTGCACTACCCTAAACACTGAAACACTACCCTAAGCATGACACCCTACACTACACAGACACCACTGCACTGCCATAAACCCTAAAACACTACTCCCAGCACGAACCGCTACACTACCCAAACACCACTGCACTACCCTAAACCCTAAAACACTTACCCCCGCATGACCTCCTATACTACCCAGACACCACTCCACAACCCTAAACCCTAAAACACTTACCCAAGCACGACCTCCTGCACCACACAAACACCACTGCACTACCCTAAACCCTAAAACACTACCCTCAGCACAACTCCTACACTACACAAACATGACTGCACTACCCTAAACCCTAAAACACTACCCCCTGCACGACCCCCTACACTACCCAAACACCACTGCACTACTCTAAACCCTAAAACACTACCCCCAGCACTACCCCAATACTACACAAACACCACTGAACTACCCTCAACCCTAAAACACTACCCCCAGCAGTACCCCCTACACTACCAAAACACCACTGTACTAGCCTAAACCCTAAAACACTACCCCCAGCATGACCCCCTACACTACACAAACACCACTGCCCTACCCTAAACACTAAAACACTACCCCCAGCACGACCCCTTACACTCCCAAACACCACTGCACTACCCTAAACCCTAAAACACTACCCCAAGCATGACCCCCTACACTACACAAACACCACTGTACTACCCTAAAACACTACCCCCAGCACAACCCCCTTCACTACCCAAACACAACTGCACTACCCTAAACCTTAAAACACTACCCCAGCACGACCCCCTTCACTACACAAACACCACTGCACTGCCTTAAACCCTAAAACACTACCCCCAGCACGACGCCCTACACTACACAAACACCATTGCACTACCCTAATCCCTAAAACACCACCCCAAGCATGACCCCCTACACTACACAAACACCACTGTACTACCCTAAACCCTAAAACACTACCCCCAGCACGACCCCCTTCACTACCCAAACACAACTGCACTACCCTAAACCCCAAAATACTACCCCCAGCACGACCCCCTACACTACCCAAATACCACTGCACTACCCTAAACCCTAACCCACGACCCCCTACACTACACAAACACCACAGCACTACCCTAAACCCTAATACACTACCCCAGCACGAATCCCCACACTACACAAACACCACTGCACTACCCTAACCCCTAAAACACTACCCCCTACACTACACAAACACCACAGCACTACCCTTAACCCTAATACACTACCCCAGCACGAATCCCCACACTACACAAACACAACTGCACTACCCTAAACCCTAAAACACTACCCCCAGTAAAACCCCCTATACTAAACATACACCACTGCACTAACCTAAGCCCTAAAACACTACCGCAGCACTACCCCCTACACTAACCAAACACCACTGTACTACCCTAAACCCTAAAACACTACCCCCAGCACAACCCCCTACACTACACAAACAGCACTGCACTACCCTAAACCCTAAAACACTACCCCTAGCATGACCCCCTACACTAACCAAATACCAATGCACTACCCTAAACCCTAAAACACTTACCCCCTCATGACCCCCTATACCACACAAACACCACTGCACTACCCTAAACCCTAAAACACTACCCACAGCATGACCCCCTATACTACCCAAACACCACTCCACAACCCTAAACCCTAAAACACTTACCCAAGCACGACCCCCTACACCACACAAACACCACTGCACTACCCTAAACCCTAAAACACTACCCCCAGCACAACTCCTACACTACACAAACATGACTACACTACCCTAAACCCTAAAACACTACTCCCAGCACAACCCCCTACACTACCCAAACACCACTGCACTACCCTAAACCCTAAAACACTACCCCTAGCATGACCCCGTACACTAACCAAATACCAATGCACTACCCTAAACCCTAAAACACTTACCCCCGCATGACCCCCTATACCACACAAACACCACTGCACTACCCTAAACCCTACAACACTACCCCAAGCACGAACCCCTACACTACACAAACTCCACGACACTACACTAAAACACTACCCAGCATGACCCCCTACACTACACAAACACCACTGTACAACCCTAAACCCTAAAACACTACCCCCAGCACGACCCCCTTCACTACCCAAACACCACTGCCCTACCCTAAACCCTAAAACACTACCCCCTACACTACACAAACACCACTGCACTACTTTAAACCCTAAAACACTACCCCCAGCACGACCCCTATTCTAACCAAACACCACTGCACTACCCTAAACACTGAAACACTACCCTAAGCATGACACCCTACACTACACAGACACCACTGCACTGCCATAAACCCTAAAACACTACTCCCAGCACGAACCGCTACACTACCCAAACACCACTGCACTACCCTAAACCCTAAAACACTTACCCCCGCATGACCTCCTATACTACCCAGACACCACTCCACAACCCTAAACCCTAAAACACTTACCCAAGCACGACCTCCTGCACCACACAAACACCACTGCACTACCCTAAACCCTAAAACACTACCCTCAGCACAACTCCTACACTACACAAACATGACTGCACTACCCTAAACCCTAAAACACTACCCCCTGCACGACCCCCTACACTACCCAAACACCACTGCACTACCCTAAACCCTAAAACACTACCCCCAGCACTACCCCAATACTACACAAACACCACTGAACTACCCTCAACCCTAAAACACTACCCCCAGCAGTACCCCCTACACTACCAAAACACCACTGTACTAGCCTAAACCCTAAAACACTACCCCCAGCATGACCCCCTACACTACACAAACACCACTGCCCTACCCTAAACACTAAAACACTACCCCCAGCACGACCCCTTACACTTCCCAAACACCACTGTGCTACCCGAAACCCTAAAACACTACCCCCAGCGCGACCCCCTACACTACACAAACATCACTGCGCTACCCTAAATCTACCCCCAGCACGACCCCTACACTACCCACACACGACTGCACTAACCTAAACCCCAAATTTACCCCCAGCACGACCCCCTACACTACACAAACACCACTGTGGTACCCTAAACCCTAAAACACTAACCCCAGCACGATCAATTACGCTACCCGAACACAACTGCGCCACTCTAAACCCTAAGACACTTCCCCCGGCATAACCCATTACACTACCCGAACACCAATGCACTACCCTAAACTCTAAATCAACCCCCCGCACAAACCCCTACACTAACCAAACACCATTGCACTACCCTAAACCCTGAAACACTACCCCCAGCATGACCCCATACACTACACAGACACCACTGCACTGCCGTAAACACTAAAACACTACCCCCGCCATGACCCCTACACTACCCAAACACCACGGCAGTGCACTGCCCTAAATCTGAAAATATTACCCCAGCACGATCCCCTATACTACTCAAACACAACTGCACTACCCTAAACCCTAAAACACTACCCCAGCACGTTCCCCTACACTACACAAACACCACTGCACAAACCTAAACCCTAAAACACTACCCCAAGCATGAACCCCTACACTACACAAACACCACGACACTACACTAAAACACTACCCCAGCATGACCTCCTACACTACACAAACACCACTGTACAACCCTAAACCCTAAAACACTACCCCCAGCACGACCCCCTTCACTACCCAAACACCACTGCCCTACCCTAAACCCTAAAACACTACCCCCTACACTACACAAACACCACTGCACTACTCTAAACCCTAAAACACTACCCCCAGCACGACCCCTACTCTAACCAAACACCACTGCACTACCCTAAACACTGAAACACTACCCTAAGCATGACACCCTACACTACACAGACACCACTACACTGTCATAAACCCTAAAACACTATCCCCAGCATGGCCCCTGCACTACCCAAACACCACTGCACTGCCCTAAACCCGAAAACACTACCCCCAGCACGACCCTGTATACTACTCAAACACCACTGCACTAGCCTAAACCCTAAAAAACTACCCCCAGCAAGACCCCCTACAGTACACAAACACCACTACACTACCCTAAACCCTAAAACACTATCCCCAGTACGACCCCCTACACTACCCAAACACCACTGCACTACCCTACACCTTAAAACACTACCCCAGCACGACCACCTACACTACACAAACACCACAGCAATACCCCAAACCCTAAAACAGTACCCCCAGCACGACCCCCTTCACTACCGAAACACAACTGCACTACCCTAAACCCAAAAACACTACCCCCAGCACGACCCCCTACACTACCCAAACACCACTGCACTACCCCAAACCCTAAAACACGACCCCTACACAAACACCATTGCACTACCCTAAACCCTAAAACACTACCCCCAGCATGAACCCCTACACTAGATTGCACTACCCTAAACCCTAAATCACTACCCCCAGCACAACCCCCTACACTGCACAAAAACCACTGCACTACCCTTAACCCTAAAACACTACCCCCTACACTACATAAACACCACTGCACTACCCTAAACCCTAAAACACTACCCCCAGCATGACCCCCTACACTACCCAAACATCACTGCACCACCCTAAACCCTAAAACACAACCCCCAGCACTATACCCTACAGTACCCTAACACTACTGCACTACCCTAAACCCTAAAACACTATCCCCAGCAGGAACCCCTACACTACGAAAGCACCACTGCACTACCTTAAACCCTAAAACACTAGCCCCAGCACGACACCCTATACTACCCAAATATAACTGCACAACCCTACACTCTAAAACACTACCCCCAGCATGACTCCCTACACTATCCAAACACCACTGCACTACCCGAAGCCCTAAAACACTACCCCTAGCACGACCCCTACACTACACAAGCACCACTGCACTACCCTAAACCCTAAAACAATCCCCCAGCACTAACCCCTACACTACCCAAAAACCACTGCAATACCGTAAACCCTAAAAAACTATCCCCAGCACGACCCCCTACACTACAAAAGCACCACTGCACTACCCTAAAACCTAAAACACTACCCCCAGCATGACACCCTATACTACCCAAACATAACTGCACTACCCTACACTCTACAACACTACCCACAACCCCCTACACTACACAAATACCACAGCACTACCCAAAACCCTAAAACACTACCCCCAGCATGACCCCCTTTACTACACAAACACCACTGCACTACCCTAAACCCTAAAACACTACCCCCTACACTACACAAACACTACTGTACTACCCTAAACCCTAAAACACTACCCCCAGCACAACCCACTACATTACACAAACACCACAGCACTCCCCTAAACCTTTAAACACTACCCCCGCATGACCACCCTACACTACCCAAAGCACCACCCTAAACCCTAAAACACTAACTCCTGCGCTACCCCTATAGTACCCAAACACCACTGCACTACCCTAAACCCTAAAACACTACCCCCAGCACGACCCACTACACTACAAAAGCACTACTGTACTACCCTAAACCCTAAAACACTGCCCCAGCACGACACCCTATACTACCCAAACATAACTGCACAACCCTAAACCCTAAAACACTACCACCAGCACGAGTCCCTACACTACCCAAACACCACTGCACTACCCTAAACCCTGAATCTACCTCTAGCACAACCCCCAACACTACTCAAACAACACTGCACTACCGTGAACCATAACACACTACCCCCAGCACTACCCCCTACACTACCCAAACACCACTGCACTACCCTAAACCCTAAAATATGACCCCCAGCATGACCCCCTGCACTACACCAGCACCATTGCACTACCCTAAACCCTAAAACACTACCCCCACCACGACACCCTATACTACCCAAACATAACTGAACTACCCTAAACCCTAAAACCCTACCACCAGCACGACTCCCTACACTATCCAAACACCACTGCACTATCATAAACCCTAAATCTACCACCAGCACAACCCCCTAAACTACACAAACACCACTGAACTACCCTAAACCCTAAAACACTACCCCTAGCACCAAACCCTACACTACCTAAACACCACTGCACTACCCTAAACCCTAAAAAACAACCCCCAGCACGACCCCCTACACTACACAAGCACCACTGCACTACCCTAAACTCTAAAACACTACCCCCAGCACGACATCCTATACTACCCAAACATAACTGCACTACCCTAAACCCAAAAACACTACCACCAGCACGACTCCCCACACTACCCAAAGACCACTGCACTACCCTAAACCCTGAATCTACATCCAGCACAACCCCCTACACCACACAAACACCACTGCGCTACCCTAAACCCTAAAACACTACCCGCAGCACTACCCCCTACACTACCCAAACACCACTGCACTACCCTAAACCCTAAAAAACTACCCCCAGCACGAACCCTACATTACACAAGCACCACTGCACTACCCTAAACCCTAAAAAACTACCCCCAGCACGAACCCTACATTACACAAGCACCACTGCACTGCCCTAAACCCTAAAAAACTACCCCAGCACGACCCCCTTCATTATACAATCACCACTGCACTGTCTTAAACCATAAAACACTACCCCCAGCATGACCCCCTACACTACAAAAACACCACTGCACTGTCCTAAACCCTAAAACACTACCCCCAGCACTACCCCCTACAGTTACCAAACACAAAGGCACTACCCTAAACCCTAAAAAACTACCCCCAGCACGACCACCTACACTACACCAGCACCACTCCACTACCCTAAACCCTAAAACACTACTCCCAGCAAGACACCCTATACTACCCAAACATAACTGCACTACCCTAAACCCTAAAATACTACCACCAGCACGACTCCCTACACTATCCAAACACGACTGCACTATCGTAAATAATGAATCTACTCCAGCACAACCCCCTACACTACACAAACACCATTGCACTACCCTAAACCCTAAAACACTACCCCCATCACGACCCCGTTCACTACACAAACACCACTGCACTACCCTAAACCCTAAATCGATCTCCAGCCAGACCCCCTACACTACACAAACAACACTGCACAACCCTAAACCCTAAAACACTACCCCCAGCACCACCCCGTACACTATAGAAACACCACTGCACTGCCCTAAACCCTAAAATACTATCCACAGCATGGCCCCCTACACTACACAATCACCACTGCACTGCCCTAAACCCTAAAACACTATCCCCAGCATGACCCCCTACACTACCCAAACACCACTGCACTGCCCTAAACCCTAAAACACTACCCCAGCACGATCCCCCTACACTACCCAAACACCACTGCACTGCCCTAAACCTAAAAACACTACCCTCAGCACGGCCCCCTACACTTTCCTAAAACCACCGCACTACCCTAAACCCTAAATCTACCCCCGGCACGACCCCCAACACTACACAAAAACCACTGCACTACACTAAACCCTAAATCTACCCCCAGAACGATCCCCTACACAACAAAAGCACCACTGCACTACCCTAAACCCTAAAACACTACCCCAGCATGACAACCTATACTACCCACACATAACTGCACTACCATACACTCTAAAATACTACCACCAGCACGACTCCCTACACTACCCAAACACCACTGCACTACCCTAAACCTACACCCAGCACAACCCCCTACACTACACAAACACCACTGCACTACCCAAAACCCTAAAACACTACCCCAGCACGACCCCTATACTACACAAGCACCACTGCACGACCCTAAACCCTAAGACACTACCCCCAGCACGACATCCTATTCTACCCAAACATAACTGCACTACCCTAAACCCTAAAACACTACCACCAGCACGACTCCCTACACTACCCAAACACCACTGCACTACCTTAAACCCTAAATCTACCTCCAGCACAACCCTCTACACTACGCAAACACCACTGCACTACCCTAAACACTAAAACACTACCCCCAGCACAACCCTCTACAATACACAAACACTACTGCACTACCCTAAACCCTAAAACATTACCCCCAGCACTACCCCCTACACTACCCAAACACCACTGCACTACCCTAAACCCTAAAAATCTACCCCCAGCGCGACAACCTACACTACACCAGCACCACTGAACTACCCTAAACCCTAAAACACCACCCCCTACACTACACAACCACCACTGCACTACCCTAAACCCTAAAACACTACCCCCAGCACGACCCCTACTCTAACCAACCACTGCACTACCCTAAACACTGAAACACCACCGTAAGCATGACCCCCTACACTACACAGACACCACTGCACTGCCATAAACCCTAAAACACTACCCCCAGCATGGCCCCTGCACTACCCAAACACCACTGCACTGCCCTAAACCCGAAAACACTACCCCCAGCACGACATCCTATTCTACCCAAACATAACTGCACTACCCTAAACCCTAAAACACTACCACCAGCACGACTCCCTACACTACCCAAACACCACTGCACAACCCTAAACCCTAAAACACTACCCCCAGCATGACCTCCTTCACTACACAAACTCCACTGCACTACCCTAAAACACTACCCCAGCACGACCCACTACACTGCACAAGGACCACTGCACTACCCTAAATCATAAAGCACTACGCCCAGCACAGCACCCTATACTACCCAAACATAACTGCACTACCCTAAACCCTAAAACACTACCACCAGCACGACTCCCTACACTACCCAAACACTGCTACACTACTGTAAATCAACCCCAGCACAACCACCTGCACTACACAAACACCACTGCACTACCTTAAACCTTAAAACACTACCCCCAGCATGACCCCCTTCACTACAAAAACACCACTGCACTGCCTTAAACCCTAAAACACTGCCCCCAGCACGACACCCTGTACTACACAAACACCACTGCACTACCCTAAACCCTAAAACACTACCCCAAGCATGACCCCCTACACTACACAAACACCACTGTACTACCCTAAACCACGACCCACTACACTACACAAACAGCACAGCAGTACTCTAAACCCTAAAACACTACCCCAGCACGAACCCCCACACTACACAAACACCACTGCACTACCCTAAAACCTAAAACACTACCCCCACACTACACAAACACCACTGCACTACCCTAAACCCTAAAACACTACCCCAGTAGGAACCCCTATACTACCCAAACACCACTGCACTACCCTAAACCACGATCCACTACACTACACAAACAGCACAGTAGTACCCTAAACCCTAAAACACTACCCCAGCATGAACACCCACACTACACAAACACCACTGCACTACCCTAAACCCTAAAACACTACCCCCACACAACACAAACACCACTGCACTACCCTAAACCCTAATACACTACCCCAAGCATGACACCCTACACTACACAAACACCACTGTACTACCATAAACCCTAAAACACTACCCCCAGCACGACCCCCTTCACTACCCAAACATAACTGCTCTACCCTAAATCCCAAAACACTACCCCCAGCACGACCCCCTACACTACCCAAACACCACTGCACTACCCTAAACCACGACCCCCTACACTACACAAACACCACAGCACTACCCTAAACCCTAAAACACTACCCCAGCATGAACCCCCACACTACACAAACACCACTGCACTACCCTAAACCCTAAAAAACTACCTCCACACTACACAAACACCACTGCACTACCCTAAACCCTAAAACACTACCCCCAGTACAACCCCCTATACTACACAAACACCACTGCACTAACCTAAACCCTAAAACACTACAGCAGCACTACCCCCTACACTACACAAACACCACTGTACTACCATAAACCCTAAAACACTACCCCCAGCACGACCCCCTTCACTACCCAAACATAACTGCTCTACCCTAAATCCCAAAACACTACCCCCAGCACGACCCCCTACACTACCCAAACACCACTGCACTACCCTAAACCACGACCCCCTACACTACACAAACACCACAGCACTACCCTAAACACTAAAACACTACCCCCAGCATGACCTCCTACACTTCCCAAACACCACTGTGCTACCCGAAACCCTAAAACACTACCCCCAGCGCGACCCCCTACACTACACAAACATCACTGCGCTACCCTAAATCTACCCCCAGCATGACCCCCTACACTACACAAACACCACTGTGGTACCCTAAACCCAAAAACAATAACCCCAGCACGACCCCTTACGCTACCCGAACACCACTGCACCACCCTAAACCCTAAGACACTTCCCCCAGCATAACCCATTACACTACCCGAACACCAATGCACTACCCTAAACTCTAAATCAACCCCCCGCACAAACCCCTACACTACCCAAACACCATTGCACTACCCTAAACCCTGAAACACTACCCCCAGCACGACCCCCTATACTACTCAAACACTACTGCACTACCCTACACCCTAAAACATTACCCCAGCACTACCCCCTACACTACCCAAACACCACTGCACTACCCTAAAACCTAAAACACTACCCCCAGCAAGAACCCCTACACTACCCAAACACCACTGAACTACCCTAAACCCTAAAACACTACCCCCAGCACGACATCCTATACTAGCCAAACATAACTGCACTACCCTAAACCCCAAATCTACCCCCAGCACAACCCCCTATACTACACAAACACCACTGCACTACCCTAAACCCTAAAACACTACCCCAGCATGACCTCCTTCACTACACAAACTCCACTGCACTACCCTAAAACACTACCCCAGCACGACCTACTACACTGCACAAGCACCACTGCACTACCATAAACCCTAAATCACTACCCCCAGCACGACCCCCTTCACTACCCAAACATAACTGCTCTACCCTAAACCCCAAAACACTACCCCCAGCACGACCCCCTACACTACCCAAACACCACTGCACTACCCTAAACCACGACCCCCTACACTACACAAACACCACAGCACTACCCTAAACCCTAAAACACTACCCCAGCATGAACCCCCACACTACACAAACACCACTGCACTACCCTAAACCCTAAAAAACTACCTCCACACTACACAAACACCACTGCACTACCCTAAACCCTAAAACACTACCCCCAGTACAACGCCCTATACTACACAAACACCACTGCACTAACCTAAACCCTAAAACACTACAGCAGCACTACCCCCTACACTACACAAACACCACTGCACTACCCTAAAACCTAAAACACTACCCCCAGCAAGAACCCCTACACTACTCAAACACCACTGCACTTCCCTAAACCCTAAAACACTATCCCCAGCACGACCCCCTACACTACACAAACACCACTGCACTACCCTACACCCTAAAACACTACCCCTAGCACGACCCCCTATACTACCCAAAAACCACTCCACAACCCTAAACCCTAAAACACTTACCCAAGCACGACCCCCTACACCACACAAACACCACTGCACTACCCTAAACCCTAAAACACTACCCAAAGCACAACTCCTACACTACCAAAACACCACTGCACTACCCTAAACCCTAAAACACTACCCCCAGCACTACCCCAATACTACACAAACACCACTGCACTACCCTCAACCCTAAAACACTACCCCCTGCACGACCCCCTACACTACCCAAACACCACTGCAATACCCCAAACCCTAAAACACTACCCCCAGCACGACCCCCTACACTACACAAACACCACTGTACTACCCTAAACCCTAAAACACTACCCCCAGCACTACCCCAATACTACACAAACACCACTGCACTACCCTCAACCCTAAAACACTACCCCAGCAGTACCCCCTACACTACCAAAACACCACTGTACTAGCCTAAACCCTAAAACACTATCTCAAGCATGACCCCCTACACTACACAAACACCACTGCACTACCCTAAACACTAAAACACTACCCCCAGCATGACCTCCTACACTTCCCAAACACCACTGTGCTACCCGAAACCCTAAAACACTACCCCCAGCGCGACCCCCTACACTACACAAACATCACTGCGCTACCCTAAATCTACACCCAGCATGACCCCCTACACTACCCACACACCACTGCACTAACCTAAACCCCAAATTTACCCCCAGCACGACCCCCTACACTACACAAACACCACTGTGGTACCCTAAACCCAAAAACAATAACCCCAGCACGACCCCTTACGCTACCCGAACACCACTGCACCACCCTAAACCCTAAGACACTTCCCCCAGCATAACCCATTACACTACCCGAACACCAATGCACTACCCTAAACTCTAAATCAACCCCCCGCACAAACCCCTACACTACCCAAACACCATTGCACTACCCTAAACCCTGAAACACTACCCCCAGCACAACCCCCTATACTACTCAAACACTACTGCAGTACCCTAAACCCTAAAACATTACCCCAGCACTACCCCCTACACTACCCAAACACCACTGCACTACCCTAAAACCTAAAACACTACCCCCAGCAAGAACCCCTACACTACCCAAACACCACTGAACTACCCTAAACCCTAAAACACTACCCCCAGCACGACATCCTATACTAGCCAAACATAACTGCACTACCCTAAACCCCAAATCTACCCCCAGCACAACCCCCTATACTACACAAACCCCACTGCACTACCCTAAACCCTAAAACACTACCCCCAGCATGACCTCCTTCACTACACAAACTCCACTGCACTACCCTAAAACACTACCCCAGCACGACCTACTACACTGCACAAGCACCACTGCACTACCCTAAATCATAAAGCACTACGCCCAGCACAACACCCTATACTACCCAAACATAACTGCACTACGCTAAACCCTAAAACACTACCACCAGTACGACTCCCTACACTACCCAAACACTGCTACACTACCGTAAATCATCCCCAGCACAACCACCTACACTACACAAACACCACTGCACCACCCTAAACCTTAAAACACTACCCCCAGAATGACCCCCTTCACTACACAAACACAACTGCACTGCTTTAAACCCTAAAACACGACCCCCAGCATGACGCCCTACACTACACAAACACCACTGCACTACCCTAAACCCTAAAACACTACCCCAAGCATGACCCCCTACACTACACAAACACCACTGTACTACCCTAAACCACGACCCACTACACTACACAAACAGCACAGCAGTACCCTAAACCATCAAACACTACCCCAGCACGAACCCCCACACTACACAAACACCACTGCACTACCCTAAACCCTAAAACACTACCCCCACACTACACAAACACCACTGCACTACCCTAAACCCTAAAACACTAGCCCCAGTAGGAACCCCTACACTACCCAAACACCACTGCACTACCCTAAACCACGACCCACTACACTACACAAACAGCACAGCAGTACCCTAAACCCTAAAACACTTCCCCAGCATGAACCCCCACACTACACAAACACCACTGCACTACCCTAAACCCTAAAACACTACCCCCACACTACACAAACACCACTGCACTACCCTAAACCGTAAAAACACTACCCCAAGCATGACCCCCTACACTACACAAACACCACTGTACTACCCTAAACCCTAAAACACTATCCCCAGCACGACCCCCTTCACTACCCAAACACAACTGCTCTACCCTAAACCCCAAAACACTACCCCCAGCACGACCCCCTACACTACCCAAACACCACTGCACTACCCTAAACCACGACCCCTTACACTACACAAACACCACAGCACTACCCTAAACCCTAAAACACTACCCCAGCATGAACCCCCACACCACACAAACACCACCGCACTACCCTAAACCCTAAAACACTACCCCCACACTACACAAACACCACTGCACTACCCTAAACCCTAAAACACCACCCCCAGCATGACCCCCTACACTACACAAACACCACTGCACTACCCTAAAACCTAAAACACTACCCCCAGCAAGAACCCCTACACTACCCAAACATCACTGCACTTCCCTAAACCCTAAAACACTATCCCCAGCATGACCCCCTACACTACACAAACACCACTGCACTACCCTACACCCTAAAACACTACCCCTAGCACAACCCCCTATACTACCCAAACACCACTCCACAACCCTAAACCCTAAAACACTTACCCAAGCACGACCCCCTACACCACACAAACACCACTGCACTACCCTAAACCCTAAAACACTACCCAAAGCACAACTCCTACACTACCCAAACACCACTGCACTACCCTAAACCCTAAAACACTACCCCCAGCACTACCCCAATACTACAGAAACACCACTGCACTACCCCAACCCTAAAACACTACCCATTACACGACCCCCTACACTACCCAAACACCACTGCACTACCCCAAACCCTAAAACACTACCCCCAGCACGACATCCTATACTAGCCAAACATAACTGCACTACCCTATACCCTAAATCTACCCCCAGCACAACCCCCTATACTACACAAACACCACTGCACTACCCCTAAACCCTAAAACACTACCCCCAGCATGACCTCCTTCACTACACAAACTCCACTGCACTACCCTAAAACACTACCCCAGCACGACCCACTACACTGCACCAGGACCACTGCACTACCCTAAATCATAAAGCACTACGCCCAGCACAACACCCTATACCACCCAAACATAACTGTACTACCCTAAACCCTAAAACACTACCACCAGTACGACTCCCTACACTACCCAAACACTGCTACACTACCGTAAATCAACCCCAGCACAACCACCTACACTACACAAACACCACTGCACTACCCTAATCCTTAAAACACTACCCCCAGCATGACCCCCTTCACTACACAAACACCACTGCACTGCCTTAAACCCTAAAACACTACCCCCAGCACGACGACCTACACTAAACAAACACCACTGCACTACCCTAAACCCTAAAACACTACCCCAAGCATGACACCCTACACTACACAAACACCACTGTAGTACCCTAAACCACGACCCACTACACTACACAAACACCACAGCAGTACCCTAAACTCTAAAACACTACCCTAGCACGAACCCCTACACTACACAAACACCACTGCACTACCCAAAACCCTAAAACACTACCCCCACACTACACAAACACCACTGCACTTCCCTAAACCCTAAAACACTACCCCCAGTAGGAACCCCTACACTACCCAAACACCACAGCACTACCCTAAACCACGACCCACTACACAACACAAACAGCACAGCAGTACCCTAAACCCTAAAACACTACCCCAGCACGAACCCCCACACTACACAAACACCACTGCACTACCCTAAACCCTAAAACACTACCCCCACACTACACAAACACCACTGCACTACCCTAAACCCTAAAACACTACCCCAAGCATGACCCCTACACTACACAAACACCACTGTACTACCCTAAACCCTAAAACACTACCCCCAGAACGACCCCCTTCACTACCCAAACACAACTGCTCTACCCTAAACCCCAAAACACTACCCCTAGCACGACCCCCTACACTACCCAAACACCACTGCACTACCCTAAACCACGACTCCTTACACTACACAAACACCACAGCACTACCCTAAACCCTAAAACACTACGCCAGCATGAACCCGCACACTACACAAACACCACTGCACTACCCTAAACCCTAAAACACTACCCCCACACTACACAAACACCACTGCACTACCCTAAACCCTAAAACACTACCCCCAGTACGACCCCCTATACTACACAAACACCACTGCACTAACCTAAACCCTAAAACACTACCGCAGCACTACCCCCTACACTACTCAAACAACACTGCACTATCCTAAACCCTAAAACACCACCCCCAGCACGACCCCCTACACTACACAAACACCACTGCACTACCCTAAAACCTAAAACACTACCCCCAGCAAGAACCCCTACACTACCCAAACACCACTGCACTTCCCTAAACCCTAAAACACTATCCCCAGCACGACCTCCTACACTACACAAACACCACTGCACTACCCTACGCCCTGAAACACTACCCCTAGCACGACCCCCTATACTACCCAAACACCACTCCACAACCCTAAACCCTAAAACACTTACCCAAGCACGACCCCCTACACCACACAAACACCACTGCACTAACCTAAACCCTAAAACGCTACCCAAAGCACAACTCCTACACCACACAAACACCACTGCACTACCCTAAACCCTAAAACACTACCCAAAGCACAACTCCTACACTACCCAAACACCACTACACTACCCTAAACCCTAAAACACTACCCCCAGCACTACCCCAATACTACACAAACACCACTGCTCTACCCTAAACCCCAAAACACTACCCCTAGCACGACCCCCTACACTACCCAAACACCACTGCACTACCCTAAACCACGACTCCCTACACTACACAAACACCACAGCACTACCCTAAACCCTAAAACACTAACCCAGCATGAACCCGCACACTACACAAACACCACTGCACTACCCTAAACCCTAAAACACCACCCCCAGCACGACCCCCTACACTACACAAACACCACTGCACTACCCTAAAACCTAAAACACTACCCCCAGCAAGAACCCCTACACTACTCAAACACCACTGCACTTCCCTAAACCCTAAAACACTATCCCCAGCACGACCCCCTACACTACACAAACACCACTGCACTACCCTACACCCTAAAACACTACCCCTAGCACGACCCCCTATACTACCCAAAAACCACTCCACAACCCTAAACCCTAAAACACTTACCCAAGCACGACCCCCTACACCACACAAACACCACTGCACTACCCTAAACCCTAAAACACTACCCAAAGCACAACTCCTACACTACCAAAACATCACTGCACTACCCTAAACCCTAAAACTCTACCCCCAGCACTACCCCAATACTACACAAACACCACTGCACTACCCTCAACCCTAAAACACTACCCCCTGCACTACCCCCTACACTACCCAAACACCACTGCACTACCCTCAACCCTAAAACACTACCCCCTGCACGACCCCCTACACTACCCAAACACCACTGCACTACCCTAAACCCTAAAACACTACCCCAAGCATGACCCCTACACTACACAAACACCACTGTACTACCCTAAACCCTAAAACACTACCCCCAGAACGACCCCCTTCACTACCCAAACACAACTGCTCTACCCTAAACCCCAAAACACTACCCCTAGCACGACCCCCTACACTACCCAAACACCACTGCACTACCCTAAACCACGACTCCTTACAGTACACAAACACCACAGCACTACCCTAAACCCTAAAACACTACCCCAGCATGAACCCGCACACTACACAAACACCACTGCACTACCCTAAACCCTAAAACACTACCCCCACACTACACAAACACCACTGCACTACCCTAAACCCTAAAACACTACCCCCAGTACGACCCCTATACTACACAAACACCACTGCACTAACCTAAACCCTAAAACACTACCGCAGCACTACCCCCTACACTACTCAAACAACACTGCACTATCCTAAACCCTAAAACACCACCCCCAGCACGACCCCCTACACTACACAAACACCACTGCACTACCCTAAAACCTAAAACACTACCCCCAGCAAGAACCCCTACACTACCCAGACACCACTGCACTTCCCTAAACCCTAAAACACTATCCCCAGCACGACCTCCTACACTACACAAACACCACTGCACTACCCTACACCCTGAAACACTACCCCTAGCACGACCCCCTATACTACCCAAACACCACTCCACAACCCTAAACCCTAAAACACTTACCCAAGCACGACCCCCTACACCACACAAACACCACTGCACTACCCTAAACCCTAAAACGCTACCCAAAGCACAATTACTACACCACACAAACACCACTGCACTACCCTAAACCCTAAAACACTACCCAAAGCACAACTCCTACACTACCCAAACACCATTGCACTACCCTAAACCCTAAAACACTACCCCCAGCACTACCCCAATACTACACAAACACCACTGCTCTACCCTAAACCCCAAAACACTACCCCTAGCACGACCCCCTACACTACCCAAACACCACTGCACTACCCTAAACCACGACTCCCTACACTACACAAACACCACAGCACTACCCTAAACCCTAAAACACTACCCCAGCATGAACCCGCACACTACACAAACACCACTGCACTACCCTAAACCCTAAAACACCACCCCCAGCACGACCCCCTACACTACACAAACACCACTGCACTACCCTAAAACCTAAAATACTACCCCCAGCAAGAACCCCTACACTACTCAAACACCACTGCACTTCCCTAAACCCTAAAACACTATCCCCAGCACGACCCCCTACACTACACAAACACCACTGCACTACCCTACACCCTAAAACACTACCCCTAGCACGACCCCCTATACTACCCAAAAACCACTCCACAACCCTAAACCCTAAAACACTTACCCAAGCACGACCCCCTACACCACACAAACACCACTGCACTACCCTAAACCCTAAAACACTACCCAAAGCACAACTCCTACACTACCAAAACACCACTGCACTACCCTAAACCCTAAAACTCTACCCCCAGCACTACCCCAATACTACACAAACACCACTGCACTACCCTCAACCCTAAAACACTACCCCCTGCACGACCCCCTTCACTACCCAAACACCACTGCACTACCCTAAACCCTAAAACACTACCCCAAGCATGACCCCTACACTACACAAACACCACTGTACTACCCTAAACCCTAAAACACTACCCCCAGAACGACCCCCTTCACTACCCAAACACAACTGCTCTACCCTAAACCCCAAAACACTACCCCTAGCACGACCCCCTACACTACCCAAACACCACTGCACTACCCTAAACCACGACTCCTTACAGTACACAAACACCACAGCACTACCCTAAACCCTAAAACACTACCCCAGCATGAACCCGCACACTACACAAACACAACTGCACTACCCTAAACCCTAAAACACTACCCCCACACTACACAAACACCACTGCACTACCCTAAACCCTAAAACACTACCCCCAGTACGACCCCCTATACTACACAAACACCACTGCACTAACCTAAACCCTAAAACACTACCGCAGCACTACCCCTACACTACTCAAACAACACTGCACTATCCTAAACCCTAAAACACCACCCCCAGCACGACCCCCTACACTACACAAACACCACTGCACTACCCTAAAACCTAAAACACTACCCCCAGCAAGAACCCCTACACTACCCAGACACCACTGCACTTCCCTAAACCCTAAAACACTATCCCCAGCACGACCTCCTACACTACACAAACACCACTGCACTACCCTACACCCTGAAACACTACCCCTAGCACGACCCCCTATACTACCCAAACACCACTCCACAACCCTAAACCCTAAAACACTTACCCAAGCACGACCCCCTACACCACACAAACACCACTGCACTACCCTAAACCCTAAAACGCTACCCAAAGCACAATTACTACACCACACAAACACCACTGCACTACCCTAAACCCTAAAACACTACCCAAAGCACAACTCCTACACTACCCAAACACCATTGCACTACCCTAAACCCTAAAACACTACCCCCAGCACTACCCCAATACTACACAAACACCACTGCTCTACCCTAAACCCCAAAACACTACCCCTAGCACGACCCCCTACACTACCCAAACACCACTGCACTACCCTAAACCACGACTCCCTACACTACACAAACACCACAGCACTACCCTAAACCCTAAAACACTACCCCAGCATGAACCCGCACACTACACAAACACCACTGCACTACCCTAAACCCTAAAACACCACCCCCAGCACGACCCCCTACACTACACAAACACCACTGCACTACCCTAAAACCTAAAATACTACCCCCAGCAAGAACCCCTACACTACTCAAACACCACTGCACTTCCCTAAACCCTAAAACACTATCCCCAGCCGAACCCCCTACACTACACAAACACCACTGCACTACCCTACACCCTAAAACACTACCCCTAGCACGACCCCCTATACTACCCAAAAACCACTCCACAACCCTAAACCCTAAAACACTTACCCAAGCACGACCCCCTACACCACACAAACACCACTGCACTACCCTAAACCCTAAAAAACTACCCAAAGCACAACTCCTACACTACCAAAACACCACTGCACTACCCTAAACCCTAAAACTCTACCCCCAGCACTACCCCAATACTACACAAACACCACTGCACTACCCTCAACCCTAAAACACTACCCCCTGCACGACCCCCTACACTACCCAAACACCACTGCACTACCCTCAACCCTAAAACACTACCCCCTGCACGACCCCCTACACTACCCAAACACCACTGCACTACCCCAAACCCTAAAACACTACCCCCAGCATGACCCCCTACACTACCCAAACACCACTGCACTACCCCAAACCCTAAAACACTACCCCCAGCACGACCCCCTACACTACACAAACACCACTGCACTACCCTAAACCCTAAAACACTACCCCCAGCACTACCCCAATACTACACAAACACCACTGCCCTACCCTTAACCCTAAAACACTACCCCAGCAGTACCCCCTACACTACCAAAACACCACTGTACTAGCCTAAACCCTAAAACACTACCTCCAGCATGATCCCCTACACTACACAAACACCACAACACTAACCTCAACCCTAAAACACTACCCCCAGCAGTACCCCCTACACTACCCAAACACAACTGCACTACACTAAACCCTAAAACACTACCCCCAGCATGACCCCTACACTACACAAACACCACTGCACTACCCTAAACACTAAAACACTACCCCCAGCACGACCCCCTACACTTCCCAAACACCACTGTGCTACCCGAAACCCTAAAACACTACCCCCAGCGCAACCCCTACACTACACAAACATCACTGCGCTACCCTAAATCTACCCCCAGCATGACCCCCTACACTACCCACACACCACTGCACTAACCTAAACCCCAAATGTACCCCCAGCACCACCCCCTACACTACACAAACACCACTGTGGTACCCTAAAACACTAACCCCAGCACAACATCTTACGCTACCCGAACTCCACTGCGCCACCCTAAACCCTAAGACACTACCCCCAGCATAACCCATTACACTACCCGAACACCAATGCACTACCCTAAACTCTAAATCAACCCCCCGCACAAACCCCTACACTACCCAAACACCATTGCACTACCCTAAACCCTGAAACACTACCCCCAGCACGACCCCCTATACTACTCAAACACCACTGCACTACCCTAAACCCTAAAACACTACCCCAGCACGTACCCCTACACTACACAAACACCACTGCACAAACCTGAACCCTAAAACACTACCCCAAGCACGAACCCCTACACTACACAAACACCACGACACTACACTAAAACACTACCCCAGCATGACCCCCTACACTACACAAACACCACTGTACTACCCTAAACCCTAAAACACTACCCCCAGCACGGCCCCCTTCACTACCCAAACACAGCTGCACTACCCTAAACCCAAAAACACTACCCCCAGCACGACCCCTACACTACCCAAACACCACTGCACTACCCCAAACCCTAACACACTACCCCCAGCACGACCCCCTACACTACACAAACACCACTGCCCTACCCTAAACCCTAAAACACTACCCCCTACACTACACAACCACCACTGCACTACCCTAAACCCTAAAACACTACCCCCAGCACGACCTCTACTCTAACCAACCACTGCACTACCCTAAACACTGAAACACCACCCTAAGCATGACCCCCTACACTACACAGACACCACTGCACTGCCATAAACCCTAAAACACTACCCCCAGCATGGCCCCTGCACTACCCAAACACCACTGCACTGCCCTAAACCCGAAAACACTACCCCCAGCACGACATCCTATTCTACCCAAACATAACTGCACTACCCTAAACCCTAAAACACTACCACCAGCATGACTCCCTACACTACCCAAACACTGCTACACTACTGTAAATCAACCCCAGCACAACCACCTGCACTACACAAACACCACTGCACTACCCTAAACCTTAAAACACTACCCCCAGCATGACCCCCTTCACTACAAAAACACCACTGCACTGCCTTAAACCCTAAAACACTGCCCCCAGCACGACACCCTATACTACACAAACACCACTGCACTACCCTAAACCCTAAAACACTACCCCAAGCATGACCCCCTACACTACACAAACACCACTGTACTACCCTAAACCACGACCCACTACACTACACAAACAGCACAGCAGTACTCTAAACCCTAAAACACTACCCCAGCACGAACCCCCACACTACACAAACACCACTGCACTACCCTAAAACCTAAAACTCTACCCCCACACTACACAAACACCACTGCACTACCCTAAACCCTAAAACACCACCCCAGTAGGAACCCCTATACTACCCAAACACCACTGCACTACCCTAAACCATGATCCACTACACTACACAAACAGCACAGTAGTACCCTAAACCCTAAAACACTACCCCAGCATGAACACCCACACTACACAAACACCACTGCACTACCCTAAACCCTAAAACACTACCCCCACACTACACAAACACCACTGCACTACCCTAAACCCTAAAACACTACCCCAAGCATGACCCCCTTCACTACCCAAACACAACTGCTCTACCCTAAACCCCAAAACACTACCCCCAGCACGACCCCCTACACTACCCAAACACCACTGCACTACCCTAAACCACGACCCCCTACACTACACAAACACCACAGCACTACCCTAAACCCTAAAACACTACCCCAGCATGAACCCCCACACTACACAAACACCACTGCACTACCCTAAATCCTAAAAAACTACCTCCACACTACACAAACACCACTGCACTACCCTAAACCCTAAAACACTACCCCCAGTACAACACCCTATACTACACAAACACCACTGCACTAACCTAAACCCTTAAACACTACAGCAGCACTACCCCTACACTACACAAACACCACTGCACTACCCTAAAACCTAAAACACTACCCCCAGCAAGAACCCCTATACTACTCAAACACCACTGCACTTCCCTAAACCCTAAAACACTATCCCCAGCACGACCCCCTACACTACACAAACACCACTGCACTACCCTACACCCTAAAACACTACCCCTAGCACGACCCCCCTATACTACCCAAAAACCACTCCACAACCCTAAACCCTAAAACACTTACCCAAGCACGACCCCCTACACCACACAAACACCACTGCACTACCCTAAACCCTAAAACACTACCCAAAGCACAACTCCTACACTACCAAAACACCACTGCACTACCCTAAACCCTAAAACACTACCCCCAGCACTACCCCAATACTACACAAACACCACTGCACTACCCTGAACCCTAAAACACTACCCCCTGCACGACCCCCTACACTACACAAACACCACTGCAATACCCCAAACCCTAAAACACTACCCCCAGCACGACCCCCTACACTACACAAACACCACTGTACTACCCTAAACCCTAAAACACTACCCCCAGCACTACCCCAATACTACACAAACACCACTGCACTACCCTCAACCCTAAAACACTACCCCAGCAGTACCCCCTACACTACCAAAACACCACTGTACTAGCCTAAACCCTAAAACACTATCTCAAGCATGACCCCCTACACTACACAAACACCACTGCACTACCCTAAACACTAAAACACTATCCCCAGCATGACCTCTTACACTTCCCAAACACCACTGTGCTACCCGAAACCCTAAAACACTACCCCCAGCGCGACCCCCTTAACTACACAAACATCACTGCGCTACCCTAAATCTACCCCCAGCATGACCCCCTACACTACCCACACACCACTGCACTAACCTAAACCCCAAATTAACCCCCAGCACGACCCCCTACACTACACAAACACCACAGTGGTACCCTAAACCCAAAAACAATAACCCCAGCACGACCCCTTACGCTACCCGAACACCACTGCACCACCCTAAACCCTAAGACACTTCCCCCAGCATAACCCATTACACTACCCGAACACCAATGCACTACCCTAAACTCTAAATCAACCCCCCGCACAAACCCCTACACTACCCAAACACCATTGCACTACCCTAAACCCTGAAACACTACCCCCAGCACGACCCCCTATACTACTCAAACACTACTGCACTACCCTAAACCCTAAAACATTACCCCAGCACTACCCCCTACACTACCCAAACACCACTGCACTACCCTAAACCCTAAAAATCTACCCGCAGCGCGACAACCTACACTACACCAGCACCACTGAACTACCCTAAACCCTAAAACACTACCCCCAGCACGACATCCTATACTAGCCAAACATAACTGCACTACCCTAAACCCCAAATCTACCCCCAGCACAACCCCCTATACTACACAAACACCACTGCACTACCCTAAACCCTAAAACACTACCCCCAGCATGACCTCCTTCACTACACAAACTCCACTGCACTACCCTAAAACACTACCCCAGCACGACCCACTACACTGCACAAGCACCACTGCACTACCCTAAATCATAAAGCACTACGCCCAGCACAACACCCTATACTACCCAAACATAACTGCACTACGCTAAACCCTAAAACACTACCACCAGTACGACTCCCTACACTACCCAAACACTGCTACACTACCGTTAATCATCCCCAGCACAACCACCTACACTACACAAACACCACTGCACCACCCTAAACCTTAAAACACTACCCCCAGAATGACCCCCTTCACTACACAAACACAACTGCACTGCCTTAAACCCTAAAACACTACCCCCAGCATGACGCCCTACACTACACAAACACCATTGCACTACCCTAAACCCTAAAACACTACCCCAAGCATGACCCCCTACACTACACAAACACCACTGTACTACCCTAAACCACGACCCACTACACTACACAAACAGCACAGCAGTACCCTAAACCATAAAACACTACCCCAGCACGAACCCCCACACTACACAAACACCACTGCACTACCCTAAACCCTAAAACACTACCCCCACACTACACAAACACCACTGCACTACCCTAAACCCTAAAACACTACCCCCAGTAGGAACCCCTACACTACCCAAACACCACTGCACTACCCTAAACCACGACCCACTACACTACACAAACAGCACAGCAGTACCCTAAACCCTAAAACACTTCCCCAGCATGAACCCCCACACTACACAAACACCACTGCACTACCCTAAACCCTAAAACACTACCCCCACACTACACAAACACCACTGCACTACCCTAAACCGTAAAAACACTACCCCAAGCATGACCCCCTACACTACACAAACACCACTCTACTACCCTAAACCCTAAAACACTATCCCCAGCACGACCCCCTTCACTACCCAAACACAACTGCTCTACCCTAAACCCCAAAACACTACCCCCAGCACGACCCCCTACACTACCCAAACACCACTGCACTACCCTAAACCACGACCCCTTACACTACACAAACACCACAGCACTACCCTAAACCCTAAAACACTACCCCAGCATGAACCCCCACACCACACAAACACCACTGCACTACCCTAAACCCTAAAACACTACCCCCACACTACACAAACACCACTGTACTACCCTAAACCCTAAAACACCACCCCCAGCATGACCCCCTACACTACACAAACACCACTGCACTACCCTAAAACCTAAAACACTACCCCCAGCAAGAACCCCTACACTACCCAAACATCACTGCACTTCCCTAAACCCTAAAACACTATCCCCAGCACGACCCCCTACACTACACAAACACCACTGCACTACCCTACACCCTAAAACACTACCCCTAGCACGACCCCCTATAATACCCAAACACCACTCCACAACCCTAAACCCTAAAACACTTACCCAAGCACGACCCCCTACACCACACAAACACCACTGCACTACCCTAAACCCTAAAACACTACCCAAAGCACAACTCCTACACTACCCAAACACCACTGCACTACCCTAAACCCTAAAACACTACCCCCAGCACTACCCCAATACTACAGAAACACCACTGCACTACCCCCAACCCTAAAACACTACCCATTACACGACCCCCTACACTACCCAAACACCACTGCACTAACCCAAACCCTAAAACACTACCCCCAGCACGACATCCTATACTAGCCAAACATAACTGCACTACCCTATACCCTAAATCTACCCCCAGCACAACCCCCTATACTACACAAACACCACTGCACTACCCCTAAACCCTAAAACACTACCCCCAGCATGACCTCCTTCACTACACAAACTCCACTGCACTACCCTAAAACACTACCCCAGCACGGCCCACTACACTGCACCAGGACCACTGCACTACCCTAAATCATAGAGCACTACGCCCAGCACAACACCCTATACCACCCAAACATAACTGTACTACCCTAAACCCTAAAACACTACCACCAGTACGACTCCCTACACTACCCAAACACTGCTACACTACCGTAAATCAACCCCAGCACAACCACCTACACTACACAAACACCACTGCACTACCCTATTCCTTAAAACACTACCCCCAGCATGACCCCCTTCACTACACAAACACCACTGCACTGCCTTAAACCCTAAAACACTATCCCCAGCACGACGACCTACACTAAACAAACACCACTGCACTACCCTAAACCCTAAAACACTACCCCAAGCATGACACCCTACACTACACAAACACCACTGTAGTACCCTAAACCACGACCCACTACACTACACAAACACCACAGCAGTACCCTAAACTCTAAAACACTACCCTAGCACAAACCCCTACACTACACAAACACCACTGCACTACCCAAAACCCTAAAACACTACCCCCACACTACACAAACACCACTGCACTTCCCTAAACCCTAAAACACTACCCCCAGTAGGAACCCCTACACTACCCAAACACCACAGCACTACCCTAAACCACGACCCACTACACTACACAAACAGCACAGCAGTACCCTAAACCCTAAAACACTACCCCAGTACGAACCCCCACACTACACAAACACCACTGCACTACCCTAAACCCTAAAACACTACCCCCACACTACACAAACACCACTGCACTACCCTAAACCCTAAAACACTACCCCAAGCATGACCCCTACACTACACAAACACCACTGTACTACCCTAAACCCTAAAACACTACCCCCAGAACGACCCCCTTCACTACCCAAACACAACTGCTCTACCCTAAACCCCAAAACACTACCCCTAGCACGACCCCCTACACTACCCAAACACCACTGCACTACCCTAAACCACGACTCCTTACACTACACAAACACCACAGCACTACCCTAAACCCTAAAACACTACGCCAGCATGAACCCGCACACTACACAAACACCACTGCACTACCCTAAACCCTAAAACACTACCCCCACACTACACAAACACCACTGCACTACCCTAAACCCTAAAACACTACCCCAGTACGACCCCCTATACTACACAAACACCACTGCACTAACCTAAACCCTAAAACACTACCGCAGCACTACCCCCTACACTACTCAAACAACACTGCACTATCCTAAACCCTAAAACACCACCCCCAGCACGACCCCCTACACTACACAAACACCACTGCACTACCCTAAAACCTAAAACACTACCCCCAGCAAGAACCCCTACACTACCCAAACATCACTGCACTTCCCTAAACCCTAAAACACTATCCCCAGCACGACCTCCTACACTACACAAACACCACTGCACTACCCTACGCCCTGAAACACTACCCCTAGCACGACCCCCTATACTACCCAAACACCAGTCCACAACCCTAAACCCTAAAACACTTACCCAAGCACGACCCCCTACACCACACAAACACCACTGCACTACCCTAAACCCTAAAACGCTACCCAAAGAACAACTCCTACACCACACAAACACCACTGCACTACCCTAAACCCTAAAACACTACCCAAAGCACAACTCCTACACTACCCAAACACCACTACACTACCCTAAACCCTAAAACACTACCCCAGCACTACCCCAATACTACACAAACACCACTGCTCTACCCTAAACCCCAAAACACTACCCCTAGCACGACCCCCTACACTACCCAAACACCACTGCACTACCCTAAACCACGACTCCCTACACTACACAAACACCACAGCACTACCCTAAACCCTAAAACACTACCCCAGCATGAACCCGCACACTACACAAACACCACTGCACTACCCTAAACCCTAAAACACCACCCCCAGCACGACCCCCTACACCACACAAACACCACTGCACTACCCTAAAACCTAAAACACTACCCCCAGCAAGAACCCCTACACTACTCAAACACCACTGCACTTCCCTAAACCCTAAAACACTATCCCCAGCACGACCCCCTACACTACACAAACACCACTGCACTACCCTACACCCTAAAACACTACCCCTAGCACGACCCCCTATACTACCCAAAAACCACTCCACAACCCTAAACCCTAAAACACTTACCCAAGCACGACCCCCTACACCACACAAACACCACTGCACTACCCTAAACCCTAAAACACTACCCAAAGCACAACTCCTACACTACCAAAACATCACTGCACTACCCTAAACCCTAAAACTCTACCCCCAGCACTACCCCAATACTACACAAACACCACTGCACTACCCTCAACCCTAAAACACTACCCCCTGCACGACCCCCTACACTACCCAAACACCACTGCACTACCCTCAACCCTAAAACACTACCCCCTGCACGACCCCCTACACTACCCAAACACCACTGCACTACCCCAAACCCTAAAACACTACCCCCAGCACGACCCCCTACACTACCCAAACACCACTGCACTACCCAAAACCCTAAAACACTACACCCAGCACGACCCCCTACACTACACAAACACCACTGCACTACCCTAAACCCTAAAATACTACCCCCAGCACTACCCCAATACTACACAAACACCACTGCACTACCCTTAACCCTAAAACACTACCCCAAGCATGACCCCCTACACTACACAAACACCACTGTACTACCCTAAACCACGACCCACTACACTACACAAACAGCACAGCAGTACCCTAAACCATAAAACACTACCCCAGCACGAACCCCCACACTACACAAACACCACTGCACTACCCTAAACCCTAAAACACTACCCCCACACTACACAAACACCACTGCACTACCCTAAACCCTAAAACACTACCCCCAGTAGGAACCCCTACACTACCCAAACACCACTGCACTACCCTAAACCACGACCCACTACACTACACACACAGCACAGCAGTACCCTAAACCCTAAAACACTTCCCCAGCATGAACCTCCACACTACACAAACACCGCTGCACTACCCTAAACCCTAAAACACTACCCCCACACTACACAAACACCACTGCACTACCCTAAACCGTAAAAACACTACCCCAAGCATGACCCCCTACACTACACAAACACCACTGTACTACCCTAAACCCTAAAACACTATCCCCAGCACGACCCCCTTCACTACCCAAACACAACTGCTCTACCCTAAACCCCAAAACACTACCCCCAGCACAACACCCTATACCACCCAAACATAACTGTACTACCCTAAACCCTAAAACACTACCACCAGTACGACTCCCTACACTACCCAAACACTGCTACACTACCGTAAATCAACCCCAGCACAACCACCTACACTACACAAACACCACTGCACTACCCTAATCCTTAAAACACTACCCCCAGCATGACCCCCTTCACTACACAAACACCACTGCACTGCCTTAAACCCTAAAACACTATCCCCAGCACGACGACCTACACTAAACAAACACCACTGCACTACCCTAAACCCTAAAACACTACCCCAAGCATGACACCCTACACTACACAAACACCACTGTAGTACCCTAAACCACGACCCACTACACTACACAAACACCACAGCAGGACCCTAAACTCTCAAACACTACCCTAGCACGAACCCCTACACTACACAAACACCACTGCACTACCCTAAACCACGACCCCTTACACTACACAAACACCACAGCACTACCCTAAACCCTAAAACACTACCCCAGCATGAACCCCCACACCACACAAACACCACTGCACTACCCTAAACCCTAAAACACTACCCCCACACTACACAAACACCACTGTACTACCCTAAACCCTAAAACACCACCCCCAGCATGACCCCCTACACTACACAAACACCACTGCACTACCCTAAAACCTAAAACACTACCCCCAGCAAGAACCCCTACACTACCCAAACATCACTGCACTTCCCTAAACCCTAAAACACTATCCCCAGCACGACCCCCTACACTACACAAACACCACTGCACTACCCTACACCCTAAAACACTACCCCTAGCACGACCCCCTATACTACCCAAACACCACTCCACAACCCTAAACCCTAAAACACTTACCCAAGCACGACCCCCTACACCACACAAACACCACTGCACTACCCTAAACCCTAAAACACTACCCAAAGCACAACTCCTACACTACCCAAACACCACTGCACTACCCTAAACCCTAAAACACTACCCCCAGCACTACCCCAATACTACAGAAACACCACTGCACTACCCCAACCCTAAAACACTACCCATTACACGACCCCCTACACTACCCAAACACCACTGCACTACCCCAAACCCTAAAACACTACCCCCAGCACGACATCTTATACTAGCCAAACATAACTGCACTACCCTATACCCTAAATCTACCCCCAGCACAACCCCCTATACTACACAAACACCACTGCACTACCCCTAAACCCTAAAACACTACCCCCAGCATGACCTCCTTCACTACACAAACTCCACTGCACTACCCTAAAACACTACCCCAGCACGACCCACTACACTGCACCAGGACCACTGCACTACCCTAAATGATAGAGCACTACGCCCAGCACAACACCCTATACCACCCAAACATAACTGTACTACCCTAAACCCTAAAACACTACCACCAGTACGACTCCCTACACTACCCAAACACTGCTACACTACCGTAAATCAACCCCAGCACAACCACCTACACTACACAAACACCACTGCACTACCCTAATCCTTAAAACACTACCCCCAGCATGACCCCCTTCACTACACAAACACCACTGCACTGCCTTAAACCCTAAAACACTATCCCCAGCACGACGACCTACACTAAACAAACACCACTGCACTACCCTAAACCCTAAAACACTACCCCAAGCATGACACCCTACACTACACAAACACCACTGTAGTACCCTAAACCACGACCCACTACACTACACAAACACCACAGCAGTACCCTAAACTCTAAAACACTACCCTAGCACGAACCCGTACACTACACAAACACCACTGCACTACCCAAAACCCTAAAACACTACCCCCACACTACACAAACACCACTGCACTTCCCTAAACCCTAAAACACTACCCCCAGTAGGAACCCCTACACTACCCAAACACCACAGCACTACCCTAAACCACGACCCACTACACTACACAAACAGCACAGCAGTACCCTAAACCCTAAAACACTACCCCAGCACGAACCCCCACACTACACAAACACCACTGCACTACCCTAAACCCTAAAACACTACCCCCACACTACACAAACACCACTGCACTACCCTAAACCCTAAAACACTACCCCAAGCATGACCCCTACACTACACAAACACCACTGTACTACCCTAAACCCTAAAACACTACCCCCAGAACGACCCCCTTCACTACCCAAACACAACTGCTCTACCCTAAACCCCAAAACACTACCCCTAGCACGACCCCCTACACTACCCAAACACCACTGCACTACCCTAAACCACGACTCCTTACAGTACACAAACACCACAGCACTACCCTAAACCCTAAAACACTACCCCAGCATGAACCCGCACACTACACAAACACCACTGCACTACCCTAAACCCTAAAACACTACCCCCACACTACACAAACACCACTGCACTACCCTAAACCCTAAAACACTACCCCCAGTACGACCCCCTATACTACACAAACACCACTGCACTAACCTAAACCCTAAAACACTACCGCAGCACTACCCCCTACACTACTCAAACACTGCACTATCCTAAACCCTAAAACACCACCCCCAGCACGACCCCCTACACTACACAAACACCACTGCACTACCCTAAAACCTAAAACACTACCCCCAGCAAGAACCCCTACACTACCCAGACACCACTGCACTTCCCTAAACCCTAAAACACTATCCCCCGCACGACCTCCTACACTACACAAACACCACTGCACTACCCTACACCCTGAAACACTACCCCTAGCACGACCCCCTATACTACCCAAACACCACTCCACAACCCTAAACCCTAAAACACTTACCCAAGCACGACCCCCTACACCACACAAACACCACTGCACTACCCTAAACCCTAAAACGCTACCCAAAGCACAATTACTACACCACACAAACACCACTGCACTACTCTAAACCCTAAAACACTACCCAAAGCACAACTCCTACACTACCCAAACACCATTGCACTACCCTAAACCCTAAAACACTACCCCCAGCACTACCCCAATACTACACAAACACCACTGCTCTACCCTAGACCCCAAAACACTACCCCTAGCACGACCCCCTACACTACCCAAACACCACTGCACTACCCTAAACCACGACTCCCTACACTACACAAACACCACAGCACTACCCTAAACCCTAAAACACTACCCCAGCATGAACCCGCACACTACACAAACACCACTGCACTACCCTAAACCCTAAAACACCACCCCCAGCACGACCCCCTACACTACACAAACACCACTGCACTACCCTAAAACCTAAAATACTACCCCCAGCAAGAACCCCTACACTACTCAAACACCACTGCACTTCCCTAAACCCTAAAACACTATCCCCAGCACGACCCCCTACACTACACAAACACCACTGCACTACCCTACACCCTAAAACACTACCCCTAGCACGACCCCCTATACTACCCAAAAACCACTCCACAACCCTAAACCCTAAAACACTTACCCAAGCACGACCCCCTACACCACACAAACACCACTGCACTACCCTAAACCCTAAAACACTACCCAAAGCACAACTCCTACACTACCAAAACACCACTGCACTACCCTAAACCCTAAAACTCTACCCCCAGCACTACCCCAATACTACACAAACACCACTGCACTACCCTCAACCCTAAAACACTACCCCCTGCACGACCCCCTACACTACCCAAACACCACTGCACTACCCTCAACCCTAAAACACTACCCCCTGCACGACCCCCTACACTACCCAAACACCACTGCACTACCCCAAACCCTAAAACACTACCCCCAGCATGACCCCCTACACTACCCAAACACCACTGCACTACCCCAAACCCTAAAACACTACCCCCAGCACGACCCCCCACACTACACAAACACCACTGCACTACCCTAAACCCTAAAACACTACCCCCAGCACTACCCCAATACTACACAAACACCACTGCCCTACCCTTAACCCTAAAACACTACCCCAGCAGTACCCCCTACACTACCAAAACACCACTGTACTAGCCTAAACCCTAAAACACTACCTCCAGCATGATCCCCTACACTACACAAACACCACAACACTAACCTCAACCCTAAAACACTACCCCCAGCAGTACCCCCTACACTACCCAAACACAACTGCACTACACTAAACCCTAAAACACTACCCCCAGCATGACCCCTACACTACACAAACACCACTGCACTACCCTAAACACTAAAACACTACCCCCAGCACGACCCCCTACACTTCCCAAACACCACTGTGCTACCCGAAACCCTAAAACACTACCCCCAGCGCAACCCCCTACACTACACAAACATCACTGCGCTACCCTAAATCTACCCCCAGCATGACCCCCTACACTACCCACACACCACTGCACTAACCTAAACCCCAAATGTACCCCCAGCACCACCCCCTACACTACACAAACACCACTGTGGTACCCTAAACCCTAAAACACTAACCCCAGCACGACATCTTACGCTACCCGAACTCCACTGCGCCACCCTAAACCCTAAGACACTACCCCCAGCATAACCCATAACACTACCCGAACACCAATGCACTACCCTAAACTCTAAATCAACCCCCCGCACAAACCCCTACACTACCCAAACACCATTGCACTACCCTAAACCCTGAAACACTACCCCCAGCACGACCCCCTATACTACTCAAACACCACTGCACTACCCTAAACCCTAAAACACTACCCCAGCACGTACCCCTACACTACACAAACACCACTGCACAAACCTGAACCCTAAAACACTACCCCAAGCACGAACCCCTACACTACACAAACACCACGACACTACACTAAAACACTACCCCAGCATGACCCCCTACACTACACAAACACCACTGTACTACCCTAAACCCTAAAACACTACCCCCAGCACGGCCCCCTTCACTACCCAAACACAGCTGCACTACCCTAAACCCAAAAACACTACCCCCAGCACGACCCCCTACACTACACAAACACCACTGCCCTACCCTAAACCCTAAAACACTACCCCCTACACTACACAACCACCACTGCACTACCCTAAACCCTAAAACACTACCCCCAGCACGACCTCTACTCTAACCAACCACTGCACTACCCTAAACACTGAAACACCACCCTAAGCATGACCCCCTACACTACACAGACACCACTGCACTGCCATAAACCCTAAAACACTACCCCCAGCATGGCCCCTGCACTACCCAAACACCACTGCACTGCCCTAAACCCGAAAACACTACCCCCAGCACGACATCCTATTCTACCCAAACATAACTGCACTACCCTAAACCCTAAAACACTACCACCAGCACAACTCACTACACTACACAAACACTACTGCACTACCCTAAACCCTAAAACACTACCCTCAGCACTACCCCCTACACTACCCAAAACCCACTGCAACACCCTAAACCCTAAAAATCTACCCCCAGCGCGACAACCTACCCTACACTAGCACCACTGAACTACCCTAAACCCTAAAACACTACCCCCAGCACGACATCCTATACTAGCCAAACATAATTGCACTACCCTAAACCCTAAATCTACCCCAGCACAACCCCCTATACTACACAAACAGCACTGCACTACCCTAAACCCTAAAACACTACCCCTAGCATGACCTCCTTCACTACACAAACTCCACTGCACTACCCTAAAACACTACCCCAGCACGACCCACTACACTGCACAAGGACCACTGCACTACCCTAAATCATAAAGCGCTATGCCCAGCACAACACCCTATACCACCCAAACATAACTGTACTACCCTAAACCCTAAAACACTACCACCAGTACGACTCCCTACACTACCCAAACACTGCTACACTACCGTAAATCAACCCCAGCAAAACCACCTACACTACACATACACCACTGCACTACCCTAATCCTTAAAACACTACCCCTAGCATGACCCCCTTCACTACACAAACACCACTGCCCTGCCTTAAACCCTAAAACACTACCCCCAGCACGACGACCTACACTAAACAAACACCACTGCACTACCCTAAACCCTAAAACACTACCCCAAGCATGACACCCTACACTACACAAACACCACTGTACTACCCTAAACCACGACCCACTACACTACACAAACACCACAGCAGTACCCTAAACTCTAAAACACTACCCTAGCACGAACCCCTACACTACACAAACACCACTGCACTACCCTAAACCCTAAAACTCTACCCCCACACTACACAAACACCACTGCACTATCCTAAACCCTAAAACACTACCCCCAGTAGGAACCCCTACACTACCCAAACACCACAGCACTACCCTAAACCACGACCCACTACACTACACAAACAGCACAGCAGTACCCTAAACCCTAAAACACTACCCCAGCACGAACCCCCACACTACACAAACACCACTGCACTACCCTAAACCCTAAAACACTACCCCCACACTACACAAACACCACTGCACTACCCTAAACCCTAAAACACTACCCCAGTACGACCCCCTATACTACACAAACACCACTGCACTAACCTAAACCCTAAAACACTACCCCAAGCATGACCCCCTACACTACACAAACACCACTGTTCTACCCAAACCCTAAAACACTACCCCCAGAACGACCCCCTTCACTACCCAAACACAACTGCTCTACCCTAAACCCCAAAACACTACCCCTAGCACGACCCCCTACACTACCCAAACACCACTGCACTACCCTAAACCACGACTCCCTACACTACACAAACACCACAGCACTACCCTAAACCCTAAAACACTACCCCAGCATGAACCCGCACACTACACAAACACCACTGCACTACCCTAAACCCTAAAACACTACCCCCACACTACACAAACACCACTGCACTACCCTAAACCCTAAAACACTACCCCAGTACGACCCCCTATACTACACAAACACCACTGCACTAACCTAAA
Source organism: Triturus cristatus (assembly GCF_964204655.1). Classification (NCBI taxonomy): domain Eukaryota; kingdom Metazoa; phylum Chordata; class Amphibia; order Caudata; family Salamandridae; genus Triturus; species Triturus cristatus. Next base: position 9,009,089 of record NC_140584.1, read on the forward strand.
CCCTAAAACACTACCGCAGCACTACCCCCTATACTACTCAAACACCACTGCCCTACACTAAACCCTAAAACACCACCCCCAGCACGACCCCCTACACTACACAAACACCACTGCACTACCCTAAAACTGAAAACACTACCCCCAGCAAGAACCCCCACACTACCCAAACACCACTGCACTTCCCTAAACCCTAAAACACTATCCCCAGCACGACCTCCTACACTACACAAACACCACTGCACTACCCTACACCCTGAAACACTACCCCTAGCACGACCCCCTATACTACCCAAACACCACTCCACAACCCTAAACCCTAAAACACTACCCAAAGCACAAATCCTACACCACACAAACACCACTGCACTACCCTAAACCCTAAAACACTACCCAAAGCACAACTCCTACACTACCCAAACACCACTGCACTACCCTAAACCCTAAAACACTACCCCCAGCACTACCCCAATACTACACAAACACCACTGCACTACCCTCAACCCTAAAACACTACCCCCTACACGACCCCCGACACTACCCAAACACCACTGCACTACCCCAAACCCTAAAACACTACCCCCAGCACGACATCCTATACTAGCCAAACATAACTGCACTACCCTAAACCCTAAATCTACCCCCAGCACAACCCCCTATACTACACAAACACCACTGCACTACCCTAAACCCTAAAACACTACCCCCAGCATGACCTCCTTCACTACACAAACTCCACTGCACTACCCTAAACCCTAAAACACTACCCCCAGCACGACCCCCTACACTACACAAACACTACTGCACTACCCTAAACCCTAAAACACTACCCCCTACACTACACAAACACCACTGCACTACCCTAAACCCTAAAACACTACCCCCAGCATGATCCCTACACTACCCAAACACCACTGCACTACCCTAAACACTGAAACACTACCCCCACTATGACCCCCTACACTACACAGACACCACTGCACTGCCGTAAACCCTAAGAGCCCGATTCACAGAACTAACTTAAGACAAAATCCTAAACTCACTACCATTTTGAGAAGGCACTTACTCATTTTGGTATTCGAAGAAGGCACTTACTCATTTCAGTATTCACAGAAGTTAGGAGTCCTAACTTTAGGACTCCTAAATGCCTTCTGTGAATACCGAAAGTCTTAAAGTTAGGATTTTTCTCAGTTTAGGAGTCCTAAAGTTAGGAGTCCTAACTTTACTACTCCTAAACTGAGAAAAATCCTAACTTTAAGACTTTCGGTATTTACAGAAGGCATTTAGGAGTCCTAAAGTTAGGACTCCTAACTTTACTACTCCTAAACTGAGATAAATCCTAATTTTAAGACTTTCGGTATTCACAGAAGGTATTTAGGAGCCCTAAAGTTAGGAGTCCTAACTTTACTACTCCTAAACTGAGAAAAATCCTAATTTTAAGACTTTCGGTATTCACAGAAGGCATTTAGGAGTCCTAAAGTTAGGACTCCTAACTTCTGTGAATACTGAAATGAGTAAGTTCCTTCTGTGAATAACAAAATGGTAGTAAGTTTAGGATTTTGTCTTAAGTTAGTTCTGTGAATCGGGCCCTAAAACACAACCCCCAGCATGACCCCTACAATACCCAAACACCACTGCACTGCCCTAAACCCGAAAACACTACCCCCAGCACGACCCCCTATACTACTCAAACACCACTGCACTAGCCTAAAGCCTAAAACACTACCCACAGCAAGCCCCCTACAGTACACAAACACCATTACACTACCCTAAACCCTAAAACACTACCCCCAGTACGACCCTCTACACTACCCAAACACCACTGCACTACCCTACACCCTAAAACACTAACCCATCACGAACCCCTACACTACAAAAACACCACTGCACTACCATAAACCCTAGAACACTACCCCTAGCACGACCCCCACCCTACACAAACACCACTGCACTACCCTAACCCCTAAAACACTACCCCCAGCACGACCCCCTACACTACACAAACACCTTTGCACTACCCTAAACCCTAAAACACTACCCCAGAACGAACCCCCATGCTACACAAACACCACTGCACTACCCTAAACCCTAAAACACTATCCCCACACTACACAAACACCACTGCACTACCCTATACCCTAAAACACTACCCCCAGCACGACCCCCTTCACTACCCAAACACAACTTCTCTACCCTAAACCCCAAAACACTACCCCCAGCACGACCCCCTACACTACCCAAACACCACTGCACTACCCTAAACCACGACCCCCTACACTACACAAACACCACAGCACTACCCTAAACCCTAAAACACTACCCCAGCATGAACCCCCACACTACACAAACACCACTGCACTACCCTAAACCGTAAAACACTACCCCCACACTACACAAACACCACTGCACTACCCTAAACCCTAAAACACTACCCCCAGTACGTCCCCCTATACTACACAAACACCACTGCACTAACTTAAACGCTAAAACACTACCGCAGCACTACCCCCTACACTACTCAAACACCACTGCACTTCCCTAAACCCTAAAACACCACCCCCAGCACGACCCCATACACTACACAAACACCACTGCACTACCCTACACCCTAAAACACTACCTCTAGCACGACCCCTTATACTACCCAAACACCACTCCACAACCCTAAACCCTAAAACACTTACCCAAGCACGACCCCCTACACCACACAAACACCACTGCAATACCCTAAACCCTAAAATACTACCAAAAGCACAACTCCTACACTACCCAAACACCACTGCACTACCCTAAACCCTAAAACACTACCCCCAGCACTACCCCAATACTACACAAACACCACTGCACTACCCTCAACCCTAAAACACTAACCCCTGCACGACCCCCTACACTACTCAAACACCACTGCACTACCCTTAACCCTAAAACACTACCCCCAGCACGACCCCCTACACTACACAAACACCACTGCACTACCCTAAACCCTAAAACACTACCCCCTACACTACACAAACACCACTGCACTACCCTAAACCCTAAAACACTACCCCCAGCATGATCCCTACACTACCCAAACACCACTGCACTACCCTAAACACTGAAACACTAACCCCAGCATGACCCCCTACACTACACAGACACCACTGCACTGCCGTAAACCCTAAGAGCCCGATTCACAGAACTAACTTAAGACAAAATCCTAAACTCACTACCATTTTGAGAAGGCACTTACTCATTTTGGTATTCGAAGAAGGCACTTACTCATTTCGGTATTCACAGAAGTTAGGAGTCCTAACTTTAGGACTCCTAAAAGCCTTCTGTGAATACCGAAAGTCTTAAAGTTAGGATTTTTCTCAGTTTAGGAGTCCTAAAGTTAGGAGTCCTAACTTTACTACTCCTAAACTGAGAAAACTCCTAACTTTAAGACTTTCGGTATTTACAGAAGGCATTTAGGAGTCCTAAAGTTAGGAGTCCTAACTTTACTACTCCTAAACTGAGGAAAATCCTAACTTTAAGACTTTTGGTATTCACAGAAGGCTTTTAGGAGTACTAAAGTTAGGACTCCTAACTTCTGTGAATACTGAAATGAGTAAGTTTCTTCTGTGAATACCAAAATGATAGTAAGTTTAGGATTTTGTCTTAAGTTAGTTCTGTGAATCGGGCCCTAAAACACAACCCCCAGCATGACCCCTACAATACCCAAACACCACTGCACTGCCCTAAACCCGAAAACACTACCCCCAGCACGACCCCCTATACTACTCAAACACCACTGCACTAGCCTAAACCCTAAAACACTACCCGCAGCAAGCCCCCTACAGTACATAAACACTATACACTACCCTAAACCCTAAAACACTACCCCAGTACGACCCTCTAGACTACCCAAACACCACTGCACTACCCTACACCCTAAAACACTAACCCATCACGAACACCTACACTACAAAAACACCACTGCACTACCATAAACCCTAGAACACTACCCCTAGCACGACCCCCACCCTACACAAACCCCACAGCACTACCTTAAACCATAAAACACTATCCCCAGCATGACCCCCTTCACTACCGAAACACAACTGCACTACCCTAAACCCAAAAACACTACCCTCATCACTAACCCCTACACTACCCAAACACCACTGCACTACCCCAAACCCTAAAACATGACCCCTACACAACACAAACACCATAGCACTACCCTAAACCCTAAAACACTAGCCCCAGCACGACCCCGTGTACTGCACAAACCCACTGCACTACCCTTAACCCTCAAACACTACCCCCTACACTACATATACACCACTGTACTACCCTAAACCCTAAAACACTACCCCCAGCATGACTCCCTACACTACCGAAACATCACTGCACCACCCTAAACCCTAAAACACTACCACCAGCATGACTCCCTACACTACCCAAACACCACTGCACTACCCTAAACCCAAAATCTACCTCCAACATAACCCCCTACACTACACAAACACTACTGCACTACCCTAAACCCTAAAACACTACCCTCAGCAGTACCCCCTACACTACCCAAATGTCACTGCACTACCCTAAACCCTAAAACACTACCCCCAACATGAGCCCCTACACTACACAAACACCACTGCACTACCCTAAACCCTAAAACACTACCCCAACATGACCCCCTACACTACCCAAACACCACTGTACTACCCTAAACCCTAAAACACTACTCTCAGCACGACCACCTGCACTACCCAAGCAACACTGCAATACCCGAAACCCTAAAACACTACCCCCAGCACGACCACCTACACTCCACAAACCCCACTGCGCTACCCTAACCCCAAAATCTATCCCCAGCACGACCCCCTACACTACCCAAACACCACTGCACTACCCTAAACCCTAAATCTAACCCCAGCATGATCTCCTATACTACACAACCACTGCGCTTCCCTAAACTCTAAGACACTTCCCCCAGCATGACTCATTACACTAAACAAACATCACTGCACTAACCTAACCCCTAAAACACTAACACCAGCATGACTTCCTACACTACCCGAACACCACTTTACTACCCTAAACCCTAAATCTACCCCCAGCAAAACCCCCTACACTACACTAACACCACTGCACTACCCTAAACCCTAAAACACTACACCCAGCACAACCCCCTTCACTACCCAAACACCACTGCACTACCCTAAACCATAAAACACAACCCTCTACACTACACAAATACCACTGAACTACCCTAAACCCTAAAACACTACCCCCTACACTACACAACCACCACTGCACTACCCTAAACCCTAAAACACTACCCCCAGCACGACCCCTACTCTAACCAACCACTGCACTACCCTAAACACTGAAACACCACCCTACGCATGACCCCCTACACTACACAGACACCACTGCACTGCCATAAACCCTAAAACACTACCCCCAGCATGGCCCCTGCACTACCCAAACACCACTGCACTGCCCTAAACCCGAAAACACTACCCCCAGCACGACATCCTATTCTACCCAAACATAACTGCACTACCCTACACCCTAAAACACTACCACCAGCACAACTCACTACACTACACAAACACTACTGCACTACCCTAAACCCTAAAACACTACCCTCAGCACTACCCCCTACACTACCCAAAACCCACTGCAACACCCTAAACCCTAAAAATCTACCCCCAGCGCGACAACCTACCCTACACTAGCACCACTGAACTACCCTAAACCCTAAAACACTACCCCCAGCACGACATCCTATACTAGCCAAACATAATTGCACTACCCTAAACCCTAAATCTACCCCCAGCACAAACCCTATACTACACAAACAGCACTGCACTACCCTAAACCCTAAAACACTACCCCTAGCATGACCTCCCTCACTACACAAACTCCACTTTAGGAGTCCTAAAGTTAGGACTCCTAACTTTACTACTCCTAAACTGAGAGAAATCCTAATTTTAAGACTTTCGGTATTCACAGAAGGTATTTAGGAGCCCTAAAGTTAGGAGTCCTAACTTTACTACTCCTAAACTGAGAAAAATCCTAATTTTAAGACTTTCGGTATTCACAGAAGGCATTTAGGAGTCCTAAAGTTAGGACTCCTAACTTCTGTGAATACTGAAATGAGTAAGTTCCTTCTGTGAATAACAAAATGGTAGTAAGTTTAGGATTTTGTCTTAAGTTAGTTCTGTGAATCGGGCCCTAAAACACAACCCCCAGCATGACCCCTACAATACCCAAACACCACTGCACTGCCCTAAACCCGAAAACACTACCCCCAGCACGACCCCCTATACTACTCAAACACCACTGCACTAGCCTAAACCCTAAAACACTACCCACAGCAAGCCCCCTACAGTACACAAACACCATTACACTACCCTAAACCCTAAAACACTACCCCCAGTACAACCCTCTACACTACCCAAACACCACTGCACTACCCTACACCCTAAAACACTAACCCATCACGAACCCCTACACTACAAAAACACCACTGCACTACCATAAACCCTAGAACACTACCCCTAGCACGACCCCCACCCTACACAAACACCACTGCACTACCCTAACCCCTAAAACACTACCCCCAGCACGACCCCCTACACTACACAAACACCTTTGCACTACCCTAAACCCTAAAACACTACCCCAGAACGAACCCCCATGCTACACAAACACCACTGCACTACCCTAAACCCTAAAACACTACCCCCACACTACACAAACACCACTGCACTACCCTAAACCCTAAAACACTACCCCAAGCATGACCCCCTACACTACACAAACACCACTGTTCTACCCAAACCCTAAAACACTACCCCCAGAACGACCCCCTTCACTACCCAAACACAACTGCTCTACCCTAAACCCCAAAACACTACCCCTAGCACGACCCCCTACACTACCCAAACACCACTGCACTACCCTAAACCACGACTCCCTACACTACACAAACACCACAGCACTACCCTAAACCCTAAAACACTACCCCAGCATGAACCCGCACACTACACAAACACCACTGCACTACCCTAAACCCTAAAACACTACCCCCACACTACACAAACACCACTGCACTACCCTAAACCCTAAAACACTACCCCAGTACGACCCCCTATACTACACAAACACCACTGCACTAACCTAAACCCTAAAACACTACCGCAGCACTACCCCCTACACTACTCAAACACCACTGCCCTACACTAAACCCTAAAACACCACCCCCAGCACGACCCCCTACACTACACAAACACCACTGCACTACCCTAAAACTGAAAACACTACCCCCAGGAAGAACCCCCACACTACCCAAACACCACTGCACTTCCCTAAACCCTAAAACACTATACCCAGCACGACCTCCTACACTACACAAACACCACTGCACTACCCTACACCCTGAAACACTACCCCTAGCACGACCCCCTATACTACCCAAACACCACTCCACAACCCTAAACCCTAAAACACTTACCCAAGCACGACCCCCTACACCACACAAACACCACTGCACTACCCTAAACCCTAAAACACTACCCAAAGCACAACTCCTACACCACACAAACACCACTGCACTACCCTAAACCCTAAAACACTACCCAAAGCACAACTCCTACACTACCCAAACACCACTGCACTACCCTAAACCCTAAAACACTACCCCCAGCACTACCCCAATACTACACAAACACCACTGCACTACCCTCAACCCTAAAACACTACCCCCTACACGACCCCCTACACTACCCAAACACCACTGCACTACCCCAAACCCTAAAACACTACCCCCAGCACGACATCCTATACTAGCCAAACATAACTGCACTACCCTAAACCCTAAATCTACCCCCAGCACAACCCCCTATACTACACAAACACCACTGCACTACCCTAAACCCTAAAACACTACCCCAAGCATGACCCCTACAATACCCAAACACCACTGCACTGCCCTAAACCCGAAAACACTACCCCCAGCACGACCCCCTATACTACTCAAACACCACTGCACTAGCCTAAACCCTAAAACACTACCCACAGCAAGCCCCCTACAGTACACAAACACCATTACACTATCCTAAACCCTAAAACACTACCCCCAGTACGACCCTCTACACTACCCAAACACCACTGCACTACCCTACACCCTAAAACACTAACCCATCACGAACCCCTACACTACAAAAACACCACTGCACTACCATAAACCCTAGAACACTACCCCTAGCACGACCCCCACCCTACACAAACACCACTGCACTACCCTAACCCCTAAAACACTACCCCCAGCACGACCCCCTACACTACACAAACACCTTTGCACTACCCTAAACCCTAAAACACTACCCCAGAACGAACCCCCATGCTACACAAACACCACTGCACTACCCTAAACCCTAAAACACTATCCCCACACTACACAAACACCACTGTACTACCCTATACCCTAAAACACTACCCCCAGCACGACCCCCTTCACTACCCAAACACAACTGCTCTACCCTAAACCCCAAAACACTACCCCCAGCATGACCCCCTACACTACCCAAACACCACTGCACTACCCTAAACCACGACCCCCCACACTACACAAACACCACAGCACTACCCTAAACCCTAAAACACTACCCCAGCATGAACCCCCACACTACACAAACACCACTGCACTACCCTAAACTGTAAAACACTACCCCCACACTACACAAACACCACTGCACTACCCTAAACCCTAAAACACTACCCCCAGTACGTCCCCCTATACTACACAAACACCACTGCACTAACTAAAACCCTAAAACACTACCGCAGCACTACCCCCTACACTACTCAAACACCACTGCACTTCCCTAAACCCTAAAACACCACCCCCAGCACGACCCCATACACTACACAAACACCACTGCACTACCCTACACCCTAAAACACTACCTCTAGCACAACCCCTTATACTACCCAAACACCACTCCACAACCCTAAACCCTAAAACACTTACCCAAGCACGACCCCCTACACCACACAAACACCACTGCAATACCCTAAACCCTAAAACACTACCAAAAGCACAACTCCTACACTACCCAAACACCACTGCACTACCCTAAACCCTAAAACACTACCCCCAGCACTACCCCAATACTACACAAACACCACTGCACTACCCTCAACCCTAAAACACTAACCCCTGCACGACCCCCTACACTACCCAAACACCACTGCACTACCCTTAACCCTAAAACACTACCCCCAGCACGACCCCCTACACTACACAAACACCACTGCACTACCCTAAACCCTAAAACACTACCCCTACACTACACAAACACCACTGCACTACCCTAAACCCTAAAACACTACCCCCAGCATGATCCCTACACTACCCAAACACCACTGCACTACCCTAAACACTGAAACACTAACCCCAGCATGACCCCCTACACTACACAGACACCACTGCACTGCCGTAAACCCTAAGAGCCCGATTCACAGAACTAACTTAAGACAAAATCCTAAACTCACTACCATTTTGAGAAGGCACTTACTCATTTTGGTTTTCGAAGAAGGCACTTACTCATTTCGGTATTCACAGAAGTTAGGAGTCCTAACTTTAGGACTCCTAAATGCCTTCTGTGAATACCGAAAGTCTTAAAGTTAGGATTTTTCTCAGTTTAGGAGTCCTAAAGTTAGGAGTCCTAACTTTACTACTCCTAAACTGAGAAAAATCCTAACTTTAAGACTTTCGGTATTTACAGAAGGCATTTAGGAGTCCTAAAGTTAGGACTCCTAACTTTACTACTCCTAAACTGAGATAAATCCTAATTTTAAGACTTTCGGTATTCACAGAAGGTATTTAGGAGCCCTAAAGTTAGGAGTCCTAACTTTACTACTCCTAAACTGAGAAAAATCCTAATTTTAAGACTTTCGGTATTCACAGAAGGCATTTAGGAGTCCTAAAGTTAGGACTCCTAACTTCTGTGAATACTGAAATGAGTAAGTTCCTTCTGTGAATAACAAAATGGTAGTAAGTTTAGGATTTTGTCTTAAGTTAGTTCTGTGAATCGGGCCCTAAAACACAACCCCCAGCATGACCCCTACAATACCCAAACACCCCTGCACTGCCCTAAACCCAAAAACACTACCCCCAGCACGACCCCCTATACTACTCAAACACCACTGCACTAGCCTAAACCCTAAAACACTACCCACAGCAAGCCCCCTACAGTACACAAACACCATTACACTACCCTAAACCCTAAAACACTACCCCCAGCACGACCCTCTACACTACCCAAACACCACTGCACTACCCTACACCCTAAAACACTAACCCATCACGAACCCCTACACTACAAAAACACCACTGCACTACCATAAACCCTAGAACACTACCCCTAGCACGACCCCCACCCTACACAAACACCACTGCACTACCCTAACCCCTAAAACACTACCCCCAGCACGACCCCCTACACTACACAAACACCTTTGCACTACCCTAAACCCTAAAACACTACCCCAGAACGAACCCCCATGCTACACAAACACCACTGCACTACCCTAAACCCTAAAACACTATCCCCACACTACACAAACACCACTGCACTACCCTAAACCCTAAAACACTACCCCCAGCACGACCCCCTTCACTACCCAAACACAACTGCTCTACCCTAAACCCCAAAACACTACCCCCAGCACGACCCCCTACACTACCCAAACACCACTGCACTACCCTAAACCACGACCCCCCACACTACACAAACACCACAGCACTACCCTAAACCCTAAAACACTACCCCAGCATGAACCCCCACAGGACACAAACACCACTGCACTACCCTAAACCGTAAAACACTACCCCCACACTACACAAACACCACTGCACTACCCTAAACCCTAAAACACTACCCCCAGTACGTCCCCCTATACTACACAAACACCACTGCACAAACTTAAACCCTAAAACACTACCGCAGCACTACCCCCTACACTACTCAAACACCACTGCACTTCCCTAAACCCTAAAACACCACCCCCAGCACGACCCCATACACTACACAAGCACCACTGCACTACCCTACACCCTAAAACACTACCTCTAGCACGACCCCTTATACTACCCAAACACCACTCCACAACCCTAAACCCTAAAACACTTACCCAAGCACGACCCCCTACACCACACAAACACCACTGCAATACCCTAAACCCTAAAACACTACCAAAAGCACAACTCCTACACTACCCAAACACCACTGCACTACCCTAAACCCTAAAACACTACCCCCAGCACTACCCCAATACTACACAAACACCACTGCACTACCCTCAACCCTAAAACACTAACCCCTGCACGACCCCCTACACTACCCAAACACCACTGCACTACCCTTAACCCTAAAACACTACCCCCAGCACGACCCCCTACACTACACAAACACCACTGCACTACCCTAAACCCTAAAACACTACCCCTACACTACACAAACACCACTGCACTACCCTAAACCCTAAAACACTACCCCCAGCATGATCCCTACACTACCCAAACACCACTGCACTACCCTAAACACTGAAACACTAACCCCAGCATGACCCCCTACACTACACAGACACCACTGCACTGCCGTAAACCCTAAGAGCCCGATTCACAGAACTAACTTAAGACAAAATCCTAAACTCACTACCATTTTGAGAAGGCACTTACTCATTTTGGTATTCGAAGAAGGCACTTACTCATTTCGGTATTCACAGAAGTTAGGAGTCCTAACTTTAGGACTCCTAAAAGCCTTCTGTGAATACCGAAAGTCTTAAAGTTAGGATTTTTCTCAGTTTAGGAGTCCTAAAGTTAGGAGTCCTAACTTTACTACTCCTAAACTGAGAAAACTCCTAACTTTAAGACATTCGGTATTTACAGAAGGCATTTAGGAGTCCTAAAGTTAGGAGTCCTAACTTTACTACTCCTAAACTGAGAGAAATCCTAATTTTAAGAATTTCGGTATTCACAGAAGGTATTTAGGAGCCCTAAAGTTAGGAGTCCTAACTTTACTACTCCTAAACTGAGAAAAATCCTAATTTTAAGACTTTCGGTATTCACAGAAGGCATTTAGGAGTCCTAAAGTTAGGAGTCCTAACTTTACTACTCCTAAACTGAGGAAAATCCTAACTTTAAGACTTTTGGTATTCACAGAAGGCTTTTAGGAGTACTAAAGTTAGGACTCCTAACTTCTGTGAATACTGAAATGAGTAAGTTTCTTCTGTGAATACCAAAATGATAGTAAGTTTAGGATTTTGTCTTAAGTTAGTTCTGTGAATCGGGCCCTAAAACACAACCCCCAGCATGACCCCTACAATACCCAAACACCACTGCACTGCCCTAAACCCGAAAACACTACCCCCAGCACGACCCCCTATACTACTCAAACACCACTGCACTAGCCTAAACCCTAAAACACTACCCACAGCAAGCCCCCTACAGTACACAAACACCATTACACTACCCTAAACCCTAAAACACTACCCCCAGTACGACCCTCTACACTACCCAAACACCACTGCACTACCCTACACCCTAAAACACTAACCCATCACGAACCCCTACACTACAAAAACACCACTGCACTACCATAAACCCTAGAACACTACCCCTAGCACGACCCCCACCCTACACAAACACCACTGCACTACCCTAACCCCTAAAACACTACCCCCAGCACGACCCCCTACACTACACAAACACCTTTGCACTACCCTAAACCCTAAAACACTACCCCAGAACGAACCCCCATGCTACACAAACACCACTGCACTACCCTAAACCCTAAAACACTATCCCCACACTACACAAACACCACTGCACTACCCTATACCCTAAAACACTACCCCCAGCACGACCCCCTTCACTACCCAAACACAACTGCTCTACCCTAAACCCCAAAACACTACCCCCAGCACGACCCCCTACACTACCCAAACACCACTGCACTACCCTAAACCACGACCCCCCACACTACACAAACACCACAGCACTACCCTAAACCCTAAAACACTACCCCAGCATGAACCCCCACACTACACAAACACCACTGCACTACCCTAAACTGTAAAACACTACCCCCACACTACACAAACACCACTGCACTACCCTAAACCCTAAAACACTACCCCCAGTACGTCCCCCTATACTACACAAACACCACTGCACTAACTAAAACCCTAAAACACTACCGCAGCACTACCCCCTACACTACTCAAACACCACTGCACTTCCCTAAACCCTAAAACACCACCCCCAGCACGACCCCATACACTACACAAACACCACTGCACTACCCTACACCCTAAAACACTACCTCTAGCACAACCCCTTATACTACCCAAACACCACTCCACAACCCTAAACCCTAAAACACTTACCCAAGCACGACCCCCTACACCACACAAACACCACTGCAATACCCTAAACCCTAAAACACTACCAAAAGCACAACTCCTACACTACCCAAACACCACTGCACTACCCTAAACCCTAAAACACTACCCCCAGCACTACCCCAATACTACACAAACACCACTGCACTACCCTCAACCCTAAAACACTAACCCCTGCACGACCCCCTACACTACCCAAACACCACTGCACTACCCTTAACCCTAAAACACTACCCCCAGCACGACCCCCTACACTACACAAACACCACTGCACTACCCTAAACCCTAAAACACTACCCCTACACTACACAAACACCACTGCACTACCCTAAACCCTAAAACACTACCCCCAGCATGATCCCTACACTACCCAAACACCACTGCACTACCCTAAACACTGAAACACTAACCCCAGCATGACCCCCTACACTACACAGACACCACTGCACTGCCGTAAACCCTAAGAGCCCGATTCACAGAACTAACTTAAGACAAAATCCTAAACTCACTACCATTTTGAGAAGGCACTTACTCATTTTGGTATTCGAAGAAGGCACTTACTCATTTCGGTATTCACAGAAGTTAGGAGTCCTAACTTTAGGACTCCTAAAAGCCTTCTGTGAATACCGAAAGTCTTAAAGTTAGGATTTTTCTCAGTTTAGGAGTCCTAAAGTTAGGAGTCCTAACTTTACTACTTCTAAACTGAGAAAACTCCTAACTTTAAGACATTCGGTATTTACAGAAGGCATTTAGGAGTCCTAAAGTTAGGAGTCCTAACTTTACTACTCCTAAACTGAGAGAAATCCTAATTTTAAGAATTTCGGTATTCACAGAAGGTATTTAGGAGCCCTAAAGTTAGGAGTCCTAACTTTACTACTCCTAAACTGAGAAAAATCCTAATTTTAAGACTTTCGGTATTCACAGAAGGCTTTTAGGAGTACTAAAGTTAGGACTCCTAACTTCTGTGAATACTGAAATGAGTAAGTTTCTTCTGTGAATACCAAAATGATAGTAAGTTTAGGATTTTGTCTTAAGTTAGTTCTGTGAATCGGGCCCTAAAACACAACCCCCAGCATGACCCCTACAATACCCAAACACCACTGCACTGCCCTAAACCCGAAAACACTACCCCCAGCACGACCCCCTATACTACTCAAACACCACTGCACTAGCCTAAACCCTAAAACACTACCCGCAGCAAGCCCCCTACAGTACATAAACACTATACACTACCCTAAACCCTAAAACACTACCCCAGTACGACCCTCTAGACTACCCAAACACCACTGCACTACCCTACACCCTAAAACACTAACTCATCACGAACACCTACACTACAAAAACACCACTGCACTACCATAAACCCTAGAACACTACCCCTAGCACGACCCCCACCCTACACAAACCCCACAGCACTACCTTAAACCATAAAACACTATCCCCAGCATGACCCCCTTCACTACCGAAACACAACTGCACTACCCTAAACCCAAAAACACTACCCTCATCACTAACCCCTACACTACCCAAACACCACTGCACTACCCCAAACCCTAAAACATGACCCCTACACAACACAAACACCATAGCACTACCCTAAACCCTAAAACACTAGCCCCAGCACGACCCCGTGTACTGCACAAACCCACTGCACTACCCTTAACCCTCAAACACTACCCCCTACACTACATATACACCACTGTACTACCCTAAACCCTAAAACACTACCCCCAGCATGACTCCCTACACTACCGAAACATCACTGCACCACCCTAAACCCTAAAACACTACCACCAGCATGACTCCCTACACTACCCAAACACCACTGCACTACCCTAAACCCAAAATCTACCTCCAACACAACCCCCTACACTACACAAACACTACTGCACTACCCTAAACCCTAAAACACTACCCTCAGCAGTACCCCCTACACTACCCAAATGTCACTGCACTACCCTAAACCCTAAAACACTACCCCCAACATGAGCCCCTACACTACACAAACACCACTGCACTACCCTAAACCCTAAAACACTACCCCAACATGACCCCCTACACTACCCAAACACCACTGTACTACCCTAAACCCTAAAACACTACTCTCAGCACGACCACCTGCACTACCCAAGCAACACTGCAATACCCGAAACCCTAAAACACTACCCCCAGCACGACCACCTACACTCCACAAACCCCACTGCGCTACCCTAACCCCAAAATCTATCCCCAGCACGACCCCCTACACTACCCAAACACCACTGCACTACCCTAAACCCTAAATCTAACCCCAGCATGATCTCCTATACTACACAACCACTGCGCTTCCCTAAACTCTAAGACACTTCCCCCAGCATGACTCATTACACTAAACAAACACCACTGCACTAACCTAACCCCTAAAACACTAACACCAGCATGACTTCCTACACTACCCGAACACCACTTTACTACCCTAAACCCTAAATCTACCCCCAGCAAAACCCCCTACACTACACTAACACCACTGCACTACCCTAAACCCTAAAACACTACACCCAGCACAACCCCCTTCACTACCCAAACACCACTGCACTACCCTAAACCATAAAACACAACCCTCTACACTACACAAATACCACTGAACTACCCTAAACCCCAAAACACTACTCCCAGAACGACCCACTACACTACACAAATACCACTGCACTACCCTAAAACACTAACCCAACACTACCCAAACACCACTGCACTACCCTAAACCCTAAAACACTACCCCCACACTACACAAACACCACTGCACTACCCTAAACCCTAAAACACTACCCCCAGTATGACCCCCTATACTACACAAACACCACTGCACTAACCTAAACCCTAAAACACTACCGCAGCACTACCCCCTACACTACTCAAACACCACTGCACTACCCTAAACCCTAAAACACCACCCCCAGCATGACCCCCTACACTACACAAACACCACTGCACTACCCTAAAACCTAGAACACTACCCCCAGCAAGAACCCCTACACTACCCAAACATCACTGCACTTCCCTAAACCCTAAAACACTATGCCCAGCACGACCCCCTACACTACACAAACACCACTGCACTACCCTACACCCTAAAACACTACCCCTAGCACGACCCCTTATACTACCCAAACACCACTCCACAACCCTAAACCCTAAAACACTTACCCAAGCACAACCCCCTACACCACACAAACACCACTGCACTACCCTAAACCCTAAAACACTACCCAAAGCACAACTCATACACTACCCAAACGCCACTGTACTACTCTAAACCCTAAAACACTACCCCCAGCACTACCCCAATACTACACAAACACCACTGCACTACCCTCAACCCTAAAACACTACCCCCTGCACGACCCCCTACACTACCCAAACACCACTGCACTACCCTAAACCCTAAAACACTACCCCCAGCACGACCCCCTACACTACACAAACACTACTGCACTACCCTAAACCCTAAAACACTACCCCCTACACGACCCCCTACACTACCCAAACACCACTGCACTACCCCAAACCCTAAAACACTACCCCCAGCACGACATCCTATACTAGCCAAACATAACTGCACTACCCTAAACCATCAATCTACCCCCAGCACAACCCCCTATACTACACAAACACCACTGCACTAGCCTAAACCCTAAAACACTACCCCCAGCATGACCTCCTTCACTACACAAACTCCACTGCACTACCCTAAACCCTAAAACACTACCCCCTACACTACACAAACACCACTGCACTACCCTAAACCCTAAAACACTACCCCCAGCATGATCCCTACACTACCCAAACACCACTGCACTACCCTAAACACTGAAACACTACCCCCAGCATGACCCCCTACACTACACAGACACCACTGCACTGCCGTAAACCCTAAGAGCCCGATTCACAGAACTAACTTAAGACAAAATCCTAAACTCACTACCATTTTGAGAAGGCACTTACTCATTTTGGTTTTCGAAGAAGGCACTTACTCATTTCGGTATTCACAGAAGTTAGGAGTCCTAACTTTAGGACTCCTAAATGCCTTCTGTGAATACCGAAAGTCTTAAAGTTAGGATTTTTCTCAGTTTAGGAGTCCTAAAGTTAGGAGTCCTAACTTTACTACTCCTAAACTGAGAAAACTCCTAACTTTAAGACATTCGGTATTTACAGAAGGCATTTAGGAGTCCTAAAGTTAGGAGTCCTAACTTTACTACTCCTAAACTGAGAGAAATCCTAATTTTAAGAATTTCGGTATTCACAGAAGGTATTTAGGAGCCCTAAAGTTAGGAGTCCTAACTTTACTACTCCTAAACTGAGAAAAATCCTAATTTTAAGACTTTCGGTATTCACAGAAGGCTTTTAGGAGTACTAAAGTTAGGACTCCTAACTTCTGTGAATACTGAAATGAGTAAGTTTCTTCTGTGAATACCAAAATGATAGTAAGTTTAGGATTTTGTCTTAAGTTAGTTCTGTGAATCGGGCCCTAAAACACAACCCCCAGCATGACCCCTACAATACCCAAACACCACTGCACTGCCCTAAACCCGAAAACACTACCCCCAGCACGACCCCCTATACTACTCAAACACCACTGCACTAGCCTAAACCCTAAAACACTACCCGCAGCAAGCCCCCTACAGTACATAAACACTATACACTACCCTAAACCCTAAAACACTACCCCAGTACGACCCTCTAGACTACCCAAACACCACTGCACTACCCTACACCCTAAAACACTAACTCATCACGAACACCTACACTACAAAAACACCACTGCACTACCATAAACCCTAGAACACTACCCCTAGCACGACCCCCACCCTACACAAACCCCACAGCACTACCTTAAACCATAAAACACTATCCCCAGCATGACCCCCTTCACTACCGAAACACAACTGCACTACCCTAAACCCAAAAACACTACCCTCATCACTAACCCCTACACTACCCAAACACCACTGCACTACCCCAAACCCTAAAACATGACCCCTACACAACACAAACACCATAGCACTACCCTAAACCCTAAAACACTAGCCCCAGCACAACCCCGTGTACTGCACAAACCCACTGCACTACCCTTAACCCTCAAACACTACCCCCTACACTACATATACACCACTGTACTACCCTAAACCCTAAAACACTACCCCCAGCATGACTCCCTACACTACCGAAACATCACTGCACCACCCTAAACCCTAAAACACTACCACCAGCATGACTCCCTACACTACCCAAACACCACTGCACTACCCTAAACCCAAAATCTACCTCCAACACAACCCCCTACACTACACAAACACTACTGCACTACCCTAAACCCTAAAACACTACCCTCAGCAGTACCCCCTACACTACCAAAATGTCACTGCACTACCCTAAACCCGAAAACACTACCCCCAGCATGACCCCCTATACTACTCAAACACCACTGCACTAGCCTAAACCCTAAAACACTACCCACAGCAAGCCCCCTACAGTACACAAACACCATTACACTACCCTAAACCCTAAAACACTACCCCCAGCACGACCCTCTACACTACCCAAACACCACTGCACTACCCTACACCCTAAAACACTAACCCATCACGAACCCCTACACTACAAAAACACCACTGCACTACCATAAACCCTAGAACACTACCCCTAGCACGACCCCAACCCTACACAAACACCACTGCACTACCCTAACCCCTAAAACACTACCCCCAGCACGACCCCCTACACTACACAAACACCTTTGCACTACCCTAAACCCTAAAACACTACCCCAGAACGAACCCCCATGCTACACAAACACCACTGCACTACCCTAAACCCTAAAACACTATCCCCACACTACACAAACACCACTGCACTACCCTATACCCTAAAACACTACCCCCAGCACGACCCCCTTCACTACCCAAACACAACTGCTCTACCCTAAACCCCAAAACACTACCCCCAGCACGACCCCCTACACTACCCAAACACCACTGCACTACCCTAAACCATGACCCCCCACACTACACAAACACCACAGCACTACCCTAAACCCTAAAACACTACCCCAGCATGAACCCCCACAGTACACAAACACCACTGCACTACCCTAAACCGTAAAACACTACCCCCACACTACACAAACACCACTGCACTACCCTAAACCCTAAAACACTACCCCCAGTACGTCCCCCTATACTACACAAACACCACTGCACTTCCCTAAACCCTAAAACACCACCCCCAGCACGACCCCATACACTACACAAGCACCACTGCACTACCCTACACCCTAAAACACTACCTCTAGCACGACCCCTTATACTACCCAAACACCACTCCACAACCCTAAACCCTAAAACACTTACCCAAGCACGACCCCCTACACCACACAAACACCACTGCAATACCCTAAACCCTAAAACACTACCAAAAGCACAACTCCTACACTACCCAAACACCACTGCACTACCCTAAACCCTAAAACACTACCCCCAGCACTACCCCAATACTACACAAACACCACTGCACTACCCTCAACCCTAAAACACTAACCCCTGCACGACCCCCTACACTACCCAAACACCACTGCACTACCCTTAACCCTAAAACACTACCCCCAGCACGACCCCCTACACTACACAAACACCACTGCACTACCCTAAACCCTAAAACACTACCCCTACACTACACAAACACCACTGCACTACCCTAAACCCTAAAACACTACCCCCAGCATGATCCCTACACTACCCAAACACCACTGCACTACCCTAAACACTGAAACACTAACCCCAGCATGACCCCCTACACTACACAGACACCACTGCACTGCCGTAAACCCTAAGAGCCCGATTCACAGAACTAACTTAAGACAAAATCCTAAACTCACTACCATTTTGAGAAGGCACTTACTCATTTTGGTATTCGAAGAAGGCACTTACTCATTTCGGTATTCACAGAAGTTAGGAGTCCTAACTTTAGGACTCCTAAAAGCCTTCTGTGAATACCAAAAGTCTTAAAGTTAGGATTTTTCTCAGTTTAGGAGTCCTAAAGTTAGGAGTCCTAACTTTACTACTCCTAAACTGAGAAAACTCCTAACTTTAAGACATTCGGTATTTACAGAAGGCATTTAGGAGTCCTAAAGTTAGGAGTCCTAACTTTACTACTCCTAAACTGAGAGAAATCCTAATTTTAAGAATTTCGGTATTCACAGAAGGTATTTAGGAGCCCTAAAGTTAGGAGTCCTAACTTTACTACTCCTAAACTGAGAAAAATCCTAATTTTAAGACTTTCGGTATTCACAGAAGGCATTTAGGAGTCCTAAAGTTAGGAGTCCTAACTTTACTACTCCTAAACTGAGGAAAATCCTAACTTTAAGACTTTTGGTATTCACAGAAGGCTTTTAGGAGTACTAAAGTTAGGACTCCTAACTTCTGTGAATACTGAAATGAGTAAGTTTCTTCTGTGAATACCAAAATGATAGTAAGTTTAGGATTTTGTCTTAAGTTAGTTCTGTGAATCGGGCCCTAAAACACAACCCCCAGCATGACCCCTACAATACCCAAACACCACTGCACTGCCCTAAACCCGAAAACACTACCCCCAGCACGACCCCCTATACTACTCAAACACCACTGCACTAGCCTAAACCCTAAAACACTACCCACAGCAAGCCCCCTACAGTATACAAACACCATTACACTACCCTAAACCCTAAAACACTACCCCCAGTACGACCCTCTACACTACCCAAACACCACTGCACTACCCTACACCCTAAAACACTAACCCATCACGAACCCCTACACTACAAAAACACCACTGCACTACCATAAACCCTAGAACACTACCCCTAGCACGACCCCCACCCTACACAAACACCACTGCACTACCCTAACCCCTAAAACACTACCCCCAGCACGACCCCCTACACTACACAAACACCTTTGCACTACCCTAAACCCTAAAACACTACCCCAGAACGAACCCCCATGCTACACAAACACCACTGCACTACCCTAAACCCTAAAACACTATCCCCACACTACACAAACACCACTGCACTACCCTATACCCTAAAACACTACCCCCAGCACGACCCCCTTCACTACCCAAACACAACTGCTCTACCCTAAACCCCAAAACACTACCCCCAGCACGACCCCCTACACTACCCAAACACCACTGCACTACCCTAAACCACGACCCCCCACACTACACAAACACCACAGCACTACCCTAAACCCTAAAACACTACCCCAGCATGAACCCCCACACTACACAAACACCACTGCACTACCCTAAACTGTAAAACACTACCCCCACACTACACAAACACCACTGCACTACCCTAAACCCTAAAACACTACCCCCAGTACGTCCCCCTATACTACACAAACACCACTGCACTAACTTAAACCCTAAAACACTACCGCAGCACTACCCCCTACACTACTCAAACACCACTGCACTTCCCTAAACCCTAAAACACCACCCCCAGCACGACCCCATACACTACACAAACACCACTGCACTACCCTACACCCTAAAACACTACCTCTAGCACAACCCCTTATACTACCCAAACACCACTCCACAACCCTAAACCCTAAAACACTTACCCAAGCACGACCCCCTACACCACACAAACACCACTGCAATACCCTAAACCCTAAAACACTACCAAAAGCACAACTCCTACACTACCCAAACACCACTGCACTACCCTAAACCCTAAAACACTACCCCAGCACTACCCCAATACTACACAAACACCACTGCACTACCCTCAACCCTAAAACACTAACCCCTGCACGACCCCCTACACTACCCAAACACCACTGCACTACCCTTAACCCTAAAACACTACCCCTACACTACACAAACACCACTGCACTACCCTAAACCCTAAAACACTACCCCCAGCATGATCCCTACACTACCCAAACACCACTGCACTACCCTAAACACTGAAACACTAACCCCAGCATGACCCCCTACACTACACAGACACCACTGCACTGCCGTAAACCCTAAGAGCCCGATTCACAGAACTAACTTAAGACAAAATCCTAAACTCACTACCATTTTGAGAAGGCACTTACTCATTTTGGTATTCGAAGAAGGCACTTACTCATTTCGGTATTCACAGAAGTTAGGAGTCCTAACTTTAGGACTCCTAAAAGCCTTCTGTGAATACCGAAAGT
Organism: Triturus cristatus; assembly: GCF_964204655.1. Lineage (NCBI taxonomy): Eukaryota > Metazoa > Chordata > Amphibia > Caudata > Salamandridae > Triturus > Triturus cristatus. Next base: position 9,031,759 of record NC_140584.1, read on the forward strand.
CTTAAAGTTAGGATTTTTCTCAGTTTAGGAGTCCTAAAGTTAGGAGTCCTAACTTTACTACTCCTAAACTGAGAAAACTCCTAACTTTAAGACATTCGGTATTTACAGAAGGCATTTAGGAGTCCTAAAGTTAGGAGTCCTAACTTTACTACTCCTAAACTGAGAGAAATCATAATTTTAAGAATTTCGGTATTCACAGAAGGTATTTAGGAGCCCTAAAGTTAGGAGTCCTAACTTTACTACTCCTAAACTGAGAAAAATCCTAATTTTAAGACTTTCGGTATTCACAGAAGGCTTTTAGGAGTACTAAAGTTAGGACTCCTAACTTCTGTGAATACTGAAATGAGTAAGTTTCTTCTGTGAATACCAAAATGATAGTAAGTTTAGGATTTTGTCTTAAGTTAGTTCTGTGAATCGGGCCCTAAAACACAACCCCCAGCATGACCCCTACAATACCCAAACACCACTGCACTGCCCTAAACCCGAAAACACTACCCCTAGCACGACCCCCTATACTACTCAAACACCACTGCACTAGCCTAAACCCTAAAACACTACCCGCAGCAAGCCCCCTACAGTACATAAACACTATACACTACCCTAAACCCTAAAACACTACCCCAGTACGACCCTCTAGACTACCCAAACACCACTGCACTACCCTACACCCTAAAACACTAACTCATCACGAACACCTACACTACAAAAACACCACTGCACTACCATAAACCCTAGAACACTACCCCTAGCACGACCCCCACCCTACACAAACCCCACAGCACTACCTTAAACCATAAAACACTATCCCCAGCATGACCCCCTTCACTACCGAAACACAACTGCACTACCCTAAACCCAAAAACACTACCCTCATCACTAACCCCTACACTACCCAAACACCACTGCACTACCCCAAACCCTAAAACATGACCCCTACACAACACAAACACCATAGCACTACCCTAAACCCTAAAACACTAGCCCCAGCACGACCCCGTGTACTGCACAAACCCACTGCACTACCCTTAACCCTCAAACACTACCCCCTACACTACATATACACCACTGTACTACCCTAAACCCTAAAACACTACCCCCAGCATGACTCCCTACACTACCGAAACATCACTGCACCACCCTAAACCCTAAAACACTACCACCAGCATGACTCCCTACACTACCCAAACACCACTGCACTACCCTAAACCCAAAATCTACCTCCAACACAACCCCCTACACTACACAAACACTACTGCACTACCCTAAACCCTAAAACACTACCCTCAGCAGTACCCCCTACACTACCCAAATGTCACTGCACTACCCTAAACCCTAAAACACTACCCCCAACATGAGCCCCTACACTACACAAACACCACTGCACTACCCTAAACCCTAAAACACTACCCCAACATGACCCCCTACACTACCCAAACACCACTGTACTACCCTAAACCCTAAAACACTACTCTCAGCACGACCACCTGCACTACCCAAGCAACACTGCAATACCCGAAACCCTAAAACACTACCCCCAGCACGACCACCTACACTCCACAAACCCCACTGCGCTACCCTAACCCCAAAATCTATCCCCAGCACGACCCCCTACACTACCCAAACACCACTGCACTACCCTAAACCCTAAATCTAACCCCAGCATGATCTCCTATACTACACAACCACTGCGCTTCCCTAAACTCTAAGACACTTCCCCCAGCATGACTCATTACACTAAACAAACACCACTGCACTAACCTAACCCCTAAAACACTAACACCAGCATGACTTCCTACACTACCCGAACACCACTTTACTACCCTAAACCCTAAATCTACCCCCAGCAAAACCCCCTACACTACACTAACACCACTGCACTACCCTAAACCCTAAAACACTACACCCAGCACAACCCCCTTCACTACCCAAACACCACTGCACTACCCTAAACCATAAAACACAACCCTCTACACTACACAAATACCACTGAACTACCCTAAACCCCAAAACACTACTCCCAGAACGACCCACTACACTACACAAATACCACTGCACTACCCTAAAACACTAACCCAACACTACCCAAACACCACTGCACTACCCTAAACCCTAAAACACTACCCCCACACTACACAAACACCACTGCACTACCCTAAACCCTAAAACACTACCCCCAGTATGACCCCCTATACTACACAAACACCACTGCACTAACCTAAACCCTAAAACACTACCGCAGCACTACCCCCTACACTACTCAAACACCACTGCACTACCCTAAACCCTAAAACACCACCCCCAGCATGACCCCCTACACTACACAAACACCACTGCACTACCCTAAAACCTAGAACACTACCCCCAGCAAGAACCCCTACACTACCCAAACATCACTGCACTTCCCTAAACCCTAAAACACTATGCCCAGCACGACCCCCTACACTACACAAACACCACTGCACTACCCTACACCCTAAAACACTACCCCTAGCACGACCCCTTATACTACCCAAACACCACTCCACAACCCTAAACCCTAAAACACTTACCCAAGCACAACCCCCTACACCACACAAACACCACTGCACTACCCTAAACCCTAAAACACTACCCAAAGCACAACTCATACACTACCCAAACGCCACTGTACTACTCTAAACCCTAAAACACTACCCCCAGCACTACCCCAATACTACACAAACACCACTGCACTACCCTCAACCCTAAAACACTACCCCCTGCACGACCCCCTACACTACCCAAACACCACTGCACTACCCTAAACCCTAAAACACTACCCCCAGCACGACCCCCTACACTACACAAACACTACTGCACTACCCTAAACCCTAAAACACTACCCCCTACACTACACAAACACCACTGCACTACCCTAAACCCTAAAACACTACCCCCAGCATGATCCCTACACTACCCAAACACCACTGCACTACCCTAAACACTGAAACACTACCCCCAGCATGACCCCCTACACTACACAGACACCACTGCACTGCCGTAAACCCTAAGAGCCCGATTCACAGAACTAACTTAAGACAAAATCCTAAACTCACTACCATTTTGAGAAGGCACTTACTCATTTTGGTATTCGAAGAAGGCACTTACTCATTTCGGTATTCACAGAAGTTAGGAGTCCTAACTTTAGGACTCCTAAAAGCCTTCTGTGAATACCGAAAGTCTTAAAGTTAGGATTTTTCTCAGTTTAGGAGTCCTAAAGTTAGGAGTCCTAACTTTACTACTCCTAAACTGAGAAAACTCCTAACTTTAAGACTTTCGGTATTTACAGAAGGCATTTAGGAGTCCTAAAGTTAGGAGTCCTAACTTTACTACTCCTAAACTGAGAGAAATCCTAATTTTAAGAATTTCGGTATTCACAGAAGGTATTTAGGAGCCCTAAAGTTAGGAGTCCTAACTTTACTACTCCTAAACTGAGAAAAATCCTAATTTTAAGACTTTCGGTATTCACAGAAGGCATTTAGGAGTCCTAAAGTTAGGAGTCCTAACTTTACTACTCCTAAACTGAGGAAAATCCTAACTTTAAGACTTTTGGTATTCACAGAAGGCTTTTAGGAGTACTAAAGTTAGGACTCCTAACTTCTGTGAATACTGAAATGAGTAAGTTTCTTCTGTGAATACCAAAATTATAGTAAGTTTAGGATTTTGTCTTAAGTTAGTTCTGTGAATCGGGCCCTAAAACACAACCCCCAGCATGACCCCTACAATACCCAAACACCACTGCACTGCCCTAAACCCGAAAACACTACCCCCAGCACGACCCCCTATACTACTCAAACACCACTGCACTGCCCTAAACCCTAAAACACTACCCCAGTACGACCCTCTAGACTACCCAAACACCACTGCACTACCCTACACCCTAAAACACTAACCCATCACGAACACCTACACTACAAAAACACCACTGCACTACCCTAAACCATAAAACACTATCCCCAGCATGACCCCCTTCACTACCGAAACACAACTGCACTACCCTAAACCCAAAAACACTACCCTCAGCACTACCCCCTACACTACCCAAACACCACTGCACTACCCCAAACCCTAAAACATGACCCCTACACAACACAAACACCATAGCACTACCCTAAACCCTAAAACACTAGCCCCAGCACGACCCCGTGTACTGCACAAACCTACCCTCCAACCCTCAAACACTACCCCCTACACTACATATACACCACTATACTACCCTAAACCCTAAAACACTACCCCCAGCATGACTCCCTACACTACTGAAACATCACTGCACCACCCTAAACCCTAAAACACTACCACCAGCATGACTCCCTACACTACCCAAACACCACTGCACTACCCTAAACCCAAAATCTACCTCCAACACAACCCCCTACACTACACAAACACCACTGCTCTACCCTCAACCCTAAAACACTACCCCCAGCACTACGCCCTACACTCCCCAAATACCACTGCACTACCCTAAACCCTAAAGCACTATCCCCAGCACTACCCCCTACACTACACAAACACTACTGCACTACCCTAAACCCTAAAACACTACCCCCAACATGAGCCCCTACACTACACAAACACCACTGCACTACCCTAAACCCTAAAACACTACCCCAACATGACCCCCTACACTACCCAAACACCACTGTACTACCCTAAACCCTAAAACACTACTCTCAGCACGACCACCTGCACTACCCAAGCAACACTGCAATACCCGAAACCCTAAAACACTACCCCCAGCACGGCCACCTACACTCCACAAACCCCACTGCGCTACCCTAACCCCAAAATCTATCCCCAGCACGACCCCCTACACTACCCAAACACCACTGCACTACCCTAAACCCTAGATCTACCCCCAGCATGATCCCCTATACTACACAACCACTGCGCTTCCCTAAACTCTAAGACACTTCCCCCAGCATGACTCATTACACTAAACAAACACCACTGCACTAACCTAACCCCTAAAACACTAACACCAGCATGACTTCCTACACTACCCGAACACCACTTTACTACCCTAAACCCTAAATCTACCCCCAGCAAAACCCCCTACAGTACACTAACACCACTGCACTACCCTAAACCCTAAAACACTACACCCAGCACAACCCCCTTCACTATCCAAACACCACTGCACTACCCTAAACCATAAAACACAACCCTCTACACTACATAAATACCACTGAACTACCCTAAACCCTAAAACACTACCCCCATCACAACCCCCCACACTACACAAACACGACTGCACTACCCTAAACCCCAAAACACTACTCCCAGAACGACCCACTACACTACACAAATACCACTGCACTACCCTAAAACACTAACCCAACACTACCCAAACACCACTGCACTACCCTAAACCCTAAAACACTACCCCCACACTACACAAACACCACTGCACTACCCTAAACCCTAAAACACTACCCCCAGTATGACCCCCTATACTACACAAACACCACTGCACTAACCTAAACCCTAAAACACTACCGCAGCACTACCCCCTACACTACTCAAACACCACTGCACTACCCTAAACCCTAAAACACCACCCCCAGCATGACCCCCTACACTACACAAACACCACTGCACTACCCTAAAACCTAGAACACTACCCCCAGCAAGAACCCCTACACTACCCAAACATCACTGCACTTCCCTAAATCCTAAAACACTATCCCCAGCACGACCCCCTACACTACACAAACACCACTGCACTACCCTACTCCCTAAAACACTACCCCTAGCATGACCCCCTATACTACCCAAACACCACTCCACAACCCTAAACCCTAAGACACTTACCCAAGCACGACCCCCAACACCACACAAACACCACTGCACTACCCTAAACCCTAAAACACTACCCAAAGCACAACTCCTACACTACCCAAACACCACTGCACTACCATAAACCCTAAAACACTACCCCCAGCACTACCCCAATACTACAGAAACACCACTGCACTACCCTCAACCCTAAAACACTACAAATTACACGACCTCCTACACTACCCAAACACCACTGCACTACCCCACACCCTAAAACACTACCCCCATCACGACATCCTATACTAGCCTAACATAACTGCACTACCCTATACCCCAAATCTACCCCCAGCACAACCCCCTATACTACACAAACACCACTGCACTACCCTAAACCCGAAAACACTACCCCCAGCATGACCTCCTTCACTACACAAACTCCACTGCACTACCCTAAAACACTACCCCAGCACGACCCACTACACTGCACAAGGACCACTGCACTACCCTAAATCATAAAGCACTACGCCCAGCACAACACCCTATACTACCCAAACATAACTGCACTACCCTAAACCCTAAAACACTACCACCAGCACGACTCCCTACACTTCCCAAACACTGCTACACTACTGTAAATCAACCTCAGCACAACCACCTGCACTACACAAACACCACTGCACTACCCTAAACCTTAAAACACTACCCCCAGCATGACCCCCTTCACTACACAAACACCACTGCACTGCCTTAAACCCTAAAACACTGCAACCAGCATGACACCCTATACTACACAAACACCACTGCACTATCCTAAACCCTAAAACACTACCCCATCACAAACCCCCACACTACACAAACACCACTGCACTACCCTAAACCCTAAAACACTACCCCTACACTACACAAACACCACTGCACTACCCTAAACCCTAAAACACTACCCCAAGCATGACACCCTACACTACACAAACACCACTGTACTACCATAAACCCTAAAACACTACCCCCAGAACAACCCCCTTCACTACCCAAACACAACTGCTCTACCCTAAACCCCAAAACGCTACCCCTAGCACGACCCCCTACACTACCCAAACACCACTGCACTACCCTAAACCACGACTCCCTACACTACACAAACACCACAGCACTACCCTAAACCCTAAAACACTGCCCCAGCATGAACCCCCACACTACACAAACACCACTGCACTACCCTAAACCCTAAAACACTACCCGCACACTACACAAACACCACTGCACTACCCTAAACCCTAAAACACTACCCCCAGTACGACCCCCTATACTACACAAACACCACTGCACTACCCTAAAACACCACTCCCAGCATGACCCCCTACACTACACAAACACCACTGCACTACCCTGAAACCTAAAACACTACCCCCAGCAAGAACCCCTACACTACTCAAACACCACTGAACTTCCCTAAACCCTAAAACACTATCCCCAGCACGACCTCCTACACTACACAAACACCACTGCACTACCCTAAACCCTAAAACACTTACCCTAGCACGACCCCCTACACCACACAAACACCACTGCACTACCCTAAACCCTAAAACACTACCCAAAGCACAACTCCTACACCACACAAACACCACTGCACTACCCTAAACCCTAAAACACTACCCAAAGCACAACTCCTACACTACCCAAACACCACTGCACTACCCTAAACCCTAAAACACTACCCCCAGCACTACCCCAATACTACACAAACACCACTGCACTACCCTCAACCCTAAAACACTACCCCCTACACGACCCCCTACACTACCCAAACACCACTGCACTACCCCAAACCCTAAAACACTACCCCCAGCACGACATCCTATACTAGCCAAACATAACTGCAGTACCCTAAACCCTAAATCTACCCCCAGCACAACCCCCTATACTACACAAACACCACTGCACTACCTTAAACCCTAAAACACTACCCCCAGCATGACCTCCTTCACTACACAAACTCCACTGCACTACCCTAAAACACTACCCCAGCACCACCCACTACACTGCACAAGGACCACTGCACTACCCTAAATCATAAAGCACTACACCCAGCACAACACCCTATACTACCCAAACATAACTGCACTACCCTAAACCCTAAAACACTACCACCAGCACGACTCCCTACACTACCCAAACACTGCTACACTACCGTAAATCAACCCCAGCTCAACCACCTACACTACACAAACACCACTGCACTACCCTAAACCTTAAAACACTACCCCCAGCATGACCCCTTCACTACACAAACACCACTGCACTGCCTTAAAACCTAAAACACTGCCCCCAGCACCACGCCCTACACTACACAAACACCACTGCACTACCCTAAACCCTAAAACACAACCCCAAGCATGACCCCCTACACTACACAAACACCACTGTACTACCCTAAACCACGACCCACTACACTACACAAACAGCACAGCAGTACCCTAAACCTAAAACACTACCCCAGCACGAACCCCCACACTACACAAACACCACTGCACTACCCTAAACCCTAAAACACTACCCCCACACTACACAAACACCACTGCACTACCCTAAACCCTAAAACACTACCCCAGTAGGAACCCCTACACTACCCAAACACCACTGCACTACCCTAAACCACGACCCACTACACTACACAAACAGCACAGCAGTACCCTAAACCCTAAAACACTACCCCAGCACGAACCCCCACACTACACAAACACCACTGCACTACCCTAAACCCTAAAACACTACCCCCACACTACACAAACACCACTGCACTACCCTAAACCCTAAAACACTACCCCAAGCATGACCTCATACACTACACAAACACCACTGTACTACCCTAAACCCTAAACACTACCCCCAGCACGACCCCCTTCACTACCCAAACACAACTGCTCTACCCTAAACCCCAAAACACTACCCCCAGCACGACCCCCTACACTACCCAAACACCCCTGCACTACCCTAAACCACGACCCCCTACACTACACAAACACCAAAGCACTACCCTAAACCCTAAAACACTACCCCAGCATGAACCCCCACACTACACAAACACCACTGCACTACCCTAAATCCTAAAACACTACCCCCACACTACACAAACACCACTGCACTACCCTAAACCCTAAAACACTACCCCCAGTGCGACCCCCTATGCTACACAAACACCACTGCACTAACCTAAACCCTAAAACACTACCGCAGCACTACCCCTACACTACTCAAACACCACTGCACTACCCTAAACCCTAAAACACCACACCCAGCACGACCCCCTACACTACACAAACACCACTGCACTACCCTAAAACTTAAAACACTACCACAGCAAGAACCCCTACACTACCCAAACACCACTGCACTACCCTAAACCCTAAAACACTATGCCCAGCACGACCCCCTACACTACACAAACACCACTGCAGTACCCTAAACCCTAAAACACTACCCCCAGCATGATCCCTACACTACCCAAACACCACTGCACTACCCTAAACACTGAAACACTACCCCCAGCAGGACCCCCTACAGTACACAAGCGCCAATGCACTACCCTAAACCCTAAGAGCCCGATTCACAGAACTAACTTAAGACAAAATCCTAAACTCACTACCATTTTGAGAAGGCACTTACTCATTTTGGTATTCACAGAAGGCACTTACTCATTTCGGTATTCACAGAAGTTAGGAGTCCTAACTTTAGTACTCCTAAACTGAGAAAAATACTAACTTTAAGACTTTCGGTATTTACAGAAGGCATTTAGGAGTCCTAAAGTTAGGAGTCCTAACTTTACTACTCCTAAACTGAGAGAAATCCTAATTTTAAGACTTTCGGTATTCACAGAAGGTATTTAGGAGCCCTAAAGTTAGGAGTCCTTACTTGACTACTCCTAAATTGAGAATAATCCTAATTTTAAGACTTTCGGTATTCACAGAAGGCATTCAGGAGCCCTAAGGTTAGGAGTCCTAACTTTACTACTCCTAAACTGAGAAAAATCCTAATTTTAAGACTTTCGGTATTCACAGAAGGCATTTAAGAGTCCTAAAGTTAGGAGTCCTAACTTTACTACTCCTAAACTGAGAAAAATCCTAACTTTAAGACTTTTGTTATTCGCAGAAGGCTTTTAGGAGTCCTAAAGTTAGGACTCCTAACTTCTGTGAATACCGAAATGAGTAAGTTCCTTCTGTGAATACCAAAATGGTAGTAAGTTTAGGATTTTGTCTTAAGTTAGTTCTGTGAATCGGGCCCTAAAACACAACCCCCAGCATGACCCCTACAATACCCAAACACCACTGCACTGCCCTAAACCCGAAAACACTACCCCCAGCACGACCCCCCACACTACACAAACACCACAGCACTACCCTAAACCCTAAAACACTACCCCAGCATGAACCCCCACACTACACAAACACCACTGCACTACCCTAAACTGTAAAACACTACCCCCACACTACACAAACACCACTGCACTACCCTAAACCCTAAAACACTACCCCCAGTACGTCCCCCTATACTACACAAACACCACTGCACTAACTTAAACCCTAAAACACTACCGCAGCACTACCCCCTACACTACTCAAACACCACTGCACTTCCCTAAACCCTAAAACACCACCCCCAGCACGACCCCATACACTACACAAACACCACTGCACTACCCTACACCCTAAAACACTACCTCTAGCACAACCCCTTATACTACCCAAACACCACTCCACAACCCTAAACCCTAAAACACTTACCCAAGCACGACCCCCTACACCACACAAACACCACTGCAATACCCTAAACCCTAAAACACTACCAAAAGCACAACTCCTACACTACCCAAACACCACTGCACTACCCTAAACCCTAAAACACTACCCCCAGCACTACCCCAATACTACACAAACACCACTGCACTACCCTCAACCCTAAAACACTAACCCCTGCACGACCCCCTACACTACCCAAACACCACTGCACTACCCTTAACCCTAAAACACTACCCCCAGCACGACCCCCTACACTACACAAACACCACTGCACTACCCTAAACCCTAAAACACTACCCCTACACTACACAAACACCACTGCACTACCCTAAACCCTAAAACACTACCCCCAGCATGATCCCTACACTACCCAAACACCACTGCACTACCCTAAACACTGAAACACTAACCCCAGCATGACCCCCTACACTACACAGACACCACTGCACTGCCGTAAACCCTAAGAGCCCGATTCACAGAACTAACTTAAGACAAAATCCTAAACTCACTACCATTTTGAGAAGGCACTTACTCATTTTGGTATTCGAAGAAGGCACTTACTCATTTCGGTATTCACAGAAGTTAGGAGTCCTAACTTTAGGACTCCTAAAAGCCTTCTGTGAATACCGAAAGTCTTAAAGTTAGGATTTTTCTCAGTTTAGGAGTCCTAAAGTTAGGAGTCCTAACTTTACTACTCCTAAACTGAGAAAACTCCTAACTTTAAGACATTCGGTATTTACAGAAGGCATTTAGGAGTCCTAAAGTTAGGAGTCCTAACTTTACTACTCCTAAACTGAGAGAAATCCTAATTTTAAGAATTTCGGTATTCACAGAAGGTATTTAGGAGCCCTAAAGTTAGGAGTCCTAACTTTACTACTCCTAAACTGAGAAAAATCCTAATTTTAAGACTTTCGGTATTCACAGAAGGCTTTTAGGAGTACTAAAGTTAGGACTCCTAACTTCTGTGAATACTGAAATGAGTAAGTTTCTTCTGTGAATACCAAAATGATAGTAAGTTTAGGATTTTGTCTTAAGTTAGTTCTGTGAATCGGGCCCTAAAACACAACCCCCAGCATGACCCCTACAATACCCAAACACCACTGCACTGCCCTAAACCCGAAAACACTACCCCTAGCACGACCCCCTATACTACTCAAACACCACTGCACTAGCCTAAACCCTAAAACACTACCCGCAGCAAGCCCCCTACAGTACATAAACACTATACACTACCCTAAACCCTAAAACACTACCCCCTGCACGACCCCCTACACTACCCAAACACCACTGCACTACCCTAAACCCTAAAACACTACCCCCAGCACGACCCCCTACACTACACAAACACTACTGCACTACCCTAAACCCTAAAACACTACCCCCTACACTACACAAACACCACTGCACTACCCTAAACCCTAAAACACTACCCCCAGCATGATCCCTACACTACCCAAACACCACTGCACTACCCTAAACACTGAAACACTACCCCCAGCATGACCCCCTACACTACACAGACACCACTGCACTGCCGTAAACCCTAAGAGCCCGATTCACAGAACTAACTTAAGACAAAATCCTAAACTCACTACCATTTTGAGAAGGCACTTACTCATTTTGGTATTCGAAGAAGGCACTTACTCATTTCGGTATTCACAGAAGTTAGGAGTCCTAACTTTAGGACTCCTAAAAGCCTTCTGTGAATACCGAAAGTCTTAAAGTTAGGATTTTTCTCAGTTTAGGAGTCCTAAAGTTAGGAGTCCTAACTTTACTACTCCTAAACTGAGAAAACTCCTAACTTTAAGACTTTCGGTATTTACAGAAGGCATTTAGGAGTCCTAAAGTTAGGAGTCCTAACTTTACTACTCCTAAACTGAGAGAAATCCTAATTTTAAGAATTTCGGTATTCACAGAAGGTATTTAGGAGCCCTAAAGTTAGGAGTCCTAACTTTACTACTCCTAAACTGAGAAAAATCCTAATTTTAAGACTTTCGGTATTCACAGAAGGCATTTAGGAGTCCTAAAGTTAGGAGTCCTAACTTTACTACTCCTAAACTGAGGAAAATCCTAACTTTAAGACTTTTGGTATTCACAGAAGGCTTTTAGGAGTACTAAAGTTAGGACTCCTAACTTCTGTGAATACTGAAATGAGTAAGTTTCTTCTGTGAATACCAAAATTATAGTAAGTTTAGGATTTTGTCTTAAGTTAGTTCTGTGAATCGGGCCCTAAAACACAACCCCCAGCATGACCCCTACAATACCCAAACACCACTGCACTGCCCTAAACCCGAAAACACTACCCCCAGCACGACCCCCTATACTACTCAAACACCACTGCACTGCCCTAAACCCTAAAACACTACCCCAGTACGACCCTCTAGACTACCCAAACACCACTGCACTACCCTACACCCTAAAACACTAACCCATCACGAACACCTACACTACAAAAACACCACTGCACTACCCTAAACCATAAAACACTATCCCCAGCATGACCCCCTTCACTACCGAAACACAACTGCACTACCCTAAACCCAAAAACACTACCCTCAGCACTACCCCCTACACTACCCAAACACCACTGCACTACCCCAAACCCTAAAACATGACCCCTACACAACACAAACACCATAGCACTACCCTAAACCCTAAAACACTAGCCCCAGCACGACCCCGTGTACTGCACAAACCTACCCTCAAACCCTCAAACACTACCCCCTACACTACATATACACCACTATACTACCCTAAACCCTAAAACACTACCCCCAGCATGACTCCCTACACTACTGAAACATCACTGCACCACCCTAAACCCTAAAACACTACCACCAGCATGACTCCCTACACTACCCAAACACCACTGCACTACCCTAAACCCAAAATCTACCTCCAACACAACCCCCTACACTACACAAACACCACTGCACTACCCTCAACCCTAAAACACTACCCCCAGCACTACGCCCTACACTCCCCAAATACCACTGCACTACCCTAAACCCTAAAGCACTATCCCCAGCACTACCCCCTACACTACACAAACACTACTGCACTACCCTAAACCCTAAAACACTACCCCCAACATGAGCCCCTACACTACACAAACACCACTGCACTACCCTAAACCCTAAAACACTACCCCAACATGACCCCCTACACTACCCAAACACCACTGTACTACCCTAAACCCTAAAACACTACTCTCAGCACGACCACCTGCACTACCCAAGCAACACTGCAATACCCGAAACCCTAAAACACTACCCCCAGCACGGCCACCTACACTCCACAAACCCCACTGCGCTACCCTAACCCCAAAATCTATCCCCAGCACGACCCCCTACACTACCCAAACACCACTGCACTACCCTAAACCCTAGATCTACCCCCAGCATGATCCCCTATACTACACAACCACTGCGCTTCCCTAAACTCTAAGACACTTCCCCCAGCATGACTCATTACACTAAACAAACACCACTGCACTAACCTAACCCCTAAAACACTAACACCAGCATGACTTCCTACACTACCCGAACACCACTTTACTACCCTAAACCCTAAATCTACCCCCAGCAAAACCCCCTACAGTACACTAACACCACTGCACTACCCTAAACCCTAAAACACTACACCCAGCACAACCCCCTTCACTATCCAAACACCACTGCACTACCCTAAACCATAAAACACAACCCTCTACACTACATAAATACCACTGAACTACCCTAAACCCTAAAACACTACCCCCATCACAACCCCCCACACTACACAAACACGACTGCACTACCCTAAACCCCAAAACACTACTCCCAGAACGACCCACTACACTACACAAATACCACTGCACTACCCTAAAACACTAACCCAACACTACCCAAACACCACTGCACTACCCTAAACCCTAAAACACTACCCCCACACTACACAAACACCACTGCACTACCCTAAACCCTAAAACACTACCCCCAGTATGACCCCCTATACTACACAAACACCACTGCACTAACCTAAACCCTAAAACACTACCGCAGCACTACCCCCTACACTACTCAAACACCACTGCACTACCCTAAACCCTAAAACACCACCCCCAGCATGACCCCCTACACTACACAAACACCACTGCACTACCCTAAAACCTAGAACACTACCCCCAGCAAGAACCCCTACACTACCCAAACATCACTGCACTTCCCTAAATCCTAAAACACTATCCCCAGCACGACCCCCTACACTACACAAACACCACTGCACTACCCTACTCCCTAAAACACTACCCCTAGCATGACCCCCTATACTACCCAAACACCACTCCACAACCCTAAACCCTAAGACACTTACCCAAGCACGACCCCCAACACCACACAAACACCACTGCACTACCCTAAACCCTAAAACACTACCCAAAGCACAACTCCTACACTACCCAAACACCACTGCACTACCATAAACCCTAAAACACTACCCCCAGCACTACCCCAATACTACAGAAACACCACTGCACTACCCTCAACCCTAAAACACTACAAATTACACGACCTCCTACACTACCCAAACACCACTGCACTACCCCACACCCTAAAACACTACCCCCAGCACGACATCCTATACTAGCCTAACATAACTGCACTACCCTATACCCCAAATCTACCCCCAGCACAACCCCCTATACTACACAAACACCACTGCACTACCCTAAACCCAAAAACACTACCCCCAGCATGACCTCCTTCACTACACAAACTCCACTGCACTACCCTAAAACACTACCCCAGCACGACCCACTACACTACACAAGGACCACTGCACTACCCTAAATCATAAAGCACTACGCCCAGCACAACACCCTATACTACCCAAACATAACTGCACTACCCTAAACCCTAAAACACTACCACCAGCACGACTCCCTACACTTCCCAAACACTGCTACACTACTGTAAATCAACCTCAGCACAACCACCTGCACTACACAAACACCACTGCACTACCCTAAACCTTAAAACACTACCCCCAGCATGACCCCCTTCACTACACAAACACCACTGCACTGCCTTAAACCCTAAAACACTGCAACCAGCATGACACCCTATACTACACAAACACCACTGCACTATCCTAAACCCTAAAACACTACCCCATCACAAACCCCCACACTACACAAACACCACTGCACTACCCTAAACCCTAAAACACTACCCCTACACTACACAAACACCACTGCACTACCCTAAACCCTAAAACACTACCCCAAGCATGACACCCTACACTACACAAACACCACTGTACTACCATAAACCCTAAAACACTACCCCCAGAACAACCCCCTTCACTACCCAAACACAACTGCTCTACCCTAAACCCCAAAACGCTACCCCTAGCACGACCCCCTACACTACCCAAACACCACTGCACTACCCTAAACCACGACTCCCTACACTACACAAACACCACAGCACTACCCTAAACCCTAAAACACTGCCCCAGCATGAACCCCCACACTACACAAACACCACTGCACTACCCTAAACCCTAAAACACTACCCGCACACTACACAAACACCACTGCACTACCCTAAACCCTAAAACACTACCCCCAGTACGACCCCCTATACTACACAAACACCACTGCACTACCCTAAAACACCACTCCCAGCATGACCCCCTACACTACACAAACACCACTGCACTACCCTGAAACCTAAAACACTACCCCCAGCAAGAACCCCTACACTACTCAAACACCACTGAACTTCCCTAAACCCTAAAACACTATCCCCAGCACGACCTCCTACACTACACAAACACCACTGCACTACCCTAAACCCTAAAACACTTACCCTAGCACGACCCCCTACACCACACAAACACCACTGCACTACCCTAAACCCTAAAACACTACCCAAAGCACAACTCCTACACCACACAAACACCACTGCACTACCCTAAACCCTAAAACACTACCCAAAGCACAACTCCTACACTACCCAAACACCACTGCACTACCCTAAACCCTAAAACACTACCCCCAGCACTACCCCAATACTACACAAACACCACTGCACTACCCTCAACCCTAAAACACTACCCCCTACACGACCCCCTACACTACCCAAACACCACTGCACTACCCCAAACCCTAAAACACTACCCCCAGCACGACATCCTATACTAGCCAAACATAACTGCAGTACCCTAAACCCTAAATCTACCCCCAGCACAACCCCCTATACTACACAAACACCACTGCACTACCTTAAACCCTAAAACACTACCCCCAGCATGACCTCCTTCACTACACAAACTTCACTGCACTACCCTAAAACACTACCCCAGCACCACCCACTACACTGCACAAGGACCACTGCACTACCCTAAATCATAAAGCACTACACCCAGCACAACACCCTATACTACCCAAACATAACTGCACTACCCTAAACCCTAAAACACTACCACCAGCACGACTCCCTACACTACCCAAACACTGCTACACTACCGTAAATCAACCCCAGCTCAACCACCTACACTACACAAACACCACTGCACTACCCTAAACCTTAAAACACTACTCCCAGCATGACCCCTTCACTACACAAACACCACTGCACTGCCTTAAAACCTAAAACACTGCCCCCAGCACCACGCCCTACACTACACAAACACCACTGCACTACCCTAAACCCTAAAACACAACCCCAAGCATGACCCCCTACACTACACAAACACCACTGTACTACCCTAAACCACGACCCACTACACTACACAAACAGCACAGCAGTACCCTAAACCTAAAACACTACCCCAGCACGAACCCCCACACTACACAAACACCACTGCACTACCCTAAACCCTAAAACACTACCCCCACACTACACAAACACCACTGCACTACCCTAAACCCTAAAACACTACCCCAGTAGGAACCCCTACACTACCCAAACACCACTGCACTACCCTAAACCACGACCCACTACACTACACAAACAGCACAGCAGTACCCTAAACCCTAAAACACTACCCCAGCATGAACCCCCACACTACACAAACACCACTGCACTACCCTAAACCCTAAAACACTACCCCCACACTACACAAACACCACTGCACTACCCTAAACCCTAAAACACTACCCCAAGCATGACCTCATACACTACACAAACACCACTGTACTACCCTAAACCCTAAACACTACCCCCAGCACGACCCCCTTCACTACCCAAACACAACTGCTCTACCCTAAACCCCAAAACACTACCCCCAGCACGACCCCCTACACTACCCAAACACCCCTGCACTACCCTAAACCACGACCCCCTACACTACACAAACACCAAAGCACTACCCTAAACCCTAAAACACTACCCCAGCATGAACCCCCACACTACACAAACACCACTGCACTACCCTAAATCCTAAAACACTACCCCCACACTACACAAACACCACTGCACTACCCTAAACCCTAAAACACTACCCCCAGTGCGACCCCCTATGCTACACAAACACCACTGCACTAACCTAAACCCTAAAACACTACCGCAGCACTACCCCTACACTACTCAAACACCACTGCACTACCCTAAACCCTAAAACACCACACCCAGCACGACCCCCTACACTACACAAACACCACTGCACTACCCTAAAACCTAAAACACTACCACAGCAAGAACCCCTACACTACCCAAACACCACTGCACTACCCTAAACCCTAAAACACTATGCCCAGCACGACCCCCTACACTACACAAACACCACTGCACTACCCTAAACCCTAAAACACTACCCCCAGCATGATCCCTACACTACCCAAACACCACTGCACTACCCTAAACACTGAAACACTACCCCCAGCAGGACCCCCTACAGTACACAAGCGCCAATGCACTACCCTAAACCCTAAGAGCCCGATTCACAGAACTAACTTAAGACAAAATCCTAAACTCACTACCATTTTGAGAAGGCACTTACTCATTTTGGTATTCACAGAAGGCACTTACTCATTTCGGTATTCACAGAAGTTAGGAGTCCTAACTTTAGTACTCCTAAACTGAGAAAAATACTAACTTTAAGACTTTCGGTATTTACAGAAGGCATTTAGGAGTCCTAAAGTTAGGAGTCCTAACTTTACTACTCCTAAACTGAGAGAAATCCTAATTTTAAGACTTTCGGTATTCACAGAAGGTATTTAGGAGCCCTAAAGTTAGGAGTCCTTACTTGACTACTCCTAAATTGAGAATAATCCTAATTTTAAGACTTTCGGTATTCACAGAAGGCATTCAGGAGCCCTAAGGTTAGGAGTCCTAACTTTACTACTCCTAAACTGAGAAAAATCCTAATTTTAAGACTTTCGGTATTCACAGAAGGCATTTAAGAGTCCTAAAGTTAGGAGTCCTAACTTTACTACTCCTAAACTGAGAAAAATCCTAACTTTAAGACTTTTGTTATTCACAGAAGGCTTTTAGGAGTCCTAAAGTTAGGACTCCTAACTTCTGTGAATACCGAAATGAGTAAGTTCCTTCTGTGAATACCAAAATGGTAGTAAGTTTAGGATTTTGTCTTAAGTTAGTTCTGTGAATCGGGCCCTAAAACACAACCCCCAGCATGACCCCTACAATACCCAAACACCACTGCACTGCCCTAAACCCGAAAACACTACCCCCAGCACGACCCCCCACACTACACAAACACCACAGCACTACCCTAAACCCTAAAACACTACCCCAGCATGAACCCCCACACTACACAAACACCACTGCACTACCCTAAACTGTAAAACACTACCCCCACACTACACAAACACCACTGCACTACCCTAAACCCTAAAACACTACCCCCAGTACGTCCCCCTATACTACACAAACACCACTGCACTAACTTAAACCCTAAAACACTACCGCAGCACTACCCCCTACACTACTCAAACACCACTGCACTTCCCTAAACCCTAAAACACCACCCCCAGCACGACCCCATACACTACACAAACACCACTGCACTACCCTACACCCTAAAACACTACCTCTAGCACAACCCCTTATACTACCCAAACACCACTCCACAACCCTAAACCCTAAAACACTTACCCAAGCACGACCCCCTACACCACACAAACACCACTGCAATACCCTAAACCCTAAAACACTACCAAAAGCACAACTCCTACACTACCCAAACACCACTGCACTACCCTAAACCCTAAAACACTACCCCCAGCACTACCCCAATACTACACAAACACCACTGCACTACCCTCAACCCTAAAACACTAACCCCTGCACGACCCCCTACACTACCCAAACACCACTGCACTACCCTTAACCCTAAAACACTACCCCCAGCACGACCCCCTACACTACACAAACACCACTGCACTACCCTAAACCCTAAAACACTACCCCTACACTACACAAACACCACTGCACTACCCTAAACCCTAAAACACTACCCCCAGCATGATCCCTACACTACCCAAACACCACTGCACTACCCTAAACACTGAAACACTAACCCCAGCATGACCCCCTACACTACACAGACACCACTGCACTGCCGTAAACCCTAAGAGCCCGATTCACAGAACTAACTTAAGACAAAATCCTAAACTCACTACCATTTTGAGAAGGCACTTACTCATTTTGGTATTCGAAGAAGGCACTTACTCATTTCGGTATTCACAGAAGTTAGGAGTCCTAACTTTAGGACTCCTAAAAGCCTTCTGTGAATACCGAAAGTCTTAAAGTTAGGATTTTTCTCAGTTTAGGAGTCCTAAAGTTAGGAGTCCTAACTTTACTACTCCTAAACTGAGAAAACTCCTAACTTTAAGACATTCGGTATTTACAGAAGGCATTTAGGAGTCCTAAAGTTAGGAGTCCTAACTTTACTACTCCTAAACTGAGAGAAATCCTAATTTTAAGAATTTCGGTATTCACAGAAGGTATTTAGGAGCCCTAAAGTTAGGAGTCCTAACTTTACTACTCCTAAACTGAGAAAAATCCTAATTTTAAGACTTTCGGTATTCACAGAAGGCTTTTAGGAGTACTAAAGTTAGGACTCCTAACTTCTGTGAATACTGAAATGAGTAAGTTTCTTCTGTGAATACCAAAATGATAGTAAGTTTAGGATTTTGTCTTAAGTTAGTTCTGTGAATCGGGCCCTAAAACACAACCCCCAGCATGACCCCTACAATACCCAAACACCACTGCACTGCCCTAAACCCGAAAACACTACCCCTAGCACGACCCCCTATACTACTCAAACACCACTGCACTAGCCTAAACCCTAAAACACTACCCGCAGCAAGCCCCCTACAGTACATAAACACTATACACTACCCTAAACCCTAAAACACTACCCCAGTACGACCCTCTAGACTACCCAAACACCACTGCACTACCCTACACCCTAAAACACTAACTCATCACGAACACCTACACTACAAAAACACCACTGCACTACCATAAACCCTAGAACACTACCCCTAGCACGACCCCCACCCTACACAAACCCCACAGCACTACCTTAAACCATAAAACACTATCCCCAGCATGACCCCCTTCACTACCGAAACACAACTGCACTACCCTAAACCCAAAAACACTACCCTCATCACTAACCCCTACACTACCCAAACACCACTGCACTACCCCAAACCCTAAAACATGACCCCTACACAACACAAACACCATAGCACTACCCTAAACCCTAAAACACTAGCCCCAGCACGACCCCGTGTACTGCACAAACCCACTGCACTACCCTTAACCCTCAAACACTACCCCCTACACTACATATACACCACTGTACTACCCTAAACCCTAAAACACTACCCCCAGCATGACTCCCTACACTACCGAAACATCACTGCACCACCCTAAACCCTAAAACACTACCACCAGCATGACTCCCTACACTACCCAAACACCACTGCACTACCCTAAACCCAAAATCTACCTCCAACACAACCCCCTACACTACACAAACACTACTGCACTACCCTAAACCCTAAAACACTACCCTCAGCAGTACCCCCTACACTACCCAAATGTCACTGCACTACCCTAAACCCTAAAACACTACCCCCAACATGAGCCCCTACACTACACAAACACCACTGCACTACCCTAAACCCTAAAACACTACCCCAACATGACCCCCTACACTACCCAAACACCACTGTACTACCCTAAACCCTAAAACACTACTCTCAGCACGACCACCTGCCCTACCCAAGCAACACTGCAATACCCGAAACCCTAAAACACTACCCCCAGCACGACCACCTACACTCCACAAACCCCACTGCGCTACCCTAACCCCAAAATCTATCCCCAGCACGACCCCCTACACTACCCAAACACCACTGCACTACCCTAAACCCTAAATCTAACCCCAGCATGATCTCCTATACTACACAACCACTGCGCTTCCCTAAACTCTAAGACACTTCCCCCAGCATGACTCATTACACTAAACAAACACCACTGCACTAACCTAACCCCTAAAACACTAACACCAGCATGACTTCCTACACTACCCGAACACCACTTTACTACCCTAAACCCTAAATCTACCCCCAGCAAAACCCCCTACACTACACTAACACCACTGCACTACCCTAAACCCTAAAACACTACACCCAGCACAACCCCCTTCACTACCCAAACACCACTGCACTACCCTAAACCATAAAACACAACCCTCTACACTACACAAATACCACTGAACTACCCTAAACCCCAAAACACTACTCCCAGAACGACCCACTACACTACACAAATACCACTGCACTACCCTAAAACACTAACCCAACACTACCCAAACACCACTGCACTACCCTAAACCCTAAAACACTACCCCCACACTACACAAACACCACTGCACTACCCTAAACCCTAAAACACTACCCCCAGTATGACCCCCTATACTACACAAACACCACTGCACTAACCTAAACCCTAAAACACTACCGCAGCACTACCCCCTACACTACTCAAACACCACTGCACTACCCTAAACCCTAAAACACCACCCCCAGCATGACCCCCTACACTACACAAACACCACTGCACTACCCTAAAACCTAGAACACTACCCCCAGCAAGAACCCCTACACTACCCAAACATCACTGCACTTCCCTAAACCCTAAAACACTATGCCCAGCACGACCCCCTACACTACACAAACACCACTGCACTACCCTACACCCTAAAACACTACCCCTAGCACGACCCCTTATACTACCCAAACACCACTCCACAACCCTAAACCCTAAAACACTTACCCAAGCACAACCCCCTACACCACACAAACACCACTGCACTACCCTAAACCCTAAAACACTACCCAAAGCACAACTCATACACTACCCAAACGCCACTGTACTACTCTAAACCCTAAAACACTACCCCCAGCACTACCCCAATACTACACAAACACCACTGCACTACCCTCAACCCTAAAACACTACCCCCTGCACGACCCCCTACACTACCCAAACACCACTGCACTACCCTAAACCCTAAAACACTACCCCCAGCACGACCCCCTACACTACACAAACACTACTGCACTACCCTAAACCCTAAAACACTACCCCCTACACTACACAAACACCACTGCACTACCCTAAACCCTAAAACACTACCCCCAGCATGATCCCTACACTACCCAAACACCACTGCACTACCCTAAACACTGAAACACTACCCCCAGCATGACCCCCTACACTACACAGACACCACTGCACTGCCGTAAACCCTAAGAGCCCGATTCACAGAACTAACTTAAGACAAAATCCTAAACTCACTACCATTTTGAGAAGGCACTTACTCATTTTGGTATTCGAAGAAGGCACTTACTCATTTCGGTATTCACAGAAGTTAGGAGTCCTAACTTTAGGACTCCTAAAAGCCTTCTGTGAATACCGAAAGTCTTAAAGTTAGGATTTTTCTCAGTTTAGGAGTCCTAAAGTTAGGAGTCCTAACTTTACTACTCCTAAACTGAGAAAACTCCTAACTTTAAGACTTTCGGTATTTACAGAAGGCATTTAGGAGTCCTAAAGTTAGGAGTCCTAACTTTACTACTCCTAAACTGAGAGAAATCCTAATTTTAAGAATTTCGGTATTCACAGAAGGTATTTAGGAGCCCTAAAGTTAGGAGTCCTAACTTTACTACTCCTAAACTGAGAAAAATCCTAATTTTAAGACTTTCGGTATTCACAGAAGGCATTTAGGAGTCCTAAAGTTAGGAGTCCTAACTTTACTACTCCTAAACTGAGGAAAATCCTAACTTTAAGACTTTTGGTATTCACAGAAGGCTTTTAGGAGTACTAAAGTTAGGACTCCTAACTTCTGTGAATACTGAAATGAGTAAGTTTCTTCTGTGAATACCAAAATTATAGTAAGTTTAGGATTTTGTCTTAAGTTAGTTCTGTGAATCGGGCCCTAAAACACAACCCCCAGCATGACCCCTACAATACCCAAACACCACTGCACTGCCCTAAACCCGAAAACACTACCCCCAGCACGACCCCCTATACTACTCAAACACCACTGCACTGCCCTAAACCCTAAAACACTACCCCAGTACGACCCTCTAGACTACCCAAACACCACTGCACTACCCTACACCCTAAAACACTAACCCATCACGAACACCTACACTACAAAAACACCACTGCACTACCCTAAACCATAAAACACTATCCCCAGCATGACCCCCTTCACTACCGAAACACAACTGCACTACCCTAAACCCAAAAACACTACCCTCAGCACTACCCCCTACACTACCCAAACACCACTGCACTACCCCAAACCCTAAAACATGACCCCTACACAACACAAACACCATAGCACTACCCTAAACCCTAAAACACTAGCCCCAGCACGACCCCGTGTACTGCACAAACCTACCCTCAAACCCTCAAACACTACCCCCTACACTACATATACACCACTATACTACCCTAAACCCTAAAACACTACCCCCAGCATGACTCCCTACACTACTGAAACATCACTGCACCACCCTAAACCCTAAAACACTACCACCAGCATGACTCCCTACACTACCCAAACACCACTGCACTACCCTAAACCCAAAATCTACCTCCAACACAACCCCCTACACTACACAAACACCACTGCACTACCCTCAACCCTAAAACACTACCCCCAGCACTACGCCCTACACTCCCCAAATACCACTGCACTACCCTAAACCCTAAAGCACTATCCCCAGCACTACCCCCTACACTACACATACACTACTGCACTACCCTAAACCCTAAAACACTACCCCCAACATGAGCCCCTACACTACACAAACACCACTGCACTACCCTAAACCCTAAAACACTACCCCAACATGACCCCCTACACTACCCAAACACCACTGTACTACCCTAAACCCTAAAACACTACTCTCAGCACGACCACCTGCACTACCCAAGCAACACTGCAATACCCGAAACCCTAAAACACTACCCCCAGCACGGCCACCTACACTCCACAAACCCCACTGCGCTACCCTAACCCCAAAATCTATCCCCAGCACGACCCCCTACACTACCCAAACACCACTGCACTACCCTAAACCCTAGATCTACCCCCAGCATGATCCCCTATACTACACAACCACTGCGCTTCCCTAAACTCTAAGACACTTCCCCCAGCATGACTCATTACACTAAACAAACACCACTGCACTAACCTAACCCCTAAAACACTAACACCAGCATGACTTCCTACACTACCCGAACACCACTTTACTACCCTAAACCCTAAATCTACCCCCAGCAAAACCCCCTACAGTACACTAACACCACTGCACTACCCTAAACCCTAAAACACTACACCCAGCACAACCCCCTTCACTATCCAAACACCACTGCACTACCCTAAACCATAAAACACAACCCTCTACACTACATAAATACCACTGAACTACCCTAAACCCTAAAACACTACCCCCATCACAACCCCCCACACTACACAAACACGACTGCACTACCCTAAACCCCAAAACACTACTCCCAGAACGACCCACTACACTACACAAATACCACTGCACTACCCTAAAACACTAACCCAACACTACCCAAACACCACTGCACTACCCTAAACCCTAAAACACTACCCCCACACTACACAAACACCACTGCACTACCCTAAACCCTAAAACACTACCCCCAGTATGACCCCCTATACTACACAAACACCACTGCACTAACCTAAACCCTAAAACACTACCGCAGCACTACCCCCTACACTACTCAAACACCACTGCACTACCCTAAACCCTAAAACACCACCCCCAGCATGACCCCCTACACTACACAAACACCACTGCACTACCCTAAAACCTAGAACACTACCCCCAGCAAGAACCCCTACACTACCCAAACATCACTGCACTTCCCTAAATCCTAAAACACTATCCCCAGCACGACCCCCTACACTACACAAACACCACTGCACTACCCTACTCCCTAAAACACTACCCCTAGCATGACCCCCTATACTACCCAAACACCACTCCACAACCCTAAACCCTAAGACACTTACCCAAGCACGACCCCCAACACCACACAAACACCACTGCACTACCCTAAACCCTAAAACACTACCCAAAGCACAACTCCTACACTACCCAAACACCACTGCACTACCATAAACCCTAAAACACTACCCCCAGCACTACCCCAATACTACAGAAACACCACTGCACTACCCTCAACCCTAAAACACTACAAATTACACGACCTCCTACACTACCCAAACACCACTGCACTACCCCACACCCTAAAACACTACCCCCAGCACGACATCCTATACTAGCCTAACATAACTGCACTACCCTATACCCCAAATCTACCCCCAGCACAACCCCCTATACTATACAAACACCACTGCACTACCCTAAACCCGAAAACACTACCCCCAGCATGACCTCCTTCACTACACAAACTCCACTGCACTACCCTAAAACACTACCCCAGCACGACCCACTACACTGCACAAGGACCACTGCACTACCCTAAATCATAAAGCACTACGCCCAGCACAACACCCTATACTACCCAAACATAACTGCACTACCCTAAACCCTAAAACACTACCACCAGCACGACTCCCTACACTTCCCAAACACTGCTACACTACTGTAAATCAACCTCAGCACAACCACCTGCACTACACAAACACCACTGCACTACCCTAAACCTTAAAACACTACCCCCAGCATGACCCCCTTCACTACACAAACACCACTGCACTGCCTTAAACCCTAAAACACTGCAACCAGCATGACACCCTATACTACACAAACACCACTGCACTATCCTAAACCCTAAAACACTACCCCATCACAAACCCCCACACTACACAAACACCACTGCACTACCCTAAACCCTAAAACACTACCCCTACACTACACAAACACCACTGCACTACCCTAAACCCTAAAACACTACCCCAAGCATGACACCCTACACTACACAAACACCACTGTACTACCATAAACCCTAAAACACTACCCCCAGAACAACCCCCTTCACTACCCAAACACAACTGCTCTACCCTAAACCCCAAAACGCTACCCCTAGCACGACCCCCTACACTACCCAAACACCACTGCACTACCCTAAACCACGACTCCCTACACTACACAAACACCACAGCACTACCCTAAACCCTAAAACACTGCCCCAGCATGAACCCCCACACTACACAAACACCACTGCACTACCCTAAACCCTAAAACACTACCCGCACACTACACAAACACCACTGCACTACCCTAAACCCTAAAACACTACCCCCAGTACGACCCCCTATACTACACAAACACCACTGCACTACCCTAAAACACCACTCCCAGCATGACCCCCTACACTACACAAACACCACTGCACTACCCTGAAACCTAAAACACTACCCCCAGCAAGAACCCCTACACTACTCAAACACCACTGAACTTCCCTAAACCCTAAAACACTATCCCCAGCACGACCTCCTACACTACACAAACACCACTGCACTACCCTAAACCCTAAAACACTTACCCTAGCACGACCCCCTACACCACACAAACACCACTGCACTACCCTAAACCCTAAAACACTACCCAAAGCACAACTCCTACACCACACAAACACCACTGCACTACCCTAAACCCTAAAACACTACCCAAAGCACAACTCCTACACTACCCAAACACCACTGCACTACCCTAAACCCTAAAACACTACCCCCAGCACTACCCCAATACTACACAAACACCACTGCACTACCCTCAACCCTAAAACACTACCCCCTACACGACCCCCTACACTACCCAAACACCACTGCACTACCCCAAACCCTAAAACACTACCCCCAGCACGACATCCTATACTAGCCAAACATAACTGCAGTACCCTAAACCCTAAATCTACCCCCAGCACAACCCCCTATACTACACAAACACCACTGCACTACCTTAAACCCTAAAACACTACCCCCAGCATGACCTCCTTCACTACACAAACTCCACTGCACTACCCTAAAACACTACCCCAGCACCACCCACTACACTGCACAAGGACCACTGCACTACCCTAAATCATAAAGCACTACACCCAGCACAACACCCTATACTACCCAAACATAACTGCACTACCCTAAACCCTAAAACACTACCACCAGCACGACTCCCTACACTACCCAAACACTGCTACACTACCGTAAATCAACCCCAGCTCAACCACCTACACTACACAAACACCACTGCACTACCCTAAACCTTAAAACACTACCCCCAGCATGACCCCTTCACTACACAAACACCACTGCACTGCCTTAAAACCTAAAACACTGCCCCCAGCACCACGCCCTACACTACACAAACACCACTGCACTACCCTAAACCCTAAAACACAACCCCAAGCATGACCCCCTACACTACACAAACACCACTGTACTACCCTAAACCACGACCCACTACACTACACAAACAGCACAGCAGTACCCTAAACCTAAAACACTACCCCAGCACGAACCCCCACACTACACAAACACCACTGCACTACCCTAAACCCTAAAACACTACCCCCACACTACACAAACACCACTGCACTACCCTAAACCCTAAAACACTACCCCAGTAGGAACCCCTACACTACCCAAACACCACTGCACTACCCTAAACCACGACCCACTACACTACACAAACAGCACAGCAGTACCCTAAACCCTAAAACACTACCCCAGCACGAACCCCCACACTACACAAACACCACTGCACTACCCTAAACCCTAAAACACTACCCCCACACTACACAAACACCACTGCACTACCCTAAACCCTAAAACACTACCCCAAGCATGACCTCATACACTACACAAACACCACTGTACTACCCTAAACCCTAAACACTACCCCCAGCACGACCCCCTTCACTACCCAAACACAACTGCTCTACCCTAAACCCCAAAACACTACCCCCAGCACGACCCCCTACACTACCCAAACACCCCTGCACTACCCTAAACCACGACCCCCTACACTACACAAACACCAAAGCACTACCCTAAAACACTACCCCAGCATGAACCCCCACACTACACAAACACCACTGCACTACCCTAAATCCTAAAACACTACCCCCACACTACACAAACACCACTGCACTACCCTAAACCCTAAAACACTACCCCCAGTGCGACCCCCTATGCTACACAAACACCACTGCACTAACCTAAACCCTAAAACACTACCGCAGCACTACCCCTACACTACTCAAACACCACTGCACTACCCTAAACCCTAAAACACCACACCCAGCACGACCCCCTACACTACACAAACACCACTGCACTACCCTAAAACCTAAAACACTACCACAGCAAGAACCCCTACACTACCCAAACACCACTGCACTACCCTAAACCCTAAAACACTATGCCCAGCACGACCCCCTACACTACACAAACACCACTGCACTACCCTAAACCCTAAAACACTACCCCCAGCATGATCCCTACACTACCCAAACACCACTGCACTACCCTAAACACTGAAACACTACCCCCAGCAGGACCCCCTACAGTACACAAGCGCCAATGCACTACCCTAAACCCTAAGAGCCCGATTCACAGAACTAACTTAAGACAAAATCCTAAACTCACTACCATTTTGAGAAGGCACTTACTCATTTTGGTATTCACAGAAGGCACTTACTCATTTCGGTATTCACAGAAGTTAGGAGTCCTAACTTTAGTACTCCTAAACTGAGAAAAATACTAACTTTAAGACTTTCGGTATTTACAGAAGGCATTTAGGAGTCCTAAAATTAGGAGTCCTAACTTTACTACTCCTAAACTGAGAGAAATCCTAATTTTAAGACTTTCGGTATTCACAGAAGGTATTTAGGAGCCCTAAAGTTAGGAGTCCTTACTTGACTACTCCTAAATTGAGAATAATCCTAATTTTAAGACTTTCGGTATTCACAGAAGGCATTCAGGAGCCCTAAGGTTAGGAGTCCTAACTTTACTACTCCTAAACTGAGAAAAATCCTAATTTTAAGACTTTCGGTATTCACAGAAGGCATTTAAGAGTCCTAAAGTTAGGAGTCCTAACTTTACTACTCCTAAACTGAGAAAAATCCTAACTTTAAGACTTTTGTTATTCACAGAAGGCTTTTAGGAGTCCTAAAGTTAGGACTCCTAACTTCTGTGAATACCGAAATGAGTAAGTTCCTTCTGTGAATACCAAAATGGTAGTAAGTTTAGGATTTTGTCTTAAGTTAGTTCTGTGAATCGGGCCCTAAAACACAACCCCCAGCATGACCCCTACAATACCCAAACACCACTGCACTGCCCTAAACCCGAAAACACTACCCCCAGCACGACCCCCTATACTACTCAAACACCACTGCACTAGCCTAAACCCTAAAACACTACCCACAGCAAGCCCCCTACAGTACACAAACACCATTACACTACCCTAAACCCAAAAACACTACCCCCATTACGACCCTTTACAATACCCAAACACCACTGCACTACCCTACACCCTAAAACACTAACCCATCACGACCCCCTACACTACACAAACACCACTGCACTACCCTAAACCCTAAAACACTACCCCAGAACGAACGCCAACACTACACAAACACCACTGCACTACCCTAAACCCTAAACCACTACCCCCACACTACACAAACACAACTGCACTACCCTAAACCCTAAAACACTACCCCCAGCACGACCCCTTCACTACCCAAACACAACTGCTCTATCCTAAACCCCAAAACACTACCCCCAGCACGACCCCCTACACTACCCAAACACCACTGCACTACCCTAAACCACGACCCCCTACACTACACAAACACCACAGCACTATCCTAAACCCTAAAACACTACCCCAGCATGAACCCCCACACTACACAAACACCACTGCACTACCCTAAACCCTAAAACACTACCCCCACACTACATAAACACCACTGCACTACCCTAAACCCTAAAACACTACCCCCAGTACGTCCCCCTATACTACACAAACACCACTGCACTAACCTAAACCCTAAAACACTACCGCAGCACTACCCCTACATTACTCAAACACCACTGCACTTCCCTAAACCCTAAAACACCACCCCCAGCACGACTCCCTACACTACACAAACACCACTGCACTACCCTACACCCTAAAACACTACCCCTAGCATGACCCCTTATACTACCCAAACACCACTCCACAACCCTAAACCCTAAAACACTTACCCAAGCACAACCCCCTAAACCACACAAACACCACTGCACTACCCTAAACCCTCAAACACTACCCCCTACACTACATAAACACCACTGTACTACCCTAAACCCTAAAACACTACCCCCAGCATGACTCCCTACACTACCGAAACATCACTGCACCACCCTAAACCCTACAACACTACCACCAGCACGGCTCCCTACACTACCCAAACACCACTGCACTACCCTAAACCCAAAATCTACCTCCAACACAACCCCCTACACTACATAAACACCACTGCACTACCCTCAACCCTAAAACACTACCCCCAGCACTACGCCCTACACTACCCAAATACCACTGCACTACCCTAAACCCTAAAGCACTATCCCCAGCACTACCCCCTACACTACACAAACACTACTGCACTACCCTAAACCCTAAAACACTACCCCCAGCAGTACCCCCTACACTACCCAAATGTCACTGCGCTACCCTAAACCCTAAAACACTACCCCCAACATGAGCCCCTACACTACACAAACACCACTGCACTACCCTAAACCCTAAAACACTACCCCAACATGACCCCCTACACTACCCAAACACCACTGTACTACCCTAAACCCTAAAACACTACTCTCAGCACGACCACCTGTACTACCCAAGCAACACTGCAATACCCGAAACCCTAAAACACTACCCCCAGCACGACCACCTACACTCCACAAACCCCACTGCGCTACCCTAACCCCAAAATCTATCCCCAGCACGACCCCCTACACTACCCAAACACCACTGCACTACCCTAAACCCTAAATCTACCCCCAGCATGATCCCCTGTACTATACAACCACTGCGCTTCCCTAAACTCTAAGACACTTCCCCCAGCATGACTCATTACACTAAACAAACACCACTGCACTAACCTAACCCCTAAAACACTAATAACCAGCATGACTTCCTACACTACCCGAACACCACTGTACTACCCTAAACCCTAAATCTACCCCCAGCAAAACCCCCTACACTACACTAACACCACTGCACTACCCTAAACCCTATAACACTACCCTCTACACTACACAAATACCACTGAACTACCCTAAACCCTAAAACACTACCCCCATCACAACCCCTACACTACACAAACACCACTGCACTACCCTAAACCCTAAAACACTACCCCCTACACTACACAAACACGACTGCACTACCCTAAACCCCAAAACACTACTCCCAGAACGACCCACTACACTACACAAATACCACTGCACTACCCTAAAACACTAACCCAACACTACCCCCAACACTACCCAAACACCACTACACTACCCTAAACCCTACAACACTACCCCAGCACGACTCCCTACATCACCCAAACACCACTGCACTACCCTAATCCCTAAAATGCTACCCCCAGCATGACTCCCTACACTACACAAACACCACTGCATTACCCTAAACCCTAAAACACTACCCCAAGCACGACTTCATACAATATCCGAACAACACTGCACTACACTAAACCCTAAATCTACCCCAGCATGATCTCCCGCACTACACAAACAACACTGCACTACCCTAAACCCCAAAACACTACTCCCAGAACGACCCACTACACTACACAAACACCACTGCACTACCCTAAAACACTACCCCAAAACTACCCCCAACACTACCCAAACACCACTACACTACCCTAAACCCTAAAACACTACCCCAGTACGACTCCCTACACCACCCAAACACCACTGCACCACCCTATACCCTAAAACATTACCCCCTACACTACACAAACACCACTGCACTACCCTAAACCCTAAAACACTACCCACAGCATGACCACAGACACTACACAAACACCACTGCACTATTCTAAACCCTAAACCACTACCCCCCACAATACACAAACACCACTGCACTACCATAAACCCTAAAACACTGCCCCCAGCAAGACCCCCTATACTACACAAACACACTGCACTACCCTAAACCCTAAAACACTACCCCCAGCATGACCCCCTACACTACAAAAACACCACTGCACTACCCTAAACCCTAAAACCCTACCCCCAGCATGACCCCATCACTACACAAACACCATTTCACTGCCTTAAACCCTAAAACACTCCCCCAGCACGACCCCCTTACACTACACAAACACCTCTGCACTACCCTAAACCCTAAAACACTACTCCAAGCACGACCTCCTACACTACACAAACACCACTGTACTACCCTAAACCCTAAAACTCTACCCCCAGCACGACCCCCTTCACTACCCAAACACAACTGCACTACGCTAAACCCAAAAATCTACCCCCAGCACGACCCCCTACACTACCCAAACACCACTGCACTACCCTATAACATGACCCCCTACACCACACAAACACCACTGCACTACCCTCAAACCTAAAACACTACTCCCAGTACTATGCCCTACACTACCCAAACACCACTGCACTACCCTAAACCCTAAAGCACTATCCCCAGCACTACCCCCTACACTACACAAACACTACTGCACTACCCTAAACCCTAAAACACTACCCCCAGCAGTACCCCCTACACTACCCAAACGTCACTGCACTACCCTAAACCCTAAAACACTACCCCCAACATGAGCCCCTACACTACACAAACACCACTGCACTACCCTAAACCCTAAAACACTACCCCAACATGACCCCCTACACTACCCAAACCCCACTGTACTACCCTAAACCCTAAAATACTACTCTCAGCACGACCCCCTGCACTACCCAAGCAACACTGCAATACCCGAAACCCTAAAACACTACCACCAGCATGACCACCTACACTCCACAAACCCCACTGCGCTACCCTAACCCCAAAATCTATCCCCAGCACGACCCCCTACACTACCCAAACACCACTGCACTACCCTAAACTCTAAATCTACCCCCAGCATGATCCCCTATACTACACAACCACTGCACTTCCCTAAACTCTAAGACACTTCCCCCAGCATGACTCATTACACTAAACAAACACTACTGCACTAACCTAACCCCTAAAACACTAACACCAGCATGACTTCCTACACTACCCAAACACCACTGTACTACCCTAAACCCTAAATCTACCCCCCAGCAAAACCCCCTTCACTACCCAAACACAACTGCTCTACCCTAAACCCCAAAACACTACCCCCAGCACGACCCCCTACACTACCCAAACACCACTGCACTACCCTAAACCACGACCCCCTACACTACACAAACACCACAGCACTATCCTAAACCCTAAAACACTACCCCAGCATGAACCCCCACACTACACAAACACCACTGCACTACCCTAAACCCTAAAACACTACCCCCACACTACACAAACACCACTGCACTACCCTAAACCCTAAAACACTACCCCCAGTACGTCCCCCTATACTACACAAACACCACTGCACTAACCTAAACCCTAAAACACTACCGCAGCACTACCCCTACATTACTCAAACACCACTGCACTTCCCTAAACCCTAAAACACCACCCCCAGCACGACTCCCTACACTACACAAACACCACTGCACTACCCTACACCCTAAAACACTACCCCTAGCATGACCCCTTATACTACCCAAACACCACTCCACAACCCTAAACCCTAAAACACTTACCCAAGCACAACCCCCTACACCACACAAACACCACTGCACTACCCTAAACCCTAAAACACTACCCAAAGCACAACTCCTACACTACCCAAACACCACTGCACTACCCTAAACCCTAAAACACTACCCCCAGCACTGCCCCAATACTACACAAACACCACTGCACTACCCTCAACCCTAAAACACTACCCCCTGCACGACCCCCTTCACTACCCAAACACCACTGCACTACCCTAAACCCTAAAACACTACCCCCAGCACGACCCCCTACACTACACAAACACCACTGCACTACCCTAAACCCTAAAACACTACCCCTACACTACACAAACACCACTGCACTACCCTAAACCCTAAAACACTACCCCCAGCATGATCCCTACACTACCCAAACACCACTGCACTACCCTAAACACTGAAACACTCCTAAATTGAGAATAATCCTAATTTTAAGACTTTCGGTATTCACAGAAGGCATTCAGGAGCCCTAAGGTTAGGAGTCCTAATTTTACTACTCCTAAACTGAGAAAAATCCTAATTTTAAGACTTTCGGTATTCACAGAAGGCATTTAGGAGTCCTAAAGTTAGGAGTCCTAACTTTACTACTCCTAAACTGAGAAAAATCCTAACTTTAAGACTTTTGGTATTCACTGATGGCTTTTAGGAGTCCTAAAGTTAGGACTCCTAACTTCTGTGAATACTGAAATGAGTAAGTTCCTTCTGTGAATACCAAAATGGTAGTAAGTTTAGGATTTTGTCTTAAGTTAGTTCTGTGAATCGGGCCCTAAAACACAACCCCCAGCATGACCCCTACAATACCCAAACACCACTGCACTGCCCTAAACCCGAAAACACTACCCCCAGCACGACCCCCTATACTACTCAAACACCACTGCACTAGCCTAAACCCTAAAACACTACCCACAGCAAGCCCCCTACAGTACACAAACACCATTACACTACCCTAAACCCTAAAACACTACCCCAGTATGACCCTCTACACTACCCAAACACCACTGCACTACCCTACACCCTAAAACACTAACCCATCACGAACCCCTACACTACAAAAACACCACTGCACTACCATAAACCCTAGAACACTAACCCTAGCACGACCCCCACCCTACGCAAACCCCACTGCACTACCCTAAACCATAAAACACTATCCCCAGCATGACCCCCTTCACTACCGAAACACAACTGCACTACCCTAAACCCAAAAACACTACCCTCAGCACTACCCCCTACACTACCCAAACACCACTGCACTACCCCAAACCCTAAAACATGACCACCTACACAACACAAACACCATAGCACTACCCTAAACCCT
Source organism: Triturus cristatus (assembly GCF_964204655.1). NCBI lineage: Eukaryota > Metazoa > Chordata > Amphibia > Caudata > Salamandridae > Triturus > Triturus cristatus. The sequence goes on from NC_140584.1 coordinate 9,068,104, forward strand.
AAAACACTAGCCCCAGCATGACCCCGTGTACTGCACAAACCCACTGCACTACCCTTAACCCTCAAACACTACCCCCTACACTACATAAACACCACTGTACTACCCTAAACCCTAAAACACTACCCCCAGCATGACTCCCTACACTACCGAAACATCACTGCACCACCCTAAACCCTACAACACTACCACCAGCACGACTCCCTACACTACCCAAACACCACTGCACTACCCTAAACCCAAAATCTACCTCCAACACAAACCCCTACACTACACAAACACCACTGCACTACCCTCAACCCTAAAACACTACCCCCAGCACTACGCCCTACACTACCCAAATACCACTGCACTATCCTAAACCCTAAAGCACTATCCCCAGCACTACCCCCTACACTACACAAACACTACTGCACTACCCTAAACCCTAAAACACTACCTCCAGCAGTACCCCCTACACTACCCAAATGTCACTGCGCTACCCTAAACCCTAAAACACTACCCCCAACATGAGCCCCTACACTACACAAACACCACTGCACTACCCTAAACCCTAAAACACTACCCCAACATGACCCCCTACACTACCCAAACACCACTGTACTACCCTAAACCCTAAAACACTACTCTCAGCACGACCACCTGTACTACCCAAGCAACACTGCAATACCCGAAACCCTAAAACACTACCCCCAGCACGACCACTTACACTCCACAAACCCCACTGTGCTACCCTAACCCCAAAATCTATCCCCAGCACGACCCCCTACACTACCCAAACACCACTGCACTACCCTAAACCCTAAATCTACCCCCAGCATGATCCCCTATACTACACAACCACTGCGCTTCCCTAAACTCTAAGACACTTCCCCCAGCATGACTCATTACACTAAACAAACACCACTGCACTAACCTAACCCCTAAAACACTAACACCAGCATGACTTCCTACACTACCCGAACACCACTGTACTACCCTAAACCCTAAATCTACCCCCAGCAAAACCCCTTACATTACACTAACACCACTGCACTACCCTAAACCCTATAACACTACCCTCTACACTACGCAAATACCACTGAACTACCCTAAACCCTAAAACACTACCCCATCACAACCCCCTACACTACACAAACACCACTGCACTACCCTAAACCCTAAAACACTACCCCCTACACTACACAAACACGACTGCACTACCCTAAACCCCAAAGCACTACTCCCAGAACGACCCACTACACTACACAAATACCACTGCACTACCCTAAAACACTAACCCAACACTACCCCCAACACTACCCAAACACCACTACACTACCCTAAACCCTAAAACACTACCCCAAGCACGACTTCATACAACATCCGAACACCACTGCACTACACTAAACCCTAAATCTACCCCAGCATGATCTCCCGCACTACACAAACAACACTGCACTACCCTAAACCCCAAAACACTACTCCCAGAACGACCCACTACACTACACAAACACCACTGCACTACCCTAAAACACTACCCCAAAACTACCCCCAACACTACCCAAACACCACTACACTACCCTAAACCCTAAAACACTACCCCAGCACGACTCCCTACACTACCCAAACACCACTGCACCACCCTATACCCTAAAACATTACCCCCTACACTACACAAACACCACTGCACTACCCTGAACCCTAAAACACTACCCACAGCATGACCACAGACACTACACAAACACCACTGCACTATTCTAAACCTTAAACCACTACCCCCCACAATACACAAACACCACTGCACTACCATAAACCCTAAAACACTGCCCCCAGCATGACCCCCTATACTACACAAACACACTGCACTACCCTAAACCCTAAAACACTACCCCCAGCATGACCCCCTACACTACAAAAACACCACTGCACTACCCTAAACCCAAAAACCCTACCCCCAGCATGACCCCATCACTACACAAACACCATTTCACTGCCTTAAACCCTAAAACACTCCCCCAGCACGACCCCCTTACACTACACAAACACCTCTGCACTACCCTAAACCCTAAAACACTACTCCAAGCATGACCTCCTACACTACACAAAAACCACTGTACTACCCTAAACCCTAAAACTCTACCCCCAGCACGACCCCCTTCACTACCCAAACACAACTGCACTACGCTAAACCCAAAAATCTACCCCCAGCACGACCCCCTACACTACCCAAACACCACTGCACTACCCTATAACATGACCCCCTACACTACACAAACACCACTGCACTACCCTCAAACCTAAAACACTACTCCCAGTACTATGCCCTACACTACCCAAACACCACTGCACTACCCTAAACCCTAAAGCACTATCCCCAGCAGTACCCCCTACACTACCCAAACGTCACTGCACTACCCTAAACCCTAAAACACTACCCCCAACATGAGCCCCTACACTACACAAACACCACTGCACACCCTAAACCCTAAAACACTACCCCAACATGACCCCCTACACTACCCAAACACCACTGTACTACCCTAAACCCTAAAATACTACTCTCAGCACGACCCCCTGCACTACCCAAGCAACACTGCAATACCCAAAACCCTAAAACACTACCACCAGCATGACCACCTACACTCCACAAACCCCACTGCGCTACCCTAACCCCAAAATCTATCCCCAGCACGACCCCCTACACTACCCAAACACCACTGCACTACCCTAAACTCTAAATCTACCCCCAGCATGATCCCCTATACTACACAACCACTGCACTTCCCTAAACTCTAAGACACTTCCCCCAGCATGACTCATTACACTAAACAAACACTACTGCACTAACCTAACCCCTAAAACACTAACACCAGCATGACTTCCTACACTACCCAAACACCACTGTACTACCCTAAACCCTAAATCTACCCCCAGCAAAACCCCCTACACTACACTAACACCACTGCACTACCCTAAACCCTAACACACTACACCCAGCACAACTCCCTTCACTACCCAAACACAACTGCACTACCCTAAACCCAAAAACACTACCCTCAGCAGGACACCATACACTACCCAAACACCACTACACTACCCTAAACCATAAAACACAAACCTCTACACTACACAAATACCACTGAACTACCCTAAACCCTAAAACACTACCCCCATCACAACCCCCTACACTACACAAACACAACTGCACTACCCTAAACCCCAAAACACTACTCCCAGAACGACCCACTACAGTACACAAACACCACTGCACTACCCTAAAACACTAACCCAACACTACCCCAACACTACCCAAACACCACTACATTACCCTAAACCCTAAAACACTACCCCAGCACAACTCCCTACACCACCCAAACACCACTGCACCACACTAAACCCTAAATCTACCCCAGCATGATCTCCCGCACTATACAAACAACACTGCACTACCCTAAACCCCAAAACACTACTCCCAGAACGACCCACTACACTACACAAACACCACTGCACTACCCTAAAACACTACCCCAACACTACCCCCTACACTACCCAAACACCACTACACTACCCTAAACCCTAAAACACTACCCCACCACGACTCCCTACACCACCCAAACCCCACTGCACTACCCTAAACCCTAAAACACTACCCCCAGCATGACTCCCTACACTACACAAACACCACTGCATTACCCTAAACCCTAAAACACTACCCCAAGCACGACTTCATACAATATCCAAACACCACTGCACTACCCTAAACCCTAAAACACTACCCCCAGCACGAACCCCTACACTACCCAAACACCACTGCACTACCCTAAACCCAAAAACACTAACCCCAGCATGACCCCCTACACTACCCAAACACCACTGCACCACACTATACCCTAAAACATTACCCCCTACACTACACAAACACCACTGCACTACCCTTAACCCTAAAACACTACCCACAGCATGACCACCGACACTACACAAACACCACTGCACTATTCTAAACCTTAAAACACTACCCCACAATACACAAACACCACTGTACTACCATAAACCCTAAAACACTACCCCCAGCATGACCCCCTATACTACACAAACACACTGCACTACCCTAAACCCTAAAACACTACCCCCAGCATGACCCCCTATACTACACAAACACCAATGCACTACCCTAAACCCTAAAACCCTACCCCCAGCATGACCCCATCACCACACAAACACCATTTCGCTGCCTTAAACCCTAAAACACTCTCCCAGCACGACCCCCTTACACTACACAAACACCTCTGCACTACCCTAAACCCTAAAACACTACCCCAAGCACGACCTCCTACACTACACAAACACCACTGTACTACCCTAAACCCTAAAACTCTACCCCCAGCACGACCCCCTTCACTACCCAAACACAACTGCACTACGCTAAACCCAAACAAACTACCCCCAGCACAACCCCCTACACTACCCAAACACCACTGCACTACCCTATAACATGACCCCCTACACTACACAAACACCACTGCACTACCCTCAACCCTAAAACACTACCCCCAGTACTATTCCCTACACTACCCAAACACCACTGCACTACCCTAAACCCTAAAGCACTATCCCCAGCACTACCCCCTACACTACACAAACACTACTGCACTACCCTAAACCCTAAAACACTACCCCCAGCAGTACCCCCTACACTACCCAAACGTCACTGCACTACCCTAAACCCTAAAACACTACCCCCAACATGAGCCCCTACACTACACAAACACCACTGCACTACCCTAAAACACTACTCCAACATGACCCCCTACACTACCCAAACACCACTGTACTACCCTAAACCCTAAAACACTACTCTCAGCACGACCCCCTGCACTACCCAAGCAACACTGCAATTCCCGAAACCCTAAAACACTACCCCCAGCACGACCACCTACACTCCACAAACCCCACTGTGCTACCCTAACCCCAAAATCTATCCCCAGCACGACCCCCTACACTACCCAAACACCACTACACTACCCTAAACCCTAAATCTACCCCAGCATGATCCCCTATACTACACAACCACTGCGCTTCGCTAAACTCTAAGACACTTCCCCCAGCATGACTCATTACACTAAACAAACACCACTGCACTAACCTAACCCCTAAAACACTAACACCAGCATGACTTCCTACACTACCCGAACACCACTGTACTACCCTAAACCCTAAATCTACCCCCAGCAAAACCCCCTACACTACACTAACACCACTGCACTACCCTAAACCCTAAAACACTACACCCAGCACAACCCCCTTCACTACCCAAACACAACTGCACCATCCCTAAACACAAAAACACTACCCCCAGCAGGACCCCCTACACTACCCAAACACCACTGCACTACCCTAAACCATAAAACACAACCCTATACACTACACAAATACCACTGCACTACCCTAAACCCTAAAACACTACCCCATCACAACCCCCTACACTACACAAACACGACTGCACTACCCTAAACCCTAAAACACTACTCCCAGAACGACCCACTACACTACACAAACACCACTGCACTACCCTAAACCCTGAAACACCACCCCCGCATGACCCCCTACACTACCCAAACACCACTACATTACCCTAAACCCTAAAACACTACCCCAGCACAACTCCCTACACCACCCAAACACCACTGCACCACACTAAACCCTAAATCTACCCCAGCATGATCTCCCGCACTATACAAACAACACTGCACTACCCTAAACCCCAAAACACTACTCCCAGAACGACCCACTACACTACACAAACACCACTGCACTACCCTAAAACACTACCCCAACACTACCCCCTACACTACCCAAACACCACTACACTACCCTAAACCCTAAAACACTACCCCACCACGACTCCCTACACCACCCAAACCCCACTGCACTACCCTAAACCCTAAAACACTACCCCCAGCATGACTCCCTACACTACACAAACACCACTGCATTACACTAAACCCTAAAACACTACCCCAAGCACGACTTCATACAATATCCAAACACCACTGCACTACCCTAAACCCTAAAACACTACCCCCAGCACGAAGCCCTACACTACCCAAACACCACTGCACTACCCTAAACCCAAAAACACTAACCCCAGCATGACCCCCTACACTACCCAAACACCACTGCACCACACTATACCCTAAAACATTACCCCCTACACTACACAAACACCACTGCACTACCCTAACCCTAAAACACTACCCACAGCATGACCACCAACACTACACAAACACCACTGCACTATTCTAAACCTTAAAACACTACCCCACAATACACAAACACCACTGTACTACCATAAACCCTAAAACACTACCCCCAGCATGACCCCCTATACTACACAAACACACTGCACTACCCTAAACCCTAAAACACTACCCCCAGCATGACCCCCTATGCTACACAAACACCAATGCACTACCCTAAACCCTAAAACCCTACCCCCAGCATGACCCCATCACTACACAAACACCATTTCGCTGCCTTAAACCCTAAAACACTCTCCCAGCACGACCCCCTTACACTACACAAACACCTCTGCACTACCCTAAACCCTAAAACACTACCCCAAGCACGACCTCCTACACTACACAAACACCACTGTACTACCCTAAACCCTAAAACTCTACCCCCAGCACGACCCCCTTCACTACCCAAACACAACTGCACTACGCTAAACCCAAACAAACTACCCCCAGCACGACCCCCTACACTACCCAAACACCACTGCACTACCCTATAACATGACCCCCTACACTACACAAACACCACTGCACTACCCTCAACCCTAAAACACTACCCCCAGTACTATGCCCTACACTACCCAAACACCACTGCACTACCCTAAACCCTAAAGCACTATCCCCAGCACTACCCCCTACACTACACAAACACTACTGCACTACCCTAAACCCTAAAACACTACCCCCAGCAGTACCCCCTACACTACCCAAACGTCACTGCACTACCCTAAACCCTAAAACACTACCCCCAACATGAGCCCCTACACTACACAAACACCACTGCACTACCCTAAAACACTACTCCAACATGACCCCCTACACTACCCAAACACCACTGTACTACCCTAAACCCTAAAACACTACTCTCAGCACGACCCCCTGCACTACCCAAGCAACACTGCAATTCCCGAAACCCTAAAACACTACCCCCAGCACGACCACCTACACTCCACAAACCCCACTGTGCTACCCTAACCCCAAAATCTATCCCCAGCACGACCCCCTACACTACCCAAACACCACTACACTACCCTAAACCCTAAATCTACCCCAGCATGATCCCCTATACTACACAACCACTGCGCTTCGCTAAACTCTAAGACACTTCCCCCAGCATGACTCATTACACTAAACAAACACCACTGCACTAACCTAACCCCTAAAACACTAACACCAGCATGACTTCCTACACTACCCGAACACCACTGTACTACCCTAAACCCTAAATCTACCCCCAGCAAAACCCCCTACACTACACTAACACCACTGCACTACCCTAAACCCTAAAACACTACACCCAGCACAACCCCCTTCACTACCCAAACACAACTGCACCATCCCTAAACACAAAAACACTACCCCCAGCAGGACCCCCTACACTACCCAAACACCACTGCACTACCCTAAATCATTTTTTTTTTTTTTTTTTTTTAAATTATTTTTATTGCAGGAATCAGTAAATCGTTACATGATCGGCCAACATTATATCCCAAACCAAAGCATTGAAACACAACCCTCCATCCCCCTCCAGATGTTGCTTACACAGCCATTCAGCCCACAACCCTGGGGTCGGGCGGCGAAATTCGATGGGGGCTCCGGAGGATGTCGGGGTTGGCCCGGAAGATCCATTGTCCTTCATCTGCTTTTCTAAACAAGCCTATAACTCCAAAAGAACCCCCCACCCTCAAAACACCCCAATCCCAGGAAAATCCCTCCCCCCCCCCGCCATCAGCGCGCGGCATCCACCGCAACCGGATCTTCTAGAGGACCCATAGGGAAAACAATAAAGCTGGGAAGTGCAACCATCTAATGGGACTCGGGGCGCGCCGCTTCCTCACGTTCGGCGTCGCCGGGGGCGCAATAATCCCTAAGGGCCTGCACTAGCATCTCCCACTCCAGCGCTGTCTCCTCGGCCTTCTCGTTACGCTGCCTCCAAGCTAGCTGGTATCTAAGCGTGCTCTCCACTGCTGCCCACTTCAAAAATTCGCTGTGCCACCGGCTCCCCGTCGGGCCGGCCCGTGCCTTCCAGTTCCTGGTCACCTCCCGTTTAGCAAGGAGCAGCCCCAAATCAATGAATTTACTAGATATTTTATTCTTGGGGGTATGAGGGAACCAGTGCAGGAGACCCACCGCCGCATCCAACGAAAGGGATCGCCCCGTCGTCTCCTCCAGGGTCTTCCCCACTTCCTCCCAATAGGCCGACAGTCCCGGGCAGGCCCACAGCATGTGGAGAAGGTCCGCCTCCTGGGCCGGGCACCTGGGGCACTCCGCCGATGCCGTAGCAAAATATCGCCTGATTTTCACCGGGGTCAAATATGCTCTATGGAGCACATAATAATGGACTAATTGAAAGCGGGCGTGGCGTGTGCCCCTCCAGGCTCGCCGCACCAACTGAGCCCAGGTCGTCTCTGGGATCTCCCTGCCAATGTCCTCCTCCCATCGGTTTCTCAGGGTGGTGAGGGGAGCCAGCCCCTCGTTGAGCAGTCTACCGTAAAGGCAAGTGACCGCCTTTACCGTGCCCGCGGACATCATCACGTATTGGCACACCGGGGATAAAGGGGGTTCTGCCTGCCCGGACCGCCAGTGCGCCTGGATCGCTCGAACAAGGGCCGAGTGCAGCAAAAAGTCGCCCGGGGAATCCCGAAGCGATCAATGAGCTCCTGTCCTCATATAGATCACCGATGAGCTGCAGACCGGCGTCCTCCCAGGTCGCCAAGCGCGACCAATCACCCCCATGGGGCAAAGCCGTTAGCATCCCCAGCGGTATTTCGGGTGCATACGGTATTCGCTGGTGGCCCCGGGCGTGAGCTCGGTTCCAGCACAGGCGAACGGTCCGCTCCTCCATTGACAAGTCCTGCAAGGCCAATCGTTGCCTCATCACTATGAAGGAGAGAACATGCCTGGCCATACCCGTTCCCCTCCTATCCTCGGGGCCCCGGAACTCCCGAGCGATCTCCTGGGTGAAGGTCTGGAGCTGGGCCGCTAAGTAATACTTTTCGAAGTCCGGCACCGCCAGCCCACCCTCCTCCTTCGGCCTCATCAGGGTCTTGAGGGCCACCCGCCGGCGGCCCGAGCCCCAAAGGAATCCGACTATCAATGACCGTAATAGTCGAAACGTGGTCGGTGGGATCCAGATCGGTAGTGTCCGGAAATAATATAACATCCGGGGGAGCGCCACCATTTTAAGCAGAGCAATCCGCCCTGCCACCGAGAGCGGCAGCGTGGCCCAAAAGCCCATACTGCCTCGAAGTGCCCGGATGCCCCGGGCAATGTTCCCATCGAGGAGGCCAGAGGGTTCATGATAAACATACACCCCTAGATATTTGAAGCAGTCGGGTTCCCATCTAATCTCCCTACTTAAAGCAGGTGTAGGGGTGCCCCTGCGAATCAGGAAAAGACAAGTCTTAGTCCAATTCACTCGGAGGCCCGAGACCTCCCCAAACTCCGTGAGCGCCGTCGCAGCTCCCTGTAGAGCAGCAAGCGGGTCTTCTAGGAAGAGCAACAGGTCGTCTGCGTATAGTGAGACGTAGTGCGGGCCCGACAGGGTCCATAGGCCCGCGTAATGGGCCCCCGACCGGAGATGCAACGCAAGAGGCTCCACCGCCAGCGCAAAGAGCAGTGGGGACAGCGAGCAGCCCTGCCTCGTGCCCCGTTCCACCGGGTATCGTGAGGAAATCAGTGGTCCCGCCCGGACCCTGGCCGACGCCGAGGCGTACAGCACCCTGGTCCATCTGACGAAACCCTCCCCGAGGCCGAACCTCCGCAACACAGTGCAAAGGTAGTCCCATTCCAGGCTATCAAACGCCTTCTCTAAGTCCACTGATAGGACAACCGGGCACGGGGCGTCTGCAAGCGGTTCCCCAAGCAGGCGGCACAACCTGCGAATGTTCATGGTCGTGTTACGCCTGGGGATAAAACCAGCCTGGTCCTCATGCACCAAGGAACTCATGTGCCCAAGCAGCCTCGTGGCCAAGATGCTGCTCAGTATTTTATAATCCACCGTCAGCATCGATAAGGGACGGTAGGACCCCGGATCGGATGAGTCCCTGCCGGGTTTGAGGAGCGGGACCACCAAGGCCTCACACATCGAGCCTGGAAGACGCCCTAGCCTCCTCGCCTCTTTATATACCACCAACAGCCTAGGGGCTAGGAGGTCGGCATAGGCCGCGTAGAACTCTACAGGAAGCCCGTCCAGGCCCGGGGTCTTATTTCTCGCCATCTTTTTAATGGCGCTACGGATCTCTCCCAGTTCTATGTCGGCCCCCAAGGTTTTCGCCACCTCCTGCTCCATTGTTCGAATCTCTAGGGGCCGCAAATAATTATCTAGCAGGTCAGGGTCTCGGCCAGAGCGACTGCGGTATAAGCACTCATAGTATTGCCGGTAGCAGCTCAGAATCGCAGGCTGAGTATACACCAGGGTTCCGTCTGCCCTACGCATGGACGTTGTCAGTGAAGTCTGCCGCGTAGGGTTGGCCAGCCAAGCCAACAGCGCGCTCGACCTATCCCCCTCTGCGATGGACCGAACCGTATAGGCTTTATAGTCAAAACAGCGGAGCCGTTCGACCTCCGCCGCCACCGCCTCTCTCGCCTCCGCCGTGCGTACCTGTAAGTCTGGGCGCCCTGGGCGGCGTAATTCCAACTCGCGGAGTTTCCGATCCGCTGTCTCCAGGTCTGCGAGGATAACTCGCCGCACCCCGACCTGTTTAGAAATGCAGTACCCCCTCACCACCACCTTAAAAGCGTCCCACTCTAACGCTCTCGTGCTCGCGGTGCCACCGTTGGACGCGAAGTACTCCGAGATCGTGTCACCCAGATCCGCCTTGAAGACACTGTCCTCAAGGGTCTCGGGACGCAATTTCCAGGTGGGCACCGCAGGTACCCCAGGAAACCAGCGAAGGTCCAACAAGAGGGGGTTATGATCAGAAATGGTTCTGGTCAAATATTCAGACCGGACCGCCGCCGAAACCAATTCAGGCGAGCCAAGAAATCCGTCCAGTCGAACGTGCAATTCATGGAGGCTCGAGAAGTAGGAGTAGTCCCTAGTTGTGGGGTGTTGCGCCCTCCAAATGTCCGTTAGACCCCAGTGAGTCTGCCAGTCCCGACGGTCCCTAGCCAAACGACGAACCGGAGAGTCAGGGAGGGGTGGGTGCGAGCGGTCATTGTCTACATCCACTACAGAATTGAAGTCTCCACCCAGCAGGATGGGCCCGGAGAGGCAGTGGGCCAGCGAGCCCGATAACCTGGAAAGGAAGGCAGTCTGGTCGACATTAGGAGCATACACACAGCAAACATTTAGGTCTCTCCCTCCCAAAGTCCCCGAAATGGCCACATAGCGCCCCTCTGGATCTATCACTGTGTTCGTGACTTGGAAGGGGACCCCAGCCCTAACCCAGATCAGCGCCCCTCTGGCATACGCGGAGTACGAGGTGCAAAAGACCTGCCCTCTCCATCTACGCTGTAGCGCCGCCCCTTCCGCCTTGTTCAGATGGGTTTCCTGTAGCAGCGCCATTTGTATCCCCCTACGCACTAAGTAAGCGTGGACCTTGTGACGCCTGGACATTGTATGAAGCCCCCGTACGTTCCAAGTAACACATTTCAGATTGGCAACCTCAGCCATTGTCCCATATCAGTCTCGCAAAGTCTCCCCAGCTGGGTCCCAACCATGCAAGGACATCAATCCTCACAGCACTGATGGCGGCCATTGTCCCCAACCAAAACTGAACAACCCAAAAATTAATCAACTCCCCATCCACCCTCCCCAGAACAGGACCCAAATAGCACCATCTAGTTCCCATCCAAACCACACTCGCTAACAACCCACTACACCCTACTAATCCTGCAGTCGCCACCACAGGAAGGCCTTAAGGGCCAGGTGCGGGCTGGACGGAGGCAATGGGCCCTCGTCGCCCAGGCCACCAGGACTAGAGCAAGCCCAAAACAGTGTCACGAAAAAAAACCCCCCCAGGGGGCCAGTCCAGGGCACCCCACCCATCCTACCCCGATAGACAGCATCTCTTACCGTCCCCCGCCATCCCCCCGCCGGGCCCCCACCCAAACTGAAGAAGCACACCCTGCTACCCCTGTCCATCTAGTATGTCCTCCACCGATTGTGGTGTGATCTCCGGCGTATGGCCACTGTCCGGCACAGATCCCTCGGAGTCCGTTGAACCCCCCTCATCACCCGGGACCCCTTCCTCCACAGTGGCATCGTCCCGCGACCCAGACAGCGCCGTCAGCACCTCCAGCACTCCCCTCCGCTCCGTCGATGTCTCCACAGTTGAGGGACCCCCCGATCGGCCCCCACGACCTCGAGGCCTCCTGGATCTCCGCCTCTGTCCCGGCTCTGCCATCCGTCGAGGCGAGGAGCCGGGTCCACCTTTCCCCGCTCTATATAGTTCGAGCCAGTGACAAACGTCCTCTGGGGTGTTGAAGAACTGGGTCTTGTCATCGACAATTACGCGGAGCCTCGCCGGGTAGAAGAGCGAGTACTGAATGCCCTCGCTCCGGAGCTCGCGCTTGACCGCCAGGAAGGAGAACCGTCTGCGTTGAGTCTCATAGGTGTAATCCGGGAAGATGTTCACCTGGCTGTTCGCCACTTTGAATGGTCCGTTATGTCTGGCGGCATTGAGGATCAGGTCCCTATCCCTGAAGTGCAACAACCGCGCCACCACCGGCCGCGGGGCACGGCCCTGCTGCGGCGGCCCTGCCGGGACTCTATGGGCACGCTCCAGGGTGTAGAAGGAGGACAGACCCTCCGGGGCCACGGTGTCTCGGAGCCAGGCCTCCAGATACGCCACCATGTCGCCATCCTCGATCTTTTCCGGTAGGCCTACCACACGAATGTTGTTCCTCCTGTTACGGCCTTCCGCATCCTCCGCTCTCTGCTCGAGGACCGCGATCCGGGATAAGGCCTCCTTCACTTCCACGGCCAGTGCACTACCCTAAACCATAAAACACAACCCTATACACTACACAAATACCACTGCACTACCCTAAACCCTAAAACACTACCCCATCACAACCCCCTACACTACACAAACACGACTGCACTACCCTAAACCCTAAAACACTACTCCCAGAACGACCCACTACACTACACAAACACCACTGCACTACCCTAAACCCTGAAACACCACCCCCGCATGACCCCCTACACTACCCAAATACCACTGCACTATTCTAAACCCTAAAATACTACCCCCAGCTTGACCCCTACACTATACAAACACTACTGCACTACCCTAATTATAAAACACTACCCCAGCACAACCCCCTCACAACACAAACACCACTGCACTACCCTACACCCTAAATCTACCCCCAGCATGACCCCCTACACTACCCAAACACCACTGCACTACCCTAAACCCTAAAATACTACCCCCAGCATGAACCCCTACACTTACCAAACACCACTGCACTGCCCTAAACTCTAAAACACTACCCCCTACACTACACAAACACCACTGTACTACCCTAAACCCTTAAACACTACCCCCAGCACGACCCCCACAGTACACAAGCACCACTGCAGTACCCTAAACCCTAAAACACTACCCCCAGCACGACACCCTATACTACCCAAACATAACTGCACTACCATAAACCCTAAAACCCTACCACCAGCACGACTCCCTACACAATGCAAACACCACTGCACTACCCTAAACCCTAAATCTACCCCAGCACAATTACCTACACTACACAAACACCACTGCACTACCCTAGACCCTAAAACCCAACCCCCAGCACGACCCCCTTCACTACACAAATACCACTGCACTACCCTAAACCCTATAACACTACCCCCCGCATGACCCCCTGCACTACACAGGCACCACTACACTACCCTAAACCCTAAAACACTACCCCCAGCACGACACCCTATACCACCCAAACATAACTGCACTACCCTAAACCTTAAAACTCTACCACCAGCACGACTCCCTACACTACCCAAACACCACTGCACTACCCTATATCCTAAAACACTACCCCCAGCAGGACCCCCTACAGTACACAAGCGCCAATGCACTACCCTAAACCCTAGAACACTACCCCCAGCACGACCCCCTAGACTACACAAACACCACTGCCATACCCTAAACCTTAAAAAACTACCCCAGCATGACTCCCTTCACTTAACAAACACCACTGCACTGCCTTAAACCCAAAAACACTACCCCCAGCACGAGAGCCTACACTAAACAAACACCACTGCTCTACCCTAAACCCTAAAACACTACCCCAAGCATGACCCCCTACACTACACAAACACCACTGTACTACCCTAAACCCTAAAACACTACCCCCAGCACGACCCCCTTCACTACCCAAACACCACTGCACCACCCTAAACCACGACTCCCTACAATACCCAAACACCACTGCACTACCCTAAACCCTAAAACACTACCTCCAGCAGGACCCCCTACACTACACAAACACCACTGCAATACCCTAAACCCTAAAACACTACCCCTTCACTACACAAACACCACTGCACTACCCTAAACCCTTAAACACTACCCTCAGTACGACCCCCTCACTACACAAACACCACTGCACCACCCTAAACCCTATAAAACTACCCCAGCACTACCCCCTACACTACCCAAACACCACTGCACTACCCTAAACCCTAAAACACTACCCCCAGCACGACCCCCTATACTACATAAACACCACTGCACTACCCTAAACCATATAACACTACCCCCTACACTACACAAACACCACTGCACCACCCTCAGCCCTAAAACACTACCCCCAGCACTACGCCCTACACTACCCAAACACCACTGCACTACCCTAAACCCTAAAGCACTATCCCTAGCACTACCCCTACACTACACAAACACTACTGCACTACCCTAAACCCTAAAACCCTACCCCCAGCAGTAACCCCTACACTACCCAAACATCACTGCACTACCCTAAACCCTAAAACACTACCCCCAGCATGATCCCCTACACTACACAAACACCACGGCACTACCCTAAACCCTAAAACACTACCCCCAGCAGTACCCCCTATACTACCCAAACACAACTGCACTACCCTAAAACACTACCCCCAGCATGAGCCCCTACACTACACAAACACCACTACACTACCCTACTGCACTACTCTAAACCCGAAAACACTACCCCAACATGACCCCCTACACAACCCAAACACCACTGTACTACGCTAAACCCTAAAACACTACCCCAGCACAACCCACTCCACTACGAAAACAACACTGCACTACCCGAAAACCTAAAACACTACCCCCAGCACGACCCCCTACACTCCACAAACCCCACTGCGCTACCCTAACCCCAAAATCTGTCCCCAGCACAACCCACTACACTATCCAAACACCACTGCACTACCCTAAACCCTAAATCTACCCCCAGCATGACCTCCTGGGCTACACAAACACCACTGCACTTCCCTAAACACTAAAACACTTCTCCCAGCATGACTCATTACACTACACAAACACCACTGCACTAACCTAAACCCTAAAACACTAACCCCAGCATGACCTCCTACACTACCCAAAAACCACTGCACTACCCTAAACCCTAAATCTACCCCAGCACAAACCCCTACTCTACCCAAACACCACTGCACTACCCTAAAACTCTGAAACACCACCCGCAGCACGACCCTCTACACTACTCAAAACAACCCTGCACTACCCTAAACTCTAAATCAATACCCCCAGCAAGAACCCCTACACTACACAAACACCACTGCACTACCCTAAACCCTAAACCACTACCCCAGCACAACCCCCTACACTACCCAAACACCACTGCACTACCCTAAACCCTAAAACACTATCCCAACACGACCCCCTACACTTCCCAAACACCACTGCACTACCCTAAACCCTAGGAAAAAAAAAACACCCCATCCCCAATCCCCCTTACCTCTCATTCCTCATGGTTCCTCTCTTCTCGTGGTTCTTGCTTCACACCGTCTCTGAGGGGCGGTGCACGTCATTGGGAGGAAACAGAATAGGCTCTGTTTCCTTACAACGACGTGGATCGTCTACATGTTTTTTAGAATGCATGGTCATTTACCATACATACCTTTACAATGAAATTCGTTGTAAAGGCATGGTGGTAAATGACCATGCGTTCTAAAACAATGCGTAGTAATGACTTCCACGCATGTGTTGTAATGGTATCGCGAAGTAAAAAAGTTGTTGTAACGGCTGTTTACCGATTGAAGCTGGTCCCTGTTCTTCAGTGTGTCATTTATTTGATGAATTAGGAGGAAGGAATGTTTTTATTTTACCGAGAAGTGCATTCCCGGCTGTTGTATTGTGAAAGTGTCCGTGTGGCCTGGTTTCACTTGCGGTGAGAGAGTGGAAGAGTCTGTTTGGATCTAAATGAGTTCTGATGTTGGACGGGGCCGGCGCGACACAGCTAATGGAAAGCGTCCTTCCTGAAGTGTGGAGCAGTGCCATGAGAGGTCAACGAGTGTGCGTTCCACCGCAGTATGACCGTACCGCGTGACCTATGTGCCTCCTCTGGGGTATGAGAGGCAGAAGCGGCATCGCAGGTCCTCTTGAAGACTGTTGTAACACCAATTCTACATTTTGGAACTAGGGTATTTTAACCTCGTTGTTCCTGCCAGATACAAAGAGAAGATCCTGTGTTATTCAGTGGCCTCGTTACCTTTTTTGTGGGTTGTGGTGCTTGTCACTTCACTGCCTCGCCGGTGCACACGATTGGGCACCCCACCTCGTGTGTCATCTGTAGAGCCTCTGCCCTCGGATCACTGTTTTCAGTTTCTGGAGTGGCAACATAAACAGGTGCTCCCAAAGGACTAGCCTGAACACTTAGGTGAATATCCCCTGCACCAGCATTCCACAGAAATTCTTTCCTAGCTCTCCCACGTCGACGAGGACGTCATAATAGCATGGCTCCACTCGCGACACCGTATGATGTCATCGGAGCCATAAGAGGACCTCGTCGGCATGCTGACGTCTGTTCCACCCATTTTTTCTGTGCCACCGAGGCAAACAGGTGGAAAGAGACTTTTCACATGTATACATAGCATACTAAATATAAATATATGCCAGTGTGGCATTCTGGGTAATGGAGTCGACATCGTCGTAAATCATACAGATTGAAGGGACAAAGGATATATGCCGTCCCCTGCTCCGTGAACCGCAGTTCCGCATGGTTGGACAAAGGGGTGTTCAGCAGTCACACTAACAGTGTGAAAGGTACTTTTGAATTGCTTCGCAACAAAAGGAAAATGAGTACATGCTCCCTATACTCGTGAGAATGCCCATTTTGTGGCGGGATACAATGTGATATCTAGATCTGCAATGGATTGTCCGAGTATATGTGGAACTTTTGTATCAACTTGTACTACAAAAGAACTGACCAATCCCTTCCCTTGGTTGCGCCAGTGTCCAATGAGAATCCATCTCTGTGTTTAAAAGCACCCTTACGCTGTGTTGACTGCTTTGTTAAACGAGCTGGAAGAAGGCAGACACGCCGAAACGCGTCCTCGTAATAAATCGAATGAATGCAAACCCCAGGAGTGCAGTGTGTTTTTACCAACACGTGAGCTTTGCTATGTTGAATGGACCCACCACCATCTAACTGCACCCGTCCTGAAGAGTGCAGCATGCGTCTCTGGTGGACTTGGAGCTGTGTATACGACTACAAACGCTTTGCACCGCCAGTGTGGCATTCTGGGTAATGGAGTCGACATCGTCGTAAATCATACAGATTGAAGGGACAACGGATATATGCCGTCCCCTGCTCCGTGAACCGCAGTGCCGCATGGTTGGACGAAGGGGTGTTCAGCAGTCACACTAACAGTGTGAAAGGTACTTTTGAATTGCTTCGCAACAAAAGGAAAATGAGTACATGCTCCCTATACTCGTGAGAATGCCCATTTTCTGGCGGGATACAATGTGATATCTAGATCTGCAATGGATTGTCCGAGTATATGTGGAACTTTTGTATCAACTTGTACTACAAAAGAACTGACCAATCCCTTCCCTTGGTTGCGCCAGTGTCCAATGAGAATCCATCTCTGTGTTTAAAAGCACCCTTACGCTGTGTTGACTGCTTTGTTAAACGAGCTGGAAGAAGGCAGACATGCCGAAACGCGTCCTCGTAATAAATCGAATGAATGCAAACCCCAGGAGTGCAGTGTGTTTTTACGAACATGTGAGCTTTGCTATGTTGAATGGACCCACCACCATCTAACTGCACCCGTCCTGAAGAGTGCAGCATGCGTCTCTGGTGGACTTGGAGCTGTGTATACGACTACAAACGCTTTGCACCGCCAGTGTGGCATTCTGGGTAATGGAGTCGACATCGTCGTAAATCATACAGATTGAAGGGACAACGGATATATGCCGTCCCCTGCTCCGTGAACCGCAGTGCCGCATGGTTGGACGAAGGGGTGTTCAGCAGTCACACTAACAGTGTGAAAGGTACTTTTGAATTGCTTCGCAACAAAAGGAAAATGAGTACATGCTCCCTATACTCGTGAGAATGCCCATTTTGTGGCGGGATACAATGTGATATCTAGATCTGCAATGGATTGTCCGAGTATATGTGGAACTTTTGTATCAACTTGTACTACAAAAGAACTGACCAATCCCTTCCCTTGGTTGCGCCAGTGTCCAATGAGAATCCATCTCTGTGTCTAAAAGCACCCTTACGCTGTGTTGACTGCTTTGTTAAACGAGCTGGAAGAAGGCAGACACGCCGAAACGCGTCCTCGTAATAAATCGAATGAATGCAAACCCCAGGAGTGCAGTGTGTTTTTACCAACACGTGAGCTTTGCTATGTTGAATGGACCCACCACCATCTAACTGCACCCGTCCTGAAGAGTGCAGCATGCGTCTCTGGTGGACTTGGAGCTGTGTATACGACTACAAACGCTTTGCACCGCCAGTGTGGCATTCTGGGTAATGGAGTCGACATCGTCGTAAATCATACAGATTGAAGGGACAACGGATATATGCCGTCCCCTGCTCCGTGAACCGCAGTGCCGCATGGTTGGACGAAGGCGTGTTCAGCAGTCACACTAACAGTGTGAAAGGTACTTTTGAATTGCTTCGCAACAAAAGGAAAATGAGTACATGCTCCCTATACTCGTGAGAATGCCCATTTTCTGGCGGGATACAATGTGATATCTAGATCTGCAATGGATTGTCCGAGTATATGTGGAACTTTTGTATCAACTTGTACTACAAAAGAACTGACCAATCCCTTCCCTTGGTTGCGCCAGTGTCCAATGAGAATCCATCTCTGTGTTTAAAAGCACCCTTACGCTGTGTTGACTGCTTTGTTAAACGAGCTGGAAGAAGGCAGACACGCCGAAACGCGTCCTCGTGATAAATCGAATGAATGCAAACCCCAGGAGTGCAGTGTGTTTTTACGAACACGTGAGCTTTGCTATGTTGAATGGACCCACCACCATCTAACTGCACCCGTCCTGAAGAGTGCAGCATGCGTCTCTGGTGGACTTGGAGCTGTGTATACGACTACAAACGCTTTGCACCGCCAGTGTGGCATTCTGGGTAATGGAGTCGACATCGTCGTAAATCATACAGATTGAAGGGACAACGGATATATGCCGTCCCCTGCTCCGTGAACCGCAGTGCCGCATGGTTGGACGAAGGGGTGTTCAGCAGTCACACTAACAGTGTGAAAGGTACTTTTGAATTGCTTCGCAACAAAAGGAAAATGAGTACATGCTCCCTATACTCGTGAGAATGCCCATTTTCTGGCGGGATACAATGTGATATCTAGATCTGCAATGGATTGTCCGAGTATATGTGGAACTTTTGTATCAACTTGTACTACAAAAGAACTGACCAATCCCTTCCCTTGGTTGCGCCAGTGTCCAATGAGAATCCATCTCTGTGTTTAAAAGCACCCTTACGCTGTGTTGACTGCTTTGTTAAACGAGCTGGAAGAAGGCAGACACGCCGAAACGCGTCCTCGTAATAAATCGAATGAATGCAAACCCCAGGAGTGCAGTGTGTTTTTACGAACACGTGAGCTTTGATATATATATATATATATATATATATATATTACCTACTGGCAGTCGCCAGTAGGTAGTTATAGTTAGGACCTATTTTCCATAGGAAATCCGCAACATTCTATTCCCAATAACTTTGGCGCCGATTGACAAATCTTCGCGAAATTTTCAAAACATATGGCCAGCTCCGGTCCGCTCCCATCCTGAAAGTCTCGGAATGATTCATGTAGTGGGGGCCGAGAAAAAAGGGGGTCCCAAAACGTGTTTTCCCCATGCAATTTCCCATAGGACCTTTAGCCGCAGCTACAGCCGGAACTGCTGAACGGATCTACGCCAAATTTGGCAAAGAGGTAGTCCTCAGTTCAGACTCGAGTCTTTTGCTTAAATGGTGTAAATCCGTTCAGTAGTTCCTGAGAAAATAACATTTAAAAGTACAAATATATCTATGGCCTCGGAGGATCCGCTTACTGTAAGAGCACCCAGCGTGCACTCTGCCGTGCACGAGCTGTGTTCTAATTGGCTGTCAACACTCCAAATCAGGAAGTGTTGGCAGCCATCTTGTGCCTCGATAGAACCGAGACCCCCCATGGTCCCCAATAGAGTGGACCAGCCCAGCCCCAGGGGATGGGGCCCCGGGGCCATAAGTTGCCCGGCTCCCACCCTGTCATTGCAAACTGCTTTGCTTCTCTCTTCCAAATAGCAAAGCAGAATGCCGGCTCCCGCAGGATGTGGGGAGCCGGCTGGGACCGTGGGGGGATTGTGGACCCCCCCATGGTCCCCAATAGAGTGGGCCAGCCCAGCCCTGGGGGATGGGGCCCCCGGGGCCATAAATGGCCCACACGGCCCCCCTCCCCAAAATGAATTTTTAATAAAAAAGGGCCGGCCCCGGGGGATGGGGTCCCTGGGGCCATAAGTGGTCACAGGAGGGGGGCAAGGCAGCCCTCCTCCAAATAAAAATAAAATAAAAAAAGTCCCATGCCCCGGGGGATGGGGTCCCCGGGGCATATTATGGCCTCGGGAGGGAGGGCACTCCCGATGTTATTATTATTTTTTTTAAATTGGGGGCAGGCCCTGGGGGATGGGGTCCCCAGGGCCGAAAAATTTGAAAAAGAAGGGGGGCTACACAGCCCCCCTTCTTAAAAAAAAAAGAAATTAAAAAAAATGGGATCGGGGATGGAGGCCACGCCCCGTCATTGCACCACTCTGCAAACGCACCCCCTGGCCAGTTTGCAGTTGGGGAACAAATTCCCCTTGAATACTGGGGGTCCCTGGGGGCCAACTAGCCCACCAGGTACCTCCAGTATGCGCCAGGGAGCTGCTTTGCAGAGAGGTGTTCTGAGGCCACGCCTCTTTTTACACCTCTCTGCAACGCAGCTCTGTTGCGCTTACTGGAGGTAGCTGGTGGGCTAGTTGCACCCCAGGGACCCTCAGTATTCAAGGGGAGTTAATCCCCCAACTTAAAACACGCCACGGGGCACGTTTGCACAGTGGTGAAGGGAGAGGGTGGGGCCTGAGTTCACGTGTGCAAACACTCCCTATGCGTGGTTTAAGTTGGGGAATTAATTCCTTGTCAATACTGATGGTCCCTGGGGGCCAACTAGCCCACTAGGTACCTCCAGTAAGCATCACGGAGTTGAGTTGCAGAGTGTTGTAAAAAGAGGCGTGGCCTCTGAACACCTGTCTGCAATGCAGCCTCTTGGCGCATACTGGAGGTACCTGGTGGGCTAGTTGGCCCCCAGTGACCCACAGGATTGAGGAGGAATTAATTCTCTAACCTAAAACATGCCAGAGGGCGTGTTTGCACACATGTGAACTCAGGTCCCACCCCCTCCCTTAACCACTGTGCAAACGCACCCCGTGGTGCGTTTTGAGTTGGGGAATTAATACTCTTTCATTACTGAGGGTCCCTGAGGGCCAAATAGCCCAACAGGTATCTCCAGTATGCGCCAGGGAGCTGCGTTGCAGACAGATGTTCAGAGGCCACGCCCCTTTTTACACCTCTCTGCAACACATCTCCCTGGTGCATACTGGAGGTACCTGCTGGGCTAGTTGGCCCCCAGGGCACCTCAGGATTGAAGAGGAATTAATTCCCCATTTTAAAACGCGACACAGGGTGTGTTTGCACACATGTCACCCCAGGCCCCACCCCCTTCCTTTACCATTGTGCAAACGTGCCCTGTGGTGCATTTTAAGTTGAGGAATTAATTCCTCTTCAATCTTGAGGGGTCCCTGGGGGCCAACTAGCCTACCAGGTACCTCCAGTATGCGCCAGGGAGCTGCGTTGCAGATAGGTGTTCAGAGGCCACGCCCCTTTTTACACCTCTCTGCATCACAGCTCTGTGGCGCTTACTAGAGGTACCTAGTGGGCTAGTTTGACCCTAGGGACCCTTAGGATTGAAGGGGGCTTAATCTCTCAACTTAGAACGGTGACATGGTACGTTTACACAGTGGTGAAGCGAGGGGACGGGGCCTTACGTGATGTGTGCAAACACGCCCTGTGGCGCGTTTTAAGTTAGAGAAAAAATTCCACTTCACTCCTGAGGGACCATGGGGGCCAAGTAGCCCACCAGGTGCTTCCAGGAAGCGCCACTGCGTTGCGTTGCAGAGAGGTGGTGCAGGCCGTGCCCCTTTTGACATCTCTCTGCTACGCAGCTCTGTGGCGCTTACTGGATGTACTACGAATTCCGATTTACTCACCTGTTATCAGGAGAGAGCTCAGTGCTACATCTTTGAGCCCAGTACTGATCCTGAAAAGTAATTCTAACCATACTTACCAGTAACTTGAATTTCCTTCCACAGGCTAACATTGACTGGTTTCACTTGGAAATTCTTCTAAGTGTGGAGTTTTGGAACTTTAAAATTTTCACCTAAAATCATCCGAAGAACAAATTCTGATTTACTCACCTGTCATCAGGAGAGAACCCAGTGCTGCATCTTTTAGCCCAGCACTGACCCTGAAAACTAATTCTAACCGTACTTACCAGTAACTTGTATTTCCTTCCATAGGAATCCATTGTCTGGTTTTCAGCAGAAAAGTTTCTAAGTGTCTAGTTTCACAAACAAAAAATATTCCTTAAAAATCCTCTGTATTACTTAAACGCATTCTTTCAACTGTTTACAGGAGATGCACCAGTGCTGGATCCAGGATCCACCACTGCGTAAGAAAAAGTGACGATAACACTACTTACCTGCTAAGTGAATTTCCTGTCATAGGATAACATTGGTGATTCTATGTGAAAACATTTCGAAGTGTCAACTTTTAAAATACAATAATATTCCTGAAAAATCACTACTGTAACCAAAACGCTTTTACTCAACTGTCCAAGTACTGAATCTAGGATCCAGTCCTGTGGTTAGAAAAGTAATCCATAAAGTAACTAATTGCCTTTAACTAGAAATTCACATTGAGCTCAATGGTGCATTGTGTTTGAAATTGTGTTGCCCATTGCAACAACTGTAACTACTGTACTTAAAAGTCTATTGCCTATTTGCAAAGTATTTAAACTAAAGTAATTCATTCTGAGAAAGTATATTTTGTAATGTAATGTATAATGTAATTATAATGTAATTTAAAAAATAAAATATCTAAAAATAAATAGTTGTAAAAAATGTAGGAAATCAGTATAAAAAAAATCAATATAACAATTAAAACATTTAAAAATTGTCATTTACAAAACCTTTGAAATTCACTGAAAAAACCATAGGTTTCAGGTACGTTATAGTTAGTTGGGCATTTCTCTCATACAAAACCATTGAAATTCCCCTGTTATAGTTAGTTCAGCTAGCTATAACTCAAGCGCCCGCAATGCACTGCTGAGACGTCACATATTACATCACGCATGACATGGTCAGTGACATCACTCATGACATCACTGATGACATCTCAAATGACATCACTGATGACATCATCCTTGTGATAGAGTGGCAGACCTCCTCTCACCATAATAGATCCTTTGATACACACACTCAAAAATAGAAACTAACATTTTCAAATGAATGGACATAGCTATACCACTTACAACACACCAATTCAGTAATTCCAAGATCTACACACATATCCACTCATTCACCAACAGTCCTATACAGTCAGACCATCCAGGATTTTAAGATTTTGCGATTTGCAAAACAAATCTGCCCGCAAAATTCAAAATCCTGGGGGGTCTACTTAAATTTGCTCGTGGGACAGCTGCATTTTTTTTACCAGAGTTTAAATGTCATTTTAGCCTCATTAACTCCCCTGATTACTCTAAGACGCGAAAGTGCAATCATTGAAAAACTGGACACGGAGGAGGGGAAGCTAGGTTATTTTTAGTCACACGTGTTAGGCTAGTGGCGCAGCGGCATGCTTACTGGAAAACCGATTATTCTAGTGCCTTGAAGAGAGAGCATTGTACTAAGCAGAATACATTTTACTTACCCGTACAAGTTGTCGTGGGCAGCCTAACTTAGCACGTGAAAAACATAGGTCATTTATCTTAGAATGACATGTGCTGTAGGACAGACTTACACATGCAAATGCTCATATGCATTTTGAAAGAATACAGATTTTCCACTCATAAAAGGATTTAGTCTTCCTGATATTTTCATTTTAGTAAACCCACTTCATCGGTCGGTGATTTGCTTACATCAATGGGAAAGGTGTTCCCTTTTCATTGTGGGAGAGGACGAGGCATTACGGCAAAAGCTGCCGATTTTGGAACTGAGAACGAAGTTAAAGTCTCGGCGTCTGCTCAACGTCATGTGATTCTGGGCAAATTATTTATATATATCACCTTCTGCAATGTAACTGATGCCCATGTAGAGCACTCGAAAGCCTTCAGGTCACATTGGCGCTATATAAAATTGTTTAAAAAAAAACATGGAATAGGGAAGAAAACACTCAAAATTAGTAGGCTGTATTGGAGGGAAAGCAGTTTTCCATGATAAAATAATATTTTCCATGTGAAAAAATTAAGTTAGCAAGTGCGTTTTCACTATTGCAGGTTTTCTCATGAGAAACGTGTGTACATTTTTGCATGAGAAACTGGAATTGACAAATGTTTTGCGGGGTAATGCTTGAAAAGCTAAGTCTGGTGTCCCACTGTAAGTAGAAATTAGAGTATTTTGGTGAATTCCGGAAATTAGTAAATCTACACCACTACGATCTTACGATCTTCAGAATGCTAATTTCTTTGAACATGTGGCTCAGAAATTGCATAGTGTAGACTGTAAAACATAAACTTAAAACATCACTGTTCAAAGTATCTGCCATAAATGAATGTCTGCATGCAAAGTGTTCATCAAACAGCTAAACCCACTATCAAGCAGCAGCTGGGCCCATTGTTTGAGCAGTCCTAAAATAGATGGGATGTGAGTTTGTCTGGACTTAGAACTATGGAAGTAGATTGACATTTTTGCAATCAGATTCATGAGTTATTGATATTTTAGCAAGAGATGTTTTAAGTCAGTGTTTTGCAGGCCTGTCTATTCAGTTTGTGGTTCCACATGAAACTACCTGACGTAGCTTTCAGGCCGATATGGACCCTTCTGACCTCTCAATAGGATACCGTGACTGTGCCAATCAACAGAGTGACAGAGCAGGAGGGCTCTGGGACATATACAATAATGAAGTAAAGATGGCGCTTCTGTTTCCTGTACTATGTGCAGGCACCTTAGGGGTGGGTGGAACTTATGTAATAATCTTGTAAAATGGCTGTAATGAACACTGGGACGGAGTCATAGGAAGGAATGTAAGCCACGGATCAGAAAATTCCTGTTTGGGTTTGGAGAGTCCTCTGAGGCTAGGTGAGGGTCCTAGAATGCTTTGGATGAACCCATGGAAACTAGACTCCACTCAGAGAGGTCTACTTAAAAAATTACATTTAGAAATACAGCTCCCTTACGAGGTTAGGACTGGAGCTGTTCTTCCTTAGAGCTGCAGGCACTTTAAACATGCCTATTTCAAAGTGGAATACTCTGCTAAAACAGTTTCCATTGATTTTAGGCAGAAAATTAATAATTATGAGTAAAATAAAGTGCCGCAAAAATGCCGCTAAATTTCCATATTTGTGCCGCTAAATTTCCATATTTGTGCCGCTAAATTTCCTAAACCATGCCGCAAAATCCTGGGGGGTCTTACAGTCACTCATACATGTACTCACTCATCATATGTACTTATACACCTATACATCCTGTTACACAGTGACACTCATCCATAGATTTACTCAGACACATAGTCACACATGCAAACAAAGTATCAAACATCCATTAAATTGCACATATACAGTTATACACACACCACGACACTTACTGCTACAGAAACTTACACATACTTACTCTCTTAAACAATCACTTATAGAAACACAGACTAATTTATACAGGAACTCTTCCAATCGCTTACTCTCACATATACTCACTTATATACACCAATACTCACAGATACTAGTTTAAAACATATGTAGTTACTCATAAAGACACTATTGAGACAGTCATTCACTCACTAACACACCCATACACACACTCATCCACCCATACATTGCTGCACACATGCTGTCTTCAACACATACAAACAGTGAGTCACTCATTCATGCATCTATGCACTATGTAATCCCCCCACCGAACCATACAGACACTCAGACACTCATACTGATACTCAAAAAACCAACTAATAACCTAGATAGACACTCATGTAGCTACTCACCAACCCATGCAGCCACTTATACACAAAGTGAGAGACTGATACAGATATTTACTTATTTAAACATTACTCGCTAACCCATGTATTCACTAAGATACACTTAATCAGTCAGTTATACAAACAATTTTATCCCAAAAAAATCCATTTAGACACTTATTTACCCATTTATTATTCCATCGACCTCGAGATATACATATATAAAAAATATTTAATTTACAGAAAGACACACATTCACTGGATGATGTCATCAGTGATGTCATCAGTGATGTCATTTGAGATGTCATCAGTGATGTCATGAGTGATGTCACTGACCATGTCATGAGTGATATAATATGTGACGTCATCAGCAGTGCATTGCGGGCGCGCGAGTTATAGCTAGCTGAACTAACTATAACGGGGGAATTTCAATGGTTTTCTATGAGTGAAATGTCCAACTAACTATAACGCACCTGAAACCTATGGATTTTTCAGTGAAAATATATATATATATATATATATATATATATATATATATATATATATATATATATATATATATATATATATATATATATATATATATTACCTACTGGCGGTCGCCAGTAGGTAGTTATAGTTAGGACCCTGTTTCCATAGGCAAACCGCAACATTCTATTTTGAATAACTTTGGCGCCGGTCGACGAATCCTCGCAAAATTTTCAAAATAGGTGGGGCGCTGCGCTCCGCTCCTACCCTGAAAGTCTCGGGGGGATTCGTCATGCGGGGGCTGAGATAAAAGGGGGGTCCCAAAACGCGTTTTTCCCATGCATTTTTCCATAGGACCTTTAGACACAGCTACAGCCCGAACGGCTGAACAGAGTTCCTTGAAATTTGGCAGAGAGGTAGTCTACAGGTCAAGGAAGTGCCTTTTGTAGGTTTGGTGTAAATCTGTTCAGTAGATTCTGAGAAAATAGCCTTTAAATCAATATATATATCTGAGCCAGCTTACGGTGCGCTTACGGTGCGCTTACCGTACGCGTACGGTGACGTGCGCAAGCGCGATTCTGATTGGCTGTTCGATCTAAGTAAACATTCGAATCGGTCGAAACCAGGAAGCGGCGGCCGCCATTTTCTCTCTCGCACTCTGAGGGGGGCAGCAAAAACAAAGACAAAAACCATCTAAAGGGGCAGTATATTCAGTTCTTAACCACCCAGCATCGATATAGGTGTCCCCAAACAACCCCCAAGGCCAAAAAACAATTTTATTTTTTTTCGAAAAATCGCCGATTACGCTTACCGTACGCGTACGGTTAAAATTATTAAAAAAAAAAAAAATTATCCACACTCTCCACACCCCGTGTGCAAATGGTGGCCGAAGGGCACCATTTGTGCATGGCTTATATAATCACGAAATAGCGCAAATGAATACCTTTTCACAACGAAGCGCATAATATGTCCCCCATATGCGCACGGTGCGCGAAGCGCATCGTGCGTACATGGCCCATCCCGCATAACGTGGGCACGCGGTGTGCACAGCGCACCGCGTGACCACCGTGCGTGCACGGCACTAACTGCGTAAAGTGGGCGCGCGGTGCGCAAAGCGCACCGCGTGCTCACTGTGCGCGCACGGTGCATGAAGCGCACCGTGCGCGCACGGAACGAACTGCGTTAACTGGGCGCGCACGCCACGAATGGCGTAAAGTAACTTAGCATTTAAAAAACCGTACAAATTCACTGAAAAAACCATAGGTTTCACACACGATATAGTTAGGAATTAGCATTTAAAAAACCTTGCAAATTCACTGAAAAAACCATAGGTTTCACACAAGTTATAGTTAGCTGTACATTTCACTCGTAAAAAAACCAATGAAATTCCCCCGTTATAGTTAGTGCAGGCAACTATAACTCACGCGACCGCAATCCTCTGCTGATGACATATGTGTCTTTATGAAAAAAAAATATTTGTAATATATGTATAGCTAAAATTTAATGGAAGAAGACATGGGCAAATAAGTGTCTAAATACAGTATTAGCATCAGCAGAGGATTGCGGTCGCGTGAGTTATAGTTGCCTGCACTAACTATAACGGGGGAATTTCATTGGTTTTTTACGAGTGAAATGTACAGCTAACTATAACTTGTGTGAAACCCATGGTTTTTTCAGTGAATTTATATATATATTCACTTAAAAAACCATAGGTTTCACACATGTTATAGTTAGCTGGACATTTCACTCGTAAAAAAACATTGAAATTCCCCCGTTATAGTTAGTGCAGGCAACTATAACTCACGTGACCGCAATCCTCTGCTGATGACGTCAGATATTACATCACTGTATTTAGACACTTATTTACCCATGTCTTCTTCCATTGATCTTTAGCTATACATATATTACAAATATTTATTATTCAGAAAGACACATATGTCATCAGTGATGTAATATCTGACGTCATCAGCAGAGGATTGCGGTCGCATGAGTTATAGTTGCCTGCACTAACTATAACGGGGGAATTTTATTGGTTTTTTACGAGTGAAATGTCCAGCTAACTATAACATGTGTGAAACCTATGGTTTTTTAAGTGAATTTGCAAGGTTTTTTAAATGCTAATTCCTAACTATAACGTGTGTGAAACCTATGGTTTTTTCAGTGAATTTCAAAGGTTTTTTAAATGCTAATTTATGTATGTATTTTTTATTTTTTTATCGGATTTTTAGCGTGAGCGCACGGTGCGCGAACCTCGTGTTTTTTTCAGTTAAAAATTTTAAAAACATTTTTTACGTGTGTTTTTTCAGCGTGCGCGCACAGTGCGCGCACTCCGCTATTTTTCGAAAAAAAACGATCTCCACCTTTGTTTTTCACCCCCTCAGACTGCGAGAGACAAAATGGCGGCCGACACTTCCTGGTTTCGACCGATTCGAATGTTTACCAACATCTAACAACCAATCAGAATTGCGCTCGCGCACGGCAGGGTGCGCGCACAGTGCGTGCGTATAGATATTGATATGGTTTTAAATGCTATTTTCTTCCGGAAATACTGAACAGATTTACACGAGATCTTCAAAAGGCACTTCCTTGACCTTATGGCTACCTCTTTGCCAAATTTCACGTAATTCTGCTCAGCCGTTCGGGCTGTACCTTCGACTAAAGGTCCTATGGAAAAATGCATGGGGAAAACGCGTTTTGGGACCCCCCTTTTTCTTGGCCCCCGCTTGACGAATCACCCCGAGACTTTCAGGGTAGGAGCTGAACAGAGCGCCCCATTTGTTTTGAAAATTTCGCGAGAAATCGTCAACCGGCGCCAAAGTTATTCAAAATAGAATTTTGAGATTTCCTACGGAAACTAGGTTGTAACTATAACTATCTACTGGCGACTGCCAGTAGATACTATATATATATATATATATATATATATATATATACATACAAATGCATAACCAATAGAGGCATAAAGAAATAGCGGCAGATCAAGCATTTCTTACTATTAAAACATACGCATGATTAAGACATATTAAAAACATTCATGCCAAACAGTAATAGCATCTTTTTGGTAGAAACAGGTGGACAACGGGGAGGCGGGTGAGACAGTGAGGAATCCACAGGCAGATACTGTATCCACCAGAAAAAGCGTTACCGAAGGTAAGTAACTTGTTCTTTTGATGGATACTTCTGCCTGTGGATTCCTCACCTTTTGAATAGAATCCCCAAACCGTACCTCACCCAGAGGAGGGTGTCTACCTACCTTGTTCAAAAAATCTTGCAAAACAGATCAAGCAAAATGACCATCCCTTCTAACCTCCGAATCCAATAATAATCGAATAATTTTTCGTCGAAATCATATTGAAAATAATAATTAAAAAATACTTTTATTAGTAAATTTAGACAAACACTTAAAGGAAAACTTTTAGTAATAATTAATGTAAAGATATTTCATACTTTACAAATGACGCTGAAGTCGCAACCCCAGCGTGACTTTTCAAAATGGCTACCAGAATGCATGCAGCCATCGTGTACGGTGCGCGAAGGGTGCGCGACTTCTGTATAATATTAAAACAAAATTGACTATAGTTTTCCTAACTAAAAATTATTCACAATTTTTTTTAAATATATATATATATATATATTTGTATATATATATATATTTAAAATAAAATAAATAGGATTGAGGTACATTAGACTTCCAAATTTTCATTTGAAAAACCTTTGAAATTCACTGAAAAAACCATAGGTTTCAGGCACGTTATAGTTAGAAATTAGCATTTAAAAAACCATAGAAATTCACTGAAAAAACATAGGTTTCAGGTACGTTATAGTTAGAAATTAGCATTTAAAAAACCATAGAAATTCACTGAAAAAAACATAGGTTTCAGGAATGTTATAGTTAGTTGGACATTTCACTTGTATAAAACCATAGAAATTCCGGCGTTATAGTTGGTTCAGCTAACTATAACTCGCGACCCCACAATGCACTGCTGATGACATCACATATTACATCATTCATGACATTATCAGTGAAATCACTGATGACATCACTGATGACATGTCAAATGACATCGCTGATGACTTTATCCACGTGAAAATCTGATGCACCTCCTCACACCTGAATATAACCTTTGATATACCCACTCTAAAATACAGACTACCATTTTTGAAAAAATAGACACATCAATACCAGTTACTAAATATGCACTGACTGATTCCTAGGTCTATCCACAAATCCACTAATTCACCCATACAGTTACTCATACATGCAGTCACTCATCAATATAACACTATCATATGCACTCATACCCCTATACAGACACTCACACACTGCCACATATCTAGAGTTACTCACACACCTAGTCAGTCATGCAAAGAATCAATCATACTTCCATTTACTCACCTATACAGTAATACAGACACCACCTCACTTATTCATACAGATACTAACACATAATTACTCTCTTATAGACTCACTGATACAAATACACACTCATCCATGCAGCCACTCTCACAATTACTGACTCTCACATATAGTTATTTATATACACCATCACTCACATATACTGCCTTTTACATATGTAGTTACTTGCACATGTACCACTGAGATATCCATTCACTCACCAACAGACCCATACACACACTCACCCACCCATACAGCTGTTTCCACATGCACTCTTGAACCCATAGACCCAGTGAATCAACCACTCACACATCTATGCACTAAGTCACACACCTCCCACCCACCCACACACACACTCAGGCAGCCATACAAATACTCAGGCAAGCAATCAATAACCCATATAGACACTTGTGCAACTACTCACCAACCCATGCAGCAGCTTACACAACAACAAACAGACTGATACAGACTTTCACTCAGTTTATTCACTAACCCATGCATTCAGTAAGACACATTTGATCACTCACTTATACAGTCAGTCACGTACCTACTAAATCCTCCATACAGACACTTATACACCCACTCATTCTTCAATACAGCTTGGCATATATATAAAACAAATTTAAACTTTACAGAAACACACAGTCACTGGATGATATCATCAGTGATGTCAATGACTATATCATGAATGATGTAATATGTGACGTCATCAGCAGTACATTGCGGGGGCGCGAGTTATGGTTAACTGAACTAACTATAATGCCGGAATGTCTATGGTTTTATACAAGTAAAATGTCCAACTAACCATAACGTTCCTGAAACCTATGGTTTTTTCAGTG
Organism: Triturus cristatus; assembly: GCF_964204655.1. NCBI lineage: Eukaryota > Metazoa > Chordata > Amphibia > Caudata > Salamandridae > Triturus > Triturus cristatus. The sequence goes on from NC_140584.1 coordinate 9,100,755, forward strand.
AATTTCTATGGCTTTTTAAATGCTCATTTCTAACTATAACGTGCCTGAAACCTATGTTTTTTTTAGTGAATTTCTATGGTTTTTTAAAGGCTAATTTCTTACTATAACGTGCCTGAAACCTATGTTTTTTTTAGGGAATATATATATATATATATATATATATATATATATATATATATATATATATATATATATATAAATATATATATATATTCACTGAAAAAAACATAGGTTTCAGGGGCGTTATAGTTAGCTGGACATATCCCTCGTACAAAACCCTAGAAATTCCCCTGTTATAGTTAGTTGAGCTAACTATAACTCGCACCCCCGCAATGCACTGCTGATGGGGCCCCCCTCCAGAGGCCATAATATGCCCCGGGGACCCCATCCCCGGGGCATGGCCTTTTTTTTTTACTTTTGGAGGGGGGCTGCGTTGCCCCCCTCCTCTGTCCCCTTTTGGCCCCATCCCCCGGGGGCGTTTTTTAAAAATGTTTTATTTTTTGGGGGGAGGGGGGCTGCACGGCCCCCCTCCCGGGCCACTACTGGCCCCAGGGAACCCATCCCCCGGGGCCTGGCCTCCATTGGGGGCCGAGGGGGGGGTCCCCAATCCCCCCATGGCCCCGCCGGCTCCCCGCGTCCTGCGGGAGCCGGCATTGCTTTTCCACATGGGGAGCAGCTAACATGCTGCTCCCCGTGTGGAAAAGCAATCGTCTTTGGTATTTGGAAGAGAGAGCAGGTTTCCTGCTCTCTCTTCCAAATACCAAAGCAGTTTGCTATGGCAGGATGGGAGCGCGGCTCCCACCCTGCCATAGCAAACAGCAGTGTCCCGGGGGTGGGCACCCCGGGACACTGCAGGAGCCGGCCCTGGGGGGTGGCGGTCCCCAGGGCCATCTTTGGCTCCAGGAGGGGGGCTGCACGGCCCCCCTCCCACTTAATTTTAAGCCCCGGGGGTGGTGGTCCCCGGGGCTTGGGGGTCCGTAACGGACCCCCTATTTTAAATAATTAGAGCCCCGGGGAAGTGGCGGTCCCCGGGACGTGTGGGGGGGCTCAAGCCCCCCCCCCCACACAGGTTTTTTTATTTTTTTAAAACAAGCCCCAGGGGGTGGCGGTCCCCGGGGCTGCGGGGGGGCCATGAGCCCCCCGCATACATTGAAATAGAGGGGTGGCGGTCCCCGGGGCAGTGTGGGGGGGATTGGGACCCCCCACCCTTTTTTTTTCAATTATGCCCCCGGGATTTGGCCCCCGGGGGCAAATTAGAATATGCAGTGCGGGAGCCCGCGCTGAATTTTTTTTTATTTTCAGCCGAAATTCGCACTGGGTGCGCGAATCTCGCCTTTTTTTGGTTTTTTTTTAATTCTTTTTTTGGCCCTGGAGGTCCTTGTGGGACCCCCTGAGCAGGCCTAGGGGGTCAGGGTGTTTCTACCCTGCCCCCTTGTTGCGTTTTGCGCCTCTGTTTTTGTGCTTTCTTGTGCCTCGGTTCTACCGAGGCACAAGATGGCTGCCAACACTTCCTGATTCAGAGTGTTGGCAGCCAATTAGCATTCAGCTCGTGCTCGGGAGGGTTCGTGGAGGGTGCGGGGAGGATCCGCGGATCCTCCCCGGCCATAGATATCACTAAATTTTAACTCTAATTTTCTCAAGAACTACTGAACAGATTCACACCAAATATGCAAAAGGCACGAGTCCGAACTGAGGACTACCTCTTTGCCAAATTTGGTGTCATTCCGTTCAGCGGTTCGGGCTGTAGCTGCGACAACAGATCCTATGGGAAATTGCATGCGGAAAACGCGTTTTGGGACCCCCCTTATTTCGCGGCCCCCGCTTGACGAATCACTGCAAAACTTTCAGGGTAGGCGCGGAGCGGAGCTGGCCAAAAGTTTGGAGAATTTCACAATGATTTGTCAACCGGCACCAAAGATATTCCCAATAGAGTGTTGCGGATTTCCTATGGAAAATAGGTTCAAACTATAACTATCTACTGGCGACCGCCAGTAGATAATATATATATTCTACTGAAATGTATGAGAATTAAGTGTTTTTAATAATAATTTTATTGACACTGTTTTTACTCATGAATAACATTTTAGACTTTTATTATGAAGCTACAAATGTTGAATTATGTTGAGGTCCAGGGAATTATGCATTGGGTTAAGCAACCAAATGGGGTCTCAGTCTTGCCTTTCTTTTAATCTTTCTTTACCATTTTTTAGGCAAACAGACTCTTTACAAATGCATGGATGTACAAAGATCTTATTTATTTATATAAATATGGTATTTTTTTATTTCTATTCCCAGTCTCCAATTGAATTCTGCACATGTCACTTTAAAAGGGGTGAAAGAAACTATGAGCATTGTCATGTGATCAAGGTCCGGCTGGACCAAAAGGCTTTATGGCTGACAATGAATAAATGAAATAGGCACTTATCTTGTGGTCCGTGCCTGCTTTTCCACAACGTGAAGCAGTTGGGAGAGAGAGCAGTTGAATCAGATATTTTTAGCTGGACCGACTTCTACCAGCTAAGCACAGACCCCCACTCATTTGAGGCGACGACCAAACAGAAGCTGTCTCTTACAGTTGTGTACCGGAATCCCAACCTAACCCAGAAGGATTACGGATCGTCAGTCCCCCCATGGCCGTTTATTGAACTACCGGATCTAATCGGTGCCGGCGTCTATTGAGTCGGAGGACCCGTTCAGACGTAGGCAGCCCGTGAGGAAAGGTAGGACTGGTTGTTGTAATGCGGGTAGAGTGGTGTGCAAGCGGCAAGCCTCTGGGGAAAATCACACTGTGTTAAACCCGGGGAAAGCATAACCGCAGAATTTACGTTAAACACATATAAACCAAATAATGTTGGCGGAGACGCTCAAAGACCGGGAGGTGGGGCCTCAGAAATGTTCAGTAACACTCCTCCTGTAGGCACTCATTTTAATCAACAAGGCACCGGTAATAGCTCAACAAATACGTCATTAAAAGACAAAATGAGGAGCTTGGAAAAACAGATGCATGCCGAGCAAAGAAAATGGTGGGAGCATAAGTCCTTGCAAAGATACTTAGACGTGGGGAAAATCCCCAGAGGTTTAAGAATCCTTACGGCTCCCAGTTATGAACAGCCCAATCCAGAGATGATGAGAGACTGGGCTGAACGTAATCTAGATTCTTCACGGAGGTTGGTGGAAATCTTGGTGAAATACGCTGAAATTGACAGAAAGGCATTACAGGTGAAAATAGAGAAGTAAATGAGGAGATCAATCACTTGGGTAAAAGTGAGGAACTAACCAAATTAAGGGAGGAAATGGCCATTAGATTACGTAAAGAGGAGGACAAGGTTAAGGAATGCAAGGCATTCAAGTTCCACAGAGATCGAGTGCACTATGAGACTGGAAGAATTTTTACTTTTCCCAAAAAATATGATGCTATAAAATCGAATAAATCGAATAAATATAAATCTAATGGCGAACAAGCACAGAAGTTGAAATCTCACAAAGATGGGCAACCCCAAACATCGTACTCAGATTTGAGTTCAGCCATCGAAAGTGAGGCGGAAAATGAACCAGTTCAGGCATCCGCAAGTGAAGGGCACCGGAAACCTTCACCAGCAGAAGAGCTTGATTTTTTAGCAGAGGAGCGGAGGCAATCACTCCGCCCAAGGACACAAAGGAAGCAAGCAGGAAGAGGAGAAACCGCTGCCGTCGGCAGAGGCAAAAGGCCAGAAGAAAAGCCAACCTCAAACAAAAAACGGGGTCGCGGCTAGTGGAACCGCAAGTAATCATGGAAGAAGAAATAGAAAAGACCGTGATAAACCTAACAGACATCAATTTGAACAAAGCGGAGAAGCAGATTTTAGCACTGGGCATATCCTACTGTCCAGAGTCTAATTTTGATTATGCCAACACAAGAATGGACATATATAAATTCATTCGCAAGCTCAAGTTAAAGAAGCATCATGTCTTATTACAAGAACAAAAAATCTGTGAAAATGCCCCACTGGATGGAACTTCTGTTTCAGAAAAAGAAAAAACTACTGAATTAACTCTCCCGGAAACGCTTGTGGCTCTACAAGAAGAAACGGATGATACTGAAAGTCCGAGCCTAAATCTGTCGGTAACTTCAATGGACTGTAAGAAAAAAAACCCTTTCAAGGAAAAATCAACTTTTACAACAGTTATGATCAGGGATGGAATTGATATTTTTAACGAGAATGTAATACACAATATTAAGAAACTGAATTTCAAAATACAAAATCAAAAAAAGAAAATGAATACATACATATATCTTCTCATTCTACTTTTTGCTTCCTCTAGGTCCAAGGTATCCAGACAAACGTCTGGATACCTTAAAGTATAATAGAAGTAAAGTGGAATGAGAAGATATATGTATGTGTATATAATTATCCCAGTGCCCTTCATGAATCCAGTATGAGATTGCCTGTAAATAGTGGTAACATTGTTACTTTCCCTTATTATTTTGTGCGACAATTCGCATTACCTTTGTTTTTGGGCTGCTGCATCCAAGCAAATGTCTAGCCAATGTTTAGGTCCTCAAGCGCAGAAGGCGTTTTCTGATACCTGACTTTCTAGAGAACGTTTTTTTAATACTTGTAATACAAAAAAAGAAATTGTGTGCCACTTTAGGCAAAAGTATAGGCTAAGCTAATTACATTTAGTAATAAGAATCTGCTTGCCATTGTGCCACAGAGTTTGAGTTCCTTGTGTGAAGAGACTTAAGGCATGTAGTGTAGATTTTTTCCTTCACACCCGCATGATATAAGAGTGTCATTTTGTATTTTCCTACCTTGTGGAAGTTTGTGAAAGTGGTTAAAATTCCCCAGTGAATGTACAGTTTTCATTTTTGCCCCTTTCCAGTAGATTTCCTGGTGACTTCCTTTCTAAATGACAACGCATCTGTAAAAAACCTTTGCAGCTGTCTGCCCCCTCCCCTAGAGAAGTCAATCTTTGAATTTTACTTTTGTTTGTCACTGAAATATTTCAAATAAATCTGTTTTTATAAAAATAAACAAATTAACAATAAAAATATGCAATATCGTCAACGAATATCCAAGCTTGAAAAGGGTACCTAACATCTACTTTATCCCAAAAATCCACAAAAATGCAGAAAAGCCACCAGGAAGGCCGATTATATTGGCACAAAACAGTCTACTGGAAAATGCTTCAGTATATGTAGACTATTTTCTACAAGATCTTGTTAAAAAACTACCATCTTACATAAGAGATACTAGTGATTTTATCTTGACAATGAAGGATTTTGTGTAGAAGGGGCATTATTTGTTAATGACTCTCTATGTGGTGTCATTGTACACATGCATTAACCACAAAGACGGACTACGTGCCCTGGAATTTTATTTAAGATCTAATAAGACTATTTTATCCCCACATAGAGCAATGTTGATAAGTATGATCAGTTTTTGCCTTTATAATAATGTATTCTTATTTGACAAAACATATTATCAACAAATGTGTGGAGTAGCAATGGGAGCCAGCTTCTCCCCCAGCTATGCTTGTTTATTCATGGGCTGGTGGGAGAAGCTAGTCCTGGGGGTGGCACACAATGAATACATGGAAAATAATGTTAGAGCATATTTTTGTTTCATAGATGACTTGTTCATTGTTTGGGAAGGAACTGTGGAAAAAGCAAATGAATTTGTGGCTGCTATAAACAAGAATGACATGAATCTAAAATTTACCTCCACTATCAGGAAGAAAAATATTCATTTTTGGGATGTAGAAATGTACATAGCAGATAACAACATTGAAACTAGAATTTACAGAAAAGAGACAGCGGGTTATTCAGTTTTGCACTCCAGTAGCTTCTATCCCCGACATCTAATTGAGAGCATTCCCCATGGAGAAATTACCAGAATAAAGAGAGTATGCAGTAACGCATCAGATTTAATAGCCGCACAACTAGAAAGCAAAAAGAGATTTCTGGAATGAGGTTACTCTAGGAAGACAATAGAGGCAGCCACTACTAAATCCAATACTAAAGAAAGATCCCTCTTATAACAAACCAAAAAGATAAGAGAGGAAAACGTAGAGCAACCGGTACCAGAAGTTAGGTTGATACTAACGTATAATGCCCAACAACGAGAAATAAAGAAGATCATGCAAAGTCACTGGCCAATCGTGAGAAGTGACCCAGTAATTGGTGATACTATACCATGTAATTAGGGGGTGACCTATAAGAGAGCTCCATCCATGCATAACAGCTTAGTTAGTAGCAGCCCAGAATTTAAAGAACAAAGAAAATAGTGGCTAAAAAATGGGTTTACTAAATGTAAAAGCTGCAAGGCATGCCAATATGGAGTCAATACCAAGACCTACAGGTCAGCATTTAGTGATAAAGTTTTGAAAATTAACAAACCACTAAATTGCAAAACTGAATACGTCATCTACATCTTACAGTGTTCTTGCAACATAAAATATGTGGGCAGTACCAAGCTCCCTGCCCACAAGAGAATCTTGCAACATATAAGAGCGATCAATAATAACGATCACACGTACCCGGTTGCAAGAAACGCTTTAAAGAAATACACCAAAATAATCTCAAAGATTTCTCGTACTATTTGATTGACTCTATCCCCCTAAACAGGAGAGGAGAAGATAGAAGGTGCATACTTAACTTTGACAGCAAGACCCCAGGAGGTCTGAACACCACTGAGGACCTGTACACATGCCTGTAAATTATATGCCCAAGTCAATCAAATGTCCCATTTAATATTTAAATGAAAAGTGATATAAAACAATTAACTGAACCTAATGAGGCCGCCTGACCAACCTAAACCACAGGGATAGTGGTTATTTAATTTACTCTCCAAAAGAAATCATATAAAATGAAAAAAGCAAAATAATCAAGGTTTTATTTTTATTATGGGGATGTGCACACTTTCTTTTTTATAGTACCACGCAGCATTTGCACTTTATTGAAACAGTTTAAAGAGACGGCTATAGACAGAGTTCGGTAGAGTCAGTAATTGGCTTCCATTCTTGTCAAAATAAAGGGGAAATAGGAAATGGTGAATAGCGTGCAAAACTATGCATTTATGGTCTAATTTTGACCACCAAAATGAGTTTGTTCACCCCAAAAAAATCATTTTGACAAACTAACAATTGATTTTTAAGTGAATATTTATGTATTTATATATTTATTCTAGTGAAATGTATGACAATTAAGTGTTTTCAATAATAATTTTATTGATACTGTTTTTACTCATGAATAACATTTCAGACTTTTATTATGAAGCTACAAATGTTGAATAATGTTGAGGACCAGTGAATTATGCATTGGGTTAAGCAACCAAATGGGGTCTCAGTCTCGCCTTTCTTTTAATCTCTATTTACCATTTTTTAGGAGAACAGACACTTTACAAATGCAGGGATGTACAAAGATTTAATTTATTTATTTATTTATATAAATATGGTATTTTTTCCATGTCTATTACCAGGATCACCCTTTACCAGGCTTACAACCCATCGCACTATCCCCGCTAGACCCTGTACCCAGCTACTTCTTAAATCAAATTCTAACCTGAGAGCAGCCACAGGACAAGCAGAGTTGACTGAGGCTAGGCTTCTTAAAATTTGGCCTTCTGTTGTATTTAAAAAACCCAATTTCTCCACATCAAGCAATTCAATACCATACAACAGCAAAGCAGGGATTTTTGCATAAAAAACCTCTAATAAAACTGCAAAGTGTCTTTTTCCAGTAGATCTATAGAGGGGGCCAAAGCTTTTACACTGTGTAGTAGCTTTACGGATGTTATTTTCTATTTGGATTTTCTCACTTATGGTGCCACATACTATTTTTCCCAAGAAAGCATACGATTTTACAAGTTCCAATTTGTGGCCACATACAGACCATTTGAAATTCCCATACTGCAAATTTTTTCTTTCGTGCATGCACATGATTTTACTTGTAGATATATTAATCTTTAAATAGTGGGCCTCTGCAAATTTAAATGTGTGTATATATATTAATATATATATATATATATATATATATATATATATATATATATATATATATATATATATATATATTCACTGGAAAAACATAGGTTTCAGGGACGTTATAGTTAGAAATTATCATTTGTCATCAGTGATGTCATCAGTGATGTCACTGATCATGTAATGAATGATGTAATATGTGACGTCATCAGCAGTGCATTGCGGGGGCGCGAGTTATAGTTAGCTCAACTAATTATAACGGACGAATTTCTCTGGTTTTGTACAAGTGAAATGTCCGACTAACTATAACGTCCCTGAAATGTATGGTTTTTTCAGTGAATTTCTATTGTTTTTAAAAGGATAATTTCTAACTATAACGTCCCTGAAACCTATGTTTTTTTCAGTGAATTTCAAAAGGTTTTTTAAACGCTAATTCCTAACTATGCCTACAGAGGTAGGACATGTGAAGAAAGAGGAAGAAAGGCGCAGAAAGAAGCAAGAGAAATGCAGAAAGAGGCAACAGAAGTCAAGAAAGACGAAGAAAAGTGCAGAAAGAAGTAAGAGATATGCAGAAGGAACCAACAGAGTTGCAGAAAGGAGCCTTGTTTCAAAGTCATCCTGTGCCCCCAACATTTTACTGACTGGTACTGGTGGTAACTGACTCTGACTAACCAGGCCTAGAGCCAGTGCTATGCTGAAAACACCAACATACATTAGGGTACACTATTGGTTGGGGTATCCCTGTGATTGGCATGACCTCCCCATTAAGGCCCTAGTACATAATAGGGCAGGTGGATTTAAAGTACCTCTAACTCAGAGGTGCAGAAAGAGGCAAGAGAGGTGCATAAACAGTCAGGAAAGGTGCAGAAACAGGGAACAGAAGTGCATAAAGAGCCTAGAGAAGTACAGAAAGAAGCATCAGAGGTGCAAAAGGAGGCACGAGAGATGCATAAAGAGGCAATAGCAGTGCAGAAAGAACCAAGAGAATTTCAGAAAAAAGCAACAGAGCTGCAAAAGGAGGCACGAGTGCTGCAGAAAGAGGGAAGAGAGATGTAGAAATAGTCAAGTGAGATGCACAAATAGGGAAGAGGGGTGCAGAAAGAGCCAGGAGGGGTGCAGATAGAAGCAACAGAGGTGCCAAAAGAGGCAAAAGAGGTGCAGAAACAAGCAAGAGAAGTGCAGAAAGAGGCAAGAGAATTGCTGAAAGAAGCAACAAAGGTTTAGAAAGAAGCAAGAGAAGTGCAGAAAGAGGCAAGTGAGGTGCAGAAAGAAGCAAGAGCCGTGCAGAAAGAAAAAACAGAGGTACAAAAAGAGAGAAGAGGGGTTCAGAAAGAGGTAGGAGAGTTATATAAAGAGGCAAGAGAGGTACAGAAAGAGGCAGGAAGGGTGCAAAAAGAAGGAAGAGAAGTGCAGAAAGAGGCAAGAGAATTGCTGAAAGAAGCAACAGAGGTGTAGAAAGAAGCAAGAGAAGTGCAGAAAGAGGCAAGTGAGGTGCAAAAAGAAGCAAGAGCAGTGCATAAAGAACCAATAGAGGTGCTGAAAGAGGCAACGGAGGAGCAGAAGGAGGCACGAGAGGTGCAGAAAGAAGGAAGAGGAGTGCAGAAAGAAGCAACAGAGGTGCTGAAAGAGTCACGAGAGGTGCAGAAAGAAAGAAGAGGAGTGCAGAAAAAGCAACAGAGGGACAGAAGGAGGCAAGAGTGGTGCAGAAAGAGGGAAGAGAGGTGTAGAAAGAGGCAAGCTAATTACACAAAAAGGGAAAAGGGGTGCAGAAAGAGGCAAGTGAGGTGCAGAAAAAAGCAAGAGCAGTGCAGAAAGAACCAACAGAGGTGCGGAAAGACGCAAATGAGGTGCAGAAAGAGGCAAGAGATCTGCAGAAAAAAGCACCAAAGGTTCTGAAAGAGGCAAGAGAGGTGCAGAAAGAAAAAATAGTGGTGCAGAAAGGGGCAAGAGATCTGCAGAAAAAAGCAACAGAGATGCTGAAAGACGCAAGTGAGGTGCAGAAGGTGGCAAGAGATCTGCAGAAAAAAAGCACCAGATGTGCTGAAAGAGGCAAGTGAGGTACAGAAAGAAGCAAGAGAGGTACAGAAAGAGGCAATAAAGGTGCAGAAAGAAGCAGGAGAGGTACATAAAGAGGCAGTAGAAGTGCAGAAAAAAGCAAAAGAGGTGCTCAAAGAGGCAAGAGGGATGCAGAAAGAGGCAAGAGCAGTGCAGAAAGAACCACAAGAATTGCTGAAAGAAGCAACAGAGGTGCAAAAGGAGTCAGGAGGGTTGCTGAAAGAAGGAAGAGAAATGCATAAAGAAGCAACAGAGATGCTGAAAGAGACAGGAAGGGTGCCCAAAGAGGCAAGAGAAGTACAGAACGAAGCAACAGTGGTATAGAAAGAGGCAAGAGTTGTGCAGAAAGAGGGAAGAGAGGGGTAGAAAGAGGCAAAAGAGTTGCACAAATAGGGAAGAGGGGTGCAGAAAGAGGCAGGAGGGGTGCAGAAAGAAGCAACAGAGGTGCCACAAAAAGGCAAGAGAGGTGTAGAAACAAGTTAGAGAAGCGCAGAAAGAGGCAAGAGAATTGGTGAAAGAAGCAGCAGGGGTTTAGAAAGAAGCAAGAGAGTGCAGAAAGAGGCAAGTGATATGTAGAAAGAAGCAAGAGCAGTGCAGAAAGAACCAACAGAGGTGCAAAAAGAGACAAGAGGGGTGCACAAAGAGGTAGGAGAGGTGCAGAAAGAGGCAGGAGAGGTACAGAAATAGACAGGGGGATGCAAAAAGTAGGAAGAGAAGTGCAGAAAGAGGCAAGAGTGGTGCAGAAAGAAGGAAGAGAGGGGTAGAAAGAGGCAAGAGAGTTGCACAAATAGGGAAGAGGGGTGCAGAAAGAGGCAGGAGGGGTGCAGAAAGAAGCAACAGAGGTGCTGAAAGAGGCAAGTGAGGTACAGAAAGAAGCAAGAGAGGCACAGAAAGAAGGAAGAGAAGTGTAGAAAGAAGTAATAGAGATGCAGAAAGAGGCAAAATGGGTGTAGAAAGACGTAAGAGGGATACAAAAAAGGCAAGAGAGGTGCAGAAAGAGGGGATAAGGTTGCAGAAAGAGGCGAGAGGGGTACAAAAAAGAATTAAATGAGGTGCAGAAAGAGGCAACAGATGTGCAGAAAGAAGGAAGAGAGGTGCAGAAAGTACAAGACATTTGCAGAAAGAGGCAAGAGAAGTGCAGAAAAAGAAAGAAATGTGCAGAAAGAAGCAACAGAAATGCAGAAAGAGGCAAGAGAGGCACAAAAAGGAAGCAAGAGTGGCTTGCACACCATTAGTACCAATTTAACACCCACATTTAGCAATAAGTAACAGGTGACCATTCCAGATTTGCAAAGGGCCTTCTGTTAATCAATCCCATCCTCATCGCCAAAATGTTATAAAGAAGTACGGGAGTCCATTGGTTCATGTAAGATACTTCTTTAATGGTAGTTTAGTTCCATCACAGGTGGTCAGGATAACAGGAGGAAGTTAGATAGTACAAGGATAGCCCCACCAGGAGCAAGCTCCATTCAGCTCAGCCTGAGTACACCAACTGCCAAACTCCTCTGGAGAGACACCCAGGCATTCCATGATGTCATGCAACATTCCAACCCCAACAGAGCTGTGCAGTAGAGAAAAGCTAACAAGTAATCTACAACACCTTCCACCACACTGTAACACTTGTCGCTGCATTTTTGGTAACGTTTGAGCCGTTTGAGCTAGAAACAAGGCTTTTTTTGTTCAACTCTGCAGATTAGGGAGCAGATGATAGATTGTGTGGCTATTGCAGAAAATGTGTAATTGTGCGAAAGTTGGTGCAGCCAAACAGTCACAGAACTCCAGTGGCCCTGCTCATACCCCTGACAAGGTCCACAAGTGTTCCTAAGTGATTCCTTCTTTTTTTGTCTCACTGAGTTCATAGTTGAGCTTCTATGGAAACGAGGAAGACTAAACCAGAGGTTACCACTCTACAACATAGACTACCATACCACATAATTACTCTCCATAACACATAATCCCACTCTACGTAATTCCTATACACTAATTATCACGTACTTTCTATCCACATAATTTCACTGCGCAACATACCACATAATTCCACTACACACAACGTACATCCTGTCCACTCAGAAAACATTAGTAAAAAACTTCTACATTTAACGCCAATAGCTCAAATTCTCGCAAATGTGAAACCTTTTACATTGCAAACACCTCTTTAACTAGTAGTCGTGTTTGCAGAGTGGTGGAGAAAGGGTGCTGGGCCTCTGACCAGCGTTCAGGAATTCCGCTGCATAGGATTTACAGGAGGTACCAGAAGGGCTTCTTGGCCCCCAAAGTCCATCAGGAGTAAAGTGCACTTCATCCCCAATCCCGTAGTCTGCCAGGAGGCACGTTTGCAGAGTGGTGGTGAAAGGGTGCATGGCCTCCGAAGACGTCTTAGCAATCTTACTGTGTGGGACTTACTGGAGGTAACAAGAGGGGTACTTGGCCCCAAGCACATCCTTGGGGGCCAACTACCCCTCCTATTACCTCCAGTAAGTACCACACAGCAGGATTCCTAAGTTCTCATAACAGGCCATGCCCCTTTGCCCACCACTCTGCAAGCACGCTCCCCGTTGCACCCTTGGATGGGGATTGAAGTCCCCTTCGCTGCTGGGGGTCCTTTAGGGTCCAACTAACCTACCTCTTACCTCCAGTAAGCCCCACACAGTGGGATTGCTGAGAGGAGGACCAGGCCAACCCCCCCTTTCTCCAACACTCTGCAAACGCACCCCCTGGCACGTTCTAAGTTCGGGAATTAAGTCCCCTTGAATACTGAGGGTCCCTGGGGGCATACTAGCCCACCAGGTACCTCTAGTAAGCACCACACAGCTGGATTGCATAGAGGTGGTCTGAGGCCACGCACCCTTTTTACACCACTCTGCAAACGCCTCTCTTGACGCACTGCTGCTTGGGGGATGAAGTCCACTTGTGTCCTGAGGTCCTCAGGACACAAGAGGACCTCATCTCCCCACCAGCAGTGCGCCAAGAGGCACGTTTGCAGAGAGGTGTAAAAAGGGGCGTGGGCTTGGACCACCTCTCTGTAATCCAGCTATGTGGCACTTACTGGAGGTACCTGGTGGGCTAGTTAACCCCCAGGGACCCTCAGTATTCAAGGGGACTTAATCCCCCAACTTATAATGCGCCAAGGGGCGTGTTTGCAGAGTCATGCAGGGAGGGGGCAGGTTTCTTTTTTTTAAATTTGTTATTTTATGGAAGTGGGACCATGTGGCCCCCCTTTCTCTGGGCCACTTGTGGCCCCGGGAACCCCATCCCCTGAGGCCTGGCAGCCTCTGTTTTTTTATTTTTCATTTTGGGGAGGGGGCCGCGTGGCCCCCGGGGACCCTATCCCCCGGGGCCTGACAAGCTTTTTTTTAAAAACATTTTGGGGAGGGGCGCCACGTGGCCCTCCTCCTCAGGTAAATTATGGCCCGATTACCCCATCCCCCAGGGCCGGCCCTTCAGTTTTTATATTTTTTTGTTTTTTTAATTACAGGGGAGGGGAGCTGCGTGGCCCCCATCCCAGGCCACTTGTGGTCCTGGGGACCCCATTCCCTGGGGCCTGGCCTAACCGTTGGGGACCTTGGGGGGAACCCCAATGCCCCCATGGTCCCATCCGACTCCCCGCTTCTTGCGGGAGCAGGCATTGCTTTTGCACAAACATGCAGCTCCCCTTGTGCAAAAGCAATCTGCTTTGATTTTTGGAAGCGAGAGCAGGTTTCCTGCTCTCGCGTTCAAAATCCAAAGCAGAGTTTGCTATGACAGGGCCGGAGCCGTGCGCCTGCCATAGCAGATAGCAATGTCGTGGGAGTGGGCACCATGGGACATTGCAGAAGCCGGCCCTGGGGGGTGGTGGTCCCCAGGGCCATCAAGGGCTCCTAAATGCAGCCCCCCCAGTTCATTTGTAAAACCCGGGGAGGTGGTGGTCCCCTGGGCCGGAGGTCTGTAAAGACCTCTGCATTTGAATATTTAGTGCCCCGGGGAGGTGGTGGTCCCCGGGGCAGTATGGGGGAGCTCGAGCCCCCCACACTAACTATTAGTTATAGCCCCAGGGAGGTGGTGGCCCCCAGGGCTTAGGGGGCCTGCGAAGCCCCCGCCCTTATTTAATTAAAGCCCCAAGAAAGTGGTGGTCCCCGGGGCTGCGGGGGCGAGTGCCCCATGCTTAAATTATGGAGCCCTGGGGAGGTGGTGGTTCACGGGGCTGTGGGGGCCCCCACGGGCCCCCACACCTTAATTTAGAATTGCCCACGGTAACTGGCTCACCCATGGGCTTTTTAACAAATGAAGCACAGGAGACCGACTTCGGTTTTTAAAATAATTTCAGCCGGATTCCTGCACCCAGCACGAATTCGGCAAAAAGTATTTTTAAAAAATAATTTTTTTGGGCCTGGGGGTGCTTGTGGGGCCTCAAGAGCAGAACTAGGGGGTCAGGGTGTTTCTACCCCGCCCCCTTTTTTTATTTGTTTTTTTTACCCTTTTTTTAACCTTTTTGTTGTAACTCGGTTCACAAGATGGCTGCCAACACCTCCTGGTTTGGAGTGTTGGCAGCCAATCAAAAGTCAGCTTGTGCTCAGGAGGGTTCGCGAACCCTTCTCGGTGCTCAGATATATATATATCTTTTTTTATTATTGATTTTGCAAGAAAACAACAAAAAAACATGAGCAAACATAACCAGAACATCACAATACAAAACAACACAAAAAGAAAAAGAAGCTGTAGCGTGCATACATGTAACCTCAGTGATATATCAGAAATCAGCATATATAATACAGATCCATGCAATATATTGACAGTGAGGTAATTAATCAACCAAACAGGAATGTATCTAACCTTTCTGAGCCAGACACTCCGTCAAACTGACCAGTCATCCAATGGGGTCGATATAGGAACTAAAACCTTCAGACTAGATGTATCTCTCTCTCATCTTATCAAAAACCAACTAGAAAGCGTGCATGCACGACATGGTGTGCAAATGCATAGCATGCAGTGAACCAGCTCCTGTCAAAGGAGTATCTAAAATCAAATAAGAGCTAGCTTTTACCAGCTAAATAACTCTGGTATAAGCCCCAGAAATGTTTGGGTCTACTCTGAGGAGAGAGTAGCTCGCTATACAACTCAGTTTGTGTGTTGCAGAACACCATATCTCTAGACCATTGTGTGATGGTGGGAGGAGGGCCGCAGGCCCAATGCATAGCAACCCCACGCTTATCAGTCAATAGACCTATATCTACCAATCTACGGATATCTTTCCGAACTTGCTTAGAATAACCCAGAAGTGCTAACATAGGGTCCGGCGCCAAGTGTTCCCCTACAATATTACTCAAGTTTTGAAATATAAGCACCCAGTATTTACCAATATCAGGACATAACCAGGCCAAATGTAAAAATCCTGCTTCATCTACATCTCTCACATCTCGCAGTATCTCTTAGGCCGTATTGATGCAGACGAGCCGGAGTGTAATATACCCTGTTCAGGAATTTAAAGTGAATGAGTCTATGACGACCATTCAGCGATACGTTCTTTGTGGCATCACAGCAATAGCGCCATTTATCTTCATCTAATGTAACTTCCAGATCGGATTGCCACTCCAGTCTGGCCTTAATGTAAAAGTTCTAATGGTAGTCTTGTGTCATGAAATAAAACTTCGAAACCAGATGACAGGGAGAACCTGCCCTCAGTAACAGTGAAAATGTATCCACTTGTGGAGGTCCAGCATTTCTTCCCCAAGCATGTCACGAAGCACGTGCCTGACTCTGTAAAAATGGAACATTACAAGTGGAGTTACAGCTTGCTGATCTACCACAATTCCTTCCCAGCTACATCCTTTACCATCTTCGAATAGCTCTCCTATTTTTGAGACACCCAGCAGCACCAGGGCGCATAATACTCCCGACTCATTAAGAATGGGCAGCCACTTGCATAGCTCTATCGGGGCGAGCGGGGAGTATAAAATTGAGGGGGCCTGTCTTTTAATTAAGTTCTGCCAAGCATGGAAAATGGCATTAATAGAGTCCAAGAGGCCTGTGCACCGAGACGGGGCTTGATACAGGACATCAACCAGGGGGAAGGGGCCGCCGCAACTTTTTCAATATGCAGATGTGGAGGTGGGGATTGTTGATTCAACCAATAAAAAACATGGGAGCACTGTGCCACTCTGTAGTAGAGCTCCACGTCTGGTGCCCCGAGCCGACCCATCGAATAAGGTAATGTCAGGATTTCCCACGCAACTCGGGTTGTTTGCCAGCCCAGGACAGGTGCATCAGAAGTGACCTTATACATTTTAAAAAATTGGTTGGAAGAACCAAAGGAATGTTCAAAAATAAAAATGGAAATCTGGGGAGCACCACCATTTTCATTAAGGAGATGGGTCCCAGAAGCGATAATGACAGTCTCACCCATCTAGTAAAGTCGTCCTCCAATTTAGCGATTGCTTTACCAAAGTTGTCTCTGAATACTATTTCGGAGTCTGAGTGCACTTGGATACCTATATAGCGCACAGATTCGGCCGACCAGAACAAGGGGAAATCTAGGTCTATCTGCTCCATGGCTGAAGTAAGGGGGAAGATGATGGACTAAGCCCAGTTGATTTTGAGGCCCGCGTATTCTCCATACCGAACTACTTTCCGCAGTACCGGGGACAGATTAACCTCTGGATCTCTTATGTATAATAAGGTATCATCAGCATATGTGGAAATTATCAAATTGTAACCGGGAAAGCGGATACCATGATGTCTGTGATACTCTCTAAGTGCACAGGCTAAAGGGCTCTGCGACAATGGCATAAAGTAGGGGTGGTAAGGGGCACCCTTGCTGAGTACCTCAGGAGATTTTTATAGGAGAGGTCGCCAAGTCCCCTACTCTAACCCTGGCCATGGGGGAGTTATATAGGACTCTCACTGAATGTATAAATAGGTCACCAACTCCCCTGCGCCTCAGCACTGTTGCCATAAAGTGACATTCAACAGAATCAAATGCCTTCTTGGCATCAAGGAAAATGGCAGCAGCATTTATGTCAGGATTTGTATGTTGAATAGCGCCAAAAACTGTGCGCAAATTATGTGTAAGAGTGCATCCAGGGACAAACCCTGCTTGCTCAGGCCCAACCAATTGTGGTACTAGGGGTGCTAGGCGGTTGGCCAATACTTTAGCAAATAATTTAGTATCCACATTTAATAATGACAATGGCCGATATGATGCGCAATCATCCGTGTTGTCCCTGGTTTTAGAAGGATAACAATTAAGGTTTTGTGCACAGAACGGGGCATCTGCCCACTCTCCCCTAGCTCCACAAATAATGTGATCAGGTGAGGTACCAGAAGTTCCCTGAATTCTTTGTAGAAAGAGACCGTCAAGCCATCCTGCCCCGGGGCTCCACCTGACCTCATGGAGCTTAAACTGGTCTGAATCTCCCAGGATTCCAAGGGTCTCATAAGATACTCTCTGTGTTCATCCGCTAGCCATCGGAGTTTGATATATTCCAGGTAGTCCAGTACCACTCACTCATCAGACAACCCTTTAGTGCAGTACAGATCTGCATAATATTTCTTAACTCTGTCCGCTATGTATTGAGGATCCCGTAGAATCTCACCAGTTGAAGAATGCAGTTCCGTAATATGAGCTGCCTCCCTCCTACCTTTCAATATGGCTGCAAAGGTAGCTCCCGGGTGTTCGCCCTGCCCATATGTTTTTGCTACTGCATATTTCCCGAGATATTGAACTTCCCTATCAGCGGTCTCATGGTATTCCTCTAAAGTAGTCTTGAGCTCTTCTAATACCTGGTCATTCACATCTTCCCATGCCTCCCTCTCCAGCAGGGCCAATTTCTTTTCTAGTGATTCCAGTTGACCTTTAAGGCAACGTAAATCACCTGAATGTTTGGCCATCGCTGTCCCTCTTATATATACTTTAAACGTTTCCCACACCATGGCAAACTGGGGGGCAGAGTCTATATTTGTAGCAAAGAAGACCTCAATCGCCTCTGACATTTCAAATTTAAAGACCAAGACAAGGAGAGCGTAAGGAGGAAACCTCCATGTGAATGGGGCTGGTCTTTTTGATGGGCTAGTGAAGTCACGCTGGATAAGGGAATGATCTGAAAACGAGCTGGGTGTATCACACAATCGCGAATCAATGTACTCAAGGATCAAGAAGTGAACCTGTCATCTATTCTGGTGTGCAAGTCATGTGGGGCTGAGTAATGCGTAAAGAACGCCCTCCCACTCTGTCTCAAGCGCCAGACATCAACCAGGTCCAACTCGACAATAGCATCATCCAACACTCTTGCCACTAGGGATCTATGCCTGCTCGGGCCTCCAGAGCGATCGAGTGCCGGATCTAAGACACAATTAAAATCCACTCCCCACACCTGAGGGACTGATGCCAGACTGCGCATCCACCCCCTTAACGCTCGATAAAACTGCGTGTTGTCAAAATTAGGGCCGTAGACATTGACTATGATGAAATCCAGGCTCATTCCTTTACATCTAGAAATAGCATACCTACCTTACTGATCTGTCTCAAACGCCTCTAATGAGATATTAGTTCGAGGATTGACCCAGGTAATTACCCCCGTGTATGTGTAGAAAACCCTGCAGCATGAAATTTACTGTGCTGTCTTTTGCATGTAAGCATCAGGCTGTCTGTAGGCAAGTGGGACTCTTATAGTAGAGCAACATCCACATTATGTCTAGTGAGATAAGCAAAAGCCTTCCTAGTTTTCCTGAAATCATTCAAGCCTTGAATATTCCACGTTAACAGTTGCAACCTATCCACCGGAGATTAAGCTAGAGATCTCTTTCTCTTTATTATCTTCCATTTACATTCCCCGGGGTATCTTCCAAATTCGGAGTAGCACCTCTAGAAACAATAAGCATGTTGTGTACAATACAATAACAATTACACCATACAAATTGAAAACAAGAAGAAGAAAAAAAGTCAATACAAAACTAAATACCAATACTCTCCCACCACCCATGCCATGCAAACCCCCACTTAGCACAGTCGAATCCCCCCTCCCACCACCCTTTCCCACCCAGATAGAACAAATGAAAAACATAGAGTGAGTAACACGCAGGGGCAGATGTTACCTTAGCTCCGGTAAAAGAACATCTAGTACTATTTACTGCATTGCCATCCAAATATATCTAGTGCATCCAAAACAACAAATGATCTATGTTTACTGTGTGGCAGTAGGACCATCAACCTGATGACTAGTTTAACCAATATTATATATTGCCCCCCATCGGAGTCGCATAACTAGAACTGTACTTGCAATATGTAGAAGTCTGAGAATCCCGGAGAAGAGGCCAGACACAAAGGATACAATCCTTAAGAAGACCTACTGCAGATGTTGGGGGAATTGCTAGGGTCCAATCAGGGCAGTTCAGTTTAACAAAGTGAGTGAGTCTATCACGTAAATGCTCCTTCAATCCTGTTCCTCCACTCCGCCACCAGCAGTTCCGTCCAGTCTGTCTGATTCTTCATTCCTTGCTTCCATCTTGGAGTGTTCTTTTAAGGCCTTTTGCAGCGATGTTGGGTCCATAAAGATTCTGGACTTGCCATCCATAGTTACCTTAAGAATGGCAGGATACAACATGGCGAAGTCCATGTATTGTTCACACATGTGTCTCTTCAAGGATGCGAACTGTCATCTGGCAACCTGCACCCGCTTAGTAAAATCCGGGAACAATGATATTTTGGAGCCCTCATAGTGCAAGTCTTTATTTTCGCTGGCCTGCTTCAGGGCAGCCTCCCTGTGCCTGTAATTTAAAAATGTTGCGATTACCGGGCGCGGCGGGGCTCCTGGGGGAGGTCTAGAACCAAGAGACCGGTGGGCACGTTCTACCACGAAGATGTCTGAAAATGTTTTCCGGCCAAGCAGAGTGACCAGTAGGTCTTCTATGAAGGCCTCCATGCTGTCCATTACAGTGGACTCTGGCAGGCCTGTGATTCATAGGTTACTTCTCCTGGACAGCCCTTCTAAATCTTCAACTTTGTCTTGAAGCGCCATAAGCATTTTTGCCATTTGCTTTTGAGTTGTCTCTACCTCGGTCTTCGCTTCTTCCACCTCCGACACCTGCCGTTCTGTCATATCGAGTCTTTCAGAATGTTTGTCAATGCTCTCTGACATTCTGTCCATACGATTCGCGAAAGTATCTATTTTCCCAGCTATAGTCGCCAAACTCTTCTGCATGGCCGCAAGGATCTGTTTGATGTCCCCTTCGATTTCTTCTGGCACATCCGATTGCTCTTCTGAAGTTTGAGCATCTCCCAGATCTCTAGATCTCGATTTCCGCTGTTCAAATTGTAGTTTGGATTGCGCCTTATCAACTTTACCCATGTTGAGGTCCGAGGGGAGGACGAGTGTTTCCAGAACTTTTTCCAGACAGTTACCTGATTCCGCTCAGTGTCAGGTGTCTCCCAAAGTGCGCTCCAAGGCAAAATGTGTCTCGCACTAAGGTAATAGGTGCAACTTAGTGGGCACCGTTATTTCCAAAAAAAGGTATTGCCACTGGGACAAGGGCAGAAAAGCTCCTAACAGATGAAGTAGTAGGCAAATTGGAGCGGCCAAGTAAGCGAAAACTCAAGTTTGCACCGCGGCTAGGCGTAATTAGGTCTGGGTATATCTTCACCTGTCGCCTCTGGTTCTCCCCCCGGTCTCATCTTGGGAACACAGAGGCAATGTCTAAACTCGGTAGGGCAATGGGTGGACCCCCTACTTTAAATAATGGAAATGGATGCCAGGCAGCGCACATTTCGATTCTTTAGCGAACTCCCTGGACCCTCGTATCTCCACATCTCAATCCCGGTGAAGCCTGAGATGGACAGCAAGGCTTCTTCAGTAGTGAAGGCTGGTATTGCAATGGCACGTGAGTGTACGCTTTCATATCATGGGGCTACTAAAGAGTTGCTGATGCGGCGGGTAGGACTTAAGTTATCCTTGCCCACTCATATGCTCAGCTCTGCCAGACCGCTTCTTCTGAGGCCACCGATCTGTCACCACCAGCTTGTCCAGGCATCCGGCCTCCAGGTCACCAGCGTATCCAACCGGCTGCTATGCGCATGGCACATCAGGCATAGGTCGCTATTCCAGGCCGCAGATGACTCCGCAGCCAGTGTCCCACACAGACGGATATAATTGTAGCAAATGGTAGCGCAATGCTTGCACAGCCCAATACGCCCATTTAAAAGTGGAATGAAGTCATGGATGTCAGGATAATGCCGGATAATGTGGATGGCTCACGGAGCACTCTCAGAGTGTGGCCATCTTGAGCTTTGGCAAGCTCCGCCCCATATATATTTTTTATTTCTTGAATTTCTCTGTAACTACTTACCAATTAAAAGAAAGGTCACTTTCTGAACCAAGAGCTACCTTTTTGCCAAATTTGGTGTAATTCCATTCAGCAGTTCGGGCTGTAGCCTGTTTCAAAATTTCCTATGGAAATTAACATGGGGAAAACACGTTTTGGAACCCGCCTTTTTTCTAGGCCCCCGCTTGACGAACCACCCCAAAACTTTCAACACAGGAGCTGACCGGAGCGCCCCATTAGTTTTGAAAATTTTGCGAAGATTCGTCAACCGGCGCCAAAGATATTGTCAAAAGAAAAAACACTTTTTGAATAGAAACAAGGTCCTAACTATAACTACTTAGGTATTAAATATATGTATATATAGGCTCTTCAAGAAGCTCACAAATTCACTGAAAAGACATAACGTTTTGCATTTCATTATTACCATTTCCTTTAGTAGGTTCCTGCAGGTGTAATAACTGCATTGTCTGTTGGGATTTGTAGTTCCTTTCAATTTAATTTTTCTCTTTAGTAGATTCTGTGATGCATCGTAATTAAAACATTTTATATTACTCTCAGTGGGGGGGGGGGGATATATATATATATATATATATATATATATATATATATATATATATATATATATATATATATCCAAAAGTCCATGCAAATAAGCCACGCACTCTCAGTAGCAGTAACGAGTTTAATAAACACTGTTACGCGTTTCGGGAGTCGCGCTCCCTTGGTCACACAGTGAATGTTACGAACACAATCCTCTATAAATACACCACACCGTCATACGAGTCACCCAACCCTCGCATGTTGGAGGAATGGTCTGAGAATTCCACAAAGAGCTCGAGAACTATGCTTTGTATCCTTGTGAAGTACGCTTGGGAAGATCGTGAGAATATACTCAAAGAAATAGCGGAACTAGAAGAAGAACTAAAGATACACAACGATCAGACTACAATTAAAAAATACAAGGAGGAATTAAGAACAAGGCTAACCCAGCATGAAGAAGACATCAAACTGAGGAAACAAAGGAAACTTCATCGTGACTGCACAGACTATGAGACGGGCCGCATACTCACCTATAGTAGGAAGTATGATCATATGTATGACCTCCAAGAATCTAAAACGGATAAGGATAAAATCAATGTAACGGAAACCACCCCAGTTCCTACAAACACCGCAATTTATGACTCGGACACGGATAATTCAGAAAACACTACCAGCACTACATCAGAGGTAGAGGTGATAACTCGACCAGCGACTTTTTTGGACGAATTCCGAGTGCTGAAGAAGGGGCGGCAATCGGGGAAACCAACCCCTCAACAAGTACGTACACCGAGAGGGAGAGGAAATCGGGGAAGAGCAAGAGGCAGAGGAAGAGGCAGGGGCGCAGCAAACAGAGGAGATCAAGACGGAAGCACAGAACTAACAAGAGAAAGAAACACAGAGCCGATGGGAACCAGACGGGGAGGCTACAGAACGAAACAACCATGAATGACAATGCTATAAAACCATTGTTAACCCCTCTAACCGACATCTCTCTAATCTTGAGAAGAAAACACTGTGTCTAGGCCTATCATTCTGCCCTACGGAAATATTTAACTATTCCAACACCAGAGTAGACATGTTTAAATTCATTAGGAAGTTAAAACTTTCTAAATGGCATACCCTCAAAGGGAGAACCAAAGAAGGTAACCCAGTAGTGTATGAGGATAATGATCAACCAAGACTCACAATAGGAGAAAGGGAGTAGCACGCACGCGCGCTATTCTGCTGTAATTTTCATGCTTAGCGCTGCCGTAATTTTTAAAAATTTGATTTTCGCATTCTGTCTTTTTAAATTGTACTTACTTTGTTTTTAGGACGTTCTTCGTGTGTCCTCTCACTTGCACCCTAAATTGGGCCCCTCACCGCGCTTTTCGCGGAGCTATGTCATTTCATTTCTAGCCTTCGTGTTTTGGCACTGGGCGCCATCTTGGGGGTGGTGTGGAGCTAGTGTGCCGCTTGTGGGAGCGCTCTAGCGCTCTTTTGCTACACAGGTGAGCCCTACTTAAGGCGAGCTAGGTAGTAGCTCGACCTGGAGAAAGGGAGTAGCACGCACGCGCGCTAGTCTGCTGTAATTTTCATGCTTAGCGCTGCCGTAATTTTTAAATATTTGATTTTCGCATTCTGTCTTTTTAAATTGTACTTACTTTGTTTTTAGGACGTTCTTCGTGTGTCCTCTCACTTGCACCCTAAATTGGGCCCCTCACCGCGCTTTTCGCGGAGCTATGTCATTTCATTTCTAGCCTTCGTGTTTTGGCGCTGGGCGCCATCTTGGGGGTGGTGTGGAGCTAGTGTGCCGCTTGTGGGAGCGCTCTAGCGCTCTTTTGCTACACAGGTGAGCCCTACTTAAGGCGAGCTAGGTAGTAGCTCGACCTGGAGAAAGGGAGTAGCACGCACGCGCGCTATTCTGCTGTAATTTTCATGCTTAGCGCTGCCGTAATTTTTAAAAATTTGATTTTCGCATTCTGTCTTTTTAAATTGTACTTACTTTGTTTTTAGGACGTTCTTCGTGTGTCCTCTCACTTGCACCCTAAATTGGGCCCCTCACCGCGCTTTTCGCGGAGCTATGTCATTTCATTTCTAGCCTTCGTGTTTTGGCGCTGGGCGCCATCTTGGGGGTGGTGTGGAGCTAGTGTGCCGCTTGTGGGAGCGCTCTAGCGCTCTTTTGCTACACAGGTGAGCCCTACTTAAAGCTCGCCTCCTGCGCGCAGCGGTCACGCGCAGCGGGAGCGCCGGACTCTCGCCGGAGTCAAGCCAGAGTCCTGCCTGTCTGCGCCCGTCAGCGTCCCGGAAGCGGGCGGAGCGGCGGGTGAGACCCTATCTTCAGGGATGTGTCCCCCTGGGACCCCCGTTATGCGTTATTCCCCTGGCGAACTTCGCTCACTTGTTCCTCATGGTTATGGCTGTCGAACTGTATTTCCTGGCCGCTACCATGGGAAATCCCGCTGCCCGGGCTGTGGCTGGCGCCCGACCCGCTCGCTTTTCTTACGGCCGAGCACCAACAGCTCTAGTTTGGGCTTTGGGTGCATGCTGTTGAACACCAGGTCAGCTTGCAAACATGCGCTGGACATCTATGAGCTTCTCGATGTAGATAAACCACTATGTCTCATGCTTACTGAGACATGGTGGGGCGACTCTTCTAACCCTGACGTTGCCCTGGCAATCCCGCCCGATTACAACATCTTCAGAAAGGATAGAGCCATCGGAAGGGGAGGTGGAGTTGCGCTAGTGGTCCGGAAAGGAACTCCCTGTGAGATCCTGCCAGCTACTGACATCCGTGGCTCGGAAACCCTAGCCTTCTCTATCACTCTGTCGCCCCACCAATCTTTCAAGGGACTGCTTGTATACAGACCGCCTGGCTCGCCCGGCACCTTCTTTGAAGATCTGGATATGGTGCTGGTTGAGCTGGCCCTGAAAGCCGAACATTTTATTGTGGCGGGCGATTTCAACTTTCGGATGGATGATTCATCCGACCCGGCGGCCGCCAAACTTTCGGAGGCGCTGTCCCCGTTGGGGCTCATCCCCTACTTTCAGGAGCCTACGCATGAGAAGGGGCATATCCTGGACCAGGTTTTTTCGTCTGTCCCTCTCGAGGGTATTGAGATCACTCCTGTCTTATGGTCTGACCACTTTCTTGCAAAATTTGTGATCAAGGGCATAGTTAAATCTGTGCCTATCCAGGTACATCAACAGGGTCGTGTCCACAGGGCTCTCCATCGTGTTACCCCGGAGATGCTGGCCCAGGCAGCTGAGGCTCATCCCTGCCTTCTCTCAGGTGATCTAGACAGGGATCTGCAGACCATGCAAGACTGGTTACTGGATAGGCTTAACGATCTTGCCCCGGAAGTAACATCCCGGCCGACATCGAAACGGGTCTCTGCGCCCTGGTTTACCGCTGCACTGTTGGCTACGCGGCAGCAGTGCAAGGTAGCCGAAAGAGTCTGGCGGGCACAATATGACACTGTTGCCAAGCTGGCATACAAAAAGGTGGTTAAGGCTTATCACCGGGACATCCGTCTGGAAAAAAAAGCTTACCTAGCCAGGAGAATTGATGCGGCTTCCAACTCTGGCAAGGAGATTTTTTCCATTGTGAGAGAATTTACCTCACCTTGGTCTAACACCTCGGACCAAAAACCATCTGGTACCTGGGCCACGGACCTTGCTGACTTCTTTACGAGCAAGATCCAACGTATCCAGGAGTCATTCCTGGTACCAGTGTCTGCTGGCCAGACTGAACCTGATACCACCACACTGCCGAAGGCCGGGCCAGGGGTAACGTTGAGTGTGTTTCCCTCTATCTCTGCTCCGGACTCCCTTGCTCTTATGGGCAATTTAAAATCAGGATCTCCTCTCGACCCATGCCCTGCTAAATTTCTGGCAAAAGTCGCGGAGGTGATCAACCCATTGGCTAATCCGCTTTTAAATCTTTCGCTGAGGCTCGGTGTGGTTCCGCAGGCCTGGAAGCAGGCGATGGTGATTCCATTGCTCAAAAAATCTGGTCTAGATCCGAAGGCCCCGGTTAATTATAGGCCCATCTCTCTGTTGCCGGCCCTCACGAAGATTCTGGAAAAGCACGTCCAAGGCGTGCTTTCCAATTTTCTTGAATCTAATGAGATCCTGCATGCCACCCAATCTGGCTTTCGTCCCCATCTCAGCACTGAGACTGCGCTCCTGGAGGTCTCGGAAACCATTAAAGAGGTTCTGGACTCTGGGGGCAAAGTCATGCTGGTGATGCTAGATCTGTCGGCGGCGTTCGACACCGTTCCCCATGACGGTCTTCTCGCTAGACTCTTCGAGATAGGCCTACGGGGGACGGTGTTCGACTGGTTCTCTTCTTTTCTAGCCGGTCGCCGGCAGTCGATCTGGGCCCCGCCGGATTCCGCCGTGATGCCGCCTCTGGGAGTCGGGGTCCCTCAGGGCTCTATTTTGAGCCCGACCCTCTTCAACATCATTATGACCCCTTTGGCGGCGTTGGTGGAGTCGCATGGTGCCCAGATCGTATCCTATGCGGACGACACCCAGCTCCTCTTCTCTTGTAAGAGAGGAGGTGACTTCGATGGGGAGAGCATTCGGGATTGCCTTGGGGCTGTTTTTCACTGGTTCCATCTAAACAGCCTTAAGTGCAATTCCGACAAGTCCGAAGTACTTTTCTTTGGGTGCGACACAGAACCAGATTGGCAGACCTGGTGGCCGCGGGATATGTTCCCTCCGTCCTGCTCCTCTCAGGTTGCTAAGAATCTGGGGGTGAAGATGGATAACAGGCTTACCTTGAAATCCCAGATCCTGGGGGTGTCGGGCATCTGCTTTGGCATCCTCAGGATGTTGCAGAGGTTTCTTCCTCTGTTATCCGTGGATCACAGGGCGCTGACTGTCCAGGCTCTGATTGGGTCCAGGTTGGATTACTCTAACGTTCTCTACCTGGGCCTCCCAGAGTATCTGTTGCAGCGGCTTCAAGTGGTACAGAATGCCGCTGCAAGGGCAATCTTTGGCCTTAGCAGGCGCTCCAGGGCCTCGGGCCTGCTGGCAACTTTACACTGGCTTCCTATCCGTAAGAGGATCGCCTTTAAGGCGCTGACCTTGGCCTACAAAGCTCTTCACCAGGAGGGAGCCAAGTATCTCCATAAGAGACTGGTTTTTTACCATCCAACCAGGTCTCTGAGGTCGGAAGTCCTGCATCTTGCTGTTGTCCCCCGGGTAAAGAAAGCGCGCCTCGGAGGCCGCTCTTTTGGACTGCTGGCTTCTCAGCTGTGGAACTCTTTACCACTGGCCCTGCGGGGAGTCACCAGCCTACTGGCTTTTAGGAAAGGCCTTAAAACGTGGCTGTTCACTCAGTAGTCCGTCCTCCGTGAATCTCTTGCCCTTTTTTCTGTTGGTTTTATCTGGTGTTATGTTTGTTATGTTGCAGTATTGTCTCTTTCTCCATTAAAGCGCCGGGACACTCTTTTTGAGTAGCCGTGCGCTATAGAAATAAACAAATAACATAACATAACATAACAGGAGATGCTAGCATTGTCAGAACTATGCAGGATCTAGCGTACAATGCAGCTAGGGAGGATGCCAATGAAGACACATTTGCTGGGATCAGCAATATCGTGACAGACAAGGCGGCCAGCACAAGCTTTAAGCCCAAATCTATATTTTACCCAATACTTCCCCATGACAACATAGATACATTTCACGATGTTGTCACAAAATCGCTTCTTGATTGTAAACATGGGCAAGGCAGAGGGAAGACTAACCCTTATAATCTCACCATGAGACAAAAATCCATCATTACAGACTTGGGGAATGACCACAACCTCATTATCCGTCCTGCTGACAAAGGGGGCAATGTGGTCTTACAAGATAAGGAAATGTACCTCAAAGAAGCGTATAGACAATTGAATAATGACAAATATTATTCTAAAAGTAACACACGAGAATATAATGAGAGTATCATCACAACCTGGGAGAAACTGTCTACGTGGCAACAACAAGGCATAATCTCATGGGAGGAATATTTATTTCTTAAAAGAGATTACCCCAAACTCCCGATTATATACTTTCTCCCTAAAATCCATAAGGATCCCCTGGTACCCCCTGGAAGACCAATAGTTTCATCTATAGGGAGTGTATTTGAGAACATTTCTAAATATGTTGATCATTTTTTACAGGACTATGTGTTTAAATTGCCAACGCATGTTAAAGATACAAAGGATTTTTTGTGCAAAATTGACAGTATTGTATGGGAAGAAGGGCACATGTTTTTAACATTGGATGTATCTTCTCTGTACACTATTATTGAACACAATCAAGGAATCAGAGCATGCACACATTATCTTAACAACAGAGACATTATGTATCTGGATCACACCAAGATGCTAGTTGAAATGATGAACTTATGTCTTCACAATAATATATTTTTATTTAATGGAGACTTGTATAAACAAACCACGGGTACATCAATGGGAACATGTTTCGCGAATCTGTTTCTAGGGATGTGGGAGGATGAAGTACGGAGGGACCCTAAGTATGCAACACACCTCAGTAAAGTGGACACATGGTTGAGATACATAGATGACCTGTTTCTCATTTGGACAGGTAGTGAACAGGAGGCCATTGAATTTGTAAATCTGCTTAATGATAATCCATACAACATCATTCTTACTCATAACCTGCAAAAGGAAGAAGTGGAATTCCTAGACATTAAGATTATGGCTACAGGGAACACACTTAAAACAAGATTGTACCGTAAAAAAACAGCGGGAAACAGTCTCCTCCATGCCCTCAGTAGCCACCCTGAAACACTCAAATGGAGTATACCTTATGGTGAGCTGCTGAGGGCAAGACGAAACTGTAGTGAGATGGAAGCTTATTTGGAAGAAGAAAAAACCATGTTATGCAGATTTAAGGAGCGAGGGTACCCAGATTGGGTGCTTGATAAGCCGTATCCAAAATCAGAAATATAACAAGAGAAGAAACTCTAGGAGCTAAAATCCAGGAGAATACTGTAGAGAGTAAAGAAACAAGAGTGATCCTTACCTACAACAAAGAATCATCTAAGATTCAGAAAATACTGTGTGAAAATTGGAACATTTTACAAAATGATCCTATAATAGGTCCCACAATCAGTACTAGACCCAGAATAACATACAGAAAAAGTAAAAGCTTACGAGATATACTAGTACGTGGGGATGTCACTGCTAAGAAAGACCAATATCTACACAATTTGAAGGGCTTTCACCCCTGTGGCCATTGTAAGGCCTGTAGAAACAGCAAAATGGTGAAAGAATTTAGTGTACCGGGTAGGAAAGACATGAAACCTATAACACAGTTTCTTACATGTAGCACGACATTTGTCGTATATGTGTTGGAATGTCCCTGTAAAAAGAGATATGTAGGGAGCACTACCCACATGGCTAAAAAGAGAGTTCTGGAACACCTGAGAGCAGTCAACAACAGGGACCCTCATTATCCCATAGCACGACACTTTGCAGAACTACATTCATCCAACAGCAATTTACTCTCCTACTTTGCGGTTGAACAAGTGAGAGTAGGGCAAAGAGGTGGTAATAGGGAACTGACCCTAAGAAAGCGGGAATCAAAGTGGATTATGGATCTGGAAACCAAGTTCCCAAAAGGCCACAATTTGGATGAGGAATTGGCAACTCATCTGATAGAAGACTAACTTGTGCAATCACTATGTTCCTTTCCTCCTCTTTTGTCTTCTTTTTCATTTACGTGCATAATGTTTACAACCTATGCTGGTTTTTAATGAAAATACTGTTTTGGTAATATTTTTAATACTTTTTTTCTTGTCCTTTTCTTAAAGGAGGAAAGGAAGGGGCCCACTATATCTTCACGAGCACTTCACGGGCTCCTACCCTTTTCTTCATGTCCACAGATAAGAAATCTGAAGATGAGTAGATAAGACATCACTTTTTTCTACACTTATCTTTTTTTCACGAATTTCTATTGTGTATATGCACAGGTTGTGTAGGGGGACTTATTAGATGGTCTACAGTCAGTAAATTGTATTGAAGGCATATGCTTTTTCTTAGGGTACCACCACTATGGTGCGAGTATTGGTTTGATGAAGAAATTGGAAGTACTTGCAATTGGGTCTATACCTTATGGCTAACTGTCACCTTGAGTCACTATGACAAGTTCAAACCACGGCATTGGAAACTGTTATCACCAAGTGTACAGTGTGAATATGTACTGGCTATAAGTCACTATGACGTAAATAGGATTTTTGGAAAGTACAAGCTCGCGTCTATGAATAATGTTACCGTGTCATTCCTATACTCAATTTTGCAAAATGAACTGTGTCCTTTGAAAGAAATGGATTATAAGGAACGAGTTTGTCTCCCTTTGCATTGCAAAATGTCCCCACTCTAAGATGGCCGCCAAAGTCACTTTTGCTTACACATGACTAAGATCCTGAGTCCTATGACTATGTCTACCAACATGTATGTATTTATAGAGGATTGTGTTCGTAACATTCACTGTGTGACCAAGGGAGCGCGACTCCCGAAACGCGTAACAGTGTTTATTAAACTCGTTACTGCTACTGAGAGTGCGTGGCTTATTTGCATGGACTTTTGGATTACTATTGCCGGCGGTAGCTCTACCGGCTTCACGCGCCACCCAACCACGGGCGAGATCCCCAGGAAGAGCTGACCTCGTTTGCGCATATATATATATATATATATATATATATCAGTAGCATTCCTGCCATTCTTCCCCCAGAAGTAGGCACCGGCAACAAGGAATTCGAAAAAGGTATTTATTGTTTGGCAGAAGCTGACATGGAAAGATGCATTTCGGTGGTCACTACTACTTTGATCAAATAGTGCGGCCGCCATTTTTTAGCACCTAAGTACTGCTTGGGACTACTCAGCTAAGAGTAAACACTGAAAACATACTAGAAAGTAACTGCTGTGTGCAGCACATGTAATTCATAGTATACACAGAAAGTAAATAT
Source organism: Triturus cristatus (assembly GCF_964204655.1). Lineage (NCBI taxonomy): Eukaryota > Metazoa > Chordata > Amphibia > Caudata > Salamandridae > Triturus > Triturus cristatus. The sequence continues at coordinate 9,131,563 of NC_140584.1, forward strand.
TTCATTCAGCTGCTCGCTGCATTACAAATTTAATTAAACAAAAACTCATAAATAATAACACAAAATATCATAGGGTGCAGAGTGCAACAATTGATCAAATTTGTTAGAACTGGGGTCACCAATTCCGACGTGGTAGCTTGGCGCGAGGTAGGAAAGCACCCGAAGGCAATGAGTAAAGCGGTTGTGCAGCACTCACCCATCTGGACTCAGTAATGCGCACACAATGAAGGACACCACACCAAGTTGATTTGTAAAAACCAGATTCTTTATCTATTTCAAGTCGTGGTGACGCAATTCATTTCAAGCACAATGAAGGTAACTTCAAAACCACAGTAAATTCATTCAGGTCAATAGAGCAGTGCTCCTCAAGGTAACAATCAAATCATTCAGGGGAAATGAAGGCAATTCAAAGTAGCAGTCAATTAATTCAAGTAGCTAAACAGATATTCACAGGGCAACTATTAATTCATTCACTTAAATGGTCCAGGGCATTGCAGGGCAACAATTAATTCCTATAGTAAATAAATCAGTGCATTTCTGGACAACAGTCAATTCATCACAGGAAGTAAACAGAGTATTTCAGTGTGACAAACAATTCAGTCTAGTAAGTAAACAGCGCATTTCAAGGTAACAATCACTTCACTCCCACCAACGGATTATCAAGGCTCAGATTAGCAATTAATTCCCTTAGGTGTCCAAATTCCGTGCGGCCCAAGACAGGAATTCCCTCTTTACTAGGACTTCAGGCCCCGGGCAACAAGATTCTCTGAAGTGGGGGGTTATGGGCGCAACATTCACAAATCAGGGCCAACTCACATGGCTAGACCCCCACACTGGATAGAGTCACCGGCCCAGCCCAGCCGTTCTATTCTGAGGGTTCAGACGGGCCTCCAGCCGTTCTATTCTGAGGGATCAGAGGGGCCTGCCGGGCCCGGTTGCAGTCCCCAGAGGGGAGGGGCGGACGCAGGGCTGCCTCACCAGACGATGGAAACTCCTGGGCAGCCCCGCGGTTCCCGCAGTCACTCCGCCCTCCCCCCCAAGGGGGTTTTACCTCTTAGTGGGGCCTCCAGACCAGGTGGGCGCCCGTGCAGGCAAAGCGGGCTCCCCGCGACTCCTGCAAGAGTTGGGGACGAGGCCAGGGGTTTCGGAGCCGGTCTCCGCCTCGCGATGTCCTCTCCGTCCCGGGCACAGGTCTCACAGGCCGCATCTGCAGCGGCCAATCCCTGCGCGGCTCGCTGAGGCATGCGGCGGCTCTGGCCAATAGTTGCATGGCACTGGCGGGGGCGTGGCTGGTGGCACGGCCGGCACCTCCGTCACGTGAGCTGGGCCGCGCCGACTTCGCTGATCCGTGGAAGGCCTCCTCAATACCTCGGCGGCCCTCTACAGGCTTAGGGCCACGGCAGTGATGGCACAACCGGCGATCGCGGTAGCGGCAAGCACCTGGGCCGCGGCGGTGATGGCGGACACAGCGCTTCTCCTACGCGGAGCAGGTGCCTGCGGCGGTGACTTGGGCTTACAGCGCTTAAGTGGCACAGCGCCTCAAAGGCCCAGCGCTCGGAAGGTACAGCGCTTGAACGGGACAGCGCTTGAGAGGTACAGCGCTTAGAAGGCACAGCAGCAGCTCAGGGGTGGGGCAGAGAAGTAGCGCTGAGAGGTGACATAGCGCTCAATCACAGAACCCTTCTTCCTCAGGGGCCCAGTTCTGGCAGCACAGCGCTTAGGGGACACAGCGCTTTACCTGTAGTTCTTGTAGGGCCCACAGTGGCAGTCCATGTTTCCAGGGCAGCTCTTGCCTTAGGGGGGAAAGAAGATGGCAGGTCTCCCTGGCAGGCTTATGAGGGGGAGAAGGGGGTTGAGTTGGCAGGCATCAGAGGTAGGGGGGTCCCTGTAGCACACTGGAGATGGTCCCCTGGGTTGTCCCCTCACCAGGCAAGATCAGCAGGCAGGCAGATTCCCTCATCTAACTTGGGTACAGCAGGGCCAAGACTCAGTCAGTCCCAGTAGTGTAGGTTTCTCCCCTAGGCCCAACCGCCTACGCTCCAGCAGAGGTTCCCCCAGGTCCAGTGGTGCCCCAACTGACTAGTCAGGTTTCCCTCCTTTCCTCTTATACCCCCAGGTCAGGTGACCCTCCTGCAAAGGCAAAAACAACAATTGATTGACAGACATGGCTTGGCAGTTCGGGCTGGACTGTTCCCATGAGGCACAGGGTCAAGACTGATTTGCATATGGCCATGTCTAAACTGGGGTGGCGTAGTGGGCAAAAGAACGATGGATTTAACCCAGATCTCTTGACTGGGGGAGAATGTCTGCATTGTCAGCATTCCGTCCATCATTTGTTTGTTGTAACGCTTTTCGCCCTAAGTGGGATGGGTATTCCCAGACGTGGGACCCGTGCTCACTACGCCACTGGAGTCAAGCTATCCTGGCTGATGACGGCTGATAGCCAGAAACCGGTCCTAGGATGCTTGATTCCGGTCCAGGGAAGACATGGCTTGGCAGTTCGGGCTGGACTGTTCCCATGAGGCACAGGGTCAAGACTGATTTGTATATGGCCATGTCTAAACTGGGGTGGCGTAGTGGGCAAAAGAACGATGGATTTAACCCAGATCTCTTGACTGGGGGAGAATGTCTGCATTGTCAGCATTCCGTCCATCATTTGTTTGTTGTAACGCTTTTCGCCCTAAGTGGTGTGGAAATGTGGATTTTCCTGATCAGTTATGTCCCCTATCTTGGACCCCAACGGTTCTATATGCATGTTACAAGTACATGTATGTTCCCTCCAGTTCCAGTTTCTAAGACGCAAACATATGTGTGTCTACCGTCGACATGTTCTCTGTCAGATCCGCCATCAATGGGCTGGATATTCGATTCCTAAGCATGAAAGGCCACCGACTTTATATGGCTAAGTTACTCCATTTTTACAGTTCAGACAAGTAGGCCCGATTCTGTCCTCAAAGCCTTTCCCTGCTCTCTGTCTTTGACAGCTTCAGCTTGAGCTCGCATCTGTATCCATGAACTTTGTCCTACTCCCTGTGCAGCTAACGGTGCCTGCCTCGGCCAGTTTTCGCCTGCCTGCCAAGAAGCTGTATTTCACCTTCGAATTATCTATTTTGCTCTTCAGCCGATGCATTCCCGTCTAGTGATTTAGGTAAACATTTCCTTTAGCTCACAAGCAAAGGACTCAGCCTTTCCGTCCTCCTGCAAGTGATTCATAGCCCTGCTGCCATGGAAAGTTTTCTGCCCCTCGCATCTCATATAGACACTTAGACGCTTGTACACGCACATACAGTTAGTATAGAATAGATTCTGTCCGAGAGTCCTTCCTTGTGGATAACATAGTTCTCTAAAACATAGGATGTTAGATATGATTTGGGATTAGGTTGACTTGACCCCTCAGACTTCTCGTCTCCACATGTAGAGCTAAATGTCAAGTCCCCTTCACCCCCTAGTTGCACGTCAATCACACGTCATGCTGCTGCGCACGCATCTATGTTAAGTATTATCGTATAGATCCACCTATGTAAGATAATCAGAGCCAATCATGTTTCTTTTTGCTCCTTATTACGCCTAGTTTCGATTACGTGTCACTATGTTAATTTATCTTATCAATTGTTACGCCTTTTTGCATTCGTTTCATTGTAAATGTATAACCTATAAAAATTACTTCTTGTCAATAAAGTATTGTACTTCACTTCCTGAACCCTCGTGGTGACGGAACCTGAAGGCCGCGACTCGAGTCGGCCATTTTTTGATGGAATAAAGCCCATTTAAAAAAAACTCTTATACCACGGATTCTGCCTCTTGTTATTCTGAGCTATTTTATTTTATTTCAAGATCCCGTATGAAATTCAGTCCGGTAAAGAAGATTTTATTTACCACATAATGGCGCCCGAACAGGGACACTTTCTCATCTCACGCGCCGGCGGTGCGTTGCAGGCCCGGTCTCCTGCCATAGCTGGACGGACCATAAACGCGTACCAGCAGGATTTCCTGTAAGCTCCCTCCGGTCAAGCGGGGGCGACTGAGGCTGCGATCAACCCAGACGAGGCGGTGAGAAGTGCGAAGTATCCCGACCAGAGCCTAGCTGAGAGAGCAAGATCCGAGGTATACAGAGGCCCACCAGGTTTCTCGAAATCCCGATGTCCAGAGGGTCCGCTGTCCGCAGTCATCGAGTCCTGTCCATTCTCTGAGGCCTTCCGTTTCAAGGAGCTACTCGGTGAGTACCATCGCCGGGGAGGCGTGTTGACGCGCACATAGGTTGTGCCGGTCAAGACGGATTTGGGTACACAAATCCGGTCTGCACTGTTTAGCAGTGTATATGTACTGTTTAGCAGTATATCAAGTATTCCGAAGTATTCAGTTATTGTCAAGAATTCAGCGTGGTGATTAGTTAGGCAGACTGTCATCATTGTCGGTCGTTGTTAAAATGTTTAATGTTTAATGTTTAAAGTGTTCAAATATTGTGGTATGAATGAGTGTTCATTGTTCACTGTTCATTATTGTGTTTTTCGTATTAAGTGAGTTCAAGAGTAAGTATCAGATCAGTTGTCAATATGCCGCTCTTCTCGAAGTTAAGACAGATTACTACCAGAAAAGGGGTGCTTGAAGAAGCAGTTCCTATTCCTCCTAGGGACACTCCAGGGCATTTTATGTACCATAAGCATGGCTTAGATGCCATATTGTTTCTTGATCTATGGGTAGATTATACCAAGGGATTGCCGGAAAGTCAAAGGTGGCCCGTAGCGGGAACCTGGGATGCAGAGTGCATCATGAAAGTGGAGGAAGAGTTATGGAAAAGAAAGGTCAGACAGTCACAGAAAGACGCTGTTGAGTTATGGCGTAAAGAATCTCATAGACGTACAGAAAAAGCACGTAGACAAGAAGAGAGGAGTAAAGAAAGTTCAAATAAAGCTCAAGAAAATCCATTAATTGAGGAAGGTATCCGAGTGAAATCAGAACAAGTAAATAGACAAAGAAATGCTCTTATGAATGGTATGTATCCCCTCCTAGCCGAAGGACTACCTAAGGCTGCTCCAGAGATGCCAAAAGACTTGCCACCCCCATTATTTCCAATTAAGGTACATCCTAAAGGGCATCCCAGAACCGCAGAAGATGTTTTTCTTTCCTCATATCTAGACGACGCAGCTCCCGAGTATGCTAACGCCACACCACATAGACCGTCTGGCGGAGGGGTTCAACGTCAGGATCAGGTATCTGTCCCCGTGCAACAGCAAGTCCCGATACAAGCTTCGGCAAGCACATCTGTTTCCGCATCTGTCTCCGCAGTCGATCCTACAGGGGTATCGACACCCATAGTTGCTGTGTCACGTTCAACGAATCCATTCACACCCGACGCCCCAGATGGGGCCACGGGAGGTGCTAGCAGTACCTTTACACCACCCAGAATAAATAAACTTGTTTTTCAAGAGTCAGCGCATTCACGTACACCTAAATTCGTAAGTGAACGTACGCTTAAGGAACTCCTTGTAAATTGTAGATATGACCCAGTGGCTGGTAAAGAGGACGAAATGGTCCTGGCATCATTACGTATCAGGCGAGCCGCAGAGTATTTAGCAAGGTTACCAGGAATGACTACGCATCTAGATAACATATATCATTTTGTTCAAACGGGACGAGATCCAGGATGTATTAACAGAGCTATGGAATTCCAGAAAGTAGAGATACAGGGGGAACTGTTACGTTTCCTCATAAACTGTGTGATCAGAAATCAAGACCGTCCGGGGGTAGACCCGAATACAATGCTTATTCTTACAAGATGGAGTCAGAATATATCAGAAGGGAGACACGATAAGCAAAATTGTATAATAGCCATGTGCCGAAAAATCCGTAAAGAAATAGAGCGTATTCATGAAGAAAGATTGGGAACAGACGAGTTTGAGCAAGATGAAGTGTCCGAATCAGGGAATTCCGCAAGACAGTCAGAGACCATAGCCTATGTAGGCAGAGGAAGATCCTGTGAAAATACTAGATGTTTTTCTGATCCCATACACTCTGTATGCCCAAATAATAGCAGAACGTATCCGACGCCTGTAATGAATCTGAAGTCTCCTGAACATTCGTTTCAAGCCGCAGATAAAATATTACGAGAACGAAGGGGTTACCACCTCCTCGATTCCATGGATGAGCAAGAATTAGCCAGATCAGCCGTTCACTGGATTGACAGTCCTGAAAAATACGGTGATGAGACCGTAGCACACACGTTTTTTAATCTCAGTGCAGATGAACAACGTTTAGCTGGAATATATATGATTCAGCAACTCCTCATATTATATAAGAGCCAACATGCTGACCCTGGTCCTTTACCTGATATATTAACGGAACTACTCACGAACAGATGGAGAGGTTCTAGTAACAAGCTAATTAAAGAGATATTAGTGTCACGTAAGCAGTATGTCCTTTTTGTAAGTCCGGATTCTCTCTCGCTGCCCCGCAGAGAAAGAGCGCCGTACTATATGGATAGACAAAATCCTTTACGAGAAGTGCACCCAATAAAAGGCGAAGACAATGAGTTTCACCGTGTATTTGTTTACACACCCATATCAAAAATGGAATTATTGGAAATGAAGAAAGTAGTACCTAGTCATGACAAAGACCCAGCGGGTTTCCACCGAGAAATTAAAGACATGTTACTGATGGGAGAGTACACCTTTCCTGATATTATGACGATATTAAAGGTGCTTTTGCCTGCTGGCATTTATGAAAAATTGAAAGAAAAAGAGTGGGAAGTGGGAGACCAAAAGATAGACTGGACAGCATTAGCAGAGGAAGAAAGGGGCCGAACTGCAGGTTCAGGGCTCGGGGATAAAGTTAAACTGTTACCAGGTTTACTAGTACAGGTACTGCCACGTTTATTAACTACAAAAAAGGAAGATTGGGGTGCAATCACAGCCTGCAAACAAAAGCAAGATGAAGACACAAGCGATTATTATGCTCGATTTGAAAAATGTTTTGGTATAAATAGTGGTATAAAAGCAAGTAGTGACTCATATCCACATTTATTTGTGACAAAATTAGTGGAAAATGCATTGCCTCCAGTGAAGAATAGAATATTGAAATTCGAGAGTACCTGGCAAAGTAACACTCCGTCACAAATGCTACAAATGTTACAGTATCATCACAATAGAATTAGGGATGAACAAGAACACGAGCATAGACGCATGAAGGATACAAAAATGAAAATGCTAGTTTCTCAGACAGTACCAGCAGATGGTCACAAAAAGGGTGTGACACATTCTGGTGATTCTGCAGTTCCTGTAAAAGGAACCTGCAATTACTGTAAACAACTAGGCCATTAAGTACACGATTGTCCAGTCCTGAAACGTAATATAGCTACAGGTATTGCAAAAGAGAGACCACGATTAGTTAGACACGATCAGAATGAACAAGGAACTATGCAGCATGGACAGTCCATGCCAGTTCAGCAACAGTCCATGCCAGCCTCACAGCAACCCATACAGTTTGTGCCAGCTGCACCACCGTTGCCTGCTACTGCCACACAAACCACAACACGACAAATGTATCAGACTGCACAGTATGAATACCCTGAGTATCAGCGTTACGCATGAACCAGCCTAGAGAGGGAAGTTGACTTACCGCTTATCGAGATTCCTGTAGATCAAGAAGGACCTTATGTACATAGTGAATTATTAGGTCAGGATAGAAAATTCTTACTCGATACAGGGGCAAGTCGAACAACTATAAAACGTAGTGAAGTTCCAGGGGCACCCCTCTCAGGCTCTCAAAATGTTTCCCTTGGTTTTTCAGGAAAACCTATTGTTAATGAAGTATCACAGCCTCTACCACTTACGATAGGACCTTTGACACGAACTACAGATTTATTGCTTACTAAATCATGCCCAGAAAATCTGTTAGGAATTAAAACTCTGAAAGCACTAGGAGCCATAATATGTTGTTCTCCGGAAGGAGTAAGGTTGTTTCTACGTGATTTTAAAGGTCACTATGCGTCTAGAGACATGGATCCCCGACTACAGACTTTACCAGTACATCTATGGGCACAAGGCCCTACGGATGTTGGCTGCATGAACATTACACCCTATCGAGTCACATTGAAAGCAGGAGTGGTACTACCACGAATGCGACAATACAAGTTACCGCATGATGCTGTAGTGGCTTTGCTGAAAATCATTGATGAGCTGATTGTCCAGGGAGTAGTTGTAGAAACAGACTCCAATGTATGTAATTCACCGATAATTCCGATTCTTAAACGAACTGATCCTACTGCCCCACCAGTGTACCGATTGGTTATTGATTTGCGTGAACTAAACAAGTGCATTGTACCACAATTCCCTGTGGTCCCTGATATATCATCATTGTTGACAGCAATTGATTCCGAAGCAACATTCTTTTCTGTAATTGATCTCAAGAATGCCTTTTTCAGCGTCCCAATAGATCCGGAAAGCCAATATTTGTTCGGATTCAGTTTAAATGGGCGCAGCTTTAAATTCTCACGCGCTCCCCAAGGATTCACAGAAAGCCCCAGCATCTACAGCCAAGCACTGAAACGAGAACTTGACAGTATCCACATGCCAGTCAATACTGCACTGCTTCAATATGTCGATGATCTGCTGATCACCGCAAGAAGCGAGCCAGAATGTGAAAAGGCTTCTCTGACAGTTTTACATTTTCTAGCCGACAAGGGGCACAAGGTGTCTCCTTCTAAGCTGCAATTCTGTGTCCAGCGAGTTATTTATCTTGGTCACTCGCTGTCCAAGGAGGGAAGGCAGCTTACACCAGATCGCATCCAGTTAATTGCTAACATGTCAATACCCCAGACACAAAAGGAGGTGCGAGCTTTCATAGGCCTCACTTCATATTGTAGGCAGTGGATCCCTCAGTACGCATTTCTAGCAAAACCACTCATTCAGTTAACCACACAGGAGGCAGCCACATCGACTGTCCTCCCTTGGACTCAGGAACATACACAAGCTTTTGAAAGCCTAAAGGAAGCTTTATGTCAAGCACCTGTTTTAGCAACACCATGTTATAGCAAACATTTTACACTCTTCGTTACAGAACGCGAAGGTACTGCCTTGTCAGTACTCACTCAGGATCAAGCAGGATCACGCAAACCATGTGCTTATTTTTCCAGTACATTAGATCCCGTAGCTCAGGCTTTGCCTGCATGCCTGAAATCAGTGGCAGCGACAGCTTTAGCAATCAGACAAAGCGATGCCATAGTATTAGGACACCCATTGACAGTACAAGTACCACATGCAGTAGAGGTTCTTGTGAACCGAACACAAACACAACACTTGACCATAGCAAGACTTACCGGTTATGAACTGACATTGTTTCAACCACACATAGAGATCCGACGGTGTAATACATTGAATCCTGCTACACTATTACCTGTAATTGGAACAGACCCACTAGCTCATGATTGTGTTGAAATCATTGAAATAAAGACGAAACCTAGACAAGACTTGACAGACGTTCCATTGTTAGATCCAGACCTGACGTTGTATGTAGACGGATCGTGCATGAGAACAAGTACAGGAGATTTAGTGGCCGCGTATGCAGTCACAACAGACACTGAAGTTATTGAGACAAATTGTATAGATACTTTGTCAGCCCAAGCAGCAGAACTTATTGCTCTAACACAAGCCTGTATTCAAGCCACAAATAAGAAAGTTAATGTATACACTGACTCACGTTATGCATTCGGAGTTGTACACGACTTCGGCGTGCTGTGGCGAGAGAGAGGTTATTTAACTTCCCATGGTGCCCACATTCAGCACGGACCCCTCATTCATGCCCTGTTAGATGCAATACATCTACCCACTGCTATATCAATTATGAAATGTAAAGCACACACGAAGGTTACTGATATCATTTCTCAAGGCAATGATTTAGCTGACAGAACAGCTAAACAGACTGCTCAGAACCGCACATTAGACATGACAAAGCAAATGGTTCAGACACCAACACAGTGTATGACAATTAAGGATCCCGCACTTGACGTAATTGACATACAGACACATGCCACAGCAGAAGAAATAAAGAAGTGGACTGAACTAGGAGGGATCCAGACAGATCAAGGATGGATGACGAAGGAGAAATCTGTATGGTTTCTCCCTGATTCCATGGTTCAAGCCATTATAGCTACAGTTCACAGTCCAGCACATTTAGGAGAGAAGGCTATGCTAGACAGCATTCAGCACATTTGGTTCAACAAACATTTACGAGCAGCAGCTAAACAAAAAGTTCGTACCTGTATGATATGTTGTCAGTTTAATCCAGGAAAGAGTGTTCCCGTAGAGCAGGGTGGATTTCAGCCTCCTGACCATCCTTTTGAAGTCCTCCAGATGGATTATATTCAGATGGAACGTTGTCGAGGATTCAAATATGTTCTCGTAGTTGTCTGCGCTCTCTCCCGTTGGACAGAGGCGTATCCCGTATCAGATTACACTGCCCCGACTACTGCCAAGCAGCTAGTTCGAGAATTCTTCCCACGGTACGGTTTACCACGTGTTGTATATTCAGATAACGGCCAGCCTTTCTCATCCGAATTAATGAAACATGTCTCATTTTTGTTGGGATATCAGTGGAAATTCCACTGTGTCCGACACCCCGAGGCAGCAGGTCTCGTGGAACGACATAATCAACTTTTAAAAATCAGATTGTCTAAAATATGTCAGGAAAAAGGTGTGGACTGGATAGTAGCCTTACCAGTTGCGCTATTTTACATGAGGATGGTAGCACACTCTCGAACAGGGCTATCCCCTTATGAGGTGATCTATGGTAGACCACCGAATATGTGGGGGACGCCTATACCCCGTAAAATAACTGATGTTGACTGTAATATGCTGACAGATTACCTGGCTTCCTTGATGTCTGCACTACAATCTTGTCGTTCACAGGTAGTCGCAGCTTTTCCCGACAACACCGAGGTGAAACCTCATGACGTAATTCCCGGCGATTATGTTCTCGTCAGGAATTTCGATCGGAAAACCCAACTGGAGCCAAGGTGGAGGCTTCCTAAGTTGGTCCTGCTGACGACCAGAACAGCTGTGAAGATCGAAGGGAGAAAAGGCTGGGTGCATTCCAGCCATATCAAGAAATTTCATGGACTTCCTCCTGACACAAACAGTACTCCCCGTGTGTCTTCCCCCATTGACTCAAAGCTACCTTTGGCTGAGGCCAGTAGCACCGAACTCTATAAGCAGAAACTCAGGTCCAGATCCAAACTGTCGGACGATTTGATTGTTTAAGTCCTCTCCAAGGTGAAGCGGTTGAATCTGTCCCGACATGTATCCCTTAGGTCTGAATGATGTAGAGTCCAGAATCATAATGAAACGACATGCTTATTGTAAATTACTGCGTAGCCACTGTATTGTGACTTTATTAATTTTGTTTTTCTTGAGTTTTTTAATAGTTACTGCAAGTATATTGTTGCATATGTATTATCCTGTTTCTAAACGTGCTTTCAATATAACTGATGAACATTTTTTTAGTGACCTACCCCCACATGAGTTGTCCTATAGACTTGCGCTGCGCAATAACACCTTCATTAGTATGTTACATCATTCCCATCAGACTAGTAATGCCACCAATTGTTGGGTGTGTGGCCGACTCCCTCCCTATCAGAATAACAAAGGAGTTCTGCCTTTCTTTCCACATCCGTTCACACACAATGGCTCCTGTGGAGCATGGTTTAGTTTATTAAATTCCATAGACCCAGACACAGCAGTTTATCAACAACATTGGATATGGGGAAATCTGAATCTAGTTTTATTCAAAGTCTGTCACCCTAATAAGGAGGGTCACCCCAGTAGAACAGGAACTGAATTAGAAAATGAAGTGTATAAATTAGGTAATTTTACGCCTAATCTTATGATTTTGAATGTCAAATCCGAAGTTGAACTAATTCTGCCCACTATGTCAGTATTTCCAGTCAAGGGTGAATTATGTGTGAGAAAAGTTGGTTCCATACATATGGGCCACAGTAAATGCGTTACTACAGTAGAATATAGTGATCAAGGTAAATCTTCATTTAGAGCTTCTAGCCATTCTTACTTTATATGTGGTCAGACGGCATATATGCGTCTGCCTCTAGATTGGGATGGTACCTGTTACATAGCATTCCTTTTGCCACCTGTTTTCCTAGCCCCCCCTGATTATTATCGAAATGTTCATTTAGTACACAATAGAGAGCGAAGAGATCTCCCAGTTGTCGATTATACTGAGACGGCATGGGACAAGTATGTAGATTTCAATAAAGGTATCTTTCCCTATATAGGTACAATATCAAATAGTAAGCTGATACGCAGACTCACCAAGACTCTTGAAGCTGTAGTAAACGAGACTATAGCCGCCCTAGGCAATCTGACAGAGGAACAATCAGTGATGAGAATTGTTGTTCTCCAGAATCGTCTTGTCCTTGACGTCATCCTGGCCGATAGGGGCGGAGCTTGCAGGGTCATCGGATCCAGCTGCTGCATATTCATACCAGAAAATTCGCCATCTGTATATAAAGCTATAACACGCCTTCATAAGATTGTAAGCCAGATACACGAAAATCCAGGCACTTGGACGTGGTCCGGGTGGTTTTGGAGTGTGATATCAGCCTGGGGATGGAGAGTTCTATCCTTCCTAGGTATTGGCCTTCTTATGCTCTTCAGTTGTTGTTTATGCCTGCAATGTGGACCAGCGATTTGTGGTCTGTGTGCCACATCATGCATTCCATATCACAGTTCTCGTTCAAAATGCCGGAAGAAGAAGGAAGAAGAAATGATGCTCCATGAGCAAATCGATGGAATGATGAAGATTGATATCTCTTGAAGGGCAAGTAGGGGACAAGGAGGGAATGTGGAAATGTGGATTTTCCTGATCAGTTATGTCCCCTATCTTGGACCCCAACGGTTCTATATGCATGTTACAAGTACATGTATGTTCCCTCCAGTTCCAGTTTCTAAGACGCAAACATATGTGTGTCTACCGTCGACATGTTCTCTGTCAGATCCGCCATCAATGGGCTGGATATTCGATTCCTAAGCATGAAAGGCCACCGACTTTATATGGCTAAGTTACTCCATTTTTACAGTTCAGACAAGTAGGCCCGATTCTGTCCTCAAAGCCTTTCCCTGCTCTCTGTCTTTGACAGCTTCAGCTTGAGCTCGCATCTGTATCCATGAACTTTGTCCTACTCCCTGTGCAGCTAACGGTGCCTGCCTCGGCCAGTTTTCGCCTGCCTGCCAAGAAGCTGTATTTCACCTTCGAATTATCTATTTTGCTCTTCAGCCGATGCATTCCTGTCTAGTGATTTAGGTAAACATTTCCTTTAGCTCACAAGCAAAGGACTCAGCCTTTCCGTCCTCCTGCAAGTGATTCATAGCCCTGCTGCCATGGAAAGTTTTCTGCCCCTCGCATCTCATATAGACACTTAGACGCTTGTACACGCACATACAGTTAGTATAGAATAGATTCTGTCCGAGAGTCCTTCCTTGTGGATAACATAGTTCTCTAAAACATAGGATGTTAGATATGATTTGGGATTAGGTTGACTTGACCCCTCAGACTTCTCGTCTCCACATGTAGAGCTAAATGTCAAGTCCCCTTCACCCCCTAGTTGCACGTCAATCACACGTCATGCTGCTGCGCACGCATCTATGTTAAGTATTATCGTATAGATCCACCTATGTAAGATAATCAGAGCCAATCATGTTTCTTTTTGCTCCTTATTACGCCTAGTTTCGATTACGTGTCACTATGTTAATTTATCTTATCAATTGTTACGCCTTTTTGCATTCGTTTCATTGTAAATGTATAACCTATAAAAATTACTTCTTGTCAATAAAGTATTGTACTTCACTTCCTGAACCCTCGTGGTGACGGAACCTGAAGGCCGCGACTCGAGTCGGCCATTTTTTGATGGAATAAAGCCCATTTAAAAAAAACTCTTATACCACGGATTCTGCCTCTTGTTATTCTGAGCTATTTTATTTTATTTCAAGATCCCGTATGAAATTCAGTCCGGTAAAGAAGATTTTATTTACCACAGTGGGATGGGTATTCCCAGACGTGGTACCCGTGCTCACTACGCCACTGGAGTCAAGCTATCCTGGCTGATGACGGCTGATAGCCAGAAACCAGTCCTAGGATGCTTGATTCCGGTCCAGGGAAGACATGGCTTGGCAGTTCGGGCTGGACTGTTCCCATGAGGCACAGGGTCAAGACTGATTTGCATATGGCCATGTCTAAACTGGGGTGGCGTAGTGGGCAAAAGAACGATGGATTTAACCCAGATCTCTTGACTGGGGGAGAATGTCTGCATTGTCAGCATTCCGTCCATCATTTGTTTGTTGTAACGCCTCCTGCAAAGGCGGCAAAGCATAATCCCTCCCAGGGCTGGAAGGTTGTAGGAGCTTCCACATAACAGTCTATGGGACAAAAAGGCGGGATGGAAAAAGATACTGTATCAAAATGTCCCAGCCTGCTCCTAACCACTAGTGTGTGTATGCAATGGCTACTCCGCAGTAGCAGGGGCCTATGGCAGCCATGTTGTTAGGAGAGAGCACCTGCACCTCAGCACTGTTTAGCAGTGGTAAGGCACCCAGAGACCTAGGGCCAACAAAAAGATGGCGGCAAAAGGAAGCGACAAGGGCAAAAAAACAGGGTAGACCACCCTAGGGCTGACAGGTCTAACAACATGGCATTCCTGAAAACACATTTTATCGTAAATTGATTGTGACAGCAACGCAATAATACATTTACAAAATGTAATGTGTGTCACAACATCTATAAAATGTTGCATTGTCAGCAGTAACAGCTAAACGTGTTACCATGTATACACCTCATACAAGGTGCCCATCTCACTCTGCTTCTATCAGATTCCAAGAGAGCTAAGCATGGGGCATGTCTGATAGGCCTACATCTATTTGCCTATAACAACCAGAACATTACCGTTGCTAAGACAAACATGGTGTTGCAGCCTATTATGTCCCTGAGGCCTCTCATACACGTTTGCATAGTTGCATAATATGGTATTTCACAATATGGTATTTCACAAAATCCATACCAATTGGACATCTGGTCCACAAATAGATTTGGTAAAGCAACATAGGAGCTGCTAGAAGCTGTGCTTTAGACAAGTGTCCAAATCATACAACCTTAATGCAATGGTATGTTATGTGTGAGAAAGAGTAGGCCACACCTACCCTGCCTCTGGTTGCTCTCGGGAAAAATTCTCTAACTTAAACTGTGTAAAAATGAGTGCAAATTGTGCTCAAAGCAAACCCAAGTGTTAGTGAATAAAACAAACGTGAGCTGCAGATGAGATTTCTGCATGCATCTTAAAAACACTTAAACTGGGCTGAGAAGAAACTGGAACAACTTCCAGGAAACCGTTATTTGGTGCAGTTACAAATGTATATATACTTCTTTATCTGAATTCAGGCCATTAGGTATCTTGCTGTTCAACATAATGATGTAACGAGATTGCAATCTACGCAACATTTGCTCTCTATTTCCTCCCTTCACATTACTCAGGACTGAATCAATGACATAGTACACCAGATCATTCCTGTTACCCCCATGGCTTTTGTGGATGTGTCGTTCTACAGGGTATGTTTTATCATCCTTGGCTATGGCACGCAAGTGCTGCAAGATCCTTACGTGTACCATGTGTTTTGTGCTGCCTACGTATATCTTAGGGCATGAACACTGTAGTACAAATACCACAAAGTCACTTTTACAATTATAGGAGTGACGGATCTTGATAGGGGTATTGTACAGTGGGCTTCGAAATTCACTTTTGTTCAGACCAATGGCATTTTCTAAAACCTGGGGGGAGGTGGCTGCTAGTGCATAGTTCTCCCATCATGGATGTTGCCTGCCTAAAGTAGAGGAGTGGATGTTTGGCATTGATTCCCCAATGGTCGGGTCACTACGGATTAGGATCCAATGTGATTTGAGGAGGTTTCTTATTCTCTGGTGGTATATGTTGTCCATCCATTCCACAGCAAACTCTGTTGTGAGTACCTGCGCCTCCCACCAGCCCATATGCAAGTTTGCATAGCTGGGGGCGAAGCAGGTGCCCATCACTGTGCTTTGTATTTGTTTGAACTGATGCTTATCAAACAAGAAAAAGTTGTTGTACAAGTACCACTCCATCATCTGGAGTATCATCAAAGTGTGTTGGTATGCACTAATGGGTCTGGCACCTAAAAAGTGTTTGTTTGCCGTCAATCTTTGTTCATGTTGGATGCTAGTGTACAGGGATGATACATCCAGTGTCATGAAGACATAACTTTCATCCCATGTGATGTCGTAGACCTTCCTGAGAAAATCACCTGTGTCTAGAATGAATGATGGTAAGTTCCTTAAGGAAGTTCCTTGAAGGAAGTGGTCTATATATTTGGAAGTTGTTTCAAATACCCCTTATTGCTGATATAATAGTTCTCCCTGGGGGGTTGGTCTCATGTTTGTGTATCTTGGGGATCAGATACAATATTTCACCCTGATGACATTCATAAACAGTGTAAATAAATAATGGCAGTATTACTCGAATTCACAGTACTCAATTTACGAACATGAATGGATTGAATGCTGGCTCTGTAATACTTTATTCAAACTTGCAAACTGTGCTCACTGTAAACGTTGGGTGGGAAACATTTAACACACTATTTTATCATGAATAGCAAAGCTGTGAAAACTGACTTTATTAGTTACAAAAGGACCATATTTTAAGATGGTATAGAATGTAAAGACAGCTGCTGCAGAAATCTGTGCATTTATCAAGTCTCAATGTATAATACTGAAAACCCATGTCAAATGATTACTCTTCTAATCACAGGTTTAAATTGATATCTCAGAGCAATACTCTGCCAGATGAAAAATAATTTATGTAACGTGCAGGTCATTACTTTCTTGTAACAGGATAAGTTTGAATTTTTCATTTTGCAAAGGCTGCTGAATAGGTATAGTTGATATGAGTAGTAATTCACACTAATTATTAGGGGCAACACAGTTCAGTTTGATTGTATTATAGAAATTACACACTCACACATACACTTGCATTAATTATAAACATCAAGATATGGTTATTTCATCCAAAATAAAGTCCCAACTTGAACAACTAGATCTCTTCTACAGCTATACAATGGAGAAGATATACGTATCCCCCAAATGGTACAGCACTCCTGCATTGAATCTCATCCCCCAATACACTTACAAAACTGCCAGCTTGCTCATTTTGAGCGCTTAAGAGTAGTTCACCACTAGTTTTGATTCTGCCCAAAACATAGGAAAATGCTCACATGTTTTGGTGCCGCACACAGATGAAAACTATCAGCGAGAACATTGGTTGTGATGCACTTTTTTTTTAAAGCACTTTAGTTAACAGATGTGTTTCAGAATGTCTGAGATTCAGTGGTTTACATTTTAGATCTGGATGCACATCGCAGCCACCACCTGACCATATGTGATCAACAGAAAAGGAGCTTTAGGAAGCACACCTAAGAGTGGGGCGTTGTCTCTATTGAGTACAATATTTGATTGAGCAGAAGGCATATGCTGCCTGTGAGAAGTTGGCCTGATATATGCTGTCCACTAGTTATAGTGGGCACCTGGTATCAGTCCAAAAAACCCCTTATTGGTTATAGGTTAAAAGACAACCTTTATTGAAAGCTATCCTAGAGGTAGCTATGGAGAGCAGCCTTCAGGCTAAGTCTTGGAGGGATGTAAAGCAGCTTGTTTAACCAGTCTATAATCTCTTGAGTCACTAAATGAAAGATATCCACACCAGGTATATATATAAAATATATTTATTTATTACTAAACACACCCTCCTAGTCTCTTTATGAGGCTAGAGGTCAAAACACATAAGTTACACTTCAATAATCACAGTAAAATAGCACAAATACACGTCAGGCCCTAGGGGCGAGCCAAACCATATACTAAAATAGTGGTATAATAACCATGACTTAACTAGACACAAGGCCTAGAGCCTGTAGAATCACTGGGACCCCAAGGAACCACCCAAGGTAGTGACACAGGGGACCCACGGGGCCGTGTGCAGTGTGTGAACACAGCCGCGAGCTCCCGTTAGCTTCTATGGGGAAAGTCGTGGTTAGATTTTTAAAGATTAGGGACACTTAGAAATGACCACAATAAAGGAAAAGGAGTTGGAGGATAGGGAGGTAGGCTTTTTTCCTCCTATTGTAATATATCTGTCAAACAAGGAACCAAAAAGTATCCTAATAAAGCCTACCTGGAAAAAGATAGGTGCTCCATAATTAATAGAGTCCTACATTAGAAAAAACACTTGTTTTTCTAGAGTCCCCTCACTCACCTAGGGTTGCCCCAGGGTGACATGCTTCATCATAGGGGTCCTCCCAGGCATCTACTGCCTGGGGCGTGCTGCAACTTGGCGAAATACGCAGGAGCACTTTATATTTTCAACTATGTGTAGTGATGTGTTGTGCTGTGCTGTGTGGAGTGAAAAAGGAAAAACAATAAAAATTACCTGGATAGTGAACCATAATTTTATTCTGCTCCTATCCGGTAAATGTACATTAAAATGGGGCTAGTAATAGAGTACAGTAACGTTATGTGTGCCTGTCCCTAATTACTTGGTCGACATGTTTCGTGGTTACCCCAACCACTTCCTCAGGACCGCACAAGGACCAGCCTTGCGTGTACCACTCCGAGTTTTTACAGACAAACTACTAATTTGTACTGTTTTTAACCAATTTGGTTTGTTAAATACATACGATACCCATGTTACCAGGATTTCTTAGAAGTATTGGGTCGTAGTTTCTGTATGAAGATACAATGACACATAAGGATTAGTTGCACTCCCAAAGTCCACAAATTAATGTGGACTAGGGACCATAATCACTTTACATTTCTTTTACGTGTTTAAAAATTCTTATATTTCTCAGAAAATAAAGGTGCATATTTAATAAGTGCTTAAGTGAATCAAGTGCAAACACATAGACATATACACACAAATATACAGAACACAAGGCTGCGGTAGATTGCACGGGTAAAACCAACTTTTCAGGAGGTATAATTCTACTCCATGGTGTTGCTGGGGCAGAGAGGCTCTAGATATCTAGAACATGATTTAAGGAAGCAAGTTAAGCGCAAGTAGATCTTTCTACTCAATGCGTGAGACTAAATCATAGAGATTCGTCTCGGTATTTTTCGCCAACTTACTTGTCTAGATTGCACCGTCAGCTTTTACACCTAGTAGCTCCCAGGAACACCGCATATTGTTGTGATTCCATCGGTGCTCGCTTTTAAATGTTTCTACTGGCGGGAAAATTAGTGAACGATTCACAGGTGTGGATGCCCGAGTGGTTTTGGGCGCCATCTTACAGTGGTGAATCGATACGTATTTTTGTTATATTTAGGACAGAATGAAGCTTAGATATTGCCATTCAGCTAAGAAGCTAGCATATAGTTCTTAAATAAGGAAATTGTACTGTGATTTAAGATCATCGCGGTTGTACATGACCCAAAAACCGAGGTTGTACTTATCAACCAAGCTCGAGTAAAAAGATGATTATTCATCCGTATCGTTTTTTAGGCGCCATCTTGGAGTGGTGAATGAATCAAGCTTAGATATTGCCATTCAGCTAAGAAGCTAGCATATAGTTCTTAAACAAGGGAATTTTACTGTGATTTAAGATCATCGCGGTTGTACATGACCCAAAAACCGAGGTTTTACTTATCAACCAAGCTTGAGTGAAAAGAGGATTATTCATCCGTATCGTTTTTTAGGCGCCATCTTGGAGTGGTGAATGAATCAAGCTTAGATATTGCCATTCAGCTAAGAAGCTAGCATATAGTTCTTAAACAAGGAAAATGGACTGTGATTTAAGATCATCGCGGTTGTACATGACCCAAAAACCGAGGTTGTACTTATCAACCAAACTCGAGTGAAAAGATGATTATTCATCCGTATCGTTTTTTAGGCGCCATCTTGGAGTGGTGAATGAATCATTCTTTTAGATGGCTCATAGGACCCAACACATGATAAAACTCGTAAATGTGAACTTCATTCGAGGTTGAGTTTATTTTACCCTCAATGCTGCTAGTAAAAGTGTTGGATATATAATTCTTGTGCTGACTAGGTATAATGTGAGACAGAAGTTGTACTTGTCAGCCATGTGGTGTTTTTTAGGGTGCCATCTTGGAGTGGTGAATAAGTCATTCTTTTAGTGGCATATATCACCAACACACGATAATATTCGTCAATGCAAACTTAATCCCAGTATGAGTTTTTTAGAATATTACTGATAAGCGTGTTATATATATTCTCCTTGTATTAAAGGGTGGAATATGCGACATGTATTGTTCTCGTTTTTCAAGTGAAGGTATTTTAACAAAGGATTTGAACGTCTCTGTAAAGTTGCAATGTTGACCAAATTTATATATTGATGGGTTTTTATACTTATTCATACAAGGGTTTTTTGTTAGCGTTGATGATTAGGTTCCTTATTCAAAAAGTTTTACAGAGATGATTTACTCATATTTAAGCCATTCATATGTTTTTCAACAGGTGGCCTTACTCATTGGTTCAATGCATTCCATGGGATATTGTCATTGAGGCCTTGGGTATCCGTATGTAGTTTGTACACCCATCTTTGTTCTTTTACATGTAGACGTTGCTCAAGATTATCACCAGATCTTATTTTTTCAATAATAATCCATTGCATATCATTAGGAGAATGTTTTTTATCTAAGAAATGGTTAGTCATTCTTGTGCTAGACCTCAGACATCGGATGGTGCTGCGATGTTCACTAATTCTGGTTGTGGTTTTCCTGGTGGTCATTCCCACGTAGTGGAGGTTACATGGACAAGTGATTAAATATACTGTTCCAGTGGTTTGACAGTTTGTAAAAGTTCTAAGGTCCCAGGTTGCCCCTGTATTGAAAGTGAATCTTGTGGTTTTCTTGGTTAAATGGCATACACTGCAATTACCACATGGATGGTGGCCTTCAGGGAGATTGCTTATCTGCTGGCTGATTTGTTGTGTCATTGGGCGTGTATGTACCAGAATGTCCTTCAGGTTTTTACTCCTTTTATGTGAAAACATTGGTAAAGGTATGTTAAGACCACTGCTATTGAGGGTGGACCAGTGTTTCTTCACCACTTTTGTTACTTGGTCCGACATTGTGTTGTACGTTGTTATGCAAATGGGACGTTTAGGTTGTTCCGATATTTCTTTTTCATATGTCTCCAACAATGCTTCTCTGTTATTGTTGCCTGCCCTCTTTTGTGCTTGTCTTATAATAGATCTTGGATATCTTCTTTGCTGTAGCTTCAATGACAGATCTTTTGCTTGTTCAACATAATCGGATTTCTCTGAACAGTTCCTTCTCAGCCTTAGGAATTGTCCATAAGGTAAATTGGCTTTCAAATGTCTGGGGTGAAAACTGTCATATCTGAGGAGGCAATTCTTTGCAGTAGATTTAAAATGGGTAGTTGTCCGCAAACCTTCACTGGAAACGTGAATATTGAGGTCAAGAAATACTAGTTCTGATCTACTCATGGTATGTGTAAATTTTAAAAAACAATCTTGTTCATTAAGCCACATGAGGAAATCCAGTGCTTCATTTTCATTCCCTTTCCATATCATGAGTATATCGTCGATGTATCTCCACCATCCTTGTATCTTACTTCGATGGGGGTTGACGGCATTTAGGATCTTATTGATTTCCAGATGGTGAACGTAGAGGCCAGCCACACTTGGAGCAAAAGTGCTTCCCATGCTGGTACCGTGTTGTTGTTTGAACATAAGATGTTCAAACCTGAAGAAATGTTCTTGTAAGGCCAATTTACAACAATCCAGTACAAAATGTTGTGGTGTCTTATATGGCCACATACTCTGGTATAGAGTATCTTCTAGTATACTCATGGTTTCATTGTGCGGAAGACTCGTATATAAACTTTCCACATCGAGGGAAACAAGAATGTTTGTGGTTGGATCAAAATCCAATTCCTTCAATAATGCCAGGGTTGATTTGGTATCTTTGAGATAAGTACTCGTTGCTTGTACAATAGGACGTAAAAAGGCATCGGCAAATTTGGATAGTGGTTCTAAAATTGAACGAATACCCGATACAATCGGGCGTCCAGGAGGACTCTGTAATGATTTGTGTATTTTCGGTATAGTATAAAAATACGGAATTACTGGGTTTTTATTGATCAAAAATGCTCCCTCTTTTGGGGTTATCCAGTCATGGATCAAAGCTTCCTCAACCATGCTTGTGATGTTAACACGTAACCTTTCGGTAGGGTCAATCTCAATTCTTTTGTAATTGCGGTCTTCAGTCAGTAATCTTAGACATTCATTTCTATATGCCTCTGAGTCCTGTATCACTACTCCTCCGCCTTTATCCGCGGGTTTTATGGTGATTGAAATGTCATTGGCTAATGTTCTTGTTGCTTCTTGTTCAATTTTGGTAGTATTATGGAATACTCTGGATGTTGTGGGGTCCAGGTCGTCGAGTTCTCTCAGGACAGCCTTTTCAAACGCCAAAAGTTCTACTGGTAGCATTGCAGGTAGAGGCGTGAATGTAGATTTTTTATGTAGGCCTGTGTCTCCTCTTTGAGAATCTTTGGATGTTTTATCTTGAAAAAATACTTCCAATTTTAATTTTCTTATGAATTCGTTCATTTCGCAAATAAGTGCAAATTTATCCAGCGTAGGAGTAGGTACATAACCTAGACCTTTTTCCAGGACTTGTGTCTCAACTGTGGATAAGGTTCTTTTAGATAGGTTGACAACGATGCTTGCGGATTGTTCATTGTTCAAGATTTTTGCTGATCGGGGAGGCCCATGCTCCTGGTGTTCATTCGTGTTGATGTTAGGGGTTGTGCCCATTGTACGTTGTTCTTTCCTTTGTGACGTCCTCTTTGTTGTCCTCTGCCCCGGCCTAAAAAATACCCTCTTTGATTTTGTCCTTCATTCTGGAACCCTGGATTCCAGAAAGGAAAGGGTTGGGGTTGGAATTGATGAGGTCCCATCGTAGGGCCATAATAGAAAGGTGGAACTCCAAAAGGTGAAGGTTGATATTGGTGCCACCTATGACCACCTCTGTTTCCTGAGGGGTTGTTAACCTGTCTCCGTACTCTGTTATTGTTCCTTCTTCCAGTGCTATAGTCTGAACTATCAGAACCTGTGTCGGATACGTCTGAGTCAGTGTTGTAACCAGGATTCCTGTTTGTCGGTTGGTAATCATCTCTGGTGTAGGGATATATTTGATCATGTTTAAAGTTTTTTACATCTTTTTTGTATTTTTGGTATTTCGACTCCTTCAGAGCGATCTCAAAGTCAGCCATCTCCTTATTCAGATCTTCTAACCTTTTCTTTAATTCTGCTGGTGTTTGGAAAGATTTTAGTTTAACTTCGATTGTATGAATTTCATCTTTAAGTTCGTTGGCTAGTCTGGTAGCTGTTTTAATGATTAGTACAAGCCAGTCTCTCGTACAGTGCCAAGATATTAGGGACCAGTCTTTGATGAATGCCTTGTCATTCTGAAAGATAAAGGGTTCATTTCTCACAATGAGTCCTCGAGGAGCCGCATTAGATCGTAGATATTCTGACATCATGACGCCGTGTAGGATTGTTTTGACTTGATTCCGTTTTAGTTCTGATAGTTCATCCCAACATTGGGTAGCTTCTGTACTGTCTCTGGGATTAATACCTGAGAGAGGTCCCATAGTAGCAAGGACTCTTTCAACCTCCTCATCTGAGTAGGTCAGTCCTGTGAACTCCGCCATGTGTTCAAGCTAACGTGTGTCTATGTGTTATTGTGAAACTTGTGATATTGAGTGGAAAGAACCAAGTGAATGGGTATTGGAAACTCCTGCAGCTTTCGCTATCTCTATGATTTAGTCTCACGCATTGAATAGAAAGATCTACTTGCGCTTAACTTGCTTCCTTAAATCATGTTCTAGATATCTAGAGCCTCCCTGCCCCAGCAACACCATGGAGTAGAATTATACCTCCTGAAAAGTTGGTTTTACCCGTGCAATCTACCGCAGCCTTGTGTTCTGTGTATTTGTGTGTATATGTCTATGTGTTTGCACTTGATTCACTTAAGCACTTATTAAATATGCACCTTTATTTTCTGAGAAATATAAGAATTTTTAAACACGTAAAAGAAATGTAAAGTGATTATGGTCCCTAGTCCACATTAATTTGTGGACTTTGGGAGTGCAACTAATCCTTATGTGTCATTGTATCTTCATACAGAAACTACGACCCAATACTTCTAAGAAATCCTGGTAACATGGGTATCGTATGTATTTAACAAACCAAATTGGTTAAAAACAGTACAAATTAGTAGTTTGTCTGTAAAACCTCGGAGTGGTACACGCAAGGCTGGTCCTTGTGCGGTCCTGAGGAAGTGGTTGGGGTAACCACGAAACATGTCGACCAAGTAATTAGGGACAGGCACACATAACGTTACTGTACTCTATTACTAGCCCCATTTTAATGTACATTTACCGGATAGGAGCAGAATAAAATTAGGGTTCACTATCCAGGTAATTTTTATTGTTTTTCCTTTTTCACTCCACACAGCACAGCACAACACATCACTACACATAGTTGAAAATATAAAGTGCTCCTGCGTATTTCGCTAAGTTGCAGCACGCCCCAGGCAGTAGATGCCTGGGAGGACCCCTATGATGAAGCATGTCACCCTGGGGCAACCCTAGGTGAGTGAGGGGACTCTAGAAAAACAAGTGTTTTTTCTAATGTAGGACTCTATTAATTATGGAGCACCTATCTTTTTCCAGGTAGGCTTTATTAGGATACTTTTTGGTTCCTTGTTTGACAGATATATTACAATAGGAGGAAAAAAGCCTACCTCCCTATCCTCCAACTCCTTTTCCTTTATTGTGGTTGTATTTACAGAGAAAGCTGCTGGAGTTTCCAATACCCATTCACTTGGTTCTTTCCACTCAATATCACAAGTTTCACAATAACACATAGACACACGTTAGCTTGAACACATGGCGGAGTTCACAGGACTGACCTACTCAGATGAGGAGGTTGAAAGAGTCCTTGCTACTATGGGACCTCTCTCAGGTATTAATCCCAGAGACAGTACAGAAGCTACCCAATGTTGGGATGAACTATCAGAACTAAAACGGAATCAAGTCAAAACAATCCTACACGGCGTCATGATGTCAGAATATCTACGATCTAATGCGGCTCCTCGAGGACTCATTGTGAGAAATGAACCCTTTATCTTTCAGAATGACAAGGCATTCATCAAAGACTGGTCCCTAATATCTTGGCACTGTACGAGAGACTGGCTTGTACTAATCATTAAAACAGCTACCAGACTAGCCAACGAACTTAAAGATGAAATTCATACAATCGAAGTTAAACTAAAATCTTTCCAAACACCAGCAGAATTAAAGAAAAGGTTAGAAGATCTGAATAAGGAGATGGCTGACTTTGAGATCGCTCTGAAGGAGTCGAAATACCAAAAATACAAAAAAGATGTAAAAAACTTTAAACATGATCAAATATATCCCTACACCAGAGATGATTACCAACCGACAAACAGGAATCCTGGTTACAACACTGACTCAGACGTATCCGACACAGGTTCTGATAGTTCAGACTATAGCACTGGAAGAAGGAACAATAACAGAGTACGGAGACAGGTTAACAACCCCTCAGGAAACAGAGGTGGTCATAGGTGGCACCAATATCAACCTTCACCTTTTGGAGTTCCACCTTTCTATTATGGCCCTACGATGGGACCTCATCAATTCCAACCCCAACCCTTTCCTTTCTGGAATCCAGGGTTCCAGAATGAAGGACAAAATCAAAGAGGGTATTTTTTAGGCCGGGGCAGAGGACAACAAAGAGGACGTCACAAAGGAAAGAACAACGTACAATGGGCACAACCCCTAACATCAACACGAATGAACACCAGGAGCATGGGCCTCCCCGATCAGCAAACATCTTGAACAATGAACAATCCGCAAGCATCGTTGTCAACCTATCTAAAAGAACCTTATCCACAGTTGAGACACAAGTCCTGGAAAAAGGTCTAGGTTATGTACCTACTCCTACGCTGGATAAATTTGCACTTATTTGCGAAATGAACGAATTCATAAGAAAATTAAAATTGGAAGTATTTTTTCAAGATAAAACATCCAAAGATTCTCAAAGAGGAGACACAGGCTTACATAAAAAATCTACATTCACGCCTCTACCTGCAATGCTACCAGTAGAACTTTTGGCGTTTGAAAAGGCTGTCCTGAGAGAACTCGACGACCTGGACCCCACAACATCCAGAGTATTCCATAATACTACCAAAATTGAACAAGAAGCAACAAGAACATTAGCCAATGACATTTCAATCACCATAAAACCCGCGGATAAAGGCGGAGGAGTAGTGATACAGGACTCAGAGGCATGTAGAAATGAATGTCTAAGATTACTGACTGAAGACCGCAATTACAAAAGAATTGAGATTGACCCTACCGAAAGGTTACGTGTTAACATCACAAGCATGGTTGAGGAAGCTTTGATCCATGACTGGATAACCCCAAAAGAGGGAGCATTTTTGATCAATAAAAACCCAGTAATTCCGTATTTTTATACTATACCGAAAATACACAAATCATTACAGAGTCCTCCTGGACGCCCGATTGTATCGGGTATTGGTTCAATTTTAGAACCACTATCCAAATTTGCCGATGCCTTTTTACGTCCTATTGTACAAGCAACGAGTACTTATCTCAAAGATACCAAATCAACCCTGGCATTATTGAAGGAATTGGATTTTGATCCAACCACAAACATTCTTGTTTCCCTCGATGTGGAAAGTTTATATACGAGTCTTCCGCACAATGAAACCATGAGTATACTGGAAGATACTCTATACCAGAGTATGTGGCCATATAAGACACCACAACATTTTGTACTGGATTGTTGTAAATTGGCCTTACAAGAAAATTTCTTCAGGTTTGAACATCTTATGTTCAAACAACAACACGGTACCAGCATGGGAAGCACTTTTGCTCCAAGTGTGGATGGCCTCTACGTTCACCATCTGGAAATCAATAAGATCCTAAATGCCGTCAACCCCCATCGAAGTAAGATACAAGGATGGTGGAGATACATCGACGATATACTCATGATATGGAAAGGGAATGAAAATGAAGCACTGGATTTCCTCATGTGGCTTAATGAACAAGATTGTTTTTTAAAATTTACACATACCATGAGTAGATCAGAACTAGTATTTCTTGACCTCAATATTCACGTTTCCAGTGAAGGTTTGCGGACAACTACCCATTTTAAATCTACTGCAAAGAATTGCCTCCTCAGATATGACAGTTTTCACCCCAGACATTTGAAAGCCAATTTACCTTATGGACAATTCCTAAGGCTGAGAAGGAACTGTTCAGAGAAATCCGATTATGTTGAACAAGCAAAAGATCTGTCATTGAAGCTACAGCAAAGAAGATATCCAAGATCTATTATAAGACAAGCACAAAAGAGGGCAGGCAACAATAACAGAGAAGCATTGTTGGAGACATATGAAAAAGAAATATCGGAACAACCTAAACGTCCCATTTGCATAACAACGTACAACACAATGTCGGACCAAGTAACAAAAGTGGTGAAGAAACACTGGTCCACCCTCAATAGCAGTGGTCTTAACATACCTTTACCAATGTTTTCACATAAAAGGAGTAAAAACCTGAAGGACATTCTGGTACATACACGCCCAATGACACAACAAATCAGCCAGCAGATAAGCAATCTCCCTGAAGGCCACCATCCATGTGGTAATTGCAGTGTATGCCATTTAACCAAGAAAACCACAAGATTCACTTTCAATACAGGGGCAACCTGGGACCTTAGAACTTTTACAAACTGTCAAACCACTGGAACAGTATATTTAATCACTTGTCCATGTAACCTCCACTACGAGGGAATGACCACCAGGAAAACCACAACCAGAATTAGTGAACATCGCAGCACCATCCGATGTCTGAGGTCTAGCACAAGAATGACTAACCATTTCTTAGAGAAAAAACATTCTCCTAATGATATGCAATGGATTATTATTGAAAAAATAAGATCTGGTGATAATCTTGAGCAACGTCTACATGTAAAAGAACAAAGATGGGTGTACAAACTACATACGGATACCCAAGGTCTCAATGACAATATCCCATGGAATGCATTGAACCAATGAGTAAGACCACCTGTTGAAAAACATTTGAATGGCTTAAATATGAGTAAACCATCTCTGTAAAACTTTTTGAATAAGGAACCTAATCATCAACGCTAACAAAAAACCCTTGTATGAATAAGTATAAAAACCCATCAATATATAAATTTGGTCAACATTGCAACTTTAAAGAGACGTTCAAATCCTTTGTTAAAATACCTTCACTTGAAAAACGAGAACAATACATGTCGCATATTCCACCCTTTAATACAAGGAGAATATATGTAACACGCTTATCAGTAATATTCTAAAAAACTCATACTGGGATTAAGTTTGCATTGACGAATATTATCGTGTGTTGGGTGATATATGCCACTAAAAGAATGACTTATTCACCACTCCAAGATGGCACCCTAAAAAACACCACATGGCTGACAAGTACAACTTCTGTCTCACATTATACCTAGTCAGCACAAGAATTATATATCCAACACTTTTACTAGCAGCATTGAGGGTAAAATAAACTCAACCTCGAATGAAGTTCACATTTACGAGTTTTATCATGTGTTGGGTCCTATGAGCCATCTAAAAGAATGATTCATTCACCACTCCAAGATGGCACCTAAAAAACGATACGGATGAATAATCATCTTTTCACTCGAGTTTGGTTGATAAGTACAACCTCGGTTTTTTGGTCATGTACAACCGCGATGATCTTAAATCACAGTCCATTTTCCTTGTTTAAGAACTATATGCTAGCTTCTTAGCTGAATGGCAATATCTAAGCTTGATTCATTCACCACTCCAAGATGGCGCCTAAAAAACGATACGGATGAATAATCATCTTTTCACTCAAGCTTGGTTGATAAGTACAACCTCGGTTTTTGGGTCATGTACAACCGCGATGATCTTAAATCACAGTACAATTTCCTTATTTAAGAACTAAATGCTAGCTTCTTAGCTGAATGGCAATATCTAAGCTTCATTCTGTCCTAAATATAACAAAAATACATATCGATTCACCACTGTAAGATGGCGCCCAAAACCACTCGGGCATCCACACCTGTGAATCGTTCACTAATTTTCCCGCCAATAGAAACATTTAAAAGCGAGCACCGATGGAATCACAACAATATGCGGTGTTCCTGGGAGCTACTAGGTGTAAAAGCTGACGGTGCAATCTAGACAAGTAAGTTGGCGAAAAATACCGAGACGAATCTCTATGATTTAGTCTCACGCATTGAATAGAAAGATCTACTTGCGCTTAACTTGCTTCCTTAAATCATGTTCTAGATATCTAGCGCCTCCCTGCCCCAGCAACACCATGGAGTAGAATTATACCTCCTGAAAAGTAGGTTTTACCCGTGCAATCTACCGCAGCCTTGTGTTCTGTGTATTTGTGTGTATATGTCTATGTGTTTGCACTTGATTCCCTTAAGCACTTATTAAATATTTATTTTCTGAGAAATATAAGAATTTTTAAACACGTAAAAGAAATGTAAAGTGATTATGGTCCCTAGTCCACATTAATTTGTGGACTTTGGGAGTGCAACTAATCCTTATGTGTCATTGTATCTTCATACAGAAACTACGACCCAATACTTCTAAGAAATCCTGGTAACATGGGTATCGTATGTATTTAACAAACCAAATTGGTTAAAAACAGTACAAATTAGTAGTTTGTCTGTAAAAACTCGGAGTGGTACACGCAAGGCTGGTCCTTGTGCGGTCCTGAGGAAGTGGTTGGGGTAACCACGAAACATGTCGACCAAGTAATTAGGGACAGGCACACATAACGTTACTGTACTCTATTACTAGCCCCATTTTAATGTACATTTACCGGATAGGAGCAGAATAAAATTAGGGTTCACTATCCAGGTAATTTTTATTGTTTTTCCTTTTTCATTCCACACAGCACAGCACAACACATCACTACACATAGTTGAAAATATAAAGTGCTCCTACGTATTTCGCCAAGTTGCAGCACGCCCCAGGCAGTAGATGCCTGGGAGGACCCCTATGATGAAGCATGTCACCCTGGGGCAACCCTAGGTGAGTGAGGGGTCTCTAGAAAAACAAGTGTTTTTTCTAATGTAGGACTCTATTAATCATGGAGCACCTATCTTTTTCCAGGTAGGCTTTATTAGGATACTTTTTGGTTCCTTGTTTGACAGATACACTTAGAAATGAGTCAGGACCAAACCCTTTTGTACTTAGGAAGTTCCAGGGCTTGCACCCACAGGAGCACCGGAGTAATCGTGTTACCTCATCCAGGGAAGCCGGGTGCATAGGTGTCTTTTGGTGTAGGGTCGCGTCGTCGATTTCAATGGGAGCTGGCGAAGAAGTGCTGCTGCCGTGAAGATGCGAAGTGTCCGAAGAGATCCAAGCCTGGATCAAAGATGAGAAGAACCTGAAAGCAGAGGGGACAGAGTCTGGGTCACTAGCCAGTGACCAGGAAGGCGATGGACAGATGCCCACCGATGTCAGGCGATTTCAGGTGAAAGAGGTGAAGCTTGACTCTTCAGCCACGAGGACCAGGAGGCGTCAAGGATGACCAGAAGCTGGATTCGAGTTGTCTCATGAAGGATGTCGAGTGCTGCAGCATCGGTGCCCGAATTGGACACAACAAGCCTTGGCAACAGCAACCCACGCAGAAACGAGAAAGATGCTTCGGTGCAGACCAGCAAGATCTGTGAGACTCACCACTTGGTAGGGAGTCGGGGCACGTCTGGAGCAATCAGGGAAGTCCAAGGAAATTCAAAGTTACCCCCTCATGGACCTACCAGTCAACGGACCAGGGATCGCGAAGGGACCTCGAGATGAAACACAAAATGGCAGCCAATGGGTCACTCGAAAAGACCAGGCTGACAATCTTCGGTGGATTCAGTGCTCGAGGTGGGGGCTACAAGTCAGCCTAAGCACGACTTCAAGAGACGTCGAGAAGTCAATGCACTTGCAAAAGTGCACAGTGACCAGGAGTTCCGGTTCTACGCTACTCACAAGGGCTGCGGGTCTCAGCTTTGCTGGGGACTCGGGTTGGCCTCTGAGATGTCTGGAAATCCTCTTCCTGGGCTCAAAATCTTCGGAGCCCGGCGGGAGCTTCAATAAAGCAGACCGGCAAATTGCTTTGTTGGTGCCTGCCAAGCAGGGAAGTCACTCCTTGACCCCAAGGAAGATTTCTTCAGTCCTCTGATCATTAGCAGAGCATCAAAGGTCCAGGATTTGGCTTCAGAGTTTCATCCAGGGTAATCTAAAGTTCTGGTTACAGAGGTTCCTTACTTATAACTAAGGAAAGGGTTGGACTAGCTCTGGGGACCCACCTAAAGGAGGGTTTGGAAAGAGGGGTGGTTACACCCATTTCCTTTATCCAGTTTCATGCCAGAGCAGGGGCTGGAAGCCCCTGAACCGGTCTGAGCTGGACTATGCACAGGGACTCCAAATGTGCCCCCAGTGCAGGACTTCAAAGCACTCAGAGAGTGCTCCCACCCAGCCCCAATACACATAATCCTGTCTGGGAGGTGGTTACACCTCCCTGTGACAGGAAACCTATTGTACAGGCTTCCCCTGCCGGAGTTTTGGTCAGCAGTAGGAGGCCAGACTTGTGTCTGTGGCTGCAGCATCAATTTTGTGATGCCAGGGCTCTATTAAGTTACTACCGGGTATACCAGTGCTGCCATGTCTCTCCCTCTAGAAGGGTCGGATGGGGGTATGATTCCAAGATGTTTGACACCAAACACAACATGTTTCCGTGCAGCCAGTCCAAAGTTAGCATTTACCGTTTGGTTATAATGCACTTAAGAGTATATGGTCAGGCTGCACTACTGACAACCCCGGAGAAGAGATTCCGAAGGCTGCAGAGGGGCTCAGCTCATGCCTGGGCACCCCCTCACATATAACCAAGCACCCTGCCTTCAGGATTGGTAAGGCCTGCCATAGGGGTGACTGATAGGTTGGTATGTGCAGTATATGGTGAGATATAGTGATCCTAAATATCTCAGTAAGGGGTGCATGCACCACCTTACTCAGGCTGCAGTAGCAGACCTTTGGTGTCATTTTGGGTGGCTTTCCAGGGGTGGCACAATATATGCTTCAGCCCCTGGTAGGCCTCTGCGGTACCTATGCCCTAGGTACATAGTATACCATCTACTAGGGACTTATAAGGGCTCCTCAGATCCAATCTGAACTGTACCTAAAGTACATGGAATTATTTTAGAGAGGAAGCAGTTAGGCTGGGGCCCTGAATAGCAGGGTCCCAGCAAGA
This sequence comes from Triturus cristatus, assembly GCF_964204655.1. Classification (NCBI taxonomy): domain Eukaryota; kingdom Metazoa; phylum Chordata; class Amphibia; order Caudata; family Salamandridae; genus Triturus; species Triturus cristatus. The sequence continues at coordinate 9,164,033 of NC_140584.1, forward strand.
CTAAAGTCGAAAAACAGTGAAACACCAGCAAAAAGTGGGGGTAAACATGTGAAGTAGATCCTACTCTCCTACACTGGCATTGAGAAACAATGCTTGTCATACTCCTGCTGGCTCCTATGGGGAGCTCAGTAACCAAAACCAGTAATGATAAGACAGTTTTCATTGGGAATACTCCTTTACCATGTGGTAATAGTATTGGCTAATAATATTCCTAAAGTGTAATAACATGTTCACTGTGTGCATTAACTACACTGTAGAGCATGTTTTTATTGATAGACTAATCCTATTGGTGAATAAAGGCTTTCGATAAGGATGGTACCTCATTCAAAATGTCTGTGTCATCGACATTAATGCTGCAATGGCGTCTCTGCAGGAATTTTTCTTTCCCATTTACATTTGTGCTGTTAAGAATAAGCAATTGGTTCTGCCTTCCATCCTAGTACTCCGACCACATGCCTGTTGTTGCAGCCCCAACATGCCTCATGCTGATCCTTCCTGCTGAATCAATGCACTGTCTCAGTTTGCTCTACCCAACTGCAGCCTCCCACACACGTGCAGCACACTGAAGCCGTGGGAGCAAGATTCACCGTTATTGGGTTAGCCCAGACCACACTACTCAATTTTGACTATAAAATGGGAAAAAGAGCGACAGGCTTAGCCAATTTTTAAATGTAAGCAATTATATCTATTTTACGATTAGACAATGCTGTTATTTTTTATTGTGAAATCTCTGCTCCTGTCCTTTCTGATAATACAGTGCACACTCTCCTGTTGAACTGTCCCATTTACACCCTGCTAATTCTGCTCACTAGTGCAGGGTAAAGATCTATGAAGATGGTGGAGTGTGATATTACCCCCAAATTCCAGCGAGAATTATGAATAAACAGATTTCTTGTAAGTGGTTTCAAGGAGAGTGTGCATCTCCCCTGAGAATTTTTTGAAACTTTTGTGGTCAAATATGCTAAAACACCACAGACTCTTAAACGGTATTCATTAAATATTCCAGTTATTTCATTGTGCACCAACCTGGCCTTTTTCTAATATCATAGGTCACAAATTACTTCCACTATACCAAGGTCAGCACTTTTTAATGGGTGAGGAACTTATGCCAAGAAGTGCATACAATATGATGGTGCCAGAAATTTGCCATGGATACTTCAGCCATAGTTATCAGAAATTCCCTTTGGCATACAAGGGTCACCATTTTGCCATTGACACCCCCTGTAAAACAAGTACAAGATCTCTTATGACAAGAATTACCTCAACTATCAGTTCCAGTATTTTACTATGGATCCACCCCATATGCTTAGAGTTACGTGCATCATGCCAGGGCCTTCAGCCGGTGTGGTGGCACCTGTTCTGTATTCCTGCCACTGGGTATGGTGGGGCTTGTGGCTTTCTCAATTTGGCAGTTCGAGTGCCCACAGCTAATGATTGTGTCTGAATTGAAGTATGTCAAGGCCTGCAGTTTGCCATAGGTAACGCCTTCTAGCCATATGCCATTATTGCCCTTGTTCATAAGGCAATAACAACCTTCAGTGTGCGAGCTTAGCAGCACACTTGGAAGCATAACACACATACACATACAAACACTAACTCTCACACACACATTCAGTTTCCCAAACTCTCAAACTCATTTTCACTATATCTCTTGCACTCTCTTTTGTACATTTGTACTCTGTCTCACACACACACACACAAACACGCACACAGCCACTCACACTTCCATTAGTCAATCAGCTTTAATTGTGTTAGAAAGGCTTGCATTGCTGCTTCTGATATACCTGTCTTGCCGTTTTGTGAAGCTAAATAAAAACATATTCTCTGTACACTATTCAAAAATAATAACATGTTGCCTTGTCAATGTTTGTTACAAGTTTGATGTTAATAAAAGTGCACTTCCTTAAAATGGCTGTACAGGACTTATATTTGGTCTCACATATAGATCAAGCAGTTACAGTATTACAAATGAACTAATCCACTTTCTTACATGTAATATTATAGCATCCGATTGATCTTATGAAATGCTTAACTTCTTCAGCAACCATGAATTTTATCCAGCAACATGCCGCATTTTGGAATTTTCAGACCCTTCGTACAATGTAAAAAAAGAAATTACATATCCCGGAATGAAGCGTTGTGGTGAATGGAAAGCCAGGATTGGCTAAAGCTGTCCCTTGATTCTCAATCCACCGCCATACCCCCAAGCCTCAGCCCTAGTTTCCCTCATCACACCATCCCACATTCTTAGTCCGCTCACCCCAGCTCCATTGTTGCAGATGGAATTAAGTAGGCATCTAGTACTACGGAAAGAGGCTGGCCCTTGTAGAAGTATGTATATAGTCATGAGAGTTGTGCAGTTTTTACATGTGCAGAGTAAGAGTTGTCATCATGTAAGCGCTGGGTGATGGTAAATAGTGTGAGTGAGTGCAGTGTGAGTGGTGCAAGTGTAGGGTGAATAATGTGCCAATGTGAGTGTAGCATGTGCTACATGAACACATTGTCAGAGGAGGGTCCATGTGAGTGTTGAATGAGAGGAGTGCATGTAGAGAGAGAGGAATGAGTACAGGGTGATGTGAACGGGTAAATGCAGGGTGGGTGGTGTGCCTGTGTGTGATTCCAGGGTGAGCATTGGGAGTTATAGGGGACCCTCAAGAGTGACTACTGAGTACATGGTCAGAGGATTTAGTGCAGGGTGAGTGGTGTATTCCCTGTGAGTTCTGGCAGACTATTGTGCTTGTGTGCAGGCAAGGTGAACAGAGTGGCTGCGTGAGTGCATGCTGAAAGGTGTGCTTGTGAGAATGCAGGGTGAGAGGAGGAAGTGCACGATTAGCGGTGTGACTCCAGGGTGACTGATTTGCCTGTTTGAGTGGTGTGAGTGCAGAGTGAGTGGTGCGCCGATTTGAGTGAAGGGTGAACTGCGTGAGTGACAGAAGTGCCAATGGAAGTCAGTGATTTGACCATATGAGTTTGGGTGCAGGTGAAAGTGCAGAGTGGGAGGAATTAATACATGGTGAGGGATGTACTTGTTTGAGTGAGCTTGCAGGCTGCGCATAAAGTGGTAGGTGAGTGAAGTGTCACATGAATGCAGGGTGAGCAGTGTGTTAGTATGACTGCAGGGTGAGTGCAGGGTAAACAGTGTGAGTGCATTATGAGTAGTGTGAGTGCTGTGTGGCAACTGTGAGTGCAGGGTGAGTGTGAAGGTGAAGGGTGGGCAGTGAGAATAAGGAGTGTGAAGTCTGAGGCAGGCTGTATTCCTAGACACTGGAGTAATTCAGCATGTTATTGATGGTTGGCGAGTAGGGTTTCAAATGTAAGATAAATTGTTGCTTTAATGGCCTCAATCAGGGATGGATGGTGGCGGAAATAAATAATTTGTTCATCTTTCAAAAAACTCTCAGTCTTGGCATTGAGTTGCCAGCTGCCGGGATCTCTACCGGCACGACGGGTATTTTAATGTCCCAGAGAGTACAAAAATAAGCAAACGCACATAAAGCCTGTATTTTTAGCTTTTATCTGTACATACTTCAAGCAGCAAATATAAATAGAAAGCCTTTTTAAATGTGTTCAAGAGCTGTGTTAATGATCCATAATTAATATTTAAAGTAAACAAAGAAAGAAAAATCATGTTACAAATGAATACATACAGCTTGGTTTACAGCCCTATTTAGTATCATGGCCAGGCTTTTGCAGACTCTTTAAACAACAATTGGCTGGTATTTTTCTCTTGGAAAGGTGGCAGACTTACTCATAATATGCCTTTTCACTAATGCATTCTCCCACCTTGGCAGTAAAAATAAAATACAAATGTAAGGAATAGGAAGAGTGGGGACCCAGGGGGCGGGTGGTTGGGAGGGGTTTACTGGCACCAGTGTAAAATACAAATCCTTGTCAACCAGTTCACAAAGGCATGTACATGGTCTTTTAAAGACCTGTGAAATACTCCGGTGAGCCTGAGAAAAGACACTGCCTGGCCAGCCAACAGCAGTTCGGGAACTGTGTCTGTCCTGGAAGCTGCAGCAGCCCCGGCTGAGACACACGATGGGGGAGGGGGCAGGCGATGGGAGGGATTGAGGGCTAAAGCCCTTTTAGCCCTGTGGGCATTGTGCGCTTGGGGGCCACCAGTGTCATTGTGCACTGACTCCCCCACCCAAATCCCAAGCACATGGAGGGTTCTTCCTACCCCTTCTCCCAGGGAACACATTACTTCCCCACTGCCATACTGCACTGCAGAGGAGACATATGCCCCCTGCTATAGAAGCTACAGTGTGGCTGGAGTTATTTATGGGCTCTTCTGTCTGCAACTTGACAGATATAAATGCATAAATAATGTGAATGTGAAAGGGTGGGTGGGTGAGGGAGTGAAAGGGTAGATGGATGGGTGAGTAAAACGGTGGCTGCATAGATGTATGGATGAATGAGTGAAAGGATGGGTGTAAAGATGGGTGAGTGAAAGAATAGGTGGAGGAGTGAAAGGGACGGTCAATTTATTGAAAACTGAAAGGGGGACGGATGGATTGGTGAAAGGGGGGATGGATGATGAGAGAAAAGATAGATGGATGAGTGAGTGAGTGAACGTATGGATGGCTGAATAATAGATGGATGGGTGGATGGGCAGAATGAAAAGGTGGATAGATTAAGCAAAAGGATGAAAGGATAGACGAGTGAACAGATTGATATTGGGGCATCGTAAACCCCAAACTTTAGCAGTTATAGCCGGGGTGGAGATCTTGATGGGCTTCTTCTGTCTCCAACTTAGTAGACAAAAGTGAGTCAGAGGGTGAAAGAATGGATGGATGGATGTATGGATGGATGGATGTTTGGATGGATGTGTGAGTGAAAGGATAGATGGGTGGATGAAAGAATAGATGGGTAGATGGATAGATTAATAAGTGAAAGGATGGATGTAAGGTTGGATGAGTGAAAGAATGGATGGATGAGTGGAAGGGAGAGTGAATAGATGGATGAGAGGGTGGAGGGATGGATGAGTGAAAAGGAGGGTGAATGGATGGATGGATGGATGGATGGATGGATGGATGGATGGATGGATGGATGGATGGATGGATGGATGGATGGATGGATGGATGGATGGAGGATGGATAGAAGGATGGATGGATTTATCAGTGAGTTGGGTGAGTGAAAGGATGGATGGATGGATGAGATGAGTGAAAGGGAGAATGGATGGATGGATGGAAGTTTGAGTGAAAGAATGGATGGGTGGATGATGAATAGATGGGTAGTTGGATAGATGAATGAGTGAAAGGATGGATGTAAGGATGGATGAGGGAACGAATGGATGGATGAGTGGAAGGGAGAGTGAATGGATGGATGAAAGGGTGGAGGGATGGATGAGTGAAAGGGAGGGTTGATGGATGGATGGGTGAAAAAATTCTGGGTGAAAGGATGAATTGATGAGTGAAAGAGTGGATGGATGGATGATGAGAGAAAGAATGGACTGATGGATGGATAGATGGATGGATTTATTAGTGAGTTAAAGAATGGATGGGTGAGTGAAAGGATGGATGGATGGTATGAGTGAAAGGATGTATGGATGAGTGAAAGGATGGATGAGGAGAAAAAAGATGGATGAGTGAAATAATGGATGGATGAATAAAAGAGAGGATGAATGGATGGACGGATGACTGAAAGTATGAATGTATGAGTGAGTGAAAGAATGGATGGATGTGGGAAAGGGGAAATGGACGAATGAGCAGATGGATGGGTGAAAGGTTGAATGGATGAGTGAAAGGATGGATGTCATAGTGAAATGCTGGATAAGTGAAAGGGAGGATGTATGGTTGAGTGAAAGGATGGATGGCTGGATGGCTGGATGGATAAGTGAAAGGGTGGATGAGTGATGGATAAGTGAACCGGTGGATAGATAGATAGATAGATAGATAGATAGATAGATAGATAGATAGATAGATAGATAGATAGATAGATAGATAGATAGATAGATAGATAGATAGATAGATAGATAGATAGATAGATAGATAGATAGATAGATAGATAGATAGATAGATAGATAGATAGATAGATAGATAGATAGATAGATAGATAGATGATTGGAGATGGTTGGATAGGTTTGGATATCGATGGGCGGAAAGACGGAATGGTGAAAGACTGAATGATGGATGAAAGAATAAATGGATGACAACATTTAAAGGTGAAATGGTGCATATTAGCATGTTGATGGAAGGATGAATGGAAAGATGCTTGCATGGAAGACACAAGAGAGCTCTTCTAGGGAGGGTCATGATGATTTGCTTTGTTGGCTTGGTGCCATATGATCTTTGGTTCGAAGTGTTTTTATTTTTTATTTTCGGGCTATTTCCTTGCTGTGCTGCACTAGCCGTGAGCTGCAGCAAGGAAACACAAATGTTGACGATTGACAACCATCTGACCTGGATTAAACCCTGTGGAGGCAGATAGGCAGTCAGAATTTTGCCCCCCCCCCCCCCCCTGCAAATTATCTCCTAATACCCAATGCACCGGAATTTTTTTACAGATGAGCTTTTAAGGGATTAAATGTGATCTGAATCTGATGTCTCTGGTTTATGTACTTTAAGTTGTATACATTACATGAATACAGTATTTTCTCCATAGAGTCTTTAATGTGAAGTTTTCGTTTCTTCAAGCTGAATAATTTTTTCTGACTTTTGAAAACAATATTTAAGAAGGCTTGTTTGTAATTTTCTTTCAAGATCCAATCAATATTATTTTGATCCGTTGTCTCAGGGCCCATAAAAGGAGTGGGACCCTCAGGCCGAAGCCTACTTTGCCTATTTGGTAATCCAGAACTGACAACCATGTCCGAATGCTTCTCTATGGCAGAGGTCTAACGCTGGATCCAACAGCAGAGTAGAAAACAGTGGTGCATGGTGCAGCTGAACGCACTTCACCTGGCCACCATCACCATGCCTGTAGCCCTATGCAGCAGAGCATTTTAGCTGAATCATGGGACCATCTATTCACACCCATCTTTTTAAAAAGTTGCTAATTTGTGTTTTAAAAGGCTCATGAGGTTTTTAAAACATTTGCAAGCAATATTCACAGGCTTCCAACTTCTCAAACCACTACAGTGCCTGTCAACGGTATTGCCCTCGAAAAATACAAATAAATTCCTGTAAATGTGGTTATGTATGCGTATAAACTCTGCCTTTGGTTGCGACATAATGCAAAACAATGAACCTGACTAATATTTCCTCATTCTATATACCATACCTTGGATTTTGGTATATACACACATTGGTAATTCGAGATATATATATTGAGATGTAAATGCAATACGCTATCTGGGGATAGGATAGTGCTAATGAAACACAGCAAAGTATTGGCCAGTTTTAGGAACCATACCTGAGAGATCTCGTCCTACTCCCAGTGCAAGGCCATCTTTAATCCAGAGCACTATGCCATGGTACCCAGGGATGGCACAGAGGAGGCTCACAGGCTGCCCAGCTACCACCACTTGGTCCTGAGGCTGCTGAGCAAAAGATGACGACTGTCCTGGGAGGATGAGAAGTAAAGGAAAGCCAATCTCAGATCAAATAAAAACATGTAAAAAGCATTACTGATCAAGGCCTCAGAAAATAACGCACATTACACTTAAAGACACCAGTCACTAAAGGCACAGCTCAGTTAAATCTTCGCAGCGTTTTTTTGTTTGTTTGTTTTTTAGCAAGAAATAAATAACAAAGGAACGGTGCTCACAGCGCTTGTAAGATTTTGATAAAGTGTCTTTTGAGCAATAAAAACTGAGATAATAATAACAATGCTGATATGTTCTTTCTTACAAAATGACTATGTCCTATCTTTTAGTAAAAAATAGCATTCTGATATCAGGAATGTTCGAGGTCCTCATGTAATTAGTGGTGATTGGGCAGCTCTCAAGCCATGAACTGTCTTTTCCTACTTTAATCCAAGAGGCACGGGAAGGTCTGATATGCTCAGAAGCAGAGGAGCAACTAGAGACAAGTTTTGGGGGGGATGGGGGGAATAAGAAAAAGTTTCGGGGGCGCGGGGGCTGAATCTTTAAGCAATAGGCAGAGTAGGAGCTGCAGGGGCTCTTAGAAAGGGGTGAAACAACAGCAAGGCCTCATTAACATGCAAATGGTCTTTGAAAGACCTGTGAAGTGCTCGGGTGCGGCTGTCTGTGTGCCCGGGAAGCCGTCTCATCATCCCGGGCTCCACACACGACGGGGGGGGGGGGGGCTTGTAATGTTGTCCCTTCCTTCCTGATGTGTCCCCCCACAGAAGACAACTCTCGTAGGTGTGGTTGAAGGGTTTATTCTAGATATACAGATACACAGCAGGAGCGCCGATCTGGAGCTCCGATCGTTATTCGAATCGGCGCGCTAATGCCGATTCTAAAATGGCCGCCGCCGGAAGTCCAGTGACGTCACGCGCCGTGCGCGCTGCGGACTAGACCGCAACACCACATCTCCCTCCTTTACAAACACAAAAGTCTCAGTCCCACCTTCACACCAGAACAGTTTTACTTGTGGTCCAGGCTGAACTCCTCGAATCTTCGTGGCAGCATTATTCTCCTCCCGCAGCGTGTCCTCCTGCTTCCTGCGCCTGCGGTAGGGGTGTTGCTCCCCCCACTCGGGATCGCCTCCCCACTCGCTTCTCGTGGTTCAAGACCGCCCAACTCTGTCTCTTGGTCACTTAGTCCTGGAGTCTCGGCACCTCCACCTCTTGGACTCCAGGTTCCTTTGGGAACGCTTCCTGCTTCTCCCTCTGGTCTCCTACACTCCCCTTTTCCCGCCGGTGTGGACTCGGCTCCTGCCCTGCTGTCCGGCTCCATGTTCAGCTCGGCTTCATCGGCCCTGGTACATCTAGCCATCCGGTCTTGTGCCCATATCTTCCCGTCGCTCAGTAAGGCTGATGTGGAATAGGGTTCCACCACTTGGAATGGGGGCGTGAACTTGCTGTCCCCCTTCCTTCCTGGTGCCGGCAGTTTCACCCTTACCCACTCTCCTTTCTCCAGGGCGACTTCCTTGGTGTTATGCCTTGCGTCGTAGTAGTTAGTGTACACAGCTTGCGCCTTCTCCAAGTTCCTGCGCACCACAGCCGGTGACCAATGACTCTGCACAGTGAGCTTCTTCCAGGCCACATTGTCTCGGGTGAACGGTTCTCTTCCTCACAGTATGCGGAATGGGCTGTAACCTGTGGACGAGGGAGTTATCCGGTAAGTCCATAGCAGGCGCTTGAGTTCTTTCTCCCAGCTTGCTCCCTGCCCGATGGCAGCTTGCACTGACCCCATTATCACCCTGTTGAATCTCTCTACTGCTCCGTTCCCCGCAGGATGGTACACAGGCGTGCGCCTGACGGTTATCCCGTTTCTGTCCATGAAGGCCTCCCATTTGGTCGACGTGAACTGTGGGCCGTTGTCACTGAGGATTCCTTTGGGGATCCCTTCTCTGGTGAACACCTCCGTGAGGAATCCCAAGATGGTATCTGTCTCTGCGTTTTCGTCCACATGGACTTCTGGCCACTTCGAGTACCTGTCCACGACCACGGTGAGGTACTTCTGGTTACCACTGGCGTCTTGTATGGGGCCCAGAACATCTATAGAGATCTCTTCCCACGGGTTTTCCGGGCAGTCGAAGTGTCCCAGCGGTGGACGTAGCATTTTCTGCGTCTTGTCTGCGTTGCTGCATTGCTCACATGACCTGACGTGCCTTTCCACGGCAAGGTCCAACCCAGGCCACCAATAATCCTCCTTCACTCTACCCTTCGTTTTCACGATTCCTAAATGACCTTCGTGTGCAATGGCCACCACTCTGGGTCGCAGCGCCAACGGGGGTACTACTTTGTTGCTCCGGAACAGGAAACACGGGTTGTCCCCCAGCGACAGTTCTTCTCTGACCTCCCAGTATTGTTTGAGTTCTTCTCCGAGTAACCTCTTCTCCGGCCACCCCTGCGTCACATATGTCTTGACAGCCTTCACCTTCTCGTCAGACCCGTACTCTTCTTCCCATTCCTGCTTGCTGATGGCCTTTTCGTGATCGCCCATGAACGCCACTGCGTACTCTGCCCAATTTTCTGCGTCTTGCGCTTCTGCTGATTCCTTCGCGGCCGCCCTGCTCAGGTAGTCCGCCACTCGGTTCCTGGTGCCTGGGATGTACTCCACGTCGTACACGTAGTCGAGGAGTCGCAGCGTCATCTTTGCGATCCTTGGCGTAGCGTGCTCATGGCCGTTGGATGTGAGGACCTTTACCAGGGGTTTGTGGTCTGTTCGTAAGAGGAACCGTCCTCCCCACAAAAACTGTCGGAACCTTTCCACTGCCCACACGACGGCTAGCATTTCTTTTTCGATCACGCTGAATTTGCGTTCATTGTCTGCCAACGTGCGGGACGCGAAGCTGATCGTCGCTGTCATTCTTTGTGCAGACCTTTGCGTTAGCACGGCTCCTAAGCCTCGGTGGCTCGCGTCTGTGGTCAGGGTCGTGGGGGCTGCTGGGTCGAACCCTTGAATGGGTATGGCTTTGCATATTTCTCTTTTCATCCCCTCGAACTCCATCTGTTGTTCCTCCTTCCATGTGAACGCTGTTTTGTCTTTCAGGATCGATCTCAGGTGGTATGTCTTTGATGCAAAGTGGGATACGAACTTGCTGTAGAACTCAGCCATCCCTAAGAATGTCCGTACTTCCTCCTTGCTTGTGGGTGTGGGTGCATCCCTGATGGCTGCCACGTTGGAGGCTTTGGGTTTTATGCCTTCCTGGCTGATTTCGTGCCCTAGGTACGTGACACTTTCCAGTCCAAACTTGCACTTGTCCCACTGGGCCGTGAGCCCGTTCTGCTCTAGTACTGTCAGGACGCCTGCTAGCCTCCGGTCATGTTCTTCCTTGGAGGCGCCCATCACCAAGATGTCGTCCTGGAAGAACTGGATTCCCTCCATCTTGTTGAACAGGCGGTACATCAATTTTTGGAAGACTGCCGCTGCTGAGGCAAGTCCGAACGGCATCCGTAGGAATTTGTAGCACCCGAACGGTGTTATGAACGATGTGAGGTGGCTGCACGATTTGAGGAGTGCGATCTGGTGATACGCAGATGTCAAGTCTACTGTGGAGAACCACCTGGCGCCCTTGGTCTTGGCTAACATCTCGTTGATGCGGGGAAGTGGGAACTTATCCACCACGATGTTTTTGTTGAGTTCTCTGAGGTCTACACACAACCTCACCTTCCCGTTCGGCTTCTGCGCCACTACTAAGGGGGCCAACCATTCCGCGTTGTCTATGGCCTCGATGATCCCGTTGTCCTCTAACCTCTGCAGTTCCTCCTGTACTGCCTCCCTGGTGCGGAACGGGATGTTTCGCACTTTGTGGGACACCGGTCGGGCTCCTTCCTTGAGGTTAATTTTGTGCGTGAACTTGGTGAGCTTCCCTATGTCGTCTCTGAAGACTTCTGGGAACTCCTCCTTCCACTGCCTTGCTCCCACTCCGGGGTCTTCTTCCATCATGAGTACCTGTACACGGCCTCCCGGATTCAGTTTTATTCCCAGCTTCCCTTGATCTTTCCATCCCAACACCGATGGTCCCTTTTCTGCCACGTACAGCTTTCCTTCGCACGTTCTGCCCTTGAAGTCAAATGTTAGGGGGCAGTACCCTACCATGGGTATGGGTTCCCCGGTGAATGTCACCGGATGGATGTCCGTTGGGCGCAGTTGGTGAGTGTTAGCCGGTGCGAAGTCCTCTTCCCATATCTTCTTCTTTATGATCGTGTAGGGGGAACCTGAGTCGGCGACCATGGTGACTCCTACTCCCCCGATGGTCATGTCACACCTCGGTTTCTTGTCGACCGCGCCGTCGATCCCCAGGATCTGGTCTTCAATCATCAGGATCTCATCGTCCTCCTCTTGGCATTCCTGCTCTTCCTCCTTGCACGACTCCTGTGCTACGTACTTCACTTGCTGCCTTGGCGTTTTCCTTCGACACACTCTTTCATAATGACCCACCAGACCACAGTATGCACACTTAGCTCGGAACGCTGGGCACCCTTTGTCGTTGGCGGCGTGTCTTTCACTGCCACATCTGTAGCACGTGTTGGTGCTCCCTTGTCCCTGTGTCTGCTGTTTCGCGCCCCGGGCCACGGGCTTCCTGTGCTGTCGCGTGTTGTGCTGCTCTGCCGCCTGTCTCTCACGGCTTTTCCTATCTTCTATCCTGCACACCGCTTGTTCTGGGAGTCGGTCCTTCTTTGCTGTCTCCGCGCACCTCTTGGACATTTCTGCTTTCTTCACCATGGCTACCACGGTCTTAAGGGGTTCATGTCCATTAGCCCACAACTTGTCCTGGATGGACGCGTTCGCTGCATGCATTACTATTTGGTCCCTGATCAACTCTTCCTGGAAGGCTCCAAATTTGCACGTTAGGGCAAGCTTCTGTAACGCCGCCACATACTGATCAATCGTTTCCCCTTTCTGTTGCGCTCTGTGGTAGAAGTTGTACCTGTCGACAGCTACGCATACGGTTGGGCGGTAATGGGCGTCCATATCGTCGATCGCGTGCTGAAACACATTATCGTCTGCTGCGGGCCGCACTACCTTCACCAAATCGTCGTACACTCTCTGGCCTGCAGGGCCCAAATGGTGTAGCAGTATCCTCTTCCTGCGCGTGCTTGGGAACTCTGCGCCGCTCTCCTCCTCTTACGCGAACAAGAAATTCAAGAAATACGGCTTCCAATCCTCCCACGGCATATCCGGAACCCCTGCTTTTGTGAGGAAAGGTACCGGGTTTGGCAAACCTGTCGATGTGGCACTCATCTTGCTCCTTGCCTCCGTTCGCCGCGGTCTTGGGCTCGAGCTTCTCGACCCCCGGGTGCTGTCGGGGCTGCCTTCGCCTGGGTCGTCTTCTCGGTCGGATTTGCTGCTTCTCGCGTTGCGTCCTGTGACCCCTGCCACGGTGTGTGTGTGTGCTTCGCCACGCAGACTCTCCCTGGCGCTGTTCCGCACCGCTGGGCTGCTGCTGACCGGGGCCGGGCTCAGGTGTGACCCGTCGGACTAGATGCGCGCCCTCCTCTTCCCTCCGAGACACTGCCGCGCTCCTGCTGGTCGGGGTGGTGACCGTGGATGTAGATGGCGTGATAACCACGAGGCACACACTGTGGAGGCAGCGCTGGGCCGTTTCACCTCCTCGTCGCCATTGTAATGTTGTCCCTTCCTTCCTGATGTGTCCCCCCACAGAAGACAACTCTCGTAGGTGTGGTTGAAGGGTTTATTCTAGATATACAGATACACAGCAGGAGCGCCGATCTGGAGCTCCGATCGTTATTCGAATCGGCGCGCTAATGCCGATTCTAAAATGGCCGCCGCCGGAAGTCCGGTGACGTCACGCGCCGTGCGCGCTGCGGACTAGACCGCAACACCACAGGGCTCAGTTTTCATTACGCCAGTGGGTTGGTGGCTGCCCTGGGAGATCGGCGCAGTGGCGCAGTGACGGGCAAGAGACCGCTGGTGAAGTGGGAAGCCCCCCCTGCTGCATCGTGATGGAGACTCGCAGCTGTGTCGCCCGCTGTCGAGCCCTGCTTGTTGAGGGTAGGGAGCCTCACGGAGCCTCAGTTCTACCTGCCAGTGGTGAGCCCGAGTGAGTGCTGGGTGCGCGGTCTGCGCGGCGGCGCTGAGACCTGCAAGAGGCCGTAGATGGTGTGGGAGGCCCCCCCCCCGCTGAAGTGCAATGGAGATTTGTGGCCGCGGCAACGGCTGCTGAGACCTGCAGGTGCCGCTTGTGAGGAGGAGGGTGCCCCATGGAGCCTTGATTCTGTCAGCCGGTGGTGGGCCTTGTTGAGTGCGGGTTGCGGTGAGGGCGTTACGTGCCACGACCCGGCCAGGCCCTCTGCGGCAGTGATACGCGTGGAGGCCTGCGGCTGTCTGGTCAGATCTGGCGACGGTGAGGTAGCGCAGAGGAGGACACAGGCCATTGTTGGAGGGGTGAGAGGGGTTCCCCCCCTTTTTCATAGACTGGCAGAGGTTTATGGTCATGACACCTGCTGTTGAGACCTGCGGGTGCCGACTACGAGGAGGAGGGAGCCTGTGGGTGAGACAGCCAGCTCCCTGTGCCTCCTGCCTTTGAGTGACTCTGTGTACTGATACATGGATACCCTTCTGAGACTCACATTGTCCTGGCTTGGGGGGGAGATTGTTACTGGACACTGCCCTGCCCACCTATTGCGGTAATACACCAGACGGCTGGTAGCTGCAATATGGGACCTTGCGGGTGCTGAGCAAAGAAAAGAGGGCACATGCGGGGTGAGACGCCTAGCTCCTTGTGTCTCCTGTTTCACTCCCCCATGGAAAAACGATACGACAGTGCTGGCACACGTTTGTGACTTGTCCATTGCCTTGGTGGTGATGGGGGAACTTTTCATTGAGTACTGCCCTGCTCCTCTGCTCTGGTGAGGTGGTTGCACTGTGGATTCCCTCCGCTGGCGCGGCAGTGCTGTCACTGCAGACACTCGGCTCCCTGCGTCCCATGCTGCAATGAAGGGATGAATGAAGGGGACTCAACCACGGACTTACCTTGCTGGTGCCTGGTGTAAATAATCACTTGAGTCTAGGCCCTTGTAGTGCAGTAACAGGATGGTGTGTGCAACTGGCATGCCTGTGTGATTCTATCCCGATTTAAGGGGGCGCTATCGGTCCGCTAAGTTATGCTATGGAGGGCTTGTCAATAGTTCAGCCAAGATGGCAAACGATAGGGAGCCTAAAACTACTAAACAAGGAAAACTGGTTCGCTTTGCGAAAGTCATTTAGGCGCCTGCAGGGGCGGAGGGAGGTATACCCTCTCGACCGGACACAGATGCAATACTACAGGCAATCCATGTGTCACGGGAAAGCCTGGAAGGCAAGTTGGCGGAGGTACGGACAGAGGTTTCCTTTCTGCACCAGGACCTGCGTAAAGTCTCTGAAAGAGTGACGGGGGTTAAGCAGAATGTCTCGGAGCTCGAAGACACCTCACGGACCACAAGTAAAGAAGTGGCTGGACTTATGGCAATGGTGAAGGATGTAGCCTGGAGAGTTGATGATGCTGAAAACAGAGCCCGCCTGAATAACCTGCGTTTTATAGGCTTTACGGAGAATGCGAGCGCGCTGATCCGGGACATTTCCTATTGACTTTTCTCAAGAATACTCTTCCGGAGACACCGTTTTCACCATGCTTTGTTATAGAAAGAGCACAGACAATCCCTGGGGTCTGACCTCCGTCGGGGGCTCCTCCTCGGCCGCTGATAGCTCGCTTCTTGAACTTTCAAGATAGAGACTTAACACTCAGGTAGCTGCGGAAGAAAGGTGAGATCAAATATGAAAACTTAAAAAGTGATGGTGTTCCCTGAATATTCTCCAGACGTTCAAAAACAAAGGTGCACCTTTGATTCTGTAAAAGTGAAGCTGCGTGCTCTTGGGATCCAATATATGCTGCTATTTCCTGACAAACTTAAAGTTATTTTTCAGAACAGCACGCATTTCTTCCAGACTCCAGAGGATGCTTGGTCCTAGATTGAAGAATGGCCTTGCTTGCGGAGTGGGTCGCCTTCCTCTGCTCCCCTGCCTACTGATAAGTTGCCGGGTCCCAGTTGGAAACAGCCTAAGGAGAAGCGAAGGAGATGAATGCCTAGACGTCAGACTTCCATCAAGGCTACGCCGGCGAGATCCCTGAGGCTCAGGGACCAGAAAACTAATATATCAGACTCAGATGATGATACGGCACTGGAATGTATGTCTAAAACCTCGCAGAGATCGAGTGATAACGGAGACTCTGATCAGTCAGAAATGCCGGAGTCCATGGTGGTGGATGATGCGCATCTGCTTCTGGAGCAAATTCAGTATTTGAAGGCCTCGGGCTCGACCCCTCTGGACGAGAACTTTTCTCTCCAGCAGCCTTTGAACAATAGCGAGAAGGAATGATGACTTGGGGCCAGACGCCCTCCTTGAGACACTGTACAGCTCCTGTGATTTGATAGACATTCAGACCCTTAGTCACAAGAGAGAGAGAGGTGTACAGTGGGCTGTTATTTTTGTTTTGCGTTAAGTGAGTAAGGGACGGGGGAGGGCTACAGACCTCTGAGTGGTTTACCTACACCAGTGTTGTCACATTGACGAAATTGGGGTGGTGGGGGTGCCTGCAGAGGGTGGGGGGGGATAAAATGGATACGATTTGATGTTCTGTTTTCTGTTTCTTGAGTGGAGGGGAGGGTAATTTTGTTCAGATGTTTTTTGTTCAGTTGACATGCATGAATACTGACACTGAGACACATTGGCACTGTCTACACGATGGATGGGGTCCTGAGAGGACGCAGAGAATTTTTGCCTTTCCTCTGCAATGGTTATGGATGGATACACTGTGATGACATGGAACGTAAATGGGTTAGGGAACAAAATCAAAAGAGGCTTAGTCTCTGGTTATCTTAAAAGGCTTAAACCAGATATTATATTGTTACAGGAAACACACTTGATGGGTCTACACTGCTTCTTCTTAGGTAGGGGGCAATACACCACCCTGGCACATGAAGGATTCACCCAAGGTTCGAGAGGGGTGGCAATCCTTATTAAAAAATCTCCCCCCTTCCGAGTCAACCAACGAGGGGACGATCCAGATGGTACATATGTAGCAGTCCAGGGCACCTGGAATCACACCCCTTGGTTCACATGTAGTGTATATGCACCCCCTCGCTTCCAACTACACACACTAGATAAATTGACAGACCTTCTTTTACAACCTGGCCCCGCTACACATGTCATTGGGGGCGACTTTAATGATGTACTTGAGCCCTTCTTGGATCGTACGGTGACAAGACCAGGACAGAATAAAACGACTGCTTTAGAAAGGTTTCAGGATACATTAGGCCTCAATTATCTCTGGAGACACCATCACCAATTTACACGTACATACTCATATTTCTCCGGGGCCCACAGGGTGTTTTCAAGGTTGGATTATCTCTTTGCTCCAGCTGGCGAGGTCGAGCAAGTGGAGGAGTCGGAATACTTGGCTAGAGGCATTTCGGACCATTTGCCGCTTTACTTACGGTTGGGGGAGAGACGGAAAGGTCTGGCACAACGTGGAGACTGAATGCTTGGGCACTGAAAGATGAATCGGTGTCCAAAGAACTTAGGGTAGACAACGAGCTCTATTTTAAAGAAAACGTTGGTTCAGTGCAATCACCTGTCACACTATGGGAGGTCTTTAAAACAGTGATACGTGACAGCGCCCAAAACATCATTGCCCATAAAAAGAGGCAGGATCTTCAGGAGATTTTGGATTTGGAACATAGACTTGTAGATCTTGAAAGGGGGGATGTTATTCCATCCAATACACATACTCTGCGTCAAATCAACATTACTAAGCGGGAATATCAAGCATTGGTCACTAAAGATATGCGGGCACATCAACTTGCAGTACAGCGTAGGCTATATGAGACGGGGGATCGAACGGTTAAATTGTTGGCATGGTTGGGCAGAAAGAAATAAGAGTCGCGGTGAGTTGTATCCATTACGGAACAGGGCCGGACTTGCACTACACCACAGGACATAGTAGGGGCTTTTGCCCTTTATTACTCAGCACTTTATGCAAACCAGACACAGACAAGTGACGTGCAAATAGCCCAGTACCTTGCTGGGGTTAAACGCCCCTGCCTCGCCCAAGGTGAGCGTGACAGGCTGGAGGAAGATATCACTCTAGCGGAAGTGACGGAGGCTATTGGTAAACTGAAAGCGGGGAAAACCCCAGGCCCTAATGGCCTCCCAGGGGAATTCTTTAAAGCATACAGTACTTTACTGGCTCCATAACTGCTTCAGATGTTTGTGGCAGCTAAGAGTGAGGGATACTCCCAACAGACCTTAGAATGGCAACGGTGGTGGTGATTCCGAAAGCAGGGAAAGCCCGGATGACTGTGGGTCATACCGCCCCATCTCTTTATTAAATATTGAAACTAAAATTCTGGCCACTGTTCTCGTGACACGTCTTGTAACTGTTATTACCTCACTGATCCACGGGGACCAGTCTGGTTTCATGCCGAAACAGGCCACGCGTTATAACTTATGCAGAGTGGCCAATTGGATGGATGTAGTTCGTGACAGGGAGGAGGCCCATCTGCTCCACTCGCTAGACGCTGAAAAATCGTTTGACACCGTCCATTGGCCCTTTATGAGGCATGTTCTGGAAAAATGTGGATTTGGTCTGGGGTTTAGAATTGAGTGGAGTTACTTCACAAAGGACCTGAGGTGAGGGTTAGGGTTAATGGAGTTCTCTCCGAGACCTGGCCAAACCAAAGAGGGACTCGACAGGGCTGTCCCCTTTCCCCCTTATTGCTCGCTCTTATTCTGGAACCATTGGCCTGTGTGATTAAAGATCTCCCAGTGTTGGGTGGTTTTGTGGATGACTCCCAGCTATGAGACGCAAAACGCATATCTCTGCATGCAGATGATATTAAGTCATATGTAACCAACCCGGTAGAGACACTTCCCCGAATCTTACAGGTTGTTGAGGACTATGGAAGTCATGCGGGATATAAAATCAACTGGACCAAATCTACTTTATACCCAGTGGGGGGAATGGTAGAGCCCCAACTCCGTCCATCATCCCTTTTGGTTTTGCTTTGTTCGCCCTAAGTTGGCAGGGTATGCCCAAACGTGAGTCCCTTGCTCACTTTGCCACTGGATTCAAGCTAGCCTGGTTGATTACGGCTGATTAGCTAGAAACCGGTCCCAGGATGCTTGTTTCCGGTCCAGGGAAGACATGGTTTGGCAGTTCCCATGAGGCACAGGGTCAGACTGATTTGCATATGGCCATGTCTGAACTGGGGTGGCGGAGTGAGCTAAAGGATGATGATGGATTAAACCCAGATCAGTTGACTGGGGGTGAATGCTTGCATTGCTCAACACTCCGTCCATCATCCCCTTTGGGTCTGCTTTGTTCGCCCAAAGTTGGCAGGGTATGGCCAGACATAGGTCCCTTGCTCACTTTGCCACTGGATTCAAGCTAGCCTGGCTGATGACGGCTGATTAGCCAGAAACCAGTCCCAGGATGCTTGTTTCCGGTCCAGAGAAGACACGGCTTGGCAATTCGGGCTGGACTGTTCCCATGAGGCACAGGGTCAGATTGATTTGCATATGGCCATGTCTGAACTGGGGTGGCGGAGTGAGCTAAAGAATGATGATGGATTAAACCCAGATCAGTTGACTGGGGGTGAGTGCTTGCATTGTTCAACACTCCGTCCATCATCCCCTTTGGTTTTGCTTTGTTTGCCCTAAGTTGGCAGGGTATGCCCAGACGTGGGTCCCTTGCTCACTTTGCCACTGGATTCAAGCTAGCCTGGCTGATGACGGCTGATTAGCCAGAAACCGGTCTCAGGATGCTTGTTTCCAGTCCAGGGAAGCCATGGCTTGGCAGTTCGGGCTGGACTGTTCCCATGAGACACAGGGTCAGACTGATTTACATATGGCCATGTCTTAACTTGTGTGGCGGAGTGAGCTAAAGAATGATGATGGATTAAACCCAGATCAGTTGACTGGGGGTGAGTGCTTGCATTGTTCAACTCTCCGCCCATCATCCCCTTTGGTTTTGCTTAGAGCCCCAGAGATACCCTGGTTGTTTGTGCTGATCGACAGAGGGATTTACCTACCTCGGTCTTTATACTACAACGGAAGTGGCCACTAGCCTAGCTCATAATATTAGGCGGGTACTCCTTAATTTTCAGGCGGATGTTAAGAGGTGGAGGAGGCTCCCCCTGACCCTAATGGGGAGAGCCGCCATGTATAAAATGGTTACTCTTCCCCAATTGTACTGCAAAATACTTACACCATGATTCCAGACACAATTTTCAAAGATATTGATAATGAACTGGGTTTACTCATATGGGATGGGGCTCATCCGCGTATTGCACTCCAAACTCTACAGAGAAATCCATATAACGGAAGTTTGGTCCTTCCGGATATTAGGGCATACTATAGGGCTTCCCACCTCATTGCCATCAATAAATGGATTAATGCGCCAGGAGACCACCCGGCATATAGATTGGCAAGGCTACAATTTAGAAACAGTACATATCTTCACTATATTTATGGAGGTAAGGGAGGAAGTCGACTACTCCAGGCAACCCAGAGGATGCTTGAGGCACGGAAATGGACTGAGAGACAGATGGGGTGGTACCACACATGTACCAGGGAGACCCCTTTGTGGGAGGGGACACGGCTACCTGAGATAGGGAAACTGAAAGGCTTTAGGCAATGGGACTTAATTGGCATCTCTAAACTAGGAGATGTCCTGGAGCAGGGTGTGTTGGCTTCATTTGGTATACTTCAAGCTAGATACCAGCTCCACGATACACAGGCATATGCATATCTCCGCTTGAAACATGCCTGGGCAGCTGAGGGGTTAGATAAGGAGACGCTGCCGGAATATGCCCCACTAGAAGGCCGGCTCCTCCAAGAAGAGATCCCTACTAAAGCCATTTCGTACACCTATAAAACAATACTCAATAACATGCCTGATAAATAGGGTCCACTACGGGTGCAATGGGAAAAGACCACTGGTGTAATAGAAGACATAGACTGGGAGGCCGTTTTTATGCACCCACGCGAAGTGGCAATCAAATTACGGCTGCGTCTTATTCAACACAAAATCCTACACC
Organism: Triturus cristatus; assembly: GCF_964204655.1. NCBI lineage: Eukaryota > Metazoa > Chordata > Amphibia > Caudata > Salamandridae > Triturus > Triturus cristatus. The sequence goes on from NC_140584.1 coordinate 9,184,652, forward strand.
AAGTTTATTTTGCTAGAGAAAAATTACATACTATAGGGAGAGCTGAAAGCCCAGATTGTCTTAGATGTTGTACAGAATATGGTACATTCATACATACCCTTTGGGAACGCACTGAGATTCAGATTTATTGTGATGGGATTGTGAGAGAGCTAAATTCAATATTAGAAGTCAAAATAGACTTGGAACCAAGGTTTCTCCTTTTGGGAATTCAGACCGATGTGGATATCCCACAACGTAAACTTGTACTGGCCAATTTGGGGCTAGTGGTGGCAAAACTGGATATAGCAAAATACTGGGGGTCCCTCAAATACCGACATTGAAAGAGTGGAGGGCATGTCTTTATTTGTACATGGTGGGGGAGCAAGTGACATACAAGGCTAGGGGCTGTCCTCGGATTTTACAGAAGATATGAGCGCCATGGATCAAGTACTATGGCCTGGAAGTGGTGGGGGAGGTAGAGGCAGGGGGGATGCAGTCTGGAGAAGTGGGAAAAGAGCCTTGAACGATGTAATGTTGGTTCCTAATACTTGTACTCATGAGCAGTGTAACCATGACCCTTTATTTGTATATGTCTGTTTGGCTCGGACCCCTCCGTGGATTCCACTGAGACCGATATTTTGTTTTTACAATTGCCATTTTTGTCACTGTGATTTGTCATCAATGGTGCATCGTGTACTCATGCTTTGTTTGAAGTTTGTTTTATTTTTCAAAAATAAAATAAAAATATTTATTAAAAAAAAGAAGTGACAAATAATGCAGAACGTGAAATTATTACTATATAATACACATGCAAGTAAGCCATGAAACATGTTAGAAAGTTTAAAGATAAGATGGAAATTAGATATAGGTTACATGGAAAAAATGGAGTGGGAAAGGCTCTCGCATACCCGCGAGAGATGTCCATATGGGCTGGATTTTGATTGGCGTAGTAACAACTGTCTTATACAACAAAATTTATACAAAACATTTGATCAGACCCTCCTGAAAAGGTAGGATTTCCATCAATTACCAAGATGGTCTCCATATAGTATGGGTGAGGCATGTGAGGTAGTTAATACCCCTTTGATTGTCCCAACCAATGATATGCGCAGGCTGAAATGGTTGCATGTTAGGGCTAACCAGCAAACTATAAACAGCATTAATTCCCAGGTTGATGAAGCGGTAACACTTCTTGAACAATTAAACCCTAAATATCCAGGGAGTGATAAAGCAACCAAAATCCATGAGAACCTCTTCATAGCTATTAAGGACTATTTCCAGAAACCAGCAAAGAAAGGTGACATAAGAAGTGCCAAACCAGTGAAGTGGTATAATGCTGAGTGTAGGCAGACTAGAGTAGCTTTAGGAGTTGCGATCAGGGAGAGGGATATGGTGTCTATTCGTCTTGCCAGAACTGCGTACAGAAAAAGCATAGCCAATGCGAAGAAACTGTGGGATGAGCAGCCTTGGCGAGAGCTAAAGGAAGCAAGCGACAAAAATGACTCTAGACTATTCTGGAACATTGTCAAATGGGGCAAGGGGGGTTTACCAGAGTCCCCAGATAATAATGTATCCCAGGAGGACTGGATCAACTACTTCAAGCCGCAGTATGCAGACACCCAGTCCAATAACTTGATGACTGAACATAGACCTTCTTTTTATAAAGACAATTTATTCTGCAGTAATGAGGTTATGATGGCCTTCAGTATAGTTTCAATTGGTAGAGCCCCGGGTCTAGATGGGGTGCCGGCGGACCTTTTCCTCAACGACAAGGAGCGCTGGTGTAAATACATCCTTCTCCTATTGAATGCGGTTGCTCAGGGCGCTAATATACCGGTGTCATGGCAATGTGCAATTATAATTCCTATCTATAAGAAAGGAGACAAATCACAACCAGGAAATTATAGGCCCATAAGCCTAATTGACACCATCCAAAAGGTGATAGGTAGGGTGGTTGTCAACAGACTTTTGGACTGGGCCGAGGAAAATAACGCCTTATCACCATTTCAAGCAGGCTTTCGAAAATCTGTAAGCTCAATGGATCAGGTCTTTCGTTTTTCCCTTCTACAATGGAAAACCGTGCTACTAAGGAAGGGTACCCTGTACGCAGTCTTTGTAGATTTACGGGCCGCCTTCGACCTCGTTCCAAGGACCAAACTGTGGCAAGTGTTGAAGAACCTGGGCATCCCTGAAGAACTTTTAACGATGTTAATGAGGCTCCATGAGGCAAATTACGCGAAGATTCAGTGGGGAGGGCATGGTAAGGTAACCTCTGACTTTCCAGTGAAGCGTGGGGTACGACAAGGATGTTCTATGGCACCCACTCTGTTTACACTGTATATTAATGGAGTTGTTTCTCGCATGTTGGCTGAGAATGTTGATGCCCCGTTACTGGCTGGTACCAAGATACCGATTTTAATGTTCGCCGACGACACTCTGATTTTATCCAAGACCCCAAGTGGTCTACAACACGCTTTAATAATCTTTAATCAATTTTGCAAGGACCATGGACTAGAAATTAATGTGTCTAAGACTAAGTCAATGGTCTTTAACCCTCCTCGTATTGTTATGAATGACCGCCCATTAGAGATTGTCAATGCTTTTACATATTTGGGAATCCACATATCAAACGATTTAAGTTGGACCAAACATATAGATACTGCAAGTATAAAGCATAGGCAAATAGTTGGTGCACTTGGCTCTGAACACAGAAAATCCCTAACAAAACCAGTAAAACCTGTGCTCCAGGTATATGAGGTCAAAGCTTTAGGATCATCACGTTATGGTGCAGAGTTATGGGGCTATGAGAACCTAGGGAAACTACAAACTTCGGAAAATACGTTTTTTTGACTTATTACAAGTCTTCCCAAGAGCACGCCCCTGCTGCCATTAAGGTATGATCTAGGCAGAAAGGCATTAATTGACTTAGCAAGATTAAGACCTATTATGTATTGGCGTAGACTTTGGACTACACCTGAACTCTTACACTATGCGGAAGGATTTAAGGATATAATCAATGCATATGAGTACCACAAAATAGGATGGCTAAATGAACTAAGGAAAATGCTAGGCAAACTAGGCCTCTACATGTTATGGGAAAATCCTGAGGTGGTCACTTTTCCAAGAAAGACTAAACTTAAAGAGATCTATTGGGAGAAGGTGGCAGAACGGACTTGGAATGAAATCAACCAAGAGACTATGGCTGGAAAATTTCTGCAAGCAAATTTCCTCCCAAGCCTAGAACCATACTGGGACACTATCACTAGCCCAAGGGATAGGAAGTTGCTTTTCCAAATTAGAGCAGGTTCTCTCCCTCTTAAATCCCTAACAGGCAGGTGGGGAGGCGCCTCAAACAGTTCTTGCCCATCCTGTGGAGCACATGACGAAACAATTGGTCACTTTTTATTTGCATGCAAATCCTATGTAGAGCCCAGACGCATCTGGCTTACTCCCATGTGTAAGAACTTAGGTACGACCAACAGTGTAGTGGCATTAAGAATTATTTGTACTAGTTCTTCATTGTTTATACTAATAGCCACTTCTAAATTTCTTGGCTGGTCATGGTCCATTTGACAAAAGTTTTTAGATAAATGAATGAACTGGAGGTCATTAATCAGAGTGTACATATTTTATCTGTAAATTTTATGTGACAATGTATGTGATACATTTTTTATTATACTTTTCCTAACTCTTTTTCAACTGATTTAAATGTTTTATAACAGTTTTTTAAATGTTGTTTGTAAAGCTTTTATGAGTTTATTCTCGAATAAAGAAATTTTATGTACCAAGATGGTCAGTGTCATCATTTGGATATCCTTCTGCCAGCCACTCGTCCCTCTTAATCATAGAGGAAAACCATGCGGATACCGGTTTCGATCAGGTCAGAAGGAAAAAACACCAGAGAGACCAGCTCTCAAATTATCTTCACCATACAATGGTAAACTAGGGTGCAGTGCGTGAATGTGAAGTTAAAAAAGGATTCAAAAGAGAAAATACACTTTTTATTAAACTTACCTCTTGTAATCCTTATTTAAAAGATAGTGCAGAAGCAGCTAAAGTATATATGCTGCCTCACAATGCGGTCAACATGTTTCAGCCCAGTTAACTAATTGTTATGGGCTTTCTTCAGGACCTTGATGTATTTCGATTGCTACTGTATTATCAATAAAGTGAAATGGTGATAAATAAATTTTTTTATACAGCCTTACGACTTGCGTTCCTCTGTAAAAACAGGATACAGTTCAGACCTATAACACAAAAACAATATGTACAAAACATAGCACTCAAAATTAAACAGTGGATCATGTTCTCAAACAACATTACATGATTATATAGGCCGAGGGCTCTTGAATATAAACACTAAGGCTCCAGCGCGGAATGCAAAATCCCTCCCTTCGTCACAGATCATAGATCGCACAGACACACTCAATCACTACATTCGCTGGTGGGGCCCATAACACCAACACTCATCCTCTATTTATCTGTTTTCCTAGGAGGCGATTCTTCCGTTCGCTGTGATGGGAGGAAGTACCCACTTATTCCCAATGAGACCTTTCTCTATTTATTAAGGCCTAAGCTTCACCTTTTAGTACTCCTCCCATGTATAGGCCATGGATCAGCTTAGCTGCTGGTTAAAGTGATACACAATCTACAATTTATTTATACACAATTTCATAATAATGACCCAACACAGTTCTTGTAATAAATCTTAAATCTTTATCTAATAATTGAATATTGGTTCATTTGTTAATCAAGCAGCTGACCATCATATTTACCTATTCTGGCTAAAGTCTTCCTTTAAGTCAAAATCTTGGTAATCAGTTCAATCTGTCAGAGTCTTTGGAAACAGCTGTCCTGCAGTGTCACCGTCCTCTCCGTCAGCATAACGTCAGAAAATTCAAAGATGCGACTCTCGAGCTCCGTCTTTCTAACCTCTCTATTCTATGCTGTTTTATAGTAAAATTACATTCCAAAAGTAACGAGTAGTCTCTTTTAGTCGTCTATGATTGGTTGATGGAATCCGTACCACCACTTTCCCATGTGCAAAATGTTTCTTTTAAATGTAGTTCATTAAATCCTGGGAATAAAGTATCTTCTTATTGTTTATTCAATGAAGCTGGCATTCCTCCCAGGGTGTCCTTGGTGGGCACAGTCGGGTTAGGGTCACTGTTCGGTCACCGCAGCTGTTGGCGACGCATGCGCAGTCCACCCATAGACCTCTTCAATGAAGTCATCTTGTCAGCTAGGGATGTCAGCCATTTTGTGGCCACTCGAAATGGTCAACTTAAGCAAAGAGACACAAAAAACGTAATTAATACATAGAAATGACTAGTAAAATGTTATCCCCTTGCTAATACCCATATGTGTGTGTATTTATCTAGCAGAAGCAACACTTAATGCGGGTTATACTCACATTAATAAAGCACAAATCACAAATACATCACAGAAGCAACATATATTATGTAATTTTCTACTTCTCTATGATCAGTATGCGTACACGTTTTAGTTTACGTATTAATTAGGCCATGCAAATGCAATTCCCACGTGTATTCTTAATTTTAGTAAGGTTGATTAAAGTACATAGCAAATCAGTTATTTCAATTACTATTAATTAATTAATCTTATTAATAAAAACATGCAAAAATGGAGAGGGTATACCATTTTTTTTTTTTTTTAATAAAAACCCACTCCAGCACTAACACGCAAACTTGTGTGTTGTATATAGCATAAAGACTGATTTGCTCACCCGTTTTTTATGAGGATGCGGCCTCACCTCGCCAATTCAATTACTCCAGTACACTTTATTAGGAGTCCCACCCAGCTGGCAATGAAAGAAAACTTTTTTAGGTTTGAGGAGACGATTTATCTTCAAGTCTCCGGTACAAGTATGGGCAGTGTTTTTGCCCCTAGTTTGGCAAATTTATACGTGCACACTTTTGAGCAAGATCATGTGCTGACTCCCGATAATGCCTTCCACAAATCGATACGATTGTGGAAGAGATAAATCGACGACGTGTTGGTAATATGGCGTGATGACTTTGACTCAATTCTACAGTTTCAACAGTGGCTTAATAGCCAGAATGAATTTTTGAAGTTTACAATGGAAGCTGACAAGAATAGGATAGCTTTCCTAGACCTGTCTATTTTTGTAACTCCTACAGGCCTGGAGAGTGAATTGTACTGCAAACCGATGGCCTGCAATTCTCTCTTAAGGTATGACAGCCAACATCCTAAAGCCCTACGAGACAACTTGCCGTATGGCCAATTTTTGCTGATAAGAAGGAACTGTTCACACAAACACAATACAAGGCACATGCATAAGATTTGTCACAACAACTAGCATGCAAGAAATATCCACAAAGACTGATTAAGCGCTCATTTAAACGCGCCACAAACAATTATCGTGACACATTAACCCCTTCAGCGTTGCTCAGATTACTGCGCCGTGCTGAAGGTTCCGTGTGCGGGCGTGGCCGTGACGGAGCGGTTCCGTCATGCGCACAGCGCGACCAACGTGCATGACGGAACCGCTCCGTCACAAGCATCGAAAGGGTTAATAGAGCCGCCAATTGAGAAACCACCATTGGGACGACTGACTTGTGTGAGCACATTTAGCACTTTGACAAATGGGATACAGGAATATATTCGCAAACGCTGGCGAATCCTAAACAGCTGTAAAGACAAGATCCCTCTTCCATTGTTTGCACTCAAAAGAGGGACCAATTTACGTGATAAATTGGTACACACACGACCCAAAGAGAATTCTCCTAGGAGGGTTGGCACATTGTGGGATTTACCTGCAGTACAAGGACATTTTCCTTGTGGTGCGTGTGCTGCATGCCCACAGACTAGACAATTGAAAACCATTGATATTGGTACCACTAGACCATGGGTACTAAAGACCTTCACCAACTGTAATATTGAGAATCTTATTTATCTTATACACTGCCCTTGCAACATCCAATATGTAGGCATGACGACATGGAAGATAAAACTCAGGATGCTAGAACACAAAAGTACATTTAGATGTAGGAAAACCAATACGAAATTGACAAGGCACTTTGTACATGCAAACCATCAGGCGGAGGACTTCACTGTAAAGTTGGTGGTACTCAGGAACACACTAGTTGTGAAGTACACCAGCACACCTGTGTTGTAGGCACGTTTCTTTATTATAGGTACGGTATATGGGAGCGCCGGAGCGGAGCTCCGATCTATTCTGAATCGGCGCGCTAAATCCGCCGAAAATGGCCGCCGCCGGAAGTCCGCTGACGTCACATGCAGTGTGCGCCAGCAGACTAGAACGCTACACCACATCTCCCCCTTTATAAACAAAACCACAACATAACAACAACCCCTTATAACTTGTACAGTCTTACTTGCTGTCCATACTGAACACCCAAATCTCCTGGACAGAATGACTCTCCTGTCACACCGTGTCCACCTACTACGATCGCCAGTCTTCGGAGTGGGAGCATCATTCCCCGGGCTGGGTGCATCTTCACCACCCTTGTGTTCTTCTTCTCTCCACTCATCCAGCTCTGTCCCCTCCTGGGTGTTGGACGCCTGTCCTTCCATCTCCTTTCTCAGTTCGTGACCTGTTCCCGGACGGGGACTGCTCCCTACTTCCTTGGGACTCTCTGGGTCTACTTCCTTGCTCCACTGGGCGCTGGCTGCTCCGGTGTTCTCAGACTCCACAACTGTATTCTTCCCCCCTGTTGACGTGCATCTCGCCATGCGGTCCTGTGACCATATCTTCCCGTCGCTGAGGAGAGCCGATCTGGAATATGGTTCCATCACTTGAAACGGGGGAGTTAACTTACTATCTCCCTTTGCATAGGTAGTTTGACTCTCACCCATTCACCTTTCTCGAGTGTGACCTCTTTGGTATTGTGCTTTAGATCGTAATGCTCCGTGTACACTGCCTGTGCTCTCTCCAAGTTCTTACGTACCACCGCTGGGGACCAGTGGCTCTGCACCGTGAGGCGTTTCCAGGCCACATTGTCCTTAGTGAAAGGCTCCCTTCCTCTCAAAACTCGGAACGGGCTGTACCCCGTGGTGGTGGGTGTTATCCGATAGGCCCAAAACAGCCGTTTCAACTCCTTCTCCCACTTGATGCCTTAGCTGATCGCTGCCTGCACCGACCCCATGATCACCCGGTTGAATCGTTCCGCTGATCCATTCCCTGCCGGGTGGTATATCGGTGTATGTCGTACAGTGATGCCGTTCCTGTCCATGAAACTTTCCCACTTACTTGATGTGAATTGCGGGCCATTATCACTCAGAATCCCTTTGGGGATCCCTTCCCTTATAAAGACCTCTGTTAGGAATTCCAGTATTGTTTCTGTTTCAGCGTTATCAGCCACTTGGATCTCCGGCCACTTGGAGTAACGATCTATTACGACTGTGATGTATTTCTGGGTGCCGTTCGTGTCCTGTATCGGTCCCAGTATGTCAATAGAAATCTCTTCCCACGGGTTTTCCAGACAGTCGTATCGCCCCAGGGGCGGACGTAACAATTTCTGGGTCTTGTCTGCATTGCTGCATTGCTCACACGCCCTTACATGACGTTCTACCATTATGTCCATCCCCGGCGACCAGTAGTCTTCTTTTGTTCTCCATTTTGTTTTTACGATCCCTACGTGGCCTTCATGTGTGATGGATACGATGCGGTGTCTCAAGGTGTTCGGAGGGACGACTTTATTGCCTCTCAGCAGGAACCATGGTTTGTCCCCTACTGACAATTCTTCTCGGACCTCCCAATACTGTTTCAATTCTTCCTCCAACAATCTCTTGTCCGGCCATCCGTTAGTTACATACGCCTTGACGGCACTTATTTTCTCGTCCTTGGCGTATTCGGTTTCCCATTCCTGGAGGCTTATGGCTCTTTCCGGATCTCCTGTGAACGCAACTGCATAGTGTAGAAAGGATAGATTGTAGTCACGAGGTAAGTTCAAGTAGAAGTTTATTGGTAAGTTACAAGTTAGTTCAAGATCCTAGTTACAAGTTCAAGACCGAGATCCCACCAGGAGCTGCATCTTTGCTGCTCAGCCCATTGCGCACTATAAATTTAAGAAAAGGGTACACTGCCCATTGCGCACTAAAATATATATGATATATAGGGAACACAGCCCATTGCGCATTCTAAATATAAGAAAAGGGTACACTGCCCATTGCGCACTAAATATTTTAAGAATTGGGTACACTACCAATTGCGCAAGTATGCAGAGAAGAAAAATAAATAAATAAATAATAATAAGTGTAAAGGAAAAGTAACCCACACTGCTAGGTAGAACAAATATACAGGAAATATACAGGTAATGCAAATGTTAAAAAGGGTAAACAACCCACACTACTAGGTAGAGCAAATATACCAGTTAATACAAGTGTAAAAAGGTTACCAACCTACACTGCTGGGCAAACAATCTATACTAAAGTTAGGCACAAATGCTGTTTACGGAGAAATCAGTGTAAAGGGTGTGCGCACCACCCACACTGAAAGATAAAAACAAGTGTATAGAGACCGGCTCTAATACACAACTACCCTAAAGGAAGCATCTAAGCTTAGTGCCCTGAAGATATCTAGATCGGCCAAATCATTACCAATTAAAGCTCACACTAAATGCATACCGCGTAAGCAACAACTCAATTAAAAATGAGTAAAATACAGAATAAAATACAGTGTAAATAACAGATTACTTAGTGTACTGAGTAAGATAAGAACTGTGGTACACCTCCCCTTACACACCACTTGTCAAACACTTTAGAGTCTCATTCGAATTAATACATAAGTCATTACAAGCACATTAAATCGTAGTTCTAAACCAATAGTAGATGACAATATATGAGCATGGAAGGACAACGCCGGTGAGCGAACTCTCTCACCCGAAAAATATTGAACATGTCCCACGCCGTTTAATAAGTCCTTTAAATGTTAGGAGTAGAAAGTGAAACAACTGCACCCTCTGGCGGTTGACAACGATGAGGATAGTCTTAAAACATGAAAAGGTTGCCAAAAGAATTGTAGTACCAAATCACCTCGTCCAAACATTTCCGGTGAGTTGCGCTGCTTGACTTCAAAACGTCAGTGTTCACAGAGACTGCCAATATGCTGGATTGATCGAGAATAGCGCAACGAGGGCACAGCGCATGAGTACTAACCTTGAATGAATGCGAAGAGCTACGGAGCAAGACTATGAAGCTGACAGCAATCCCCCCCAAAAAAAAAAATAATAATTCTTCCGTGTTGAATGGAGTCAACGGTCAATATAACTTTATTGACACACAAAAGAAACGTGGTTGGCAGACACCGCATTGTGCGTGAAATTGCTGGGCACGAAGGAGAGCGCCAAACACAAAATGGCGGCACGCACCGGTGACGCCGCGCAGGATGGCTCCCGGCACCACCGTGCTGCAAAGCGTAATGCATTAAAGCCTTGGAAACCAGCAAACGTCACAGAGGAAGCACAGCAACTTCGCTGGACACTGTAAAGCGGTAAGGCTGCACGCGCAGTGTCCACTCCCAAGGTGAGCGCGCGGTGTGTTGATTTGAACTGGGCGGTTAAACTGTCACATGTAGGGAGAACAGCTGGAGCCCAAATTAAAATCCAAAATTGGGCTTACCTCCATATGTCTGTAACATCACGACTTCGGTACTCATGAGAAGTCGAACACTCGGCAAACAAAGATAAAAAAAAACGTACAGTGCAGATCTCGCCTCACCCACAGCGTCGCATTAAACACTCCTAACACTAAGTGCCCTTCGCAAAATTAAACCTTGCCATGCGTTCTTCTTTTCATCACTGTCTCCAAATGTCTCTGAATGTCGAATCGTGTAGCTAAACAAGAAAATATGCCAGACCTTGATGTATGCTGGTCAGCGCTGTATTCGTTCCTTCTAAAATATAAAACCAATAGGAATGTGAAGCACCCTGGGTAGGCTGTCCAGATGGTTGAGGACACTGGTGGGATTTGCGAGGGCGTTCTTTTCCTTGATCTTTAAGTTGCTTTGCTTTGAGTAGTTTCTAGTATCAATACAGTTCCATAAAAATGTACATATCTTCACCTTCTGCAGTCTTGTCACGCAGGGTTTCTTCCAGATCGTCGCCAATGTAGAAAGGATAGATTGTAGTCACGAGGTAAGTTCAAGTAGAAGTTTATTGGTAAGTTACAAGTTAGTTCAAGATCCTAGTTACAAGGTCAAGACCGAGATCCCACCAGTAGCTGCATCTTTGCTGCTCAGCCTACTCCCTCTAACTGTCATTCCACCAGTCCACCAGGCACACCAACATTCCACACAGTCATCACGCATTCCAACATTCCATACACACATACTCATGCATACTGGCTGAGCAGCAGGAAATGTAAGTACAACACATAGTCCTCCCATCCTCCTTCTTCCTGGACCCCCGCAGTCTCTTTGGATGCTGCTCTACTCAAAAAGTCCGCCACCTTGTTCTTGTGTCCTGGTAGATACTCTACATCATATACATAATCTAGTAGCCTCAGCGTCATCTTGGCAATCCGCGGGGTGGCATGCTCGTGCCCACAGGACGTGAGGACCTTCACTAAAGGTTTGTGGTCGCTGCGCAAAAGAAACCTTCCGCCCCACAGGAACTGCCAAAATCTCTCCATTGCCCACACTGCCGCAAGCATCTCCTTCTCTATGACACTGAATTTACTCTCGTTAGGAGCCAACGCTCTGGACGCAAAGCTTATCGTGGTAATTACTCCTTCAGTGGACCTTTGCGTGAGCACCGGCCCTAGTCCTTGGTCGCTAGCGTCCGTGGTTAACATGGTTTGCGCATCTGGGTCGAATCCGTGTATGGGCACTGCCTCACTAATATATCTTTTCATGTCCTCAAACTCCTGTTGTTGCTCTTCAGTCCATTGGAACGTGGATTTGTCCTTCAGAAGTGACCTCAAATTATGGGTCTTGGAGGCAAAGTGTGGCACAAACTTACTATAAAACTCTGCCATACCCTGAAGGTTCGGACGTCCTCCTTGTTCTTGGGTGTAGGGGCATCTTTTATTGCTGCGACGTTGGACGCTTTCGGTTCGATGCCGTGTTGACTTCTCTCGTGCCCTAAATACATAACCTTGTTCATTCCGAACTTGCATTTGTCCCATTGGGCGGTGAGTCCGTTTTGCATTAACACGGTTAGGACTTCCTTCAGTTTCCTGTCGTGGTCCACTTTGGATGCTCCCATTACCAATATGTCGTCCTGGAAATATTGGATGCCTTCCTTCCTGTGGAACAACCTGTGCATCAATTTTTGAAAAACTGCGACATCCTCAAAAACTTGTAGCATCCGAACGGAGTGATAAACGATGTCAAATGGTTGCAGGATCTATGTAAGGCAATCTGATGGTAAGCGGAAGTCAAATCTATGGTGGAGAAACATTTTGCCCCTTGAGTTCTGGCTAACATTTCGTTGATCCTGGGAAGCGGGAACTTGTCCACCACAATGTTTTTGTTAAGTTCTCTCAGGTCAACACACAACCTCACCTTCCCATTGGGTTTCTGCGCTACGACTAAGGGCGCCAACCATTCCGCGTTGTCGATCGCGTCTATCACTCCATTGTCCTCCAGTCTCTGCAACTCCTCTTGTACCGCTGTCCTGGTCCGGAATGGAATGTTGCGTACTTTGTGGGACACCGGTTTGGCCCCCTCCTTCAGATGAATTCTATGTGTGAACTTCGCCATGTGGCCGATGGAGTCTTTGAAAGCTTCCGGAAATTCTTCCTTCCATCGCTGTGCTTCGTATTCTGGTCCTTCTTCGGTCATGAGAACTTGCGTGTGTCCTCCCGGGTTCAACTTCATTCCCAAGGCTCCCTGGTCTTTCCAGCCCAGTACCGACGGTTCTTTTTCTGCCACGTACAGTTTCCCTTCGCACGTTCTGCCCTTGAACTCAAAGGCTAAAGGGCAAAATCCCACCATGGGTATGGGCTCCCCGGTGAAAGTCACTGGGTGGATGTCCGTGGGCCTTAGGTGATAATTTGTTCTCGTTACAAACTCTTTCTCCCATATTTTCCTTTGGATAATCGTGTAAGGTGACCCCAAATCCGCTACCATGGTCACCCGTATCCCACCAACCGTCATTTCACACTTTGGCTTCTTATCAGCGGTGCACTCTATGCCTAGAACTTGCTCTTCCACAATCAAGATCTCGTCTTCCTCCTTCTCATTCTCTTCTTCTTCCTCCTTGCGTGGCCCTTGCGCCACATACTTGACCTCGTTTCTAGGGGACTTCCTCCTACACACTTTCTCATAGTGTCCCACTAGTCCACAATATGCGCACTTGGCGCTGAAAGCCGGACAGCCCTTGTCGTTGGCTGTGTGCGTGCCGCTGCCGCATCTGTAGCAGGCATTCTTACTCCAATTCCGTTGTCCTTGCTGTCTGGCGGTTCTTGTATTGTACCTCTTGTAGTTCCGCACTCCTTGCTGTCCTGATGGTTGCTTACTGTCCGTTGTCTTCCGGTCTTCCACTTTGCACACCGCTTGCTCTTGGTTGCCTTCGCGTTTGGCCGCTTCTGCGCACCTCCTGGTCAACTCCGCCTTTTTCACTAAGGCCACGACTGTCTTCAAAGGTGCATCGCCATTTGTCCACAGCTTCTCTTGAATGGAGGAATTCACTGTGCATGATGATTTGATCTCGTATCAGTTCTTCCTGCAAGGATCCAAATTTACATGTTAGGGTCAATTTCTGTAGTGCCGCCACGTATTCGTCGACCGATTCCCCTTTGTTTTGCTTCCTGTGGTAGAAATTATACCGATCTATCGCTGGGCATACCACAGGGCGGTAGTGGGCGTCAAGGTCTTCTATTGCGTGTCGGAACACATCATCATCCGCCGGTGGTCTTTCCTCTTTCACCAGGTCTTGGTATACTCTTTGTCCTGCCGGGCCCAAATGATGAAGAAGAATTTTCTTCCGCCGTGAACTCGTGAACTCTGCTTCTCCCTCTTCTTCTAGTGCTGAGAGGTAGTTCAGGAAGTACCGTTTCCAGTCCTCCCACGGCATCTCGGGTTCTCCTGCTTTTGCCAGGAATGGCACTGGGTTCGTCAGCGAGAAGGTCTGAGCGCTCATTTTCCCCCCGTCGGTAGCACGTGTTGTCCTAGGGGCGGAATAGTTTGGGAGCTCTGCCTCTTGGGCGTCCCTGCCACTCGCGTCGTCCTCCTGGCTGGATTCACCACTCTCCGAGTGGCTTCCGCCGACCCCCTCCAGGATACAGGACACCCCCGCTGGGGACTAAGGTCTGATGGACTCTCTCCTCCCTCGGGCGGCTTGGGGACGTAGACCAAGGGGCCCTTACTTGCAGGGTGGCTGGCACCGGGTATCACAGGTGTGCTGTGTCGCTGGGCTTGCTTTGTGGAGGCGCTCTCACCGCTGCTCTGCCGCGCTCCCGTCCTCGTGCTCCTGGTGTGTTCTTGCCAGGCTCACAACTTCCCACGTGGGTTTGCTCTGGAGGGCAGTTCACCCCCTCACCACCTCGTCGCCATTGTTAAGTTGGTGGTACTCAGGAACACACTAGTTGTGAAGTACACCAGCACACCTGTGTTGTAGGCACGTTTCTTTATTATAGGTACGGTATATGGGAGCGCCGGAGCGGAGCTCCGATCTATTCTGAATCGGCGCGCTAAATCCGCCGAAAATGTCCGCCGCCGGAAGTCTGCTGACGTCACACGCAGTGTGCGCCAGCAGACTAGAACGCTACACCACATTCACATGGTCTGTTTTAGAGAAACCCCACATACCATCTCATGTTAGTGACATAGCCAATTTTATTTTTATAAAAGAACAGAAGGGGGTATATAAGATTCACAGCGACACATTGGGCTTAAATGACGCTATACCTGTGGTGTAGCGGCCTAGTCTGCGACGCACACTGCGTGTGACGTCAGCGGACATCCCGTAGCGGCCATGTTCTTGGTATCGGCATTAGCGCGCCAAATTCAATCCAGTAAGGAGCTCCGCTCCGGCGCTCCCGATAACTTTATGCAAATAAACGGAGTTACAACCCACGAGCCTGAGTGTCCTGTGTGCATTACCCAGTGAGGGCCAACAACCTTACAATGGCGACGAGGTGGTAACGGGGGAGCCCCACACGCAGCCGAAACCCACGTGGTAGCAGAGCACAGGCTGGTCAACTCGGAGGACACTATTGGGGGCGCGGCAGAGCAGCGGAGAGCGCGCGGTGCTGGGGAGAAAGCGCAGTCTGGACACATCAACCGGAGTCGGGCCTGGTGAGTGGGCGCGCACCCGCAGACCGCGCCACGTGCTACAGGACAGCGCTAATCGTGCCCCGAAGGGGGGGGAGAGACTCCATCAACCTGGCAGACACCAGTGCTGACCACTCGGACAGTGGAGAGTCCGGCCTGGACGACGCAAGGGGGAGCAGAAGCGCCCAAGCGCCCAGTTCGCCTGGAAATTCCGCCACAAGTCGGCGACGCCACAGTTCAGGCGGGAAGATGAGCTCGCAAACGTTTTCACTGACAAATCCGGTGCCCTTCCTCACTAAGGTCGGAGAACCCGAGATGCCATGGGAGGATTGGCAAAGGTATTTCCTGAACTATCTATCGGCATTAGAAGAGGAGGGCGAGACAGCATTCACGAGCTCGAGGAAGAAGAAGATCCTGTTCCATCATTTGGGCCCGGCGGCACAAAGGGTGTACGAAGACCTGGTGAAGGAAGTGAGACCAGCGGCAGATGACAATGTGTTCCAACATGCCATTGAAGACCTGGATGCCCATTACTGTCCGGCAGTATGCACAGCAATTGACCGGTACAACTTCTACCACAGGGCACAAAACAAAGGGGAGACGGTCGATGAATATGTGGCGGCACTGCAAAAACTGGCTTTGACGTGCAAATTTGGGACCTTGCAAGAAGAACTGATCAGAGACCAGATCATCATGCACACTGTAAACACTTCCATCCAAGAGAAACTGTGGGCCAACGGCGACGCGCCATTGAAAACGGTCGTATCCATGGTGAAGAAAGCTAAGTTGACCAGGAGGTGCGCGGAAGCTGCCAAACGAGAACGCCAGCCAGAGCTGGCGGTGTGCAAAGTGGAGGATCGGAAGGTCACGGACAGCAAGGCGTCGATGGGACAACAAGGCACGCGGAACTACAGACGGGTCAATGCCCGTACCGCGAGACCCCAAGGACAGCGACAGTGGAGCACGAATGCGTGCTACAGGTGCGGGAGTGGCACTCACGCCGCCAACGACAAGGGCTGTCCGGCGTTCGGTGCGAAGTGCGCATACTGTGGGTTGCTAGGTCACTACGAAAAAGTATGCCGGAGGAAATCCCCGCGGCAACAAGTGAAGTATGTGGCACAAGAAACAGGCAGAGGGGTAGAAGAGGAGAACCCCGAGGAAAACGACGAGATCTTAATAGTAGAAGAACAAATACTGGGCATAGAGAGCTCGGTGGAGAAGAAACCGAAGTGCGACATGTGTATAGGAGGAGTACTTGTCACCATGGTGG
Source organism: Triturus cristatus (assembly GCF_964204655.1). Lineage (NCBI taxonomy): Eukaryota > Metazoa > Chordata > Amphibia > Caudata > Salamandridae > Triturus > Triturus cristatus. Next base: position 9,201,121 of record NC_140584.1, read on the forward strand.
CGGACTCGGGATCGCCCTACACGATCATAAGGAGGAAGGTATGGGAAGAAGACTTCGCCACACGAACAAAGTATCGCCTGAAACCGACGGACATTCATCCAGTAACGTTCACCGGGGAGCCCATACCCATGGTAGGGTATTGCCCTCTCACCTTCGACTTCAAGGGCAGAACATGCGAGGGAAAACTATACGTAGCGGAGAAAGGACCGTCAGTACTGGGCTGGAAGGACCAGGGGGAGTTAGGAATAAAACTGAACCCAGGTGGACGCACGCAAGTGCTCATGACCGATGACAGTCCGGACCAGGAGGCACAGCGGTGGAAGGAAGAATTCCCGGAAGTCTTCAAGGACTCCATCGGTCGCCTAGCGAAGTTCACGCACAAGATACGCCTGAAAGAAGGAGCCCGTCCAGTGTCGCACAAAGCACGCAACATCCCATTTCGGACCAGGGCAGCGGTACAAGAAGAACTGCAGAGACTGGAGGACAATGGGGTGATAGAGGCGATTGACAACGCGGAGTGGCTGGCACCCCTGGTGGTGGCGCAGAAGCCTAACGGGAAGGTGAGGCTGTGTGTGGATCTAAGGGAGCTTAATAAAAACATAGTGGTGGACAAATTCCCGCTCCCTAGGATCAACGAGATGTTGGCCAAGACCCAAGGAGCAAAATGGTTCTCCACCATAGACTTGACGTCGGCCTACCACCAGATTGCCCTGCATCCGTCATGCAACCACTTGACGTCCTTCATCACACCCTTTGGATGCTACAAGTTTTTACGGATGCCCTTTGGACTCGCCTCAGCGGCAGCCGTCTTCCAAAAGCTCATTTACCGACTATTCCATAAGAAAGCTGGCATCTAATATTTCCAAGACGACATCTTGGTCATGGGAACGTCACAAGCGGATCACGACAGAAAGCTAGAAGAAGTGCTCACGGTACTAAAGCAGAATGGACTCACGGCCCAATGGGACAAGTGCAAGTTCGGCATGGACAAGGTTATGTACTTAGGGCACGAGATCAGCCAGGAAGGCATCAAACCCAAAGCGTCCAACGTGGCAGCTATCAAAGACGCACCCATGCCCTCGAACAAGGAAGACATCCGAACGTTCTTGGGCATGGCGGAATTTTACAGCAAGTTTGTACCGCACTTTGCCTCCAAGACCCACCACATGAGGTCACTGCTCAAGGACAAAATCAAGTTCAGCGTCATTGAGAAGGAAATGCTCGCAGTGGTGTGGGCGATGGAGAGGGTCCGGCAATTCCTGTGAGGAGGAAGGTTCGTACTGCGCACGGACCACAAACCGCTGGTGAAGGTCCTCACTTCCAGTGGGCATGAACATGCCACTCCTAGAATCGCCAAGATGACGCTGAGGCTCCTAGACTATGTATACGACGTGGAGTACCTGCCAGGGCACAAGAACAAAGTGGCCGACTTTCTGAGCAAGGCAGCGTCCAAGGAAGTTACGGAGGCCCAGGACGAAGGTGGATGGGAGGAGTATGCCGTGGCGTTCACCGGAGATCACGAGAGGGCCATAAGCAGACAGGAATGGGAGACGGAATATGGAAGGGACGAGAAAACGAGAGCGGTCAAAGCATACGTCACCAAGGGATGGCCGGACAAGAGGCTACTGGAGGAAGAATTGAAGCAATACTGGGAGGTCCGGGAAGAACTGTCCATAGGGGATCAACCCTGGTTCTTGTTGCGAGGAAGCAAAGTAGTCCCCCCCCCACACGCTGAGGCCACGCATTGTCGCTTTCGCACACGAAGGCCATTTGGGGATAATAAAGACTAAGGGGAGAACGAAAGAAGACTACTGGTGGCCAGGTATAGATATCGCGGTGGAACGACACGTGAGGGCGTGCGAGCAGTGTAGCAACGCGGATAAGACCCAAAGAGTATTACGTCCGCCCCTAGGTAGTTTTGATTGCCCCGAGAACCCATGAGAAGAGATCTCAATAGACGTACTGGGCCCCATACGAGACTCTCATGGAGGTCAGAAGTACCTCACGGTGGTCATTGACCGGTACTCCAAATGGCCGGAAGTCCATGTGAATGACAATGCAGAGACAGAAACAATATTGGAATTTCTCACGGACGTGTTCATCAGGGAAGGAATCCCCAAGGCGATCCTAAGCGACAACGGACCGCAATTCACATCAGCCAAGTGGGAGGCATTCATGGACAGGAACGGCATCGCCGTCAGGCACACGCCGATTTATCACCCTGCGGGAAACGGAGCGGTGGAGAGATTTAACAGAGTAATAATGGGGTCGGTGCAGGCTGCGATCAGCCAAGGAGTCAACTGGGAGAAGGAGTTGAAGCGGTTGTTGTGGGCCTACCGAATAACACCCACCTCCACGGGTTACAGCCCCTTTCGTGTACTCAGAGGGAGAGAACCCTTCACGAAGGACAATGTGGCGTGGAAACGACTTACAGTACAAAGCCATTGGTCCCCCGCAGTCATACACAGGAACCTGGAGAGAGCGCAGGCAGCGTACACTGAATACTATGACAAAAGACACAACACTAAGGACGTCGCACTCGAGAAGGGTGAGTGGGTGAGAGTCAAATTGCCCACGCAAGGGAAGAAAGGAGACAGCAAGTTCACGTCCCCGTTCCAAGTGGTAGAGCCCTACTCCATGTCAGCCCTGCTCAGCGACGGGAAGATATGGTCCCAAGACCGAATGGCGAGATGCACTCGCGCCAATGAGAAGGAACCCGGAGTGGAGTCTGGTGACAAAGGGGCGGCCAGTGCCACGAAGGACTCAGGCGCAGCGAGGAGGAGATCTAGCGAGGGAGACGGCAGTCGCTGGTCGGGAACAAGGCGACAAAGAAGAGAAGATAGCACAGGACCTGAACCAGACACCCCGGAGGAGCAGGAGGCGACAGAAGGGAGTGGGTCAGGACTCGGAGGAGACGGCGAAACATCCTGCCTGGACGGGGTCGAGACCACCCCGACCCCAGGTGGGCGCAGTGCGAGGACACGATGTGGGAGAAGAGTAATGTTGCCCAGGAGGTTCGAGGAGTTCAGTATGGACTACAAGTAAGACTGTTCCAGCGGGGGGCTGTTTGTTTGTTGTTGTTGATGTTGAAAGGGTTGCAGTAGCTTTAGTGTTTATGAAGGGGGAGATGTGGTGTAGCGGTCTAGTCTGCGACGCACACTGCGTGTGACGTCAGCGGACATCCCGTAGCGGCCATGTTCTTGGTATCGGCATTAGCGCGCCAAATTCAATCCAGTAAGGAGCTCCGCTCCGGCGCTCCCGATAACTTTATGCAAATAAACGGAGTTACAACCCACGAGCCTGAGTGTCCTGTGTGCATTACCCAGTGAGGGCCAACAACCGTACAATACCGTGGACAGCACTGTAAAATATGATATATAAGCAGCCTTTTGAATCAGTCGCAGTAGATCACTGTAACTATACTTATAGGAGGGGCGGCGAGAGATGGGATTTAGTTCATTTAAGAAAATGGACAGAGGATCGAAATGATGGGCCAGTAAGGAGTATTAAAATGCATGTCTAGGTCACTAGTCACCATCCCAGTCTCCTCTATACTGTCCTTGTACTATATACATACACTGTTATACACACTTAGGTGTGGTGTAGCGGTCTAATCTGCGACGCACACTGCGTGTGACGTCAGCGGACTTCCGGGGGCGGCCATTTTAGGGTTGCATTAGCGCGCCGAATTCAATTGGATCGGAGCTCCGAGCCAGCGCTCCCGAGAATATATATATTTGCATAATAAACGCGTGTTACCTTCGCAGCAACCAGTGGTCTCCTTATTTATTTGGGAACACAGTATGGGGCCCCTCCACATTACAATGACGACGAGGAGGTGAAAGTGCCCAGCGCTGCTTCCAGGAACCACGTGGGGAACAGAGACAAGTTGGTAACCACGGCGAAAACGAGCGGGAGCGTGGCAGTGCGACGGAGAGCGCCCTGAAGGGAAGCAGGGCAGAGTGCTGACCCCCTAGCCCGTGCCAGGAAAGAAGGAGCGAGTGTGCCCCAGAGGACACAGAAAGGTGCGGTGAGCCAACCGGCGGCCGTGGGTAGGGGCGTAGTCCTGAAAACCTGGAGGGGGATAGCAAGGACCACGCGGGGAGCGGAGAGTCCAGCCAGAAAGGTGAACCAGAGGGCGGAAGCGCCCGAGGAGCCAGTGCACCTGACACTTCCAATTCGAGAGCACGACAAGGGAGAGCTAGAAGAAAGATGAGTTCCCAGACGTTCTCCTTGACGAACCCCGTGCCCTTCCTAACCAAAGTTGGAGAGCCAGAAATGCCGTGGGAGGATTGGAAAAGGTACTTCCTAAATTACTTGTCGGCCTTAGAGGAAGAGGGCGAGACGGAGTTCACGAGCTCGAGGAGGAAGAAGATACTCCTTCATCATCTAGGGCCTGCGGGGCAGAGAGTGTATGAAGACCTGGTGAATGAAGTGAGGCCGGCAGCAGACGACAACGTGTTCCAACACACGATAGAAGACCTGGATGCCCATTACCGCCTGGCCGTGTGCACAGCCATCGACAGGTACAAATTCTACCACAGGGCACAGAACAAAGGGGAAACGGTCGAGGAGTACGTAGCAGCACTACAAAAGCTGGCCCTGACGTGCAAGTTTGGGACCCTACAAGAGGAACTGATCAGGGACCAGATCATCATGCACACGGTAAATACCTCCATTGAGGAGAAGTTATGGGCAAACGGCGACGCACCACTAAAGACCGTAGTATCCATGGTGAAGAAAGCCGAATTGACCAGGAGGTGTGCGGAAGCGGCCAAACGGGAACGACTACCAGAACAAGCGGTGTGCAAGACAGAGGATCGGAAGGTAAATGACGGAAATGCGCCAGCAGGACAACAAGGCACGCGGAACTACAGAAGGTTCAACGCCCGCATCACGAAATCGCAAGGACAGAGGCAAGGGAGCATGAACGCATGCTACAGATGCGGCAGTGGCGGCCACGCCGCCAACGACAAGGGATGCCCGGCGTTCCGAGCTAAGTGCACATACTGCGGGCTGATGGGACATTACGAAAGAGTATGCCGAAGGAAATCACCGAGGCAACAGGTGAGATACTAAAGGAGCGGGGAAAATATTTTAAATTGAAACATTGTTTCATTTATGTATGTTTATTAAAATGATTAATAATTAATTATAATAATTAATTGAGTGAAGTTGATTTTTTACTAACCAACCTTATTAACAGGGAGAATACACGTGGGAATGCATCTACATGGCTTTAATAATAAGTGAACTAAGTGTATTGTATATTAAGACAAATATATGTTGTTTATGTGATGTTACTGTGGTTTGCGCTTAAATAAACATGCACTAATAGCTTTTAATGTTGCATATGGCTAGATAAATGCATACACATATGGGTATTAGTGGGGGAAATAACACTGTTTAATCATTTCCATGTATTAATTATGTTTTTATGCTCTTTTACATTAAGTTGTCAACTGTGGCCTACCACAAAATGGCCACCATCCGCAGCCTTAACTCAAGTAGACGATTTTGCAGAGAGAAAATGTTCTGCACTGACTGCAATCCTGTCCATCATGTGACCTGGAGTGCTAAGTCATTGTGACTGTCCGGGAGAGCTGCCAAGATGATCCTGAAATGTGCCGTAATCACTAACTTTGAGAAATATCTAACCGGACTTGTGCGATTTATTTGAAACAATATTAAGGGTCTTGTCCGGCCTGCAGGAAGCTATGCATGGATACATTTAATCAGGAATCCTTCCGCAAAAACCTATGTCCTATGTGAGGAAGGAAGGAAGCGAATGTTGCAGCGGTATCCGGATATTAATTTGAAGTAACCAATCCCAGACGAGAGAACTCTGAAATGTATCTTTGATATTGTAATTTTTCGTATAAATATGACTAGCTTAGAGAGGCTTAGGGCCATTCATTAGCCATTCATTTACCAGTCATTCTTCGCCATCTTTTTGCCGTGGTCCCTACGCTGACAGAAGAGGACAGTGACGCCTAGACTGAACTTTGGCTGCTGACTGATGTATTGAGGACCGGTTCTGACTTAGAAAACGACTAATAGACAGAATAGGTAAATATGATAGAGATGAAATTGATTTATTAGGCATTAACATGCACTTGATTTAGATAAAATTTGATTTATGTTTGAATTAATGACTGGAGTGTTTATTTCATTATATGTGTTCATTTGAAATGTTTAGAGTATTAAGAGTGTTCATCAAGCCTATAGCAATCAGGATAGGTCTAATCGACCTCACACTAGTGCAGATTAGTCCTCTAGGAAATTAGATGAGAGGTTTATTCCCTACAGAAGGTACGGATAGAGTGATTGGATGGATGTTGGTGTTATGGGCCCACCAGCGTGTGATGTATGTATGAATGTGTGACTGTGAAATCATCCGATCCGTGGAAGTATTGGGAATTTGCAAGCTCTAATCTGCACCAGTTTTCTGGTAGCAGAATGATGGTTTAGCCTATTGTCTTGGTTTGATGATTTCCATATAAATAAGCTTATTTATTATTGATTATTGATTTATTGATTTGTATTGATATACGTACTAATCCTATATGTTGAAGATTCGTATTGAGTTTTATGTAGTGTGTACGGCTTCTGGGATGTAGGAAGTCGGTGACAATTTCGTAGTAGGGCAGAGGTAAGCGCTGCTCTCGGGAAAGGCGGAATTGTTGGCCCTGTACGCATGCAGGGGAAAACGTGTGACAATTGAAGTTGCGCGTCGCATTGTCTGTGTCCGATTCGGTGACACCGCCGTGTGTTACTATTAGGGATGTATTTTCGGTATATAAGGAGTGTGTATGATAGCGAAGGTTACCTGTGAAGTTCTGGTCTTAAGTATCAGGGATCCTTTTGGCATTCCGATAACGCTTTTCACTAGAAAGGTAATAGGTGTTCTCTGAGCTTGTTAGAAGGACAGAGCAGAGGTAAGCGCTGCTTTGTTAATGTGTGTTATAATTCTGTAGTAGGACAGACTGTTCGCTGTTCTTGGGAAAGGCAGGATTCTGTGTGAATGTACTACATTTTCTGGTGTGAAAGTGTGTGAATGAGAGGCATTCTAGTTGATTGTAAAACTCTTAGGAGCATTCCGGGAGGAAACAGTTAATGGATGTTTGCTAGAAGGGTACAGTAGAGGGATGTGCTACTGTATCAACGGAAGTAATGATTCTGTAGTGGAGCAGAGGTAAGCGCTGTTCCCAGGAAAAGCAGAATTCTCGTGAGAAAGTTCTTTTACTATTCTGTGGTTAGCGGAGCAAACAATGGAGATGTTTATATGTTGTAACTAATAGACTTGTGGAAGCTGAAACAAAGTCTACCGAGTCGTGTTGTAAAGGAGGGGTAGACAAAAGACAGGAGACAGGAGCAGGAGCTGCCGCAGCAACTGCTGACGTCAAGAAGACCGCGCTGTGATTGAACAGTGGGTTAGAACAGTGGAAGCGCTGTGATTGGTGCGTTGGTGTGCGCCACGCAGGGATTGGAAGAAGGACAGGGTGACGTAGACGCTCCAGGATTGGTGCGTTAGTGTGAGTCGCGCTGGGATTTGTGGACTGAGACAGTGACGTAGACGCTCCAGGATTGGTGCGTTGGTGTGAGTCGCGCTGTTATTGGACAAGAGATCGTACAGTTGAAGGAAGGATTTGGGAGTTGCGGAAACTGAGAAAATGTATTACCATACTGAGGAAAAGAAGAAAAAATCTCTGTTTAGTAAAGTCAAGACTTGGTTTAGCAAGGATAAGGAAGTTGTGACTAGAGAAGGGGAATTATTACCTCCAGCGAAAACCCCAGCATCCTTCATGGTTGCAAAATATGGGTATCATACCTGTATATGGTTGGATAATTGGGTAAAATACACCAAGGATGATGGAGTTTTAGCATTTCCAGAACATGGCTCATTTAATATGGCTACGTTAAGAAATCTGAGAGAGAGGATGATGTGCTTAGAGCCACGTCCAAGGCCGACACTTTGAGGCTTTTGTTGAGTGGGAAGACGAAATGCATGAACGGGAAAGGCAGAGAAGTGGAAACCGCTATAGGTACATTTTTGGGCGAAATGGTGATCGTGAAAATCATCATGATCGGATGAGAAGGTGGCGAGATGCTAGCATGACTGAAGGGCTGTTTCCTGTAAGAACAGAAGGGGAGACAGAAGGGGTAAAAAGTACAGAGAAAAGAAATAATGTAGAAAGAAAAAGGTACGGAGCGAATGAGTCTGATGAAGATCTTTTAGATGATTTGTTCTTTAAGAATCCACCTCCGTATAGGCAAGAACCTGAGGTAGTAACACCAACTGCCCCAATGAGTAATACCCTGAGTACGATTAAAACAGAAATCATGACACCGGAGGCAAAAGGACATGATTCTTTCCGGAAGGGAGAGAATGGGATTGAGGATGAAAAGGCAAGGGAACTAGCCAGAACCACATTTGAACTGACAGAGAAAATAAGAGAACTGACTAAAAATCTGGAAGCAGTTACGGTTCCTGTAACAATAGGTCCCGTTATGCCGGTTTTTGATAAACAGAGGGTGAATGAACATAGTCTAACAGTTCCATGTGTGAATAATAGACAAAGTGTTCAGCCAGAACAGACCTCAATAAGGACAGGAGAGAATTCGTGGAGACATATTATTTGTGAAAGTGGAATAAACATGCCAAATAACCTGTTCTTTAGTCCAGAAGGCTTAGAGAAAAATACAATGACTGGGAGTACAATATTAGAGCCTAAAAAGATGACAGAACCAGTGAGTGCAGAAAAACCCTTAGGAATAACTACAGAAGATTTGAATGAGTGGCTGAAAGCTTTACAGGGAAAAGAAAAAGAATCACAAATTGACGTAGCTAAGCTACGTATGGTACTGGAAGAGCTGCTAGTAGGAACAATCCCTATAGACAAGCTGAAAAATTACCAGGATGAGGAATTACTATTCATTTGTAAGAGCATTACCTGGAGAGCTAAAAACACACATGACAGATTGATGGAAATAGCGAGTGAAATGGGAATTGACATGGACCGAGTAAAGGGTCTGCAGAAACCATACAGGGTGGATTTCACAGAAAAAGATATAGAAAACCTGAACACCATAGGCCGAATAGGGCAAATCAAAGAAATAATCGTTTTGTTAAGGAAATGGGGAGATGTTGAGAAATGGAAAAGTAAATGGGGTAAAAAACAAGGGGAAACGTCAAGTGGAGCATTTCCTCTGAGAGAAAAGGAAAGAACAGTGACTGCAATGCCCATGAGGGAGATTCCAGGAGGAGGATATGTGCATGTTCCGTGGACTAGACAGGATATTTTGTCATTTACCAATGACTTCCCTCGATTGAGAGAAAAGCCCGTTGAGTGGTACAGACAGGTAGACAGATTTGTGAAGTTGTCAAAAGTGCTGTGGATTGACCTAAATAGTTTATTTGATATAATTGTACCAGCAGACTTGTGGGCTGAATGTAAAATAGTCATAGATTGGCCAACAAAGGAATACCCTAGAGATCCAAGAACAGGAGCACCTGATCCCGAGGTTATGAAAAAGTATGAACAAGTTATGGTTTTCCTGAAAAATAAAGTACCTCCAAAAGAGACAGACTGGGTTAAAATAGACCGAACACAGCAGGAAGCAAAGGAATCAGTTTGTGCCTATTATGAAAGACTAATACTGGCTTTTAAGCAGTTTAGTGGTGATGAACACTTGGGAGAAAAGGACCTGATCCATTTTGTATACAGATTTGTGTATGGTCTGCGTCCTGAGATTAGCGAGATGATTCGGCAGCATACAGTGGACTGGCAGAGTAAAAAGATTGACGAGATCTTGAGACATGCTAAATATTTCAGTGATGAAATTGAGGCAAAGCAAAGGAAATTGAAGGAAAAGGCAATGTGGGCACAATCGAAGGTTGCAGAGAGACAGGAAGCTCAGTTAGTGGAACAAGCAAATAACCCAGGAGTAAGGTCAAGATTCGTCCCAGGAAAGGGAAGAGGCAATATAGAAGAAGCAAAAAAGAAGTTCCCATGTCACAATTGTGGCGAGTTGGGGCACTGGAAATCCGAGTGTAAGAATCCACCATGTACTAATAGTAATAATCCTTCATTGAATCAACAGGTGCAGAGTGAAGGGTGTGGCCAGCAGCAGCAGCAGCAGCTGCAGCAGCAGAAGGTTGCTAAGCAGCAGAATCAGGTGCCAAAACCGCCCTTTCCACAAAACAAAGGACCTCAGAAGTATACGCAGGATTCGGGATTTTACAGCGAAGGACAGGTAAATAAACCACAACGTACAAACGCTGTGCCTCAATATTGATTGAGGAATGAGGGAAGTGATTCAGAGAGTGATCTCTGAAGGTGCCGAAGAGAGGAGGAAGAGTGCGTGCTTGGTGCAACTCTAGAAATAGACCAGACAGGACCTTTTTTGGATGGGAAAATAAATGATGAGAGCATCACTTTCTTAGTTGATACTGGTGCTACCCGTTCTACTGTCAGGTCAGCTGATGTTAAGAACCTTCCTCTCTCGGATGAAACAATCCAAGTAGTTGGTGTGTCCAACACACAAATAAAGACCTACCTTACTGAACCAGTTAAGGTTAAAATAGGGAAATTTTCAGACATGCACCGATTGTGGTGTGTGACACCAGTCCTGTAAATTTGTTAGGTAGAGATATGTTGTCTAAGATGAATTGCACTATTTTCTGTACCCCAGATGGAATAGCTTTTGAGACACCGGAAGAGGATGTCTTGTATAGAATGACAATGGACAACAGGGAGAGTGAAGCTGTTAGAAATTATGCAGTATTTACAGCCAGAATTGAGGCAGACTGTGAAAACAGCAGTTTGGGATTTCACAGGAGAAGATGTAGGTCTAATGAGAAATGTGGACCCAGTGAAAATTACTGTAAAGGAAGGAATAAACTATCCGAACATACCACAGTATAGAATGACACCTGAAATAATTGAAGGAATAACTCCTATAATTGAAAAGATGATTCAGCAGGGGGTATTGAGGGAGTTATTGAGTAGTCCATGTAATTCACCTATAATGGGACTGAAGAAACCTAATGGAAAGTTCAGGATAGTACAGGATTTGAGAAAGATTAACAAAATTGTTGTACCATGTTGTCCTATTGTGCCAAATCCAGCAGTGATTTTGTATCAGATTCCTCATGATGCTGAATGGTATACAGTAATTGATTTGTGCCATGCTTTCTTTTCAATCCCGTTGCATCATGACAGCCAGCCGATTTTTGCATTTCGGTTTGGAGACCGCATTTTGGCATGGTGCCGAATTCCACAGGGGTATACAGAGAGTCCCTCTATATTTAATCAGTTGTTGAAGAAATCTCTGGAAAGTCTGACAATGCCTGAAGAATCAGTTTTGGTCCAGTATATTGATGACCTGCTTGTGGCATCAAAAACACGTGAAGCCTGTGAGGTAGACACTATTGCATTGTTGAATCACCTGGCAGATGGAGGATTAAAAGTATCTCCAGCCAAATTGCAGTTTTGCAAGAAGGAAGTTCAATACCTAGGACATAACATTGAGAAGGCCTGAGAAAAGTAACAATTGACAGAATCAGAATCATTAAAGGAATGAGAGCCCCAATGACCCAAAGAGAAGTAAGGATGTTTCTAGGAATGGTTGGCTATTGTCGTCAGTGGATAAGTAACTTTTCCCTGATTGCCAAGCCATTGATAAAATTGACCAAAAGTGATGTGAAAGATCCTTTGGAACTAAATCCAGAACAAATGGCAGCATTCAAAGAATTGAAAAATAAATTATGTGAAGCACCTGCTCTAGGTATGCCAGACTATGAAAAGGAGTTCGAATTGTACTGTAGTGAGAGAAATGGTTGTGCACTTTCAGTGTTAATTCAAAAACATGGACGACTGAGAAGACCCATTGCGTACTTCTCATCAGCACTTGACCCTGTAGCTGTGGGTTTACCAGGTTGTCTGAAAGCAGTAGCTGCTACATGCCGAAGCTTGGAACAAAGTGAGGGAATCATAATGGGATATCCTGTAAGGGTATTCGTACCTCATGATGTGGCTATCCTTTTAACAAGGAGCCGGACACAATTCATGTCTCATAGTCGGCTGACTAAATATGAGAAAGTCATTCTGGGTGCATCAAATGTGAGTCTTGAGAGATGCATAAATGTGAATCCAGCAACACTATTGCCAGAAGCGGAGTGTGTGGAGATACGAAATGAGATTGATCATGATTGCCTGGATGTGCTTGACTACTGTACAAAACCGAGACCAGATATAAGAGATTTACCACTGCCTGAGAGTGATCATGTGTTTTTTGTGGATGGATCTTGTTTGAGAACAGATGAAGGTGTGTTAAATGCAGCATATGCAGTGTGTACAGTTGCAAGAGTCGTAGAAGCATCACCCTTGAAAGGAGTTAAATCTGCTCAAGTGGCTGAATTAATGGCAATAACAAGAGCTTGCAAACTTGGAAGGAATGAGAAAGTGACTGTAATGACTGATAGCCAATACGGTTTCGGAGTTGTCCATGACTTTGGCCAGATTTGGCTACAAAGAAGTTTCCTGACCTCAGGTGGAACTCCCATAAAGAATGCAGAAGTGATTGGAAAATTGATTGAGGCGATACAGCTGCCAAAAGAATTGGCTGTAGTAAAATGTGCTGCTCATGGCCAAGTTGAAGATTTAATTACCAGTGGAAATACATTTGCAAATGACATGGCTCAGTATTGTGCAAGGAATAATTACTCGATTAACAGGGGAAAAGAGAGAGAAATATCTTCTTGTTCTTTAATGTTTACTAACATTGTAGAAACATGGGAAGAAGTGAAGCAGTTGCAGGATGAGGCAGGTGATGAGGAAATGAAACTATGGGTAAGGTCAGGTTGTGCACCAAGAGAAAAAGACCATGTGTGGGTCTACAGAGATGAAAGACCAGTAATGCCAAACAGCATGTTGTCTACCATGGCAAGGATGTATCATGGCCAGGGACATCTGGGAAGGGATGCTATGATAAGAGGATTTAAGCAGACTTAGTACAATCCAAAGTTCAGGTTAATAGCTGAGAGTCTTTGTCAAAGATGCCTGATATGTCAGCAATACAATCCTGGAAAGAAAACAGTGGTGAGCTTAGGAACAATAGGCAGGGAAGGAGGACCCTTCACGAGAATGCAGATAGATTTCATTGAAATGTCCCAGGTCAACAGATTGAGATATGTCTTGGTGGTGGTTTGTTTGTTTTCCAGGTGGGTGGAGGCTTACCCAACAAGGAGGAATGATTGGATAACAGTAGCAAAGCTATTGTTGAGAGAATTCATCCCAAGGTACGGGTTCCCAGTGACCATTGTATCAGATAGAGGAGGGCACTTCTATAATGAGCTCATGAGCCTGATCTGTGAAGCATTAAGCATACAACAGAAGCTACATTGTGCCTACCGACCAGAGGCTTCTGGTGTGGTTGAACAAGTGAATGGTACTATCAAAAACAGAATTGGTAAAATGTGTTTAGCCACTGGAATGAAATGGCCTGATGTCTTGCCTCTAGTCTTGATGACAATAAGGTCTACTCCAGACAGAACAACAGGTTTGAGTCCACATGAAATCATCATGGGACGTGCCATGAGACATGCATTTGTACCAGTCAACAAATTGATGACAATAACTGATGACATGATTTTGGATTACTGTAAAGGCCTGGCTGACGCAGTTCATTCTGTGTTTCACCAGGTTGGAGAAGATGCCACCACACTTGAAAAGAAACCAGCTCATGATCTAAGCCCAGGGGACTGGGTAAGGATAAAGGTTCACAGAAGAAGAAATTGCTTGGTTCCAAGGTGGGGAAGTTGTCCTGATCACAACGACTGCTGTGAAGTGTGCTGGAGTGAAAAACTGGATACATGCAAGTCATACTCTGAGAGTTCCAAGTCCTGGAGAAGGCATTGGAAAAGAGTATTTTGAGGAATCAGACTCAAGTGATGATCCAGAAGCAGAAACTGTGAGAAGAAGGAGAAATCCTGAAAGGGGGGAAAGTGTGCCACGACTAGCTCACATCCCACAGGAAGACATTTTGAAGAGAACATCACAGGTCCAGGAGATAAGATCAGATTCAGAAGAATTGCCTGAAATTCAGAATACCAGTGGTGAATACAGGAAGAAAGTAAGAAAAGAAAAGAATCTTACGACAGAAGCAACTTTTGAAGCTAACAAAGAAACAGGAAGAGTCTCACCTGAGATAATAGTTGTGGATGAAGTAGGGACAGAATTAGAAAGAGAGGGACAGATTTTTGCGGAAAATCCCCGAGGAGGTGTAGGGATTATCAACAATGAGCTAGGTGAAGGGACAAGTAGTCAGGAAGAAGATTGCGTGTCGGAGATCTGAGGAGGGAAAGAAGTAGGGCAATCTCAGGTTAGCGGAAAAGAGACTGTTGGCGAAAAGGAGACTGTTGGTGAAAAAGAGACTGCTGTTGAAAAAGAAGCAGTTGTTACAAAAAAGACTACTGGTGAGAAGAAAACTGTTGGTGCGGAAGAGGCAATTGAAACAGAATCTGATGAGAGTGGAGATGATACAACTGAAGGTCGAGTTCTGAGGAAAAGAACTTGGATTAAGGAGAAAAATAAAGCAGGAAAACAAAAGAGGAATGTTAAAGGAGATCTTTGGCCCAACAAGATAAAAAGACTAAGATATCGGTTGACACGATTTGAACCATCGAAAGCTGAACAGGTGAACAAAGTATCAAGTCAGAATAAAGCCAAAGAGAACGAAACAAAGAAACCTGAAGAAGATAAAAGGATCAGAAAACCCAACCAGAAGTATAGATCGCCTGAATGGACGTATGTGGCTTTGCCTGAACAAGGAGAAGAGGCAGACAGTCAAGAAAGTCCAGAGGAGGCTTTACTAAAAGTGGTTGAGGACAAAGGAACTATAGGAACTGTGGGAGTCCTGAGAGTCTTCTTGTCTGAAATTGGAGAAGTGGAAGTTCGAGACTTTTTACATTTTGATGATGATGAAGAATTGAAAAGTGATGAGAGACCAGATTGAATAATTCCAAAAAAGTAATCTCTGGAAAAAGTAGAAAATAGAAAACTAACAGACTGTATTAACCTGTTGGGTACTTGTGGCCCTAAAAGTACAGTAGTGGAGTAGAAGAGGCTAAGTCAAAAGACACGGTCAAATCTAACAAAATGGCTAATACAGAGGATAATCAAAGTAGATGTACCTTCATGAAAAGGTGGTGCAAAATGTGCTGCTGTTGTACAGGATTATTGATGCTTCTGTGGAGCATACTAGCTCTACTAATTTCTTATAAGGTAACGATAGACACATTAGGTGAACATATAGAAAACGCTACTAGCATAGGTAAAAGTGTTCAGAAAATAGTTCCAATTGGTATGAGCAACTTACATGTACATAAAGATAGGCCTATTAATATTAATAATTTTTCTAGCAATGTGTTTTAAAAATTATTCTACGAATATGTAGAGACTATGGATGTAAGGGATTGCTACGTTTGCATGCAATTACCTGCCTCTGTTTCAGAAGGTGTAACTTATCATCATCTTCCAGCTACGTAAGGAATTTCTTGTAGTGTGTTACTTAGCATATTCTATCAATTAGGGAAATTAAATTATAGTTTATCTAATATAGATAATGTTTTAGGGCAATTGCCAATGAATGAAGATTTAAATCCTGCTAAGGAAGCTAACATTTTAGGTGAAATTTTTATAGAAACTAAGGAATTAACACTAGAATATATTTACAGAAACAATTTAACTTGTAGTTTGAAAGGAGAAGAGAAAACATTCTTAGACATGGTTGAGAAAAGAAGAAGATTAGGGATGCATAAAAATGTTGATGGGAAAAAACCGAAGGAAAATATGTGGGACATAGAAAAAGAAAAAGAATTAAGGAATGGGGCCAGTCCAACTTTGGCTATAGATGCATCACAGAAGGGAAAATTATGTATCACAAGAAAGAAATCTCAATATGATACTTATTTTGTAGGGACAAGTGAGTGCCATGATACATACTTTATTGCAACTGGTTGGGGATTTAGAGGAGGAGAAGATCCAATATTTCCTGGAATGTATTATATTTGTGGGAATAAGGCTTACTACAGGTTGCCTGATCATTGGTATGGCACATGTTATGTTGGTCTGGTCTTTCCAAAAATCTTTCATATGGATAGAATAGAAAACATTGAAGACACTAATATACTAACACGTGGTAAGAGAGAAACATGGACAAAAATTATAGGTGATATTTTTGGAGCATTGATACCAGCAGTGGGAATAACTTTGAATGCATATACCATTCGGAAATTGTCAACAGTTGTGGATCGTTTAACGGCAAACACAGCTGGAGGTTTTGTGGCAATAGATACTGAAATGGTTGCTATACGTGCTATGGCAATACAAAATCGACTAGCCCTTGATATCTTATTGGCAAAAGAGGGTGGAGTCTGTGGAGTTTTGAAATTACGACATTGTTGTACTTATATTCCAGATGAAAGTAAAAATCTTGAGACTTATATAAAAAATATTACTAAATTGCATGAGGAATTAGTACCACTGGAGGTTGAAAATATTTGGACTAGAATGGCTAACAAAGTAATTGCTGTTAAGAATTTTATAGCTAAAATAGGTAGTACCATATTTGGTAAAATATTATTTCCATTAATGTGTGTGATTATTATAGTATTGATACTTAGATTAGGATATATGTGTTGTAGATATAGAAGAAATAGAACAAGAACTAAACGAGAAATAATAAAAAGAAAAGAAAGGAAAATTGAAAGAGAAAAACAAGAAATAGAATTAGAAGAATTAAGAGAGAATATATATATGGAAACTAAAAAAGAAGATGAACGAGACACAAAATTATAATATTTGAACAAGAAAATATTTAAACTTTCGCAAAATTGGGAAAAATTTGAAATATTGGAGATTATTTGGTGATAAGATCACCAAAGGGGGGAGAGATTGAACATTTAAAAAAAAAAATAAAATTGTGTGATTATTTGGTGATAATATCACCAAAGGGGGGATTGAAGGAGCGGGGAAAATATTTTAAATTGAAACATTGTTTCATTTATGTATGTTTATTATAATAATTAATTGAGTGAAGTTGATTTTTTACTAACCAACCTTATTAACAGGGAGAATACACGTGGGAATGCATCTGCATGGCTATAATAATAAGTGAACTAAGTGTATTGTATATTAAGACAAATATATGTTGTTTATGTGATGTTACTGTGGTTTGCGCTTAAATAAACATGCACTAATAGCTTTTAATGTTGCATATGGCTAGATAAATGCATACACATATGGGTATTAGTGGGGGAAATAACACTGTTTAATCATTTCCATGTATTAATTATGTTTTTATGCTCTTTTACATTAAGTTGTCAACTGTGGCCTACCACAAAATGGCCACCATCCGCAGCCTTAACTCAAGTAGACGATTTTGCAGAGAGAAAATGTTCTGCACTGACTGCAATCCTGTCCATCATGTGACCTG
Organism: Triturus cristatus; assembly: GCF_964204655.1. Classification (NCBI taxonomy): domain Eukaryota; kingdom Metazoa; phylum Chordata; class Amphibia; order Caudata; family Salamandridae; genus Triturus; species Triturus cristatus. The sequence continues at coordinate 9,218,620 of NC_140584.1, forward strand.
GAGTGCTAAGTCATTGTGACTGTCCGGGAGAGCTGCCAAGATGACCCTGAAATGTGCCGTAATCACTAACTTTGAGAAATGTCTAACCGGACTTGTGCGATTTATTTGAAACAATATTAAGGGTCTTGTCCGGCCTGCAGGAAGCTATGCATGGATACATTTAATCAGGAATCCTTCCTCAAAAACCTATGTCCTATGTGAGGAAGGAAGGAAGCGAATGTTGCAGCGGTATCCGGATATTAATTTGAAGTAACCAATCCCAGACGAGAGAACTCTGAAATGTATCTTTGATATTGTAATTTTTCGTATAAATATGACTAGCTTAGAGAGGCTTAGGGCCATTCATTAGCCATTCATTTACCAGTCATTCTTCGCCATCTTTTTGCCGTGGTCCCTACGCTGACAGAAGAGGACAGTGACGCCTAGACTGAACTTTGGCTGCTGACTGATGTATTGAGGACCGGTTCTGACTTAGAAAACGACTAATAGACAGAATAGGTAAATATGATAGAGATGAAATTGATTTATTAGGCATTAACATGCACTTGATTTAGATAAAATTTGATTTATGTTTGAATTAATGACTGGAGTGTTTATTTCATTATATGTGTTCATTTGAAATGTTTAGAGTATTAAGAGTGTTCATCAAGCCTATAGCAATCAGGATAGGTCTAATCGACCTCACACTAGTGCAGATTAGTCCTCTAGGAAATTAGATGAGAGGTTTATTCCCTACAGAAGGTACGGATAGAGTGATTGGATGGATGTTGGTGTTATGGGCCCACCAACGTGTGATGTATGTATGAATGTGTGACTGTGAAATCATCCTATCCGTGGAAGTATAGGGAATTTGCAAGCTCTAATCTGCACCAATACGTGGCACAAGAAATAGGCAAGGAGGAAGAAGACGTGAACCAGGAAGAGGACGACGAGATCCTGATCATAGAAGACCAGATACTGGGCATAGAAAGTTCGGTGGACAGGAAACCGAAGTGCGACATGAGCATAGGGGGAGTGAGAGTCACTATGGTGGCGGACTCGGGATCGCCCTACACGATCGTCAGAAGAAAGATATGGGAGGAAGATTTCGCACCAGGGATGAAGTATTGGCTGAGACCCACGGACATCCACCCCGTAACATTCACAGGGGAACCCATACCCATGGTGGGGTATTGCCCCCTAACCTTCGAGGTCAAAGGCAGAAGGTGTGAAGGGAAATTATACGTGGCGGAGAAAGGACCATCAGTACTGGGCTGGAAGGACCAGGGCGAGCTGGGGATGAAATTGAACCCGGGAGGACGCACGCAAGTGCTCATGACTGAGGAGGAGCCGGGAATGGAGGCGCAACGGTGGAAGAAAGAGTTCCCGGAAGTCTTCAAAGACTCAATCGGTCGTCTAGCGAAATTTACACACAAGATAAACCTTAAGGAAGGGGCCCGGCCGGTGTCCCACAAAGTGAGAAACATCCCATTCCGGACCAGGGCGGCCGTGCAGGAAGAATTGCAGAGGCTGGAAGACAACGGGATAATAGAAGCAATAGACAACGCAGAGTGGTTGGCCCCCTTAGTCGTCGCACAGAAACCCAACGGGAAGGTGAGGTTGTGTGTGGACCTCAGGGAGCTAAACAAGAACATTGTAGTGGAGAAGTTCCCCCTCCCCAGGATCAACGAGATGTTGGCCAAGACCCAAGGGGCAAGGTGGTTCTTCACAATAGACTTGATGTCAGCCTACCACCAGATCGCACTACACAAGTCATGCAACCACCTGACGTCGTTCATCACCCCGTTCGGGTGCTACAAATTCCTGCAGATGCCGTTTGGGCTAGCCTCAGCAGCAGCCGTCTTCCAAAAGCTCATGTACAGGCTGTTCCACAAGAAGGAGGGCATACAATTCTTCCAGGACGACATTTTGGTGATGGGCACGTCCATGGCGGACCACAACAGGAAGTTGGGAGAAGTGCTAACAGTGTTGAGGCAGAACGTGCTCACAGCCCAATGGGACAAATGCAAGTTTGGCATGGACAAAGTCACGTACCTGGGGCACGAGATCAGCCAAGAGGGCATAAAACCCAAGTCGTCCAATGTGGCAGCAATCAAAGACGCACCTACGCCTTCAAATAAAGAAGACGTCCGGACGTTCCTGGGCATGGCTGAATTTTACAGCAAGTTCGTACCACACTTTGCCTCCAAGACTCACCACCTGCGATCGCTCCTGAAGGACAAAGCGCAACAGCGGGAATTTGAAGAGATGAAGAAAGAGATCTGCGAGGCGGTACCCATTCAAGGGTTTGACCCGACAGCGCTTACGGTACTCACCACGGATGCCAGCGACCGGGGACTCAGTGCAGTGCTCACCCAAAGATCCACTGAAGGAAGGACCACCACGATCAGTTTTGCGTCCCGCACGTTGACTCCCAACGAAAGCAAATTCAGCGTCATTGAAAAAGAAATGCTGGCAGTAGTGTGGGCGATGGAGAGGTTCCGGCAATTCCTGTGAGGAGGAAGATTCCTGTTGCGCACGGATCACAAGCCGCTGGTAAGGGTCCTCACATCCAGCGGACATGAGCATGCTACACCGAGAATCGCGAAGATGACGTTGAGACTCTTAGACTACGTATACGACGTGGAGTACCTACCTGGGCACAAGAACAGGGTAGCTGACTACCTAAGCAGAGCCGCGTCCAAGGAGATCTCGGAAGTCCAGGAAGAAGGTGGATGGGAAGAGTATGCGGTGGCATTCACCGGCGACCACGAGAAAGCCATAAGTGGGCAAGAATGGGAAATGGAATACGAGAAAGACGAAAAAACGAGAGCAGTTAAAGCGTATGTCACCAAGGGATGGCCGGACAAGAGATTACTAGAGGAGGAACTAAAACAGTATTGGGAGGTCCGAGGGGAACTGTTGGTAGGGGACAACCCGTGCTTCCTGTTACGTGGCAGCAAAGTAGTTTCCCCAAAACACGCTGAGACCACGCATCGTGGCCATCGCCCATGAAGGGCACTTGGGTATAGTGAAGACGAAGGGGAGAGCGAAGGAGGACTACTGGTGGCCGGGGATGGACCTCGCAGTGGAGCGCCACGTGAGGGCGTGTGAACAATGCAGCAATGCAGATAAGACACAGAGAGTGTTACGTCCACCCCTGGGGCAGTATGAGTGTCCCGAGAATCCATGGGAAGAAATTTCAATTGATGTTCTGGGTCCCATACAAGACGCCAATGGAGTCCAAAAGTACCTTACGGTAGTCATCGACCGTTACTCTAAATGGCCAGAAGTCCACGTGGACGAGAATGCAGAGACGGACACTATACTGGAATTCCTCACCGAGGTATTCATAAGGGAAGGCACCCCCAAAGGGATCCTAAGTGACAATGGGCCACAGTTCACCTCGACCAAGTGGGCAACGTTCATGGACAGGAATGGAATCACAGCCCGACACATGCCGGTTTATCACCCAGCGGGGAATGGAGCCGCGGAAAGATTCAACAGGGTGATTATGGGATCGGTACAAGCTGCGATCAGTCAAGGAATAAACTGGGAAAAGGAGCTGAAGCGGCTGTTATGGGCGTACCGGATAACTCCTGCCTCCACGGGTTACAGTCCGTTTCGTGTGCTGAGAGGGAGAGAGCCATTCACTAAGAACAACGTGGCTTGGAAGAGGCTCACGGTACAAAGTCACTGGTCTCCAGCAGTAGTGCGCAGGAACCTGGAGAGGTCACAAGCAGTGTACACGGACTATTACGACACCAGGCACAACACCAAGGAGGTCGCACTCGAGAGAGGGGAATGGGTGAGAGTTAAATTACCGGCACCCGGAAAGAAAGGAGACAGCAAGTTCACGCCTCCGTTCCAAGTAATTGAGCCATACTCCAGGTCTGTCCTGCTAAGTGACGGGAAGGTAGGGGCCCAAGATCACATGGCGAGGTGCGCCAGGACCAAAGGGGCGGAATCCAGCACGGAGCTGAACGACACAGAGAATGCCAGTGTCACGCCAGGCGAGAGGACTGCACCGAGGAGATCAGGTGAAGAAGAAGGGGGTTCCCAGTCGGGGACAAGAAGCAGAGGAAGAGGAGAAAGCTCAGAGCAAGAATCGGACACCCAGGAGAAGCCTGAGGAGATAGGACGGAGCGGGACAGAACCTAGAGAAGAGAGAGAAACTTCCTACCCGGACGGGGTCCACTCCACCCCGACTACGGGCGAAGGAAGGAGAAGGACACGTTGTGGGAGGAGAGTAATGCTACCTAGGAGGTTTGAGGAGTTCAGCATGGACAACAAGTAAGACTGTTCTTATTGTAGATGGGTACTGTAATTCATGCTTTGCGAAGGAGGGAGATGTGGTGTAGCGGTTTAGTCTGCGACGCACACTGCGTGTGACGTCAGCGGACTTCCGGGGGCGGCCATTTTAGGGTCGCATTAGCGCGCCGAATTCAATGGGATCGGAGCTCCGAGCCGGCGCTCCCGAGAATATATATATTTGCATAATAAACGCGTGTTACCTTCGCAGCAACCAGTGGTCTCCTTATTTATTTGGGAACACAGTATGGGGCCCCTCCACATTACATTAGGAGCCTTTAGATAGGTCTCTGCTGTGATGTAGCTTTCGTGAGCCGACTATTAATATCTATAGGTTAAGCATCTAGGTCCAATATAGGCTATGAGTCATGTTGGCCTCTCTCGATAAAATAGCTTCATGTACCAAGGTATCGGTGTATGAGATTTGATTACGGCTGTTGTGTGCCACTTTTGAGCTTATCATCATCATTAGGAATACTAGCATCCATGAAACTACTGCTTCCTGGTTCTAATACGTCATTCTGTAGTTTTTAGCCGCCACACTTTTGCGAGCAGTCTGTACAAAAAAAACGCACTACCGAAGAGCAGTTGATTCACTTCCACTTTTTAATCATTTTTTCATTTTACTGCTACAAATTATATAAATACGAAAAGGTTCAGAGCAGAGCACAATGAATAAAAACATTTCCTGATTACGGCATACAGAGCAATCGAATTACGGAGATTAATGGAACTACAATTCCTAGATCTCCTGACGTCAAGTTGTAGTTTCCAAAGACGTCATTTGCGTGCGTCGTAATGGATCAATTAATTTCAGCTGGGTTTCTACACAACATAAAAGAGGGCCCTGCTACCTATCCGTCACCTCCACTATCCAGCTCAGTCCGAGCTTGAGGTACCGACGGATAGGTAAGGTTCAAGGGCCTCTTCCCTCGTGTTGTTTCTATTTCTTCTCTTGGTTTTTCGGCTGTGCAAGTTGCGCGTAGAAGTTAGGGTCCTTTAAACTGCATGAGTGTCATTTGCGGTAAACTGCGTATCCACGTGTGGTATTGAACACTGTTGAAACTGCAGGTTCCTTTGAGTTGTATGTGCGCAGTCTATGATGATCCGCTCATATTAGTGTTATTCCTTAGACTGTTGCACATAGCAGAACAAATTAGAGATGTACTCATTTATTTTCTTTCTTTTTAAAGATGGAAACATTTCGTGCAATGGCTAAGAATGCCTTTTTGAGCCCCTTTTTAGAACAACCCCCTTTTTTTGCTATGGGAGTGTTGAGGAAGTCCAGTATTAATTACAATGGGCATACGGCAAAACAAGGTTTTGGACAGTGCTCCACCCACGCCCTCAACTGGCACCCAAGCCATAAACCGTGAAAATGGCATACATGTCCTCAGGCCAGAACACATGGAAATGTTACTCATAAGCACCCATGCCATATACCATGGAAATGTCACACATAAGCAAGCACCCAAGCCATAAACCGTGGAAATGTCACACTTAAGCCCTCAGGCCAGAAAGCATGGCAATGTCACACATAAGCACCCAGGTCAGAAAGCATGCCATAATCCGCGGCAATGTGACACGTAAGCATCCAGGCTAGGGCTAGGCCAAAAACCATGGAAACTGTCACACAAACATACCATGGAAATGTCACATATAGGCATCCAGCAGGGGTGTGTTGTTGACATCCAACCACAATAAACTGACCCCCCCCCCCCCCCCCTCGGTGTCCACCATCCATCTGCAGTATTATCAAAAAAGCAGCCTCTGCCCAGATTATAGATTCTTTTAACATTCGGCCTCTCCTGCACAACTACAAATCAGGTTTCAGATTGCGCTGCACCACTGAAGCCAGTCTCTTCACAAATCCCAGAAGATGCACTTCCGAAGTTTCTGTGAGTGTGGTGAGTGTGATATTTGTTTGGTGAAGAGGTGGTGTTTATTTGGAGTGAATGTGTACTTTGTTCGATTACGTGGGTATGCTGTTGCTGTGAGTGTGGTATTTGTTTGGTAAATAATACAAGTAGTGCACTTTCTCTGAGTGCAGCTCGTTTCCATTTACAGGGGCGTCCTTGCTGTTTGTGACACTGTTTGTTCAACAGGGGTTGTGACGACGAGGTATAAATGTTTGATGAAGAGGGTAATTCATTTACTCTGTGATATCTTTAAGGGTTTTCTTTTTCAGAATGGCATTTTTCTAACTACACTAGCTCATCGCCCGAGGGCAGGCGTTCCCCATCCAAGCCAAACAAAAAGAAAACCTTCCAGAAGAAAGTGAAGGAAAAACACAGAGCCCGAGAGAGAAAACGATGACTAGAAATAAAAACGTGAAATGACAAAGGAAACTTTCAGGAAACCAAAAAAAAAGATGATTTACCTTATTCTTCTGTGTCTGCTTCGCCCCCTCCTTTGGAAGAAACCAGTCCCTGCCCTGGTAAGACTCGTGGAGGGGGTCACGGTAACCTCCATGCCTCCTGTCACAGATTTATGGAGTCACCATGAGTTCCTCTGCTCTGCCAGTTGCCGCCTCCAGCCCCGACGATTAGTTTAGTCAGGAATGTCATGGCGCATCACCACGTTGCACAGTGTGAAGTACGCAATGGGTTGAAACGGGAGGTGACACACGATCGGACCATCTGGTGTCCCTCTGTGCTTGTGCACAATGAGAAGGTCTGTGACGCTGTTGGCTTTGCAGGCTTGGACCAGTGGCGTAACGAAACCTGAGGGGGCCCCCCTGCAAAGAGCATGGAGGTGCCCCCCTTCCAGACTTACTCAGGAGCTCTCAGGCCAGGGTACTGCCTGGAGGGGTCCCCGTAGAGCTGGGGGGGCTCTCCGCACTGCTGCCCCGCCCGCACTGTTGTAAATTGGCAGCGATTGGATTAGCATTAGCGGAATCCATCTGGTATTTAGAGGCTATCTTGTCCATGTTGTAGAATCCATTTGTATTTCTGGCAGCCATTTTGTTTGCCATGTGCTCACCATGTGCTTTGTCCTCCCTTAGTGTTGACTGCTCTTGTAATCTGCCTAGCAACAAACTATATTTAGTATCCTCTACTTCCGCACATGCCCAGTTGAGTTTGCAGCTGCTAGTATCATGTAACTGTCAGGATATGTTTACCACTGTTAGCAAACTGTTAACTCCTCCCACTTGTCGACTGTGCAGTTTCTGTATGACCATATCTGTGCATAACTCCTCTCAAGTATATTTGTACCGTCTTCTTTTAGCCCCTGTGTGGGTATAAAAGGACCATGGCCCTGCTGTTCAGTGTGCTACTTCATTCAATACCGAAGGGTGCTGTCTGAATGTAGTTCCACCTCATGAGGTTTATTAAACTCTGTATTTTCTATTTCAGTTTCTGTGCCAACTTCTTTACAATAGTCTGAGGACTCTGTGCAGGGAAGGGCGAACCCCTTGCACTGGTAGGCCTAGCTGAGGCCTATTTTCTACAGCACTGCAGGGGCTTCTGGGGCCTTTGTTACGCCACTGATTGGCTGACCCCAGAAAAAGTAACTTCTGATGTATTAGGCATAAGCTTTGCTACAAGCTAAAAAGTGCAATACAAACAGTCTTTTTAGTGGACAAAGTTGGCTCAATCAGATGCCGCCCTCAGAGCAACCACAGGTGGGTGGAGCCTTAGCACCTCTCTCAGTAGTAGTCTGAAAGCTCTTTTTTGTTGATAGCTATAAAGTAAGGTGACAATTACACTATCAAGCAAGACTTAAAAATCTGTTTAGATTTGTGTCGCCCTGGACTTCACATACTGCTCTCATACACAAAACTGCACTCAGAAGTCTAAAGTTAATAATGGAAGGGAAGGGTCCTTTGACTGCAGTACATTACTCATGAATGCCCTATTACCATCTATACTGCTACCAGAGGAAAATAAACACTGTCAATTATTTAGTTATCTAAGACACTTTAACAGTGTTATAATGTCAGGTGTGTGCTCCTGAAAGTTCATGCTCTGCCAGCCATATTTTGGCTGGCTCAGGAGCTGGATAAATAAAATAATCACAGTTGCATGGAGAGGAAGCCCTTTCTTCTGTGGAAGAACACAACTTTTGCCCATTCATAAAAAGTACTCCTGCCTAACATGTGTCCGGAGCCAAAGCCATCCTCTCTGTAGTGCCGCTAAAGGTCTTTTTAATATTTTTCACATTACATCTGGCGACAGATGTGCTGTCAATCCTGATCTAAAAAGTAGGTACCTAAAAGTAAGCGGTTAAAGAACGCAAGTCAGCCAACCAAAAGGATCGTGAAGAGGCTATGCTCCAGGGGAGGGACAAAGACCAGATGCACCAAGACTGACAAGAAAAAACACTAATTAAAAAGCAGGGAAATGACGGTGTCAATAAAGTCAACCAATGGTAATCAATGGGGGGATTTAAGCCTACTGTACGTTCTTGGTAAGCTCACAATAGGTATTTTGCAACCAGACAGATTCTGCTGACTGATAGGGCAGACCCAACAATTAAAACTTCTGCTTCCCCATTAGAGTGCCCCTCTCTTTTATTGGTGTGGCTATGTTCAACATTTAGGCGCGGCCAGACCCAGATCAGACACCAGAGATGTGTCCTTTTCCATTCAATTCCTTTTCTACAGATGAACATTGCAGTGGCACATTGGGCACACTGCATTGACAAAGCACGAACAGAGCAATTACATAACATGAACGCTGCAATGAAAAGCACTAATACTGCAAAAACAAACCAAAAGCACTACCCTGGCAGATCACGAACACTGCAAAGGACTATCATGAACACTGGACAGCCTGATCATTACCATTGCAATGATAGAGAACAAGGACACAATATGAACAGTGAAATAACTCTACCAAGACCACTGCAGTGATAAACCAAAAACATTCTAAAATCACAACACAATGCTTGATCATTAACATTCCAAAGACAAATCACAAACACTGCAGTGTCAAGTAAAAAAACACCTGCAAAGCCAGATAAAGAAATCTGCAAAGTCACATCGCAACTGCTGCAATCATCGAACACAGATACTGCAGGGACAGTACAAGAACACTGCAAAAGCAGACAAAAAAACAAGACAGCAGATCATGAATACAGAAATTTCAGATCACAAACTTTGCAATGCAGCATCAAGAACTGCGCAATACCAGATAATGACCACAGTATCAGAAACACTGCAAGTGCAGATCACAGGCACTGTAATAACATATTGCAAACATTGATATGGCAGAACCTAAAACCGCATCAGACACATCACCGACACTTCAAACACTGAATCCAAAAACTGCAATGGCAGAACCAAAGCAATGCATAAAACAAAGCAAATATATACACTGCATTGGCAGAACCCAAGCTATGCATAAAATAAAGCAAATAAACTGGAATGGCAGAGAACAAATAGTTTGGTGGTGGATCACCAACGCAGCAAAGACAGCCAAACAACTCTGAAAATATAGACCCAAAAGCCTTCAATGACAGACTGATTACTACAACAGCCTTCACATGCAGTGGGCTTGCTGTTCCAACAGCAGACGTTGAAGGCTCCTCTGACCCATCACTGACACTGAAACAACATACAACACACGCAGCAAGTGAAATAACAGATCACAGCACAGCAAGGAAAGAACGCTGCATTGTGCTGGCACTTAGCACTTTTCAACCTCTTGTGAGGATTCCGATGTAGAATTTGATGCTATACTTGGTATATTTTGCTATATTTTCTCAAATGTTGTGTAATTGTGTTAAGATGTGATGACGTCCAGTGATGCGATGCACAGTCTCTTCCAGGACTAGTTTGATGATGTTCCACCCTATCTATTAAAATTATCGCTGAAGTTTTACATAGTGTGAACTCTCCCTAATCATCGTAGCGCTTTACATGAGCACCAGTTACATTACACAAGGTCACATTTATTTTATAGTCACTGAGAGATTAAAGTGATTTGCCCAGAATCACAGGATGTTGAGCCGGCGCCGAGACTAGAACTTAGCTCCCCAGTTCCAAAGTTGACTGCTCCCTAAAAATAGAAAGAGCGAGGGGGTGGGGTAACTTTCTCACTCGAAGATGTACGGATCACCCACTTTCTATTGCAATCGAGTTATTTGTACTGCACGCAACAGCCTTTCTGCTGTGGGCAGACTGGTAAAAGCATGAATTAGAGGCAGGCGGCGTGACTGAGCCGTCTGTAGAGAGTGTCCAAATGGGAGGAGGCTGTTCCTGGACTGCTTTAGTCTCTCCAACACTTCACCATGACTCAACTCTCTCCCATGCCCCGATTCCTCATTGTCAGCCTCCCACTCAGTTTCTACCCCTTGGTTCCCAATACCTCTCTTTTCTCTTCCCATTTCCTTCCAGCCACAAGCCCAGGCCCAGATGCTCGTAATGCTCTTCAGTGAGATATCAGGGTTTTAGGGACAGCCATGCCACCCACAACACTTTCCCTCTATTCCTACTAGTCACAGATTTTGGAATTTCCTGTGGATTGGGGACATCTTGTAAATTTCCTGCAGATTTTTCGAAATGGTCTTATTTTTTATATTTAAAGAAGGCGACAGTCAGCGAAACCATCATAACGAAGGAGTAATGAACAATGTTAAAGATCCAGGGCCATGGATACAGCTGACAACATCTGACAGTACTTCATATAAACAGAATTAGGTCTGGTTCTCGCCAAGACCTTTTGATCTTACAGAATCTAAAAATAATATGTGTGGTATAATTACTTATAGGGCCTTCAGCAGGCCCTCTTTATACATTGGTCTGTTGTTGAGTCATTAACATTTGTATACGCCCGCTATCGCATGCAGCTTGGGGTAATGGGTCAGCCCACTTCATCCATTGGCTGTTTTACTTCAGGTGACGACATTCTTCCCATTAAAAAAAATAACATCCACACACAATGTAGTTCCCTTCGGTGACAGGGACTACTTTGGCTATGTGTGCATTTTGAAAACAAACGCTATTTCTGCTTTTAGCCAATTTTTTTTTAGACTGAGGAGGGCCTGCCTGATTTCCCAACTATAAAGTTGCACAAAACATGTCAAAACAATCATTGATAAAGCCAAAAGGCTGGCAGTTAACACCAGCCCCAGTGGCTTTGACAATGCTTGTTTTAAGTACTAGCAACTCAGTTTCTTGACATACTAGGCCAAGCAGCGGGTACCTGCGCAGTAACTCTTCGCACAGTAAGCTACTACTTCAGGTGCTGAGTAACATGGCGCGGGCTCACTTCTATCCCTTAACCCCTTCGGTGCTCATGACGGAATGGTTCCGTCATGACCCACGGTTGAGCTGTGCTCATGACGGAACCATTCCGTCATGACCCCGCCCGCGCAAGATTCCGCCAGCACAGCGGCGGAATCTGCGCAGCATCGAAGGGGTTAACTGATATGACCTACGTCACCTGCTCTTAGGTACCCATGCGCGCCAAAACGGCTAAGGCAAGAGGTGGGCGGGGAGAGATTCTGGCATCAGCGCAGAGAGAGGCTGAAGGGAAATGTCCGTGAGGGGTAGGGAGGCACAGACATCAGGACACACAGATCCATGGCGCTGGGGCAGGAAGCGCTCCCATTAATACATCTTGTAACAGGTTATAATGGGAATGAACAATAAAAGGGCCATTCAAATGTTTTGCTCTGGCAGCATCTGTTGTATTTTCAAACGCACACTGTCACATATCCCCTTTCCCTTTAGTGAGGTGACACCACTGTCCAGCACCCCACTGTAAACTGCAGAAGCCCTCGTGACGTCCTTGGGCACAGACCCTCCATGCTTCAGTGCGCTCGACAGCCATACATTGAATGTAGACCATACATAAAATACACTGAGTGCAGTTTGTTGTAGTTTGGATATTTATGTTTGGCACTAAATGTAGTAAAAAATAATATGACGTCTTACCCAGATTTTTCTATGGATTGACTGCTTCCTTTTTTTAAGGGGGAGGGGCGCACTCCAGTTATCCTAGGGTGACCAGACGTCCCGGTTTTCCCCGGACGGTCCCCGTTTTTGGAGAAGTGTCCCCGTGTCCCGACACTTTTCTCCAATTCAATGAAATGTCCGGGTTTTTAAACAGTGTCCGGGTTAAACATACAAATTTCCCGGTTTTTCATTTGTTTCGGTTGTTTGAGCATGCGCGTGCATGCTCTCTTAGCACTGATTAAAGCGTGACGTTTAGGTGAGCGTTGTAGCAGGAAGGGAAATCGGGCTTTGAATGGGATGGGGGGTGGGGAGAGGTGCTCCTTTCATTCCACAGCGCGAGGTTCAGCGCTTTGAATGTGACCTCTGTCTCCAGGCCGAGAAGTCAAAGGATGCAATCTGCATACATTCACACCTGAATGCCGGTCACTTAGGGTGCTTCCAGAGATACCTTTGTTTTGTTAATGCAGCGCTCCTGCTCCAACAGCTACTGATGGCAGTGCGTCTTTGAATGTCTTTATTTTGTAAAAGCCTACTTGCAGGACCTGCTTATATCCTTGTTTAGAAACAGTAACCTGTTTGTACTTCGTGTCCAGAGCCGGCTTTAGGGCGGTGCGAGTGCCACCTCACCGGGTGCTGGCTTCCTGGGGGCGCCGTGTTTTAAAGTTTATTATGCTTTTGAAGCACCTGCTGCAGCGTTTCTTTACCCCCAGCAATTACCAGGCCTCACATAAATGTCAAGATAACTCGTGTGATTAATAATCTTCCTGGAGAGAGATCGGCATTTTGTATAGTTGAGGTTTTGACGTCTGTGAAGTTAGTGTAGAGGGTTAACATGCCTGCTGCAAAGAACCTGTACCAAGTAGATTACAGAGTGCGTATGATGTAAACAGATCAGCAGATTACTGCTTTCAAAAGAGATATCCTTTTGTTACTTGCAATTTATAACTTAAAGTCCTGATATAGAATAGTGAGCTATTAACTTTCATCCTAGAACTGCATACACACTGCAAAGTATACATTATTAGAGCATTGATTAATGTTGCAAAAAGGGATAATTTGGCTAGAAATCGATTCTTATTATTAAAGAAAACTCCCAACTATGCTGTTTCTTTTTCGACTCTGCGTTTGTGCTTCTCCACACAAAGCACTCTTAAACTATACTGCCTACCAGTATGGATGACATGTGACTCCCTACACTTTTAGTCCTTTGGCTTATGTAACATTTCCTATACACTGATTACACATGCATGATTGATTGTCTCTGTGTAATGTGTGTGTGATGCGAAGTGCTCGGACACCCTACACTGGTATGAGTGGCGCTATATAACTAATTCAATGCATCTGAGAGAGTGTGGTTATGGAGACTTGGTCACTGTTAAAGGGTGCTAGTGAGAGAATCCGTGGTGGAGGTGGTCTTGGGGGGGCGCCAACAAACACTGTCGCACAGGGCGCCACCAGCACTAAAGCCGTGGTCACCAACTATAGCAAATGTTGAGGCAAAGTCTGTTTAAATGGAATTAATGGTTACAGCCAATAAAAGACCTCTGATTTGTCGTCTGTAATGCTTCATCTCGGTCTGTGGAGGGAGCTGTCATTATAGTCCTTTTTCTATGTCCATGGCAGCTGTCAAATAGTCCTACCTTCATGTCGATGGTTACTGCAAACCGTAGTCCTACTTCTATGTCTATGACCTGTCCCCGTTTTTTGTTTTGAGAATCTGGTCACCCTAAGTTATCCTCGCCCTGTCTTTTTCTCAGGCAAAAATCCTGAACGGGCTTCTAGTTCCGCTCCCAGTAAGACTCCAGATCCAAATCAGTTGCCAGGTGACTTGAATGTCAAATATCTTTTTCACGGGAGGAAACGTGGTCTCTGTTGACGTTACTGACTACAGAAGCAGCGAGTTCCAATCCCGGCTTGCCGACTTATCACGGTGTGATCCGCAAATCACTTTATCTTGATACACTTGTTATTGCTTAGAAAATGACTGCCCAATTGTATTAATAACTACGTAAAACGGACGCAGCTGTAATCAAAGTGCTGCAAACACCGGCTACATACCTCTTCTAGGTCCGGAATGGATGTAATAGGGCGAATTTTGCTTCCCTTCCTTTGTTACCAGGAGAGGTCTGTCTTCTGCAGGATTAGTGCTGAGGCCCGACGCTGCCTCGAGTTTGCCATCCCTGTGCTAAGTAAGGAAGAGGCTCAGGGGCCCGCGCGTGCCCACTGTGCAGCAGTTGCGCACCATTTAATTCAATGAAGTGCCTCTGAGGCCCGAACGGGGCCCAGGCGTGCGTGCTGTGTGCACCATTTAATTCATGACGAAGCGTGGGGACCTCCCGCAATGTGGGGGCTGCGGGGGCCTGTGTTACGCCCCCCTTGGACGAGTGATTCCACCTCATGCTTACCCCTGTTCATGCGCCGAGCATTAGGGAAGATCAGTTTCACCTCCTTGGCAAACATTTCGAGGCGTGAGCTGGGGTCCCTCGAAGTAGTGATCATGATTTTGGGGCTTCCACGCCGGCCCAACGGTATTCATCATCCACATGATTGCTTACACCTGCACCACCTTAATCGTCATATTCTATCAGCTTCTGGAGAGAGAGGGCATCTCGGTGGATTTCACTTGGAATAAGACGATTTTCATCAAAAGCTCTTTTTACCCAAACTCATCTTATAGCCAGCTGCCTTCTTTCCAAACTTCCTGCTCTGGCAATAACAGGACCGGAGGTGACGTCCCCTCCACCCCTCCCCTCCCCCCTCCCCGAGGCGCCTCAGGCACACTTTGCATTACATCCCGCCTCAGCGGCGCCGCGGGCTTCAGAACAGGATACATTGTAGCAGCAGTGCTAAATCAGCTGCTATCACCACAAGCCTGCAGGAGCAGTGCGTGCAGGCCATAGTGCTTGATTAAAGTGACATGTAATTTACGACGAGGCAGGGGCCCTGGCATTTTCTAAGTGTGACAGTGTGCCTCATAAAGCGGGCTGCTGCTGCGGCATGCAATTTGTACTATTTTACATACAATTGCGTGCAATATCAGCTCTTCACAGGGGAGACCTGTGTGGATTTATTGAACAGCCTTATCCCGTGTAGACCCGGCCCTGAAAATTAAGTGCCGGTGCTTAGCACCGGAAAGCACCGCCACAAATTAAGCCCTGGTTTTGGATACCCTAAAGCTAAAGGGACACTATCATCGGTGATTATCTTTACGTGGTATAGATTACATATGACACCAGGTCATCCAAAATAAGAATAAACAATGCTTTATTTTTTTTCTTTCTTTTCTTTTTGATATCAATATAACAAACAGTCATGACACATCAGAGGCTATTTTTTACTTCAGTCACACTAATGGAAAATGTAAGGGCTATAGTCACACAATATTGGAATCTTTTTAGATCTAATAAGAAGGACAGTTTAATAGTTTTACTCTTCCTTCTTTTTGCCCAGAGCGGGGCCTCCTAGACCTGAGCTGTTGCCGGGCGAGGTGAGGCCGCATCCTTGTACAAAACGGGTGAGCAAATCAGTCTTTATGCTATATACAACACACAAGTTTGCGTGTTAGTGTTTATATTTAAGAGCCCTCGGCCTATATAATCACGTAATGTTGTTTGAGAACATGATCCACTGTTTCATTTTGAGTGCTATGTTTTGTACAAGACACACAATTGATGGACGGAATGCAGAACAAATCAAAACATTCACCCTGTAGGGACTACCTTTGAGCGACCTATGGCTGTGAACAGAAACCAGGCAGTGTCAGGAAATTGCTAAGTATAGACTGTTTATTGTGCGTCACAGTGGCAGGGAGGCATGATGTACCAAGGTTTTCAACTAAAGAAGTAACTTAGAGCAGCCTCCACGTAAATAACCAGTTCATCGCTTAGGGCGTGGATGGGAATAGATGTCCCTAGTGCTTCTTCCTGTCCTCGAAGTGGTTCTGGTCTTCCTGTCTTTTCTCCCGATTATGCTCTCTCCGGGGAGGTCCAAGAACCGGGGAAGCCAAAAGAAAGGTACGCCCTGGTTAGGCTCTGAGTTCTGTTATAGGGGTGTGCCACCTTCACCGGTCGGTCGTGGGGGAAAGGAAAAGGGAAAGGGAAAGGCCGGGGTTAGGAAGGAAGTGGTGGTGAGGGGGTCGGATTTTGTGCTACCGTCTCCGTGTGCTTACGCCCTGGCACCCCAGCAGCCCCACCAAAAAGACCCCCGTAATGGTACTTGCCTGGGGCCACGACCCGTGAACCGGGCCGCGGCAGTTGGACCCCGGGCGTCCTCTCCTCTTTCTAGGCCGCCGGGCTTGGACACAGTGTACTCTGTCTCCGCTGGGGTTGCGTCTTCCGTGGCTCTTTCTCCGGGTCCGCCTGTCGTCGCTGGTCTCGCTCTCCTCCTGGTCTCGTCGTCGGTGCCTCCGTCTCTCCTCCCGCGCTCGCTGTCCTCTTCCCTTCTGGTCGCTTGCGATTCCGCCGTCCTCTCTCCTCCGCTGGGCTCCTTCTCCACGCTGCTGCTGCCCTCCTTCCTGGTTCCGCTCTCACGTATTTCAATACGTTCCTGAACGCTGTCGCCACGCCTCCCAAGCGCAACTAGACTGCAGGCTGTTTCCGGTCTGTTTTCTCCGTCGTTGGTCGGGTTTCCACACTTCCGCCGGGCCGTGTCCTCCGGCTCCTTACACACCCCCAGTCAAGAGATCTGGGTTAAATCCATCATTCGTTTGCTCACCATGCCACCCCAGTTTAGACCTGGCTATATGCAAATCAGTCTTGATCCTGTGCCTCATGGGAACAGTCCAGTCCGAACTGCCAAGCCAGGTCCTCCCTGGACCGGAAACGAGCATCCTAAGACAGGTTTCGGGGATTCACCTCTCTTCAGCCAGGATAGCTTTGGCATGGAGAGCACGGGACCCACGTCTGGGCAGGATATATTCTTTAGCTGCTTCTGCACTATCTTTTAAATAAGGATTACACGACAAGTTTAATAAAGTGTATTTTCTTTTTTTAACTTCACATTCACGCATTGCACCCTAGTTTACCATTGTATGGTTAAGATAGTTTGAGAGCTTGTCTCTCAGGAGTTTTTTTCTTTCTGACCTGATCGAAACCGGTATCCGCATGGTTTTCCGCTATGATTAAGAGGGACGAGTGGATGGCGGAAGTATATCCAAATGATGACACTGACCATCTTGGTAATTGATGGAAATCCTACCTTTTCAGGAGGATCTGATCAAATTTTTTTAAAATAAATTTTGTTGTATAATTTGGTTGTGTAGCACTCTTTATGTTACAGGTTGGTCTAGTCCTTAGCACAACCTTTATAGACTATCGGATTTATTGTTTGATATATTAATTTGAGGGGAAGTAATCTGGTTTAGTCTTTAAATATCCCCAAGCCCTCACCACATTTTTTGTTTTATCTGTAGTAACAACTGTTGCGCAGTGTAGGAAAGTAGGATCTGCTTTTTATGGTTACCCCTACGTTTTAGGTCTCGTGTGACGTAAGCAGCGCATGCGCTGCTCTCGTCTTACAAGGCTTCTTGGAATCAATATGATTCCAGAAGCCTTGTCCTACAAGTTTGGTCAAGGGTGGGAGCCAAGATTACAAGTGAGGTTCCTCACACTCGGTTCTTTGACAATTTCCCCACCAGGCCACATCAAGTGCTCAGCAGCCATGGCCAAGGGATTAAGCTGATTTAGGTAAATCACAGCGCTCAAGAGGATGCATGATTTCTCTTGCCTTCAGCCCATCATTTGTGCTCCCCAGCGGGGCACGTTGATCCCTCTGGACTCCCAGGGTGAATCCTTCATCGCTGCTGTCAGCCGCGCAGAGGAGAAGAGATAGCTCGCTGTCTGGGCCACTAATCCTGCGGGGCCGGGCTCACTATCCTGCGATTAATCTCTTACCATGACCACTGCCAAAGATCCACAGATCCCTCCCGCCTTCTGATCTTTTCCCTCCTCAAGGAGGAAACGATCGCAAACGCTTCTTGGAAGGTGGGTGGCGCTGTCAGCAAGACATTTTAAATAAGATATAATGTTGTGTGCAACGTGTCGTCGTGAAGCAGGGCATTAGCATCTGTTAGTTGCCCTTCCCTCATTATACCTTGTCTCCTTTAATGGAAGCCCATAGTTAGTTAATTGCATTAATATGTAAGCACTGCCCTCGCCTTTTGCCTGAAATGCTTTATGACAGCATCAACAAGCATTGAAAATGCAATAGGTCTCGCCTTTTATTAAGTTAAAGCCATTTGCTTTGCTATACAATACCATTAGCAAAGCAAATGGCTTTAACTTAATCAAAGGCGATACCTATTGCATTTTCAATGCTTGTTGCTTTTTGCTCCCACTGTTTTGACTAGTCTGACTGGGATCCTGCCATTCAGGACCCCAGACTATCTGCTTTCCCCTTTTAATTGACATGTATGTACTTTGGTACAACTCCAGATTGGATACTGGGGTACCCTTATCAGTCCCTAGTATATGGTACACAAGTACCCAGGGCATAGGTACCCCAGAGGCCTCCCATGGGCTGGACCATGTATTATGCCACCCATGAGAGGCCATGCAAAATGGAACCTCAGGTCTGCTACTGCAGCCTGTGTAAGCTGGTGCTTGCACCACTTACGAAAGATATAGGTTCACTATATCTATCTATCTATCTATCTATCTATCTATCTATCTATCTATCTATCTATCTATCTATCTATCTATCTATCTATCTATCTATCTATCTATCTATCTATCTATCTATCTATCTATCTATCTATCTATCTATCTATCTATCTATCTATCTATCTATCTATCTATCTATCTATCTATCTATCACTATACTTAAAACCTTATCAGTCACCCCTCTAGCAGGCCTTAACAATCCTGAAGGCAGGTTGCTGGGTTTCACGCAAGAGGGTGCTCCTGCATGAGATGGGCCCCCTGCAGTCTTCGGAGACCATTCTCCCGGACTGTACGTGATACTGCCAGACATATAGGTAGAGGTGCATTATAACCTCGCGGTAAATGCTATCTCGAAAACGACTGCAAGGAAGTATGTCGTGTTTGGTGTCAAACACCTTGGAATCATACCCCCACACCAGTTACTGGTGTGGGAAGTATGATTCCTCCCCATAGAACTGAAGTTCTGGGAGTACCTAAGTCTACTGGTACCAACTTTCTCGAGCCTTACAGCACAAAATGGATGCTGCCAGCCACAGACACGAGTCTGCCCTCCTGATGCTGAGCCAAGCTTGCACAGAGGAAGGTCAGACAATAGGTATACTGTCACAGGGAGATGTGACTACCTCCCAGACAAGATTTAGTGTATTGGAACTGGATGGGTGCACGGTCTCCATCAAAGATATCTCCCCAGGGGAAGAAAAAGGGGTCTAAGGGATCAGTTTAACGACCTACCTACAGTTCAAATCCCCTATATCGTTAAATGAAAAAACATAGATGAACTGGTGGTCAGAAGGACAGAAGCATATGTGAAAAGACAAAAGTTGGAGCCCAGTAGTTTACAGAGAGTATACTAATTCTCAAACATCAAGAAATTGTAAAAAGAGGAAACAGAGATGTCTCAGTAGGATTACCATCAACTGCCAAGAGAGGCCAGGGTCATCACTTGGTCATCCTGGAGTCTCACTACTGTTCCTCTAAGCCTAGAGGCAAAACCAAGTAGCAAAGACCAAAACTGGACAGAAAAATAAGAGCCAGATTAAGAGGTAGACCCAAGGTGGTCATTAATGTCTTATGTGGTGGATGGTAATATCGCAGTGCAAGTGAGTGAGGATTAAAAAGCATTTGGAAGAGAGAAACAGGAGTTTTAATACACTACTCTCAACCAATCCTGTTTAAAAAGTGTAGCGGCAACTTTTAGCAAATAGGTTGCGTCTCAAGTGGGTCAACTAGTTTCAGCCTAAGGGGGTTAAGTTCCCGGCTTTCTTCAGGACCAGAGGTTGTTATAGCTACTGCAAAAATAGTGATGGAAAGAAAAACATAAAGCAAGTTGTCGAATAATACAACCTGGTGCGGTGGAATCTCTGAAACAAGTAGGGTGCACTTCACTCCTGCCAAGATAACAAGAAAAACATAATATAAGTATATGTGATCTAAGTATTGATGCTGAGCTTCTGATACAGATTCCTTTCACACGTGGAGTGTCTCTGTTTATTAGATAGTTTGGGAAGATCACATTTAGTCCCCCAAACGTGGAGGGCAGAACACTCACCTGACTTGTGTGAGATTCTGACCTCACCTCACCCGGTAACAAACTCAGGTATGGGAGACCCCGCCGTATAAGAGAATAAATCAAAAAAGGGCTTGTCAGTACAAAGATGTACGATTCACTAAATATATCGTGAGAATTGAGTGGTTCAGAATTGGTTCTGGTCAAAAATTCAAGATTAAGAGCAACATACAGGGGAAGAAGTCCCAATACACACGACAGCTGCAGTCTGGGCTTATGATCGCCAAGTCTCTAAGGATGTACTAGAGAGAGGACTGGGCTGGACCTGCCTTGTTGGTCACATATATCGTGTGTGTCTCAAAGGGGAATATATATAAACGGATTTGTAGAGCTAACACGTTCTCATGTTCATTTGTGTTCAATTATAACAGAAAGCTCATGAGCTGCTCAGAATGTGCAGTGGGCAAAAAAGTATGCCTGTCGGTCCTGTTCGAGTGAGCGAGTGAATGTAGAGGTGATCGTCCTAACCGCTATTAACGTGTTAACCTGACCGGGTAAGGCCAAGTTAGATCGATGTGTAAGGGAAAATAAGAGGTAGCATGTACTCTTGAGCATTCCCAGCAAATGCATCGGGGGACTAGCGGTATACAAACATAACAAACAATGGCGCGGAGCCATCTTGAGATCACTCGCTAGTTCAAGGAGACGGTGATAATACTCGCCGCTATCCCTACAAGTTCACTGTCTGGGGGACATTTAAGGGAGAAAGAGATAACCAAACGAGGACAGACAGGGTGCCACTGTAGACAGTAGCTGGAAAACGCTTACCTCTCTGTCGGTGTCTCGGTCCCTCCTGAGCTTTGTGGGAGGTACCGAGATGCCGGCCTACGTGTTTTTTATCGGAACGGCATGACGTGAGTCCAAGCGTACTGTGTGTCTCGTTCTGGTTCGAGACGTGATGTCTCAAAACTACAATGTGACGTCACCTCGAGGGAAATAGTAGTTCCTACATAACCACACAGACATCATACAGAGCGTTATTTGCTAGATAGTAAGACGTTTATATCCTTTTATCTCGCGAGGGGAAAGATTTTACAAGTATAATAGGATACATTATAAATAACCTCCTATGTTGGAACGTTGTGCCGTGTGTCTCACTTGTAGTTAAATTTGATTTCACGCTTGAGCCATAGATCCTAAAGCGAGAGGAATTCATTCATAATGGTGCTTTTAGAGATAACACGCCTCTTCTATCACATCCGCTTTGTTCAGAGAATAACAGATAGAGGTAGAAAGTGGAGATTAAGAATGAATCCCTCTATGGTGCCTAGCGTAGAGACATCCACGGGATCGAGTCATTCAGGCCCTTCTTGTCGCTCTGTAACTTAAAAACCCAGCGTTGTTCTTTATTGAATAAAACCTTAGCTTTATCGGTGTTGTAAGAAGGTATAAAGGGTTTCTCCAGTACTGTCCAAGTGAAGTCATCTGCTTGGTGATTTTGCTCAATAAAGTGCCTTGTGAGTCTGGTATTGGTTTTTTTACATCTAAAAGTACTCTTGTGTTCAAGCATCCTGAGCTTCACCTTGCGTGTTGTCATGCCAACATAGTATAGATGACAAGGACATTGCAGCAGATAGATCAAATTTTCGCTGTTGCAATTTGAAAACGCTTTCTGGGTCCATGGTCTTGTCATCCCTATGTCTATTATCTTGGATTGTTTTGTCTGGGGACATGCGGCACAACTACCACAAGGGAAATGCCCTTGGACCGGTGGTAAATCCCATAGGGTGCCTACTTTCTTAGGTCCCTCTTCTCTTGGGCGAGTATGTACCAACTTATCTCTCATATTGATGCCTCGTTTGAAAGCAAAGAGAGGCATCGGGATCTTTAGTGTGCATGTATTGAGAAAACGCCAATTCTTACGGATGCATTTCTGAATCCCATTGGTCAGAGTGCGGAAAGTGTTGACAAAGGTGAGGCGGCCTGATGGTTGTTTCTCCACTCTTTTTTCTAGGAGGGCATCTCTGTGATTGTTAGTGGCTCGCTTGCATGCCTTTTTGATCAACTTCTTGGGATATAGCCTGGCACACAGTTGTTCAGATAGATCCCTGGCATGGTGTTTATACAGATCCATGGTGGAACAATTACGTCTTAAGCGCAAAAATTGCCCAAATGGCAAATTGTCGCGCAATGCCTTTGGATGGTCTGGCGAGGTAATTTAGAATCAGTTGAGCAATTTCAGATATGGCTCAACACACGCAATACTTTCTTGAAGTTTACCCTAGAGGCACACAAAACAAGAATTGCCTTTTTGGACTTGTCCATCTTCGTGACGGACACAGGGCTAGCGAGTGAATTGCATCGTAAGCCTATGGCCCGCAACTCCCTACTTAGGTATGACAGTCAACATCCAAAGGCATTGCGCGACAATTTGCCATTTGGGCAATTTTTGCGCTTAAGACGTAATTGTTCCACCATGGATCTGTATAAACACCATGCCAGGGATCTATCTGAACAACTGTGTGCCAGGCTATATCCCAAGAAGTTGATCAAAAAGGCATGCAAGCGAGCCACTAACAATCACAGAGATGCCCTCCTAGAAAAAAGAGTGGAGAAACAACCATCAGGCCGCCTCACCTTTGTCAACACTTTCCGCACTCTGACCAATGGGATTCAGAAATGCATCCGTAAGAATTGGCGTTTTCTCAATACATGCACACTAAAGATCCCGATGCCTCTCTTTGCTTTCAAACGAGGCATCAATATGAGAGATAAGTTGGTACATACTCGCCCAAGAGAAGAGGGACCCAAGAAAGTAGGCACCCTATGGGATTTACCACCGGTCCAAGGGCATTTCTCTTGTGGCAGTTGTGCCGCATGTCCCCAGACAAAACAATCCAAGATAATAGACATAGGAATGACAAGACCATGGACCCAGAAAGCGTTTTCAAATTGCAACAGCGAAAATTTGATCTATCTGCTGCAATGTCCTTGTCATCTATACTATGTTGGCATGACAACACGCAAGGTGAAGCTCAGGATGCTTGAACACAAGAGTACTTTTAGATGTAAAAAAACCAATACCAGACTCACAAGGCACTTTATTGAGCAAAATCACCAAGCAGATGACTTCACTTGGACAGTACTGGAGAAACCCTTTATACCTTCTTACAACACCGATAAAGCTAAGGTTTTATTCAATAAAGAACAACGCTGGGTTTTTAAGTTACAGAGCGACAAGAAGGGCCTGAATGACTCGATCCCGTGGATGTCTCTACGCTAGGCACCATAGAGGGATTCATTCTTAATCTCCACTTTCTAGCTCTATCTGTTATTCTCTGAACAAAGCGGATGTGATAGAAGAGGCGTGTTATCTCTAAAAGCACCATTATGAATGAATTCCTCTCGCTTCAGGATCTATGGCTCAAGCGTGAAATCAAATTTAACTACAAGTGAGACACACGGCACAACGTTCCAACATAGGAGGTTATTTATAATGTATCCTATTATACTTGTACAATCTTTCCCCTCGCGAGATAAAAGGATATAAACGTCTTACTATCTAGCAAATAACGCTCTGTATGATGTCTGTGTGGTTATGTAGGAACTACTATTTCCCTCGAGGTGACGTCACATTGTAGTTTTGAGACATCACGTCTCGAACCAGAACGAGACACACAGTACGCTTGGACACACGTCATGCCGTTCCGATAAAAAACAAGTAGGCCGGCATCTCGGTACCTCCCACAAAGCTCAGGAGGGACCGAGACACCGACGGAGAGGTAAGCGTTTTCCAGCTACTGTCTACAGTGGCACCCTGTCTGTCCTCGTTTGGTTATCTCTTTCTCCCTTAAATGTCCCCCGGACAGTGAACTTGTAGGGATAGCGGCGAGTATTATCACCGTCTCCTTGAACTAGCGAGTGATCTCAAGATGGCTCTGCGCCATTGTTTGTTATGTTTGTATACCGCTAGTCCCCGATGCATTTGCTGGGAATGCTCAAGAGTACATGCTACCTCCTATTTTCCCTTACACATCGATCTAACTTGGCCTTACCCGGTCAGGATAACACGTTAATAGCGGTTAGGACGATCACCTCTACATTCACTCGCTCACTCGAACAGGACCGACAGGCATACTTTTTTGCCCACTGCACATTCTGAGCAGCTCATGAGCTTTCTGTTATAATTGAACACAAATGAACATGAGAACGTGTTAGCTCTACAAATCCGTTTATATATATTCCCCTTTGAGACACACACGATATATGTGACCAACAAGGCAGGTCCAGCCCAGTCCTCTCTCTAGTACATCCTTAGAGACTTGGCGATCATAAGCCCGGACTGCAGCTGTCGTGTGTATTGGGACTTCTTCCCCTGTATGTTGCTCTTAACCTTGAATTTTTGACCAGAACCAATTCTGAACCACTCAATTCTCACGATATATTTAGTGAATCGTACATCTTTGTACTGACAAGCCCTTTTTTGATTTATTCTCTTATACGGCGGGGTCTCCCATACCTGAGTTTGTTACCGGGTGAGGTGAGGTCAGAATCTCACACAAGTCAGGTGAGTGTTCTGCCCTCCACGTTTGGGGGACTAAATGTGATCTTCCCAAACTATCTAATAAACAGAGACACTCCACGTGTGAAAGGAATCTGTATCAGAAGCTCAGCATCAATACTTAGATCACATATACTTATATTATGTTTTTCTTGTTATCTTGGCAGGAGTGAAGTGCACCCTACTTGTTTCAGAGATTCCACCGCACCAGGTTGTATTATTCGACAACTTGCTTTATGTTTTTCTTTCCATCACTATTTTTGCAGTAGCTATAACAACCTCTGGTCCTGAAGAAAGCCGGGAACTTAACCCCCTTAGGCTGAAACTAGTTGACCCACTTGAGACGCAACCTATTTGCTAAAAGTTGCCGCTACACTTTTTAAACAGGATTGGTTGAGAGTAGTGTATTAAAACTCCTGTTTCTCTCTTCCAAATACTTTTTAATCCTCACTCACTTGCACTGCGATATTACCATCCACCACATAAGACATTAATGACCACCTTGGGTCTACCTCTTAATCTGGCTCTTATTTTTCTGTCCAGTTTTGGTCTTTGCTACTTGGTTTTGCCTCTAGGCTTAGAGGAACAGTAGTGAGACTCAAGGATGACCAAGTGATGACCCTGGCCTCTCTTGGCAGTTGATGGTAATCCTACTGAGACATCTCTGTTTCCTCTATTTACAATTTCTTGATGTTTGAGAATTAGTATACTCTCTGTAAACTACTGGGCTCCAACTTTTGTCTTTTCACATATGCTTCGGTCTTTCTGACCACCAGTTCATCTATGTTTTTGCACGGTCTCCATGCCAGAAAGTCTCCACTAGGGGCACATTTGGTGTCCCTGTGCATAGTCCAGCTCAAACCAGTTCTGGGAGCCATTTGCTCCTGCTCTGGTGCAAAATTGGACAAAGGGCATGGGTGTAGCAACCCTCTCTCCTATCCCTCCCCTAGGAGGGTCCCTAGAATCTGTCCTACCCTTTCCAGTGGTTATAAAATAGTTTACCTAGCTACAAGACATTAGATTTTACGGGGACAAGATTCTGGAAGAAGATACCACAACACTTCGACCGTCTGAACACGCTGGACCTCCCTTGGGCTTGACTTCGTCTTCCCTTGCCGTCCCCAGTCTCGCCACTGTCCGTGATCCATACAGGCTCCATGCTGGACCCTGTGGACCTCCAAGACAACAGAAGAATCTCCCTTGGGGTGAATAAGTCACTCCTGTGAAACCGCCTGAGGTCCCCTAGCGACTCTTGTGCCTTCGGCCTGCGGGTCGACATGAGAGTCAACTTTGCTTTATTTTGCCCTGACTCCCCTTTCTGTGGTGAGTCTCCTGGTCCTTGCTGGGCCAGATCGACACCGAATTTGACCATCTACGTTGTTTGCCGCTGCCAAGAGGCTTGTGGGTGCTCCTGCCAGACACTGACCCCTCAGCACTCAACAACCTTCATGGGACAGCTCGCCTCTGGTCCCTTGTTGTCCTAGATGTCTCTGGGGTCTCGCAGCTGAAGAGTCAAGATCACAGTCAACACACCTGAAGCACCCGACATCGGTGGGCATTCGTCTCCTGAGCCCCTGATCACTCCAAAGTGACCCAGACTCTGCCCCCTCTGCTTTCAGGTTCTTCTCATCTAGAATCCATGTTTGTATTCCACCAGACACTTTTCGTATTTTCAGCTGCAGCATTACTTTGTCGACATCCATAGAAAACAACAAGGGTTTGTACCTATGCACCCGGCTCCACTGGGATAGGTAACTCTGGTACAAAGGTATCCACGGGTGAGGTGGCTCTTCAAACTCTTAAGTTCCAAGGTTTGTCTTCGTAATCTGCTGGGAAGGGTCCTTAATCTCTAATTTTCCATTGAATTGTACGTAGCACGTGGTCGTGTTCTCACTCTGCACCCGTCCTCTGTGGAGTCCCGATTAACTCACCTTGCGTGGTTCCTTGGGGTTGCAGCAATTCTACCCCTCCTAGACCAACTCTAGTCCAGAGTCGTGGTTCTTATACTACTAATTTATGTATGGTTTGTTCTCCCCCTGCAGCCCACTGTGTATTGTGCTACTTACGTTTGATTCTTTGCAACTGTATTATTTGATTTGTGTTCTATCCTCTTGTAGAGGATACTAGAGAGTGTTCTAGATAATAAATACATATTTTTATAACTACTGTGTGGTTTCCCTTTCATTTAACCAATACTATAAGATTGCATTCTGGTAAAACAAGGTGCTTAACATTCCTTCAAGACTTGGCCTGAAGGCTGCTCTCCATAGCTACCACTAGGATAGCTTTCAATAAAGGTTATCTTTGACCTAATCACCATAAGGGTTGTTTGGACGTGTACAAGGTGCCCACTTTAACTAGTGGACAGCATATACCAGGCCAACTTCTCACATTGGTGTGCAGCGGTTGGTATTCAGGCCTGCATTGTTTTACCAGAAAATCTTTTGTATTGATTACCTGAAAAACCACTTGTATCTAGGAACATATAATACTAGCTTAAGATAATAAGTTCTACTGAACTTGGGGTTGGGTAAGTCAAGGGTCTAGCATACCCTTTCTCCAACCTAAGAGTTTAGTTCCCACTAGGTTAGGTAGGTGCCTACACCACACCTCACTTAGTATGTCTTCTACAGGGAATCCCACTGGTGGCATCCTGCCTACTAAATATGATAGCTTTGCATTTACTGAATTAGAAGCAATGTGTGTATCTAGGAAGCTGAAGACAGGGAAAAATGCCAACACTCAACGCCTCATAGATGCATTACTACTAGATGACATTAGGAAGACTCCTGGGTCAGATGAGCAGGATAGAGTGGGTGGTACAGGAGAGGAGGATAGATCAGGAGGGGACACCTTCTATGACCTAGAGTCCAATCCTGGACAGGAGGATCAAAATGATCCACCCCTGAACAACTGAGATCCCCCACAGGAGGAAGAAGAGGGTCAAGAGGACAACCCCTTTATTCCTCCAGGAAGAATGCAGAGTTTACCAAGGAGATCTAGATCTCCCTCTGCTGAGTCAGCTCATTCTAGACATTCTGTAGGAACTTCTGCTTCCAGTAAGTGGGCTAATTCTTATGACAGGGAGTGCCAACTCCTAGAGCTTGAGAGGTAAGTTTAGGCTCAGGCAACAGCAGTTGGCACTGGATAAAGAGTCCCTAGAGGTTCAGGAGACTACAAAGAATTTGACTAGAGTCCTATGGTAGCAGCTATAGTGTTCCTAGGGTTAGGGAGCACACGTTTGATCATAGCAACCTGAGCAAGAGTTTCCCTCCCTTCCATGTAGGGGGATGACAACCAGAAATGGATAACTTCTTTAGAGAGGGCCTGTAAAATACAGAAGGTCTCTCAAGAGCAGTGGGCAGCTATCCTGTGGCTCTCCTTTGCTGACAAGGTTATAGAAAAGCTCCTCACTGTTAGAGAAGCGGATGCTGACAATTATTCAGTCCTGAAGAGTACTCTCATTGAAGGGTTTGGCTTAACCACTGAAAAGTAAAGGATTAATTTCAGAGACACCCAAAAAGCACAGACTCAGGACTGGGTAGACATGGTTGATTGTGCCTTTTAAAGCTCTGGAAGGCTGGTTACTTGGTAGCAAGGTGAATGATTTTAAAGGATTGTACAACTTGATTATGAGGGAGTAGATCCTTAATAATTGCCAAAACCAGTTGTTGCATCAGTACCTGATGGACTCTGATCTGACTTCTCCCCAAGAGATGGGAAGAAGGCATGCTGGACTTGGCCCTTTTTGCATGGTCATCCCTGAACGTTTTGCCTTCCTCCTAGCCTTTTTTCTGACATGGTGTTGGTGGTTTTAGGACTCTGGGCCTTCAGTTCAGTGTAAAGTGTGTGTGCTCTCTGTGTTAAATACAATAAGGATTGGTCTACACCTGTTTTGCATATTTAATTTACCTGTCAGTCCCTTGTAAAGTGCTATCTCACATACCCGGGGCTGGTAAATCAAATGCTACTGGTGGGCTTGTAGCGCTGATTGCGCCACCCACCAAAGTAGCCTTTCAAACCTGTCTCAGCCCTCTGCCATTGCAGGGCCTGTTCGCGCAGTGTTAGTGCCACTGTGATATGGTACCTAAAGTGTATGCCATGTCTGTGACCCCCCTTTTACTACCTGGCAGTCACCGCTAAGGTAGATCCCTAGCTAGTCCTATGGGCAGGGTGCATTGTAGGTAAAAGGTAGGACATGTACCTTAAGTCTGTGACATGTCCTGGTGATGACAAACAGCCATTTTGGTTTCTCACTGCTGTGAGGCTCCCCTCTCATAGGAATGCATTGGGGATTCCCTGATGAGTGTTTCAGTGGTAATTCCTGATATGAGAGGAGCAGCGTGTTCAAGTTTTGTATGTTTGGAAATAGTAATAATAAATGCTACACAACGGTGTGCGCAGCTTTATTATAACTATTTTAGAAATGCCACTTTTAGAAGTTGGCATTTCTGTTTGCTATGTGTCTGCCTGCCTGATGTGGAATGCATGTTTGGCTTTGGAGTGACAGGGGCTGGGGAGGTGTGTGTGGCTCCAGGGAGGGCAGGGTGAGTCAGCGCTAGGATGAATAGGGCATCTGCATTTGGAGTAGTGGGTGGAGTAGTCCCCTGACCCTGAATAGGTCTGTGCCTGCCTATGTGAATGCTGGCTCCGCCCCCTGTTGTGTGTCTGATGACAGAGCCCCAACCTGACAAAGAGGAAGATGAGCCCTGTAAACAAAGTGCTCCACACTCCCCAGAACCAGTTAGGACTGGCTCCCCCAAGCCCTGTGCTATGGACAGACAAAGAGATTGTTGGTATAAATATTGGGGCTGTGACCCTGTGAAAAGGTTGTGGTTTCTGCCTGGCTTAGGCACATGATTGAGCCAACCAGGAATCCCATTTCTAACATTGGCGGCAGCGGTGGGATAGGACTTGCGTTTGCGCAGTACCACAGCGACAACTGGTTGCACTACAAACGCAGTTAGATAATCACATGTTTGGGGATTATTTTTCCTGACTTTTGTTTTCTCCTTAAAGTGTAATTTTGGAATTGTGTATTCCTGCTTCAGCTCTTGCACCTAGGTCTCCCGTGTTGCTGCTGTGTGTGTGTGTTGCGCAAACGCTTTACACATTGCCTCTGGGATAAGCCTGTCTGCTCGTGCCAAGCTACCAAGGGGGTGAGCAGGGGTTATCTTCAGCGTGTAACTCCTGTGCCCCAACTAGAGAGGTGGTTTCTGCCTGGCTTAGGCACAAACCCTAGCCAACCAGAAATCCCATTTCTAACAAGGCTGATAAATGGGTCAGAACCAGAGTGAAGCAGAAAACTGAGACCAAGGGTGGTGATCAAAAGAAACCAGACTCTAAGAACTCAGAATAGGCTGGGGACAAAAATAAACGTCAAAAGTCTTCATCAGGGCCCCAAAAACCTGCAACCGGGGTGGGGGGGGAAAGAGTCACAATCTAACAAGGGAAAAGGCAAAAGGAAACCTTGGTGTTATATCTGTAGAGAGAACACTCATTGGACAAAAGATGCCAATTGTCCAAGGGCCAAGGAATCTACTCCTACCACCACTGCCCCTAAGGCAACTGCTCCCCCTAGCATAGTTTCAAGTGGTGGTACACAGAACAAGGGAACAGTGGGGTTAACCTTGGGCTCTGAGATGGGTTCTGGCCTAGTCAGAACTCCAGCTAAGGCTGTTCTAGTCTGTGATGGATGCATGGATATTGCCTCCTTATTTGTTAGTCCCAGTAACCTGGCCAAATACAGACAACAGCCTTTAATAAATGGTAAGGAGGCCATGGCATACAGGGGCACAGGTGCAAATGTCACCATGGTGACAAAAGATCTTGTGGACCCTGACCAGATCATACTTGGTGAGATGTACCAAGTGACCAATGCTAGCAATGTCAGGATAGACCATTCCTTGGCAGTTGTTAATTTTACCTGAGGAGGAGTAACTGGCCCTAGGAAGGTTGTGGTGAGCGCCCTGTGGAATGCTTGTTGGAAAATGATTTGGAGACTTCAGCCCGGAGTGGAACTCATGACTCATGCAGCAATGTTGCGCATCACTGCAGATGTGTTTGCTGTGACTAGTTCACAGGCCAAACAGCGAACCACTGAATAGGTCCTGTATCCTGATATGAAGGACCAAGGGCTCTTCAAGAAGAGGAATAGAAGGGGCAAGGCTTTGCCTTCCACCCAGGCTTAGAGGGAGGTTCAGTCTTTTGAGGAAGATGACTCCAGCCCTGTGGAAGGAACTGTCTCAGATGAACTTGAACCTGATCAGGTTGAGTTTTTGGGGACAGGGGTACATTCTAGGGCAGATCTGAGCCAGGAGCAGCAAAATCGCCCCTCTCTTGAACCCCTCAGACAGCAAGCTGCTGCTGAGGCTGCAGGGAATGTCAGTGGATCTTACAAGATCTATTGGGATGAGGGGCTTCTATATTCAGAGGGTAGAGACCCCCAAGCCTGGTGCCACCAGGAGGTCAGTTATACCTTTGAAGTTTAGGGGCTTCCTACTCACCCTAGCTCATGACATTCCCCTAGCAGGACACTTAGGCCAAAGCAAGACCTGGGTCAGGCTTGTCCCTCACTTTCACTGGCCTCATATGTCAGAAGACACAAATGAGTTGTGTCGCTCCTGTGTCACTTGCCAAGTCAGTGGTTAGGCAGGTGGTACTACAAAGGCCTCCCTGAAACCATTACCTGTGGTAGGGGTTAGCATCTGGACATTCTTACATCCTGGTGGTGGTGGACCATACTACCAGGTATCCAGAAGCTAGTCCCCTAAGGACCACCACGACACCTGTGGTGGCCAGGGCCCTCCTGGGGGTTTTCTCCAGAGTGGGCTTTCCCAAGGAGGTCTTAACAGATAGAGGAACAAACTTTATGTCTAGTTACAATTGCAATGTGGAAAGAGTGTGGAGTTAACTACAAGTTTACCACACTCTATCATCCTCAATGCAATGGGTTAGTTGAAAGGTTCAACAAAACCCTAAAGGGCATGATAATGGGGCTCCCAGAAAAGCTCAGCCGAAAATGGGATGTTCTGTTGCCCTGCCTTCTCTTTGCCTACAGAGAGGTGCCACAGAAGGGGGTTGGCTACAGCTCTTTTGAACTTCTGTTCGGTCACCCATTTAGGCTCCACTGTGTTTGGTGAAGGAGGGATGAGAGTTACCTCTCAAACTTCCCAAACAAGCAAGTGTGGACTATGTACTTGGTCTCCGCTCCAGGATGGCTGAGTATATGAAGAAGGCATCCAAAAACCTTGAGGCTAGCCAGGAATTGCAAAAGGCTGGTATGACCAAAAGGCTGTTTTGACTGTTTACCAGCCAGGACAGAAGGTGAAGGTGTTGGAGCCTGTGGCCCCAGCAGCTCTCCAAGACAGACCGAGTGGACCCCACACCATACTTGAGCAAAAGGGAGAGGTCACTTACTTGGTGGACCTTGGATCTCCCAGGAGCTCTCATAGGGTGCTCCATGTGAACAGGCTCATACCTTATGTTGACAGAGCAGACATGGGCTTGCTCATGGCTACTGATGAGGGGCAGGAGGAAGAGAGTGACCCACTCCCTGACCACCTCTCACAGAACCCTAATGATGGTGTAGCTTTGGCAAGCAGCCTCACTGAGCAGCAACAGTCTGATTGCAGGAAGGTCCTTAATCAGATTAGGCAAATGTTCTCGCTGACTCCAAGTTAGACCACCTGGTGTACCCATGAAGTGTAATCACTGTGTGGTAACTGTTCCTAAAGTTAAGATCCATAACCAATTTGGTTATGTTGGTGGAAGAAATGGAGGAAAAGAAAGAGGTCTCTATGTGGTTCCCAATTGATGAAGGTGGGGGAATTTCTCCTTTAGGAATTAGTGCCCTCACACACCCTTGCGAGTGTCATGTTTCATCATCGGGCGCTGCTCCTCGTGGGGGTGGCGCTTCTGTCCACCATGGGCCCCGCGAGAGGGATCTTTGTCGGAGATCTTTTTAGGAGACGCCGCAGTTGTGCATGCGGGTGTGTGGGCCCAAAGGGGTTGGTGCTGGTGTGTTAAAAGTACCCCATTGGTACCGTGAGGATAATTTTTATTCGTTGCTCTGGGAGGTAAGGATAAAAGAATTATACTGGGGCATTGGGGCACCTCTATTAACAAATAACATAGAGGTCAGGGTATTACGCTGCTGCTCCTAGTGCCCGTGTGTGACTGTGAGTATGCGCTATAATTGGGTTCCTAATGGATCCCCGTGTGCTTTGTCAGGACTGTGTGAACGTGAAATAAATAAATAAATAGGAGTAGGGAAAATACATCCTATCTTTCTATGGTACCTCTTTTCAGGTTTGTATGCGTTACTTGCGCTTACAGGAACACCTCTCTCGTATTCCAACCTGTTACCTAGTGGTAAAAGACAAAGGGGGAAAAAAAGACAAACATATAGAGACACACATAAGTGGTGGCGAGTAGCAATCCACAATAAATGTAATTGTACCGTAGCGTTTTTGCCTCCCACATACTGACAGTGTGTGGGGGAAAAAGTGCCCTGGACATGCTTTCACTGCCTCTAGGTAACAGTTTGTAACATGAGGGAGGTGTTCCTTTAAGCGCAAGTAACGCATACAAACCTGAAAAGAGGTACCATAGGAAGATAGGGTGTATTTTCCCTACTCCTATTTATCTATTTATTTATTTCACTTTCACACGGTCCTGACGAAGCGCATGGGGATCCATTAGGGACCCAATTATAACGCGAAACATGTTGACCAACACGCATACTCAGAGTCGCACATGGGCACTAGCAGCAGCAGAGTAATACCCTGACCTCTGTTATTTGTTAATAGAGGAGCCCCAACGCCCCTGTATAATTTATTTATCTTTACCTCCCGGACCAACAAATAAAAATTATCCTCACGGTACCGGTGGGGTAATTTTAACACACCAGCACCAACCGCTTTGGGCCCACACACCCGCATGCACAACTGCGGCGTATCCTTAAAAGATCTCCGACAAAGAGCCCTCTCGCGGGCCCCGTGGAGGACAGCAGCGCCACCCCCACGAGGAGCAACACCCAATGATGAAGCATGACACTCGAAAGGGTGTGTGAGGGCACTAATTCCTAAAGGAGAAAATCCCCCACCTTCATCAATTTAGAACAACATATAGAGACCTCCTTTTTATATTCCTCCTTTTCTTCCGCCAACATAACCAAATTGGTTATGGATCTTAACTTTAGGAACAGTTACCACACAGTGATTATATGTTAGTTCTTGGGAACAACGGTACTGGACCTAACCTTTTTTCTGAACTGCTCCCTGTCCCCCATTCTTTAGTGTCACATGTACCCATGAAGTGGACACAGATGAAAACTTACCTGTGAAGAACATAATTTACAAGCAACCTGATCATATCAGGGACTGCATCAGGACTGAGGTCCAAAAGATGTTGGAATTGGGAGTCATTGAGCCCTCAATTAGTCCTTGGGCTAGTCCAGTGGTTTTGGTACCAAAACCTCACACCAAAGATGGTAAGATAGAAATTAGGTTTTGTGTTGATTACAGAGGACTCAATGCAGTCACTAGGACTGATGCTCATCCTATTCAAAGGGCAGAAGAACGTATGGATACTTTGGCCTCAGCCAAGTTTGAGTACTTTTGACCTTACAGCTGGCTTTTGGCAAATCAGACTACCTGAGGATGCCAAGCCAAAGACAGCATTTTCAACCCTTAGTGGGCATTACCAATTTGTGGTGATACCTTTTGGCTTGATGTATGCACCTGCCACATTTCAGAGGTTGGTGAACACAGTTCTCACAGGTCTGGAAGGCTATAGTTCAGCTTATCTAGATGATATTGTTGTCTTTAGCACCACCTGTGAGGATCACCTGGTCCACCTGAGAAATGTTTTGAAGGCCTTCCAAAAGGTAGGCCTCACTATCAAGGCTACTAAGAGCCAGATAGGGCAGAGTCTGGTTGTATACCTGGGCCACCTTGTGGGTGGAGGCCAGGTTCAACCATTGCAGAGCAAAATCCAGACCATCATGGAATGGGCTGCGCCAACTACCCAGACTCAGGTCAGAGCTTTCTTGGGCCTGACTGGGTACTACAGAAGATTTGTAAAGGACTATGGGTCCATAGTGACTCCCTTGAATGATCTACATCAGAGAGAATGCCCAAGAAAGTTAAGTGGACAGTTAGCTGTCAAAAGGCATTTGATGACCTCACGCAGGCCATGTGCACTGCTCCCATTCTGCAAAGTTCTGACTATTCCAAACAATTCATTGTTCAAACTGATGCATCTGAGTTGGGGGTAGGGGCCGTGTTATCAGAATTGAATGCAGAGGGTCAGCATCAGCCAGTAGCTTTTATTAGAGCAGAAGGTTGACTCCCAGAGAGAAACGTTGGTCAGCTATTGAGAGGGAAGCCTTTGCTGTGGTTTGGGCTCTGAAGAAGTTGAGGCCATACTTGTATGGAACTCACTTCATTGTTCAGACCGACCACAAACCCCTCTTGTGGCTAAAACAGATGAAGGATGAAAAGCCCAAACTTTTGAGGTGATCCATTTCCCTACAGGGGATGGACTATACAGTGGAACATAGACCTGAGAGTAACCATGCCAAAGCAGATGGACTCTCCAGATATTTCCACTTAGAACATAAAGACTCAACCGGGCAAGGTTAGTGTCATCACCTTTCGTTTGGGGAGGGTTGTGTAGGAAAGCAGGATCTGCTTATGTTTACCCCCACTTTTTGCTTTTTACTCCCACTGTTTTGACTAGTCTGGCTTGGATCCTGCTGTTCAGGACCCCAGCCTATCTGCTTTCTCCTCTAAATTGACATGTATGGTCTTTGGTACAACTACAGATTGGATACTGTGGTACCCTTAAGTCCCTAGTATATGGTACCCATGTATCCAGGGCATAGGTACCCCAGAGGTCTCCCATGGGGTGAAGCATGTATTATGGCACCCATGAGAGGCCATGCAAAGTGGAACCTCAGGTCTGGTACTGCAGCCTGTGTAAGCTGGTGCTTCCACCACTTACGAAAGATATAGGTTCACTATATCTCACTACACTTAAAACCTTATCAGTCCGGCTTTCTTGGAGTTATCTGCTTGGCCTGTCGGGCGGGCCCTTATGACCTTGCGACTACTGACCCCCACCCCGGGCCCTGGCCCATCCCCCTCCTCCTCATCTCCCTGGTGCATCCTCTTTTGTTCCTTTTTCCCTTCTCTTCCCCTCTGGGGGACACCTCCTTTAGCTGTTCTTCTTTTTCTTTCTGTCCTCACCTCTCTCAGGTTTTTCTTTTTGTCTTTCTTGTTGCATGATGGCTTGTTTTATCCATAGCAAAGTATATTGTTGTTGTCGCAGTACGAATTGTATCTTTCATGTGGGCGGAGGGCCATACCTTGTCTGGACTTTTCTTGCCTTGACCAACTGTCTGACTCATTGGCTGTGCTGCTTTGTTAGCCCTCTATTGGACATTGGAACTTTAGCTGGGCCTCTGCCTTTTAGTCCCTTCCATAGTTCTCCCCTGGGGCATGGCGAGGGCTTTTTTTTTTATATGTTATCACTTGTGTTTTGGGAAGTCACTGTGCCTCCATTGCATTTGTGTTTTGTAGCATATTGACCTGGTTTTACCCCTTTAACAGAGGCCCAGAACTGATTTTTTTTTTTTTTGCGTAATCCGACTTTTGTTACACTACCGCCCCTGCCTTCCATTTTCTGCGACATGAATAATCTTCTTTTTGTTTGAATTCAATAAATAGATATTAAACAAAAAAACCTTATCAGTCACCCCTATAGCAGGCCTTAACAATCCTGAAGGCAGGGTGCTGGGTTTTACATGAGAGGGTGCTCCTGCATGAGCAGGGCCTCTCTGCAGTCTTCGGAGACCATTCTCATGGGCTGTACGTGATACTGCCAGACATATATGTAGAGGTGCATTATAACCTCACGGTAAATGCTCTGTCAAACGACTGCAACAAAGTATGACGTTTTGGTGTCAAACACCTTGGAATCATACCTCCACACCCGTAACTGGTGCGGGAGGCATAATTCCTTCCCTCAGAACCAAGGTTCTGGAGGTACCTAACTCTACCTGTGCCAACTTTCTCGAGCCTTACAGCACAAAATGGATGCTGCCAG
This sequence comes from Triturus cristatus, assembly GCF_964204655.1. Taxonomy (NCBI): domain Eukaryota; kingdom Metazoa; phylum Chordata; class Amphibia; order Caudata; family Salamandridae; genus Triturus; species Triturus cristatus. Next base: position 9,255,651 of record NC_140584.1, read on the forward strand.
CCACAGACACAAGTCTGCCCTCCTGCTGCTGAGCCAAGCTCGCGCAGAGGATGGTTGGACAATAGGTATCCTGTCACAGGGAGGTGTGACCACCTCCCAGACAGGATTTAGTGTATTGGAACTGGGTGGGTGCACAGTCTCCGTGCCAAAGTCTGCACGAGGGGCACATTTGGTGTCCCTGTGCATAGTCCAGCTCAAACCAGTTCTGGGAGCCATTTGCTCCTCCTCTGGTGCGAAACTGGACAAAGGACATGGGTGTTGCCACCCCTCTGTCCTGCCTTCCCCTAGGAGGGTCCCTAGAATCTGTCCAACCCTTTCCCGTGGTTATAAAAAGGGTTACCTGGCTACAGGACATTAGATTTTACGTGGACAAGATTCTGCAAGAAGATACCACTACACTTCGACCGTCTGGACACGCTGGACTTCGCTAGACCTCCCTTGGGCTCGACTTTATCTTCCCTTGTGGTCCCCAGTCTTGCCACTGTCCGTGATCCATACAGGCTCCTTGCTTAACCCCGTGGACCTCCAAGACAACATAAGAATCTCCCTTGGGGTGAAGGAGTCACTCCCCTGCAAATGCAGGCACCATAACACATCTGACCGGTTTGCTTCTCCAGAGCGCCTGCGGACTCCGAAGTCTCCAGCAACACAGCAGGTGGGTGTCTGAAGGTCTCAGAGGTTGAGCTGCCCTCTCACTGAGTTTGAGGCGAATATCATTTGTGGAGACCATATTCCCATACCCCTGTGCATCCATTCATTTGCAGCTGCACATGCTTGTTGTCATGCAACAATTCCGTGTATTGGGCCATTTGAAGCCCTGACCCCAGCGCATCTTTCCTGAGAAGGACTCTGGCATGCTCGCACTCTGTGCCCTGCTAGCTGGTATCCTGTGAAACTGCCTGAGGTCCCCTCGTGACTCCTGTGCCTTCGGCCTGTGGGTCGACTTGAGGGTCAACTTTGCTTTTTTTGGGCTCACCTGGTTGCTCCAGGCCTGCCCTGACTCCCCTTGCTGGGGTGAGTCTCCTGGTCCTGGCTGGGCCAGATCGACACCGAATTTGGCCCTCTATGTTGTTTGCTGCTGCCAAGGCTTGTTGGTGCTTCTGCTGGACACGGACCCCATAGCACTTGACATCCTTTGTGGCACAGCTCACCTCCGGCTCCTGGTCATCCTAGACATCTCCGGGTCCTCGCAGCTGAAGAATCAAGATCACTGTCAACACACCTGAAGCACCCGACATCGGTGGGCATTCGTCTCCCGAGCCCCTGGTCACTTCAAAGTGAACCAGACTCTGCCCCCTCTGCTTTCAGGTTCTTCTCATCTAGAATCCATGTTTGGATTTCTTCAGACACTTTTCGTACTTTCTGCAGCAGCAATACTTTGTCGATATCCATAGAAAAGGACAAGGGTTTCTGACGCCCTATGCACCCGGCTCCTCTGGGGTAGGTAACTCTCGTACAAAGGTATCCACGGGTGGGGTGGCTTTTCAAACTCTTAAATTTCAAGGGTTGTCTTCCTAATCTGCTGGGAAGGGTCCTTAATCCCTAATTTTCCAACCACGACTTTCCCATTGAATTGTACGGAGCATACGGTTGTGTTCTCACTCTACACCCGTCTTCCCTTGGGTCCCGATTCACTCACCTTGGGTGGTTCCTTGGGGTCCCAGCAATTCTACACCTCCTAGACCAAATCTAGTCCTGAGTCGTGGTTCTTATACCACTTATTTAGTATATGGTTTGGTCTCCCCCTGGAGCCCACTGTGTATTGTGCTACTTACGTTTGATTCTTTGCAACTGGATTATTTGATTTGTGTTCTATCCTCATGTAGAGGATACTAGAGAGTGTTATAGATAATAAACACATATTTTTATAACTACTATGTGGTTTCCCTTTCGTTTAACCAATACTATAAGATTGCATTCTGGTAAAACAAGGTGCTTAACATTCCTTCAGGACTTAGCCTGAAGGCTGCTCTCCATAGCTACCACTAGGATAGCTTTCAATAAAGGTTATCTTTGACCTAAACACCATAAGGGTTGTTTGGACTAATACATGGTGCCCACTTTAACTAGTGGACAGCATATACCAGACCAACTTCTCACATCACAGGATTTGTTATAGAAAGATGCTAATCTTTCAGCTTAGTCGAGCTAATTATAATATTTGTCCATAGGGACATATACAAAGGCATTCTACACACGTTTTGGGCATCTTCTAAAATTCAGGTGTTCTGAACTAATGTCTGGAGAATGTTAGATGATGTACTCGGTAAATCACTGGCATTGCTAATTGTTAACAATAGCTTGGAGTAGGGGAACCAGGCCATAACAAGATACCAGAAATAAATAGTTCATCAATATGGTCCTTGGAGAGCACCAGAGCGCATTGACAAATATCTGTGCATTGTAGTCTAGCTCCTGATCCAGTGATCGAAAATGTTTCATAAACAAAGGCCCAGTTACACTACCCGACTAATCCCTTCATGCTGGGGTTCAGTGTGATGCAAGTGTATACCTAACTAACTAAACTCTATTGAACCTGCATTTTTCTTTATATAATTGTGGGGACGGACCTAAAGTTGAAAAGTTGATGGAAATAATTATGTACTCATTTTATACTACCAAATAATTACAGACTCAGTGTATGTAAATATTAGTATTTATCAATGTAATATAAATGAATGCTCATTAAGTACATTCACACAGAGAAAAACGTTAAAATCAAACTCCTGCAAAATAAACTATGCATTGAAGGTGTGGATAGGGGAAGAGAGACAAGTTTCAGAGACAAAATACATTTGCAAATTAATATGCAAATTCAGAAATATATCTATACTAATCCAAGGGGAATCGGAGAAATCTGCCTTCTGGCCATAAGGCAGAAAGGCCACTCAAGAAGAATCGAAGGGCAAAGATTAAGTCAGGAAAAAGGTGGGGAAACAGCAAACCAATGACAGGGACGATCTCCCTCTAGCTAAACACCAGCCGCATCCCAACCACACCCACCTGGGACCTTCAGTTATACCCTAAAACCTAAATATCCAACCCACATATGTTTCAAAATGGAAACAAACTCCGTCTCTCAGTGCCTAAGGATGGGGGGTATTCTGTCACACCACTCTCATCATGACCGGTTCATTAAATGTCCCATTGTCTTGAACATTCAGCATTACGACACATTCTAACCAGGAAACCATTGTGAGCACAATCATAGTACATATTTCCTGCAGTTCCATTTCATGTTACAAGATACAGCACTTTCATTGTTTGCTTCTGCCGTCTTGTGAAGGAAGCTACACACTTCCACTTGTTTATCAATCCTTCCTTAACTTGGGGACGTTCAGCACACCATGAAGGTCACATCCTGTGTTTCTGCGTTTCTCCCTTCTTATTTCAAAGAGTTTTCAGTCATCTTCTTTTCCACTAGCAAATATTAACCCCAAACTGGCATGCAGGAAAGTAGGCCCATGTTTTTTTTTATTTTTTTTTATATTATTTTTTTACAGAAAGTGAACACAAACATTTATTATTTTCATGAAATGTAATTTCATTGCACACCATCCCAGCATTGCACCTGCCCAGGCACAACCCGTATTATTCCTAGCAATGTCTTATCATGCACAAAAGCAGCATTAGTCTTTTATTTTTATTTTAGCCAAAGTGTCTGCAGCCTATTTTTCATACATTAGTACACCTATTAGTCCACACATGCGCAAAAGCATTTACTCCTATTTTAGCGTTTTTAATAATATTTTTCACAGCCCACTGTTAATCAAATGTTACTGAGGGTTCAATCCGAGCGGGTTTTATTTTCCCAAAACCCTGGTCCATCAATCTCCCTTTTGATGGCGTTTTTGAGGCATCATAAAAATACCCAACAAATACAATTTACCACTTTTTTAAAATGCTGTTCTTCTTTCTCGTTTTAGCATTTTTCCGTCTAAATCTTTCATGATCTCATAGTAATTTCCTCTCATGTCCTCTAATTCTATCTCTCCTCTTTCTCTTCCTAGCTCTACGTTTAAGATATGATGCCTCCTTCTTTCTACATTTGCATTCGCAACATTTATAAATCATAATTATTATTAATATCACTATCTACAAAAGTGATAGGTATTAGTATTTTTCCTAATAAACTATTCCATAAGGTTGAAAACCAATTCCCTACTGAGGAAAAACTCTTACCAAGTTTCTCCCAAGCACCATCAACCTTCATTTCACTCTAGTCATCATGAAGTTCCATAATATTTACTAATATACCCTCAAGAATTTTACTCTTATCAGGGATATAAGTACACCATTGTTGTATTTTTAACATGCTACTGACTCCACCCTCTTTTGCCAATAATATATCAAGGGCAAGTCGATTTATGCAAAACCATTGATCTAATTGCAACCATTTTAGTATCAATCATCAAGAACACACCAGCAGTATCTGTTGATAAACGACCAACCACTGTGGACAATTTTCTAATTTTTTATGTGTATTGAAAATAACTCCAACTAAAGGTATCAGTACTCCCTATTATTTCAGAATAACTCGCTCCTCTATTATTACGTGTTAATCCCTGTTTTATTTAATTAACCTTACTATTCTTATCTACATGATATACCTTTAAAAACACTATGCCTAAATAACATTATTCATACCAACATGCAGGTGACCTACAATAGGCATTCTTTCCACACACAAAATATATTCCTGGGAAAACGGGATCAGTTCCTCCTTTCAATCCCCAACTTCCTTTTATCAAGAAAGTATACTTACATTCACTAGAACCAATAAAGTAACTATTAAGTTTAGTCTTTTCTCTAAGCACACAAAGCTTTCCTTTATGTTGCAACTCTAGAGTCATGGCAGCGTAAGTCTCACCCTTTTTGTTATCACCTTCTCTGAAAGTCCATGGAGATACATGAGACTTTTGCTAAGCAGCTTTCTTTTTAAAATCTCTTCTTTTGTCTTCTACCATATTCATAAATTCTATTTCTTCATGACGTAATTTACAAGTTGTTATTTCTATGTGCATCTACTATATCTATTGGTTTGTTACTAATAAAAAAATCTCTCATATATGCTGCATAAATAGGTCCATAAACAATTTTCAAATCTCTCCTATCAGGAATTTCAGAAAATATTAAATCAAAATTAGAGTAATAAAACTCTTATGCTTCCCTCTCATAGTACAGACTCGTTAAAACACTACAAGTCACACCATAGGTTAAAGGTAGGTGATGGTAAGTTACCCCAGCTGAGACAGACGATGATAGTTGCATACCCACATACCAATCTCTTGCATTCATTATGTTAACATACTCGTAAAACAATTTAGTAACAATATTTAACGAAAAATCATTAATTGATGGATCATGATGATAAATACTGTTATCTTCTATCTTTTCTACATTCGTTTGCACATTTTCTTTAGTCATTGAATCCATCACAAAAATAATACTAACGATGTGGAAAGTGATTCGACATCATTAGTATTATTTTTGATATTAGTCACCATTAAAACAGGCACAACAACAATCAGTGTTAACCACACCAACATTAGTAACAAAATACTACATAAGCAAGCATTAATACATCTACGTTTAAAACTATGGTTTGGATATCCAGTCTCTGTTACGTTTGCCATTTTAGACACTATATATATATATATATATATATATTACCTACTGGCGGTCGCCAGTAGGTAGTTATAGTTAGGACCCCTTTTCCATAGGAAATCCGCAACATTCTATTTTGAATAACTTTGGCGCCGGTTGACGAATCCTCGCGAATTTTTCAAAATAGGTGGGGCGCTACGCTCCGCTCCTACCCTGAAAGTCTCGGGGGGATTCGTCAAGCGGGGGCTGAGATAAAAGGGGGGTCCCAAAACGCGTTTTTCCCATGCATTTTTCCATAGGACCTTTAGAACGAGCTACAGCCCGAACGGCTGAACAGAATTACTCAAAATTTGGCAGAGATGTAGTCCCTAGGTCAAGGAAGTGCCTTTTGTAGGTTTGGTGTAAATCTGTTCAGTAGATTCTGAGAAAATAGCCTTTAAATCAATATATATATCTGAGCCCGCTTATGGTACGCTTACCGTACGCTTACGGTAAGCGTACGGTGGCGTGCGCGAGCGCGATTCTGATTGGCTCTTAGATCTTAGTAAACATTCGAATCGGTCGAAACCAGGAAGCGGCGGCCGCCATTTTGTGTATTTCTCTCTGAAAAAAAAGAGTGAAAACAAGGAAAGGGGGCAATGAGGAGAGTTACAGACCCCCTAACATTTGTAAGGGGGTCAAAGAAGGACAGAAAAGTACAAAGAAAACATTTATTGATTTTAAAAAAAATCACGGGGTACGCGTACGGTAAGCTTACGGTAAGCGTACGGTAAAAAAAAAAAAAAAAAAATAAAAGAAAAGCAGATTTAAGAGTTTAGATATTAGGGAGCTCTAAAAAGAGCTGTTGTGTTTATGAAGTCATTTTTTTAGTGGTACCTACAAGTAAGTACCGATGCAGAGTCTAAGGTTCAAGAGGAAGACTCTGTTCCCTTCATCATTGAAGTGCACACCATCTCCTCTATAAATGTCTTGCATGTCATAACGCAAGTTGTTGTGGTAAATGGCACCCATACCATAGTCACGGAGGAAAGCAGAAACAGATTTGTTGACGTGCTTTCTTGCTTTGTCAATCTGTGGACAGAAATGATTGGACCAGTTCCATTTTTGCCTTTGGCATATGTTGGAAAACACAAAGGCAGTTTTAGGGAAAAGTGTAAACAGTTGTGCAAAGGTGTCCTTCATAAGCATTTCCAGACCTACCCCAGTCAAAGTGCCTAGGTCATTGCCACCACAGTGCACTATTATGAGGTCAGGGTGTTGGATTTGAATGAAGGATTTCACCAATGGCATCAATTGGTGCCACTTTAACCCTCTCTGACCAATCCATTTAATGTCTACATTTGGCAAAGCAAGGTCTCTCACCATACCTGTTTTCTCTGCAAACTTTTCACTCCAGAAGACATAGCTGTGCCCTACAATCCACACTGTGAACATCTTCAAAGGAGAACTGGATGCACTCAGGAGGTGTCTTTCAGTAGAATGGCAATATGAAAAGAAAGACAGTTTGGAAATGGAGGCATACATATTTTTTTCAAAACAAAAAGAACTGATTGGCTGTTTCATACCATTCTAGAATAAAAACTAGGCTGTATGTGTAAATTAATAGAAGCATGTTTTTTATTGGTAAAAAAAAATGTGTAACCAAAGAACAGTACTATGGATTTGCTGTTAGGCTTGAAAAGTCAAGCACTCTTGCTCTGTGGAATTGAAACATTGTTTGGCGAACTTCTGACCTAACTCAACACAGCAGTGTTCCATGAGCTGTTGCTATGGTAGCAGGCAGAAGTCAAGTTGGGGGAAGGGTACTAGGCAGAAGTCAAGTTGGGGGAAGGGTACTTTTGGAAAAGGGTTGGTTTTAAACCAATAGAAATGTGTGATTACATTTGAAAAAAAGGGGGAAGCACTGAGATTTGAAACTTACAAGTATATGTGTGGAAAAATAGAGGGAAAGTTTGCCATTATCTGGTTCTGCTGAGAGGAGAGAGGTGAACACAACAGAGATCCTGGCTCTGATAATCTGCTGTTTGAGTGTCACATTTCTTTCACAACTAACTAATTTTAAAGGTGAGTTTACAGTTTGAGAGGGGATGTATGTGGTAACTTAAAAATGAATAATAGAAATGGAAATTGTTTTTGTTGTAGTTACACATGGTGGTTTCATAATGTGTCAGCCTGTAAAAGTGATTTTCACTTGCCCCGAAAAAAAAAAGAGCAGTAAGTGTGCTTTCAAATTGGCAAAGAAATTTCGTTTTGGGACTAATGTGAAAACATGACTCTGTGTGCAGAGAGGAATTATAGGCAGAGATTTATTGCGTCTTGCTCTGGTGATTTCAAAGTTGCATTAGATGGAAAGGGGGAGCGAATTTTTGGGGGAAGAAGCAGAGTCTTAGCACACACCCATGTGCTTGCCATGTATAGTCATGCACAGTATTTACAAGCGAGTGGGGTTTTCAGGTTTCAGTCTGTAATGCAAATACATTCAGCATCAATAAGGCTGGTTGCCCTTGCTGGACTGTAGGCAGTCACCGAGAATACACATGGTGGTGGTCTGAAAAAACAGTTTGGACATGTGCATTTAAATAAATCAAAAAAAGTGGTTTCATAATGTGTCAGTCTGTAAAAGTGATTTTCACTTGCCCCGAAAAAAAAAAAGAGCAGTAAGTGTGCTTTCAAATTGGCAAAGAAATTTCGTTTTGGGACTAATGTGAAAACATGACTCTGTGTGCAGAGAGGAATTATAGGCAGAGATTTAAAGCGTATTGCTCTGGTGATTTCACAGTTGCATTAGATGGAAAGGGGGAGCGAATTTTTGGGGGAAGAAGTAGAGTCTTAGCACACACCCATGTGCTTGCCATGTATAGTCATGCACAGTATTTACAAGCGAGTGGGGTTTTCAGGTTTCAGTCTGTAATGCAAATACATTCAGCATCACTAAGGCTGGTTGCCCTTGCTGGAGTGTAGGCAGTCACCGAGAATACACATGGTGGTGGTCTGAAAAAACAGTTTGGACATGTGCATTTAAATAAATCAAAAAAAGTGGTTTCATAATGTGTTAGTCTGTAAAAGTGATTTTCACTTGCCCCGAAAAAAAAAAGAGCAGTAAGTGTGCTTTCAAATTGGCAAAGAAATTTCGTTTTGGGACTAATGTGAAAACATGACTCTGTGTGCAGAGAGGAATTATAGGCAGAGATTTAAAGCGTATTGCTCTGGTGATTTCACAGTTGCATTAGATGGAAAGGGGGAGCGAATTTTTGGGGGAAGAAGTAGAGTCTTAGCACACACCCATGTGCTTGCCATGTATAGTCATGCACAGTATTTACAAGCGAGTGGGGTTTTCAGGTTTCAGTCTGTAATGCAAATACATTCAGCATCACTAAGGCTGGTTGCCCTTGCTGGAGTGTAGGCAGTCACCGAGAATACACATGGTGGTGGTCTGAAAAAACAGTTTGGACATGTGCATTTAAATAAATCAAAAAAAGTGGTTTCATAATGTGTCAGTCTGTAAAAGTGATTTTCACTTGCCCCGAAAAAAAAAAAGAGCAGTAAGTGTGCTTTCAAATTGGCAAAGAAATTTCGTTTTGGGACTAATGTGAAAACATGACTCTGTGTGCAGAGAGGAATTATAGGCAGAGATTTAAAGCGTATTGCTCTGGTGATTTCACAGTTGCATTAGATGGAAAGGGGGAGCAAATTTTTGGGGGAAGAAGTAGAGTCTTAGCACACACCCATGTGCTTGCCATGTATAGTCATGCACAGTATTTACAAGCGAGTGGGGTTTTCAGGTTTCAGTCTGTAATGCAAATACATTCAGCATCACTAAGGCTGGTTGCCCTTGCTGGAGTGTAGGCAGTCACCGAGAATACACATGGTGGTGGTCTGAAAAAACAGTTTGGACATGTGCATTTAAATAAATCAAAAAAAGTGGTTTCATAATGTGTCAGTCTGTAAAAGTGATTTTCACTTGCCCCGAAAAAAAAAAGAGCAGTAAGTGTGCTTTCAAATTGGCAAAGAAATTTCGTTTTGGGACTAATGTGAAAACATGACTCTGTGTGCAGAGAGGAATTATAGGCAGAGATTTATTGCGTCTTGCTCTGGTGATTTCACAGTTGCATTAGATGGAAAGGGGGAGCGAATTTTTGGGGGAAGAAGCAGAGTCTTAGCACACACCCATGTGCTTGCCATGTATAGTCATGCACAGTATTTACAAGCGAGTGGGGTTTTCAGGTTTCAGTCTGTTATGCAAATACATTCAGCATCACTAAGGCTGGTTGCCCTTGCTGGAGTGTAGGCAGTCACCGAGAATACACATGGTGGTGGTCTGAAAAAACAGTTTGGACATGTGCATTTAAATAAATCAAAAAAAGTGGTTTCATAATGTGTCAGCCTGTAAAAGTGATTTTCACTTGTAAAAAGTGATTTTCACTTGCCCCGAAAAAAAAAAGAGCAGTAAGTGTGCTTTCAAATTGGCAAAGAAATTTAGTTTTGGGACTAATGTGAAAACATGACTCTGTGTGCAGAGAGGAATTATAGGCAGAGATGTATTGCGTATTGCTCTGGTGATTTCACAGTTGCATTAGATGGAAAGGGGGAGCGAATGTTTGGGGGAAGAAGCAGAGTCTTAGCACACACCCATGTGCTTGCCATGTATAGTCATGCACAGTATTTACAAGCGAGTGGGGTTTTCAGGTTTCAGTCTGTAATGCAAATACATTCAGCATCACTAAGGCTGGTTGCCCTTGCTGGAGTGTAGCACTCTGGACATGGGCTTTTTAAAAAATCTGAAAAGTGGTTTAATAATGTGACAGTTTGTAAAAGTGATTTTCACTTGCCCAAAAAAAAGAGCAGTTTGTGTGCATTCAAAATTGGCAAAGAAATTTCGTTTTGTGACTATTGTGAAAAGAAATGTAGTAATATATTTAAATACAATAAAGGATTTTTTTTTTAGTTTTTTTCAGGTATTGCTGAAGAGCAGTGAACAAAATTTAAGATGCCTACAAAATCCAGAGTTCAAAAAACGCTAAAAAAAAAACTATATTTGAAGACAACTGGAGGACCAAAGTTAGTAGAAGATGCTCATGTTGGGAAAAAGAAAAAATCTTCTGGTAAGCAGAAAAAACAATTTCTTAAAAATATATTCAAAACAAAGAAAAATGTACAAAATGTCTGTACTGGAAAGAATGTTACAAAAGGAAGAGAACAGGAAAAAATTGAGAATTTAGTTAATGCAAATATACCTTCTGCAACTGAAAAGATTTACATAAACAGAAAAACAGCGTTTAAAGAGATACGTAGAAAAATGTTTCAGAGAAGAGTTATGTCCAATTTGATAAAGGATGTGAAGAAATATAAGCAAAAGGCAAAATATTACAAGAGAAAAAAAGAAATTGAAGCCATTGCAGCAAAGGCATTAGAATTAAAAAGGAAACTATTCATATTAATTTTGAATAGGATGCGTACATTAGACAAAATGGTTAATGTACTGAAATCACATAGCAAAAGGAAAAGAGTAGTGAACAGAACAAACTTTTGTAAAGTGTTTTTAGGAAAGTGGATGCATAGTTCAAGTAGTGAACTTTTTTTAATGAAGAGAGCTATTTTCAAAGTAATAGTTTGCTGCATGCAGTTGACACCAGAGGTCGTTCATACGAAGTAACAAATGGTTGCATAATGGAGAAGGAGATAATGGTTCCAAGAGATGAGGTACAAGTGATGGCAGATGAGGCAATGGGGAGACGTCCTAAAGCCCCAGTGTACACTTGGAATTGTAGTAGTATTTGCACTGTGCGTCAGGAATCTATTGACAAATTTCGAGAGTTTCTAAGAGAATATAGTAAAAAAAGTGTAAAACAGAAGATTAAGGTGCTTCAAAGTCTGGATCCATGCAGAGTGAGAGAGAATACTGGTTTGCAGGGTCATTCTCTGGCTTGTCTATCTAGAAAAGTGTGCAATAGTGTTTTCCATCATTTTAGGATGCTGGCTGTTCATCATACTGGAATGAGAAAGTTTGTGAGACGGTTGTATTTTGCCAAAAGTCCAGCAATAAAGTTAAATGAATTGAATAGGGCTCTGTTCCGAGGAACGGTATCAGATGTAGAGAAGGTTGTTGATGAAATTCAGTTTTGTTACTTTGGTCCTGAACAAAACAGTGCAGAGAAGGACACAGTAAATGAGGAAGAAGTGGAAGAGAATGTAGAACCTTCTGTAAGTAAGACATTTAATGATCACATAACAAAATTTGCAATAGTCTCTAATGAAAGACCAAATGTTACTTGTATTTGTTGCCGCAGAACTCATTATAGAAAACAAACTAGGAATGTTGATCTCTACAGAAAGAGTGAAAATGAAGATAATTATAAGTGGAAGGATTTTGCCACATATATATTTCTAGAAAATTGTTTTGAATTGGGTGAAGATCAGCGTATTTGTAAATACTGTTACAACAAGTTAGAGGAAAATAGAATGCCGACCAGAGCTGTACATAATAATTTAGAATTGGATGCTATTCCTGCTGAACTTTCTGAATTAAATACATATGAGTCTATACTCATTCAATGTGTTCATCCGTTCCAGACCATTGTACGTATGGAGCCCAAAACTGGTAAATTACCTCCTTCAGATTTACTGAGAGGTTTAAAAGGTAGAGTGGTGTATTTGCCCTTGGATTTGAAAAAAAATATGGAAACTATTGATGCGGATACTTTGGAAACTGAACCATTAATTATTCTGGTTAATGGTGTACCTACAAAGAATAAGAAGATTTGGCAGGAGCTGGTAGATGTGCGGAAAGTACAAAGAGCAAATTTGTATTTGAAAAAAAATAACAAATGGTATGAATCAATTTATATAGAAGAAGAAGAAGAAGAAGAAGAAGAAGAAGATTTTCAAGAAGACACAGAAACACCAACTGGACAAATTGAAAAAGTGGACAAGTCAAAGGAAGAAGAAATTTATGAACATTTTAGCATACATCCTCTTCATTCGAAAGAAGTTATGGGAGACAATATTGATCTCTTTCAGATGAAGAAAGCAAAAGGAACTCCTGTGAGTGTATGGGAGGAGAGCTTGGAAGCTCGATGTTTTCCTCAGCTGTTTCCTAAAGGAAAAGGAGGACGATACGATGAACGTCCAGAACAGATTCCAGCTTCAGAGTATCGGACTACAAGACTATATGCTGAAGATCCCAGATTTCGACAAAGTATTCCTTATTTGTTCCATCTTTTATTTGAAAGCGACTTGTCTGCACTGTCTTATGCAGTAAATCACATTTTAAAAAGTGGAGTACATTTACAAAATGTGTCTGCTAAGGATTTTATGGAGAAAGTGCAGCACCGAGATGATCATTTGGAAACACAACTGATCAATCTGATGGCTTGTCAGCGTGGGACAAATGAATATTGGTACCGACGCCATGGTGAACTAAAATGCATGTTACGGAATTTAGGAACACCAACATGGTTCCTTACCCTAAGCTGTGCCGAGTACGCTTGGGATGATTTACTGGATTTTCTACGAGAGGCCAATTCAAACATTAAAAACATCGAATACAAGACAGCAGGAGAACTGTGCTCATTGGATCCGGTTAATGTTTGCAGATATTTCAATCATAGATTTGAGGCTATGATGTCCTTCATCTGCAATAAAAAAAATCCACCCCTTGGAGAAGTAGTGGATTTCTTTTGGAGAAAAGAGTACCAGGCAAGAGGTGCTCCTCATATTCATATGCTGTTGTGGATCAAGGATGCCCCAAAGTTTGGAACAGATGCTGATGAAGCAGTGTTATCTTACATTCAAGAATATGCAACATGTGCTATACCAAAAAGCACAGAAGAGAACAAGTTAAAGGAGCAAGTTTTACGTTTCCAAAGTCATCGGTGTGGAAAATACTGTCGACGGAAATACAAGAGCAAAGAAAAATACTACACTAAATGTCGATTTGGATTTCCTAGACCTGTTCTTTCAAATGGAAGAGTCAACAGTTTTATGTCAGCTGTGAGACATACTATCACAAGAAAATCACCTAAGAATACCTACAACCTTAAAAGAAAAGAAGAATCAAAAAATATAAATGACTACAACCCAGTCATTTTATCCATGTGGAATGCTAACATGGATATACAGTATGTAGCTGACAATTCCATTGCTGTGGCACGATATGTAACGTCTTACATTACGAAATCAGAAAAAACAGAATTGAAGGAAATGTGGGAAGAGATTTCTCACGAGAAGACTGTCAGTAAGAAGCTGTACAGTTTCAGTTTGAAGATGTTATCGCATCGAGAAATTGGATCCTACGAATGTTCAGATAGGTTATCTTCTGCAAGTCTCTACTCGAAGTCAAGAAGAGTAAATTTGGACAAGTTTAGGCCTTGCAGCAATGAGAAATCGGGTACTGAAATCTGTAGGAGAAATTGAATATTTGGTCGAGAATGACCCAGAAAGTACAGATATATTGAAAACAAACATGTTGGACACATATTATCCCAAGAGAAGTCATCATCTGGAGAACATGTGTCTCTATGAAGTGCTGCAGAACTACATTTATTCAAGGAAAGCCGCAGAAGACATCAATAATGGAAAATATAAAGTCGTTGGTGAAGAAGGATGTTTGGTGAAGCAAACAAAAGGAAGTTTGATAAATCACCGGAAGCTGAGTTGCGACACTACTGACAAGAAAGAATTTTACTACTTGGCTCTTTTACAGTTGTTTAAACCATGGCGTACAGAGGATGAACTACTGGGAGAATTTCAAAGCTATGAAGATTCATTTAATGGTTGCAAAGACAGCATACAATGCAATACATTCACAACTTATCTGCAAATGTTAAATGAAGAAATTGAACAGGAAACTACAATTGCAGCAGAAATAGCTAGAGACAGTTCTCAGGACAGCCAAAGTTCAGGAACACACAGTCAAGATCCCCTAGGACAACCAATCATTGAAAATGAAGCATCAATAGCCATGAATGAAGTGGAAACGGCTATGAATCAAGCTCAGGAAGAATTTATAGACTTAGAAAATTTGGAAAGACAACTGAATCAAGAGCAGCAACAAATTTATGAAGAGATCAAAAACAAAATTGATCACGGATTTCTACATGTAAAAAAAGAGTGCTCATGCACATCATTTCATCCAATCAGGATGTATGTAAGCGGACAAGCTGGAACTGGAAAAAGTTTCCTAATAAAAGTCATCAGAAGCTACCTACAGCAAAAAACGGATTCTACTTTGTCTTGTGTGGTTACTGCTCCAACTGGGTTAGCAGCATATAACATAAAAGGAATCACCTTACATCGTTTGCTAATGTTACCAGTGGAGCATGAGAACAAAATACAATTCAACAAGCTAACTGGAGAAGCATCCTTGGAAGTTTCAAGAGTATTGAAGAAGATGCAAGTTCTCATTATTGATGAGGTGAGCATGGTATCAAACCTAATGCTTGCCTTTGTGCATTTAAGAATGCAGCAAATTTTGAAGACAGACTATGACATGTTATTTGGTGGAAAACACGTCATAGTTTTTGGAGATCTTTTGCAACTTACTCCAGTTAAAGGACAACCAGTGTTTAATACTGTGACACATGAAGACACGAAGAAGTCATTGGGAAGCATCGGAAATACAAATATTTGGTCCTTCTTTGAGTACAAGGAACTTACTACTAATATGAGGCAAGCAAACGATGAAGAATATGGAAGTATTCTGAAAGATATCAGGATTGGACTACTGACAGAAGTTGGCAAAAAAGCATTACAGAGTCGGCTGCTACATAATTTATTTCCAAAGGAAGAAATAGTTGCAGAGAAGATATACAAGAACATTGCAGAAAACAAAAGTGTCATCTGCTTAATGCCAACTCTACGTGAATGCTCAATATTCAATGAGGAGCTTTTGAAATTGGAAAAGGAAGAGATCAGGAAATTGGAAGCAGTGGACAAAATTGAGGATGGAAGAATTACTGTCACAGTAACAGGCAAACTGAAAAATAAATTGGACTCACTAGAGAAGAACATCTCCAAAACAGCTGGATTAGAAAAAAATCTATATGTTTGCATGAACTGTAGAGTGTTTTTAAGGAGAAATTTGGATGTTGAGAAAGGTTTAGTTAATGGAGCGATGGGAAGAGTTGTGGGTTTTATTAATTACCAGAAAAAAGAAGGAGTTGAGTGTTTAAAAATAAAATTTGATCAGATAGATGAAGTTAAAGATATTTGTCGTTGTACAGTTCGTTTTATGCTTGTGAAAGACTTATATGTACGTAGGAAGCAGTTTCCGTTTTCTCTAGCATATGCTGTAACTATTCACAAGTCTCAAGGATTGACTGTAGATTGTGCATTTGTGAACATTGGTTCAACTGTGTTCAAAGAAGGTATGGCATATGTTGCTTTGTCACGAGTCAAAACATTATCAGGTTTATTCATGATAGACTTTGATGAGTCAAAAGTTAGTGCTGATACAAACTGTGTAAAAGAGTATAATAGATTAAGAAGAAGCTATGCTCCTCATTTAGGTCAGTATCCTGTGTTGGAGAAACGTGTAGTTTCTCGTAAAAGAAAAAATGAGAATATCTGTAGTGAAGATGTAGAGAAGAGGAAAAAAAAGAGGAGTGATGTAATTGCAAGCAAAAAGAAAAAGGAAAATGAAGAACAGGTTGTAGGATGTCATTTTGAAAATAGCTCTGGTGTCAACTGCTACGCAAATGTAGTGCTGAATGTTGCATTTTATCTGGAAAGTTTGCAAGAGCAGATAATAGTAAATCAGGGAAAAAGATTCTGTTCAGAGCTGAGTCTCCTTTTTCAAAAGCTGAGTAAAGATAAAACTCAAATAGAAAGTAATACTGACATTAGAAAACTTTTAGATGTATGTTCAGGACGAACACAGTTTTCTCAAAATGAACAGCAAGATGCACATGAATTTTTGATGTATTTTCTTCAGGTAGTGGAAGAAGAAGGAGTTCCCATTGACATTTTTTTTGGTCTCTCTTATAAATGGGAACATAGTTGTGATAATTGTTATAATATATGTGGCTCTATTGTTGATAATGAAAGGTTTATTTATTTGACATTGCCAGAGAGTA
The DNA here is from genome assembly GCF_964204655.1 of Triturus cristatus. Lineage (NCBI taxonomy): Eukaryota > Metazoa > Chordata > Amphibia > Caudata > Salamandridae > Triturus > Triturus cristatus. The sequence goes on from NC_140584.1 coordinate 9,272,330, forward strand.
AAACAGTCACTTTTGCAAAATTAGTTAAAGATGCTAATCATAGCATGAAATGTGGTGAGTGTAATTCTGACATGTTTTCAACATTAATTTTAAAGGAATACGGACAGTATGTAATTTTATTGATGCAACGATGTAGAGCTGATGGTTCAAAATTGGATACTTTAATAAAGAAGTTTACAGGACAGCAATTATCAATTTCAGGAAAAACTTTTTTAACTGTTGCAATAATTTTCCATGATGGACCTACTGTTACTTCTGGACATTACACAGTTTATCTTAAATGTGAAAAAGGCTGGACACTGTGTAATGATTCCCAATTGATTTTCAAACAACGTTTGCCTTTTGATTTAGCAAATTCCTATCTAATCTTCCTGAAACCTAAATTTTAGAGAGACTTGGCAAGATCTGGACAAAACAATTTTACCATTTTACTGGATTACCATTGCAATTTTGTAAAAAAAACATTTTTTAAATTATCATTTGGCCTAATGGAAAGATAACCAATTGTAATGTGGACTTTTTTAATTTTTAATGAAACTTTGAAAAACCAATAATTTAGAGATTATAGGTAACTTCTGCACATTTTAAATTTTGGAATATTATTGGACTGCCATTGGAAATTTTTTCAAAAATGTTTTAAAAAATTACTATTTGGCCATGTGGAAAAGTAACCAATTCTATTGTGGACTTAATAAATTATTCAAAAAATTTTCGTGAACCAAAATGTTACAGAGAATCGGTGAGATCTGGACAAATTAAACTTTAGAATTTTATTGGATTACCGTTGGAAATTTATTCCAAAAAAAAATTTAAAATTACTATTTGGTCTAAAGGAAATGAAATCAGATGTATTTTGGAGTTATTTGAGATATAATATTGTGATTATACTTCTGAAACAAACATATCAGACGGTATTTTAAAGAAATAACTATTGGTATTAGATGATATTTTTTTAGAATATTATGCTTTTCTATAATGTTAAGTTTAAGTAAAAAGAGATTCTGGGCTTTTTTATTACAATCTTTGTGATTGTTATTTTTTTTTGCCCGCTGTAAAATGATGAATGCAATTGCTTACACAATTTATAGTGAAATGCAATATATTCTGAAAACAGCAAAAATAAGGCGAAAATATTTTTGGGAAAAAAATGTAAATGTGTGTACTGTATTATAAAATGTTTTTAAAATATTAATACTTTTTTCTTTTTTTCCAGATAGATATAGAAAATTTTCGAAAACTACAAACATTTTTAAAACTATTTTTTAAAAAAACAAATGAATAAATATTTTTTCAGTGAGTATGGTAAGTCAATAATAATAATTGTAGTCTCTCAAGGACAATGTAATGTGATAAATGATTTTTAGTGTTTTTTTTTTTTAAAAAAAAAAAAAGTACGCGCACCGTACGCGTACGGTAAAAAAAAAATAAAAAAAAGTTTTTAAAAACATATGTAAAAAAAAGATGAAAGATAAGGTTGGCTCTTAAAAGAACCGTTGTGTTCATGCAGGGACAGAGGAAAGGAAGCATGGGAAAATTATTCAAAGTGACAAATGTGCTGATCTATTTTGTTGTTCACTAGGGAAACACTGGTCTCCCTATGGCAAATTAGATCTTTACAAAATGTGCAATGAATATCAACCTTCTGAAATCGAGGGTTCATTTCCAGAGGGCCAGCAAAAGGAGATTCTCCCCCCACAGATGAAGGGCTCACCTGACCTGCAGAAGAAGGAGTCAGCCCTGCAGATGATGGTTCAGGCTGAGCTACTGTGGATGTACTGGCTCGTCTTTCTGAAGAGTTACCTCCAAAAAGATGACCATGTGTCCTTCTGTGTACATCCTGGAGGTGTCTCTTCATGGTGTGATTCCCAAAGGAATACTTCCTGTTAGGATTACCTCTAGAAAGTACACGCTGACACAGCTTACAAGTCACTAAGGGTGCATTTACCTTTTGCTGGCCTTCAGGAAAAGTAAAATAATCCCATACATAAGAGGGCTTTTGTTTCCTCGATCTCTGCCTCAAGACAGTGCTGCTAGTGCTAGCCTCACTCTCAGAAGAGCTCTGCTGTTCAGCCATCGTATCCCAAAGACAAACCAGCTCCTTCTCCCAAGGGATCACAAGCAGAAATGAGGGGAATGGGTGTGGTGTAGGAGAGTTCTAGAACTGAAAGTAGTTTCAACCAATCAAAAGTTGTGTTTCATGATCACATGACCTACCGTACGCTTACGGTACGCTTACGGTATGCTTACGGCAAAAGTGCGCATGCGCGTAAAAAAGACACGCGCTTGCGCGCATGCGCATAACAGTCACTACCCGACACTTCCGCGTAACGTGCGCGTGTGGCGTAAGCGCGCACGCGTCCCACGCGCAGTACGCGCGGCAACGCAAAGTGCGTAACTATACGCAAGCAGCGTAGATAGATTACGGACGTTGCGTAAACCGTACGCTTACCGTGAGCTTACGGTACGCGTACTAAAAAAATATTTTTTTTAAAAAAAAAGTACTGCAAATAAATTTTACATGTTTATTTTTAAAAATATATTTAAAAAAACATATTAAAGAATTTTAAAAATTTAATCATAGTCTTTATAAAAGGTAAGATAATTAAATTAAAAATATGTTAGAAAAAAAAAAAAAAAATTAGCATTTAAAAAACCTTGCAAATTCACTGAAAAAACCATGGGTTTCACACACGTTATAGTTAGGAATTAGCATTTAAAAAAACCTTAGAAATTCAGTGAAAAAACCATAGGTTTCACACACGTTATAGTTAGGAATTAGCATTTAAAAAACCTTAGAAATTCAGTGAAAAAACCATAGGTTTCACACGTTATAGTTAGCTGGACATTTTACTCGTAAAAAACCAATGAAATTGCCCCGTTATAGTTAATTCAGCTAACTATAACTCGCGCGCCCGCAATGCACTGCTGATGACGTCACATATTACATCACTCATGACATGGTCAGTGACATCACTCATGACATCACTGATGACATCTCAAATGACATCACTGATGACAATATATATATATATATATATATATATATATATATATATATATAGTAAAACCCTAAAATTCAAAAAATCTTAGATTAAACTTATCCAAAAACCATCGAGAGCAGTGTATCCTTACACTTGGCCTCTCTTCTTTACACCCTCTTTTTTTATTTTTTTTTATTTTTATATCTTCTTCATCTTCAAATCTTCTGGAAATTTCAAAATAGTCTTTATTGAATTTATTTACAGTTCCTTTTTAAGGTGGTCTTAATTTGTTTTCATCACTTTGATCAGTACTAGTTTTCGTCTGTGTTTTCAATTTCTTCAAACACCACATATGTCCATTCTGGAGCTGTATATTTCTTATTCGGAATTCTTATTCTTTTTGTTTTCTGTATCAATTATTCTTCTGAATCACTCCTTTTCGTCACACATCACCTTTCCTTACTTTCTTAGCTTGAACTGCTTCTTCACCTTCGTTGTCAAATTTGCAAGTTCTTTTATTCAGTTCTTTTCTTTGTTGTACTTGCTCCTGATTCTCATCAGTCACCTTTTCTTCTTCTTTCTCAACAGCAGTCTCTTGAGACCCAGTAGCTGGTGCCCACATTATTTGGCTTATACTTGGTTCTTCTTCAACCTTTTCAGAATCTGTCTCACTAGATTCTATAGCTTCATGACCTTCAGCTTCTGGTTATTTTCTTTTCTTTACCAGTTGCTGTTCTTCTTCTTGTCTTTCAAGTGGACTTGGTACTCTTCTTGTATGACTTGCATGAATCCAATTAGGCAAGCCACCAAATTTCACTGCTGTTGTTGTCACCATAATAATCAGATATGGTTAGTGCCATCTAGGTTCCAAACACTACTTCCTCATGTGTTTCTTCACGAGAAACCACTCGCCTGGACTTAAATCATGTGCTTGATCCGGCTGTGTTGTGGTTGCAATTTCTCCAACCTGATGAGACACAGAATCCACCAGATCAAGCAATCCTTTGCAATAATGAAGCACTAGATCATCAGTAATATTTAATAGTTAGTATGCTGGTAAAATTGCTTGTATCATTGCTCTCCCCATCAGAATCTCGTGAGGACTCAATGCAGTTTTTTTAAATAGGGAATCCTTCTAAGCGTCATCAATACTAGAGGTAAGGCGTCTGGCCATTTCAGTGTTCTAGTCGCACACACTTTTGACAGTCTGTATGGAATAGTGCCATTAATTTGCTCGACCACTCCAGATGCTTCTGGTCAATAAGCACAATGCAGATTTTGTTCAATTTGTAATGCTGCACAAATCATCCAAATTATTTCATTATTAAAATGTGTTCCTCTATCTGTTTCTAAAGAGACTGGAAATCCGAACCTATGAATTACCGCTCTCAAAAGCAGTTTAGCAATAGTTAGGCTGTCATTCCTTCTTGTTGGATAAGCCTCTACCCAACGAGAAAACAAACAACAACCAACACTTATTTCAGTCCATTACAAGGGGGAAGTTCTATAAAGTCTAGCTGTAACCTGGTAAATGGTCCTGCTGCTTTTCCAATTTGACCCCAACTAACAACTGTCTTTCTACCTGGATTTTGCTGCTGGCACACTATACACCTCTGGCACAGACTCTGCAATAACCCTGAATTTTGGAATATACCATGACTGTTTGAAGAGTCTGATCATAGCATCTCTTCCAACATGTGCAATTCCATGGTACATTCTTGCCACCTGAGAAAGTAAACAATCGGGCATTACTGGTCTTACATCAACATACACCCATATTTCATCTTCTGCCTTCTTTTTACAACCTGCTCTCATCCAAATTTCTCTCTTCTTCATTTGCTTCCTCCTGCAGCTGTCAATTTCTTCCCATGTTTCCAAAGAGGAAAACATCAAGTGGCAAATTGTATCTTTTTTCTCCAGCTCTCTGTTGATTGAAATTGAATTTTGTGCATAGAAACAAGCCACTTGGTCTGCGTATCTGTTTCCCTTTGTCACATAGTCATTTCCTGACTTATATGCTGAACATTCTACCACAGCAATCTTTTTGGGCATTTGTAATGCATTTAATAACCCCTTCACATTTTTACTGTTCCGGGTTGGGGATCCTGAAGAAGCCAGAAATCCCCTTTGCATACACAACTGTCCAAAACAATGCACCGCCCCAAAACCATACTGACAGTCAGTGAATATGGTTACTCTAAGCTTTTTGCCAATTATACATGCTCTAGTCAGAGCAATTAGCTCAGAAATGTAAGCAGAATTTGTTCCCTTCAGACAGGATGCTTCGAGAACCATAGACACTATACACACTGCATGAGCAGCACTTAATGCACCTTTCTCATCTCTCAAGCAAGATCCATCCACAAACATTACACTATCTGACTCTTCTAGTGGTGTGTCTTTTAGGTCAGGCCTTGGTTTTGTGCACAATTCTGTCACATCCAAACAATCATGTTCTGCTTCATCCCTTACTTCTTCACAATTTGAACTTGGCAACAAAGTTACTGAGTTCAATGTTGTGCATCTTGTTCCTGTCACATTTTCAGCACCCAAAATCACTCTTTCATATCTAGTCAGCCGACTATACATCATATGCTGAGTCAGACGAATCAGTAGTACATTTCTAGTTAAAAACTAAAAACAAAGTTCCAATTAGGGAAGCATCTAATCTCACCAATGTTAGTCTCTCCTTTGGTTAAACGCTAACCCAGATAGACTTAACCTACAAATCATGTGAGTCCATAAATTTTAAATCACCCCTTATCCCACCTTATCAGGTGTGGAAATCTTAAAATCAAAGGGATACCGCAGACGAATCAGCAGTACATTCCTAGTCAAAAACTAAAAACATAAAGTTCCAATTAGGGAAACATCTAATCTCATCAATGTTAGTCTCCCCTTTGGTTAAACGATAACCCAGATAGACTTAACCTAACAATTATGTGAGTCCATAAGGGTTAAGTCAATCCATATCCCGCCTTGCCAGGTGTGGAAATATTAATATCAAAGGGGTCCCGCTAATCAGTCGGTCCTACGAGCAATTATAAACTTTCTTTAATGTTTGAAAAATAATTTTATGACAAAGTTTTTTTCCCAAGTCTCGCTAAGGGGGCCTCACTGAACCCAACATTTTTCTGTCCCATATTGACTATATTCAAATTTTAGGGACATTACTCAATGAATAAACCCACTTTCTATGTAATGGTTTCTTTAAGAGTGTTCCCTTAAATATTGTCCACGTGGTTCTTCTTACCACAGCTATGGATCTCTGAGGTGGCCTAGGAGGAAGAATATGACATAAATATCAGTTCTCTATTGGCCGCCCAACTATGTGTGTGTGTGTGTGTGTGTGTGTGTGTATGTGTGTGTGTGTGTGTGTGTGTGTGTGTATATATGTGTGTGTGTGTGTATATATATATATTCACTGAAAAAACCATAGGTTTCACACATGTTATAGTTAGCTGGACATTTTACTGATAAAAAAACCATTGAAATTCCCCCGTTATAGTTAGTGCAGGCAACTATAACTCACGCGACCGCAATCCTCTGCTGATGCTAATACTGTATTTAGACACTTATTTGCCCATGTCTTCTTCCATTAAATTTTAGCTATACATATATTACACATTTTTTTTTTCATAAAGACACATATGTCATCAGCAGAGGATTGCGGTCGCGTGAGTTATAGTTGCCTGCACTAACTATAACGGGGGAATTTCAATGGTTTTTTATCAGTAAAATGTCCAGCTAACTATAACATGTGTGAAACCTATGGTTTTTTCAGTGAATTTGCAAGGTTTTTTAAATGCTAATTCCTAACTATAACGTGTGTGAAACCTATGGTTTTTTCAGTGAATTTGTACGGTTTTTTAAATGCTAAGTTACTTTACGCCATTCGTGGCGTGCGCGCCCACTTAACGCAGTTCGTTCCGTGCGCGCACGGTGCGCTTCGCGCACCGTGCGCGCACAGTGAGCTTCGCGCACCGTGCGCGCACAGTGAGCACGCGGTGCGGTTCGCGCACCGCGCGCCCACTTTACGCAGTTAGTGCCGTGCACGCACGGTGGGCACGCGGTGCGCTATGCGCACCGCGTGCCCACGTTGCGCTAGATGGGCCATGTACGCACGGTGCGCTTCGCGCACCGTGCGCACATGGAGGACATATTATGCGCTTCGTTGTGAAAGGTAATCTTTTAAATTTTAATTTATTACATATGCCATGCACAATTGGGGCCCTAAGGGCACCATTTGCACACGGGGTGGGGAGATTATGGATATTTTTTATTTTTTTTATTTTTTATTTTACCGTACGCGTACGGTAAGCGTAATCGGCGAAATTTTCAAAAAAAATTAAATTGCCTTTTTGGCCTTGGGGGATCTTTGTGTACACCTTCAACAAGGCTAGGTGCTTAGGAGCCGTCTAAACAGCCCCTTTACATGTTTTTTCCTTTGTTTTTCCACCCCCCCCTCAGAGTGCGAGAGAGAAAATGGCGGCCGCCGCTTCCTGGTTTCGACCGATTCGAATGTTTACTAAGATCTAACAGCCAATCAGATTCGCGCTCGCGCACGGCACCGTACGCGTACGGTAAGCTTACCGTAAGCGCACGGTAAGCGCACCGTAAGCTGCCACAGATATATATATTGATTTAAATGCTATTTTCTCAGGAACTACTGTACAGATTTACACCAGACCTACAAAAGGCACTTCCTTGACCAGAGGACTACCTCTCTGCCAAATTTCAAGTAACTCTGTTCAGCCGTTCGGGCTGTAGCTGTGTCTAAAGGTCCTATGGAAAAATGCATGGGAAAAACGCGTTTTGGGACCCCCCTTTTTTCTCAGCCCCCACTTGACGAATCCCCCCCGAGACTTTCAGGGTAGGAGCGGAGCGTAGCGCCCCACCTATTTTGAAAATTTCGCGAGGATTCGTCGACCGGCGCCAAAGTTATTCCAAATAGAATATGGGTCCTAACTATAACTATCTACTGGCGACCGCCAGTAGGTAATATGTGTAATATATCTCAAATCCTATCCATATGGATATTCCTTATATTATATATTGCTATTAAACAAATTCATTGGTATCAGAGTTTTCTCATCTGGGAGAAACATATGTGAGGCAGCCAAATTCTTCCCCTTGAAGACATATCGGTGTGTAGGTGGTCCCACTTTTAACTGCACCAACTACCATCGCATTACACAATTATTATTATTACTATCCCAACCACCAAGGATCATATGCCACTTATCAGTCCTAAAACCCCCTGAGTGATATAACTCAACCGTTATTCGATACAAGTTTCTTACCGTTAAAATATTCTGTATATGTGCAGGCTTAATCCGCGTGGTTATCAACACTGGAAAGCCGGATTGCGGTGATCAACCCCTTCAAGTACTGAGGTCGGGGCTCTGCATAGCATGCTGACGCATCTGTCTGCACAACTAACACACATCTCTTTCCATGAAAGTGCAAATGCGGCGCCATATTGAAGTGGGATGAGGTATTCATACTCCGAGGTTATGTGATTGACTAAGCAATCCCAAAGTGATGTTCATTGAGTTTGTAGAATCTATTTCGGGTATATGATGTATAGGGAATTAAACACTTTCATGCAATCTATATGTAAAAAAATATTTTAACACAATACAGTAGGTTTGATGACTGCAAGCCCTCTACATTGGGTGAGTGTGAATTCACTTCATTTAGGGAGGGTGTGAGGTCTGCAAGGAACAGTTTAACCAATGTAGGGGCCAAAACACATTCCTGTTTTTAACCCTTGTGTGGTTTTGGTTTTCCTTGATAAATGGGAGCCCTCCCCTATCTTGATCATAACCCAGGTGTCTGTGTGCAGTATTTCCAGGGCTTTTAAACAACCATTTGGCATGTTTAGGTTTGCCAATTTCCTCCAGAGCCTTCCCTGATCCATCACATCAAGAGCAGATTTAAAATCAATAAAACCTTGGTGGACCGGGTTTGTATTCATTTTTGTAGAATAAATGAGCAACAAAAGTTCCATAAAGTTTGTTGTGGTTCCTATTTGTTTAGTAAAGCCAGTTTGATTTGCAGGAATAATGGAGCCCAATGTTGTAATTCCTCCAATAGAACTCCTGCATAGTATTTGCTCTGTTATCAAATAAGGCTATTAAACAGTAATTTCTGGGGTTGCTCTTATACCCCCTTGTATATTTGGGTAAGAATTGAACCCCTCCATGAGGAAGGAATACTATGGTTCTAAATCACGGCATTAAAGAACGGGGCAAGTTGTGATGCACAGAAAAGTGGATCCTCCTTGTAGATTCATTCAGAAGCCATTGAGGCCCGGCGCCCCTTCCCTATGTCCCCTTGCAATTTGCTTCTGCATGGCTCAGGAGCTGATTGTGCACCTGGCTAATGCTGGGGCCCTCTCCCTTTAAGGGGCTTGAGATGTGCTTGCTGGTCATCTAATTTGCACCTGTGTTCCTCCAGTGCCTCTTGATTATAGTGATGGCTCAAGAAATAATACAGGTGGTATGAAAGATGTTGGATGCGGTCACTCTTGTGAGGGGCCTGGTGATCCCATTTACTGTTCGCCAAAAGGAGTTGGAGCCGTTTTCCCTTTTATCATGCAGCAGCTTAACCCAGAATGAATCCTGGGACTCTCTTTGAAGCTGTCATTTTGCCCTTTTCAATTGTTTTCTTGAAACCCTGAGATCTTTCAGAATGCCAAAGTCCATAGGTGACTTTTTTAGGGCCCGCCACAGGCAGTTGACTTCCTTTTTGGCCATCCAGATCATGAGTTTACAATCCCTCCTTCTCAGGGAGTTCACCTTACTCTCTTGCCGTTAACTGTTAATTGAGACTGACTTGATTGGTTTTGGGGTCTGAACTGCGAGTTTTATATTGAATATTTTCCAGCTGATCAATGGGTTTTCACCAGTTGTTTTGGAATTAATATTAATCGCCAATAGTTTGGCAGTTTGTACCAGTGCTGGTAGGGAGGCGACTGTGCATTTTATGCATTTGAGGTTGATCATGTAATCTGGAGTTCGCTGATCCTTTGCAGGTACGTATGCATCAAAGCCTATGTCTAGAATTACATTTTGGGACCGGTGGTCCCTTTCCAATTTCATGCCAAACCCAAAAGAACTAACAACCTGCAGTAGTGAGAGACTTACAAATGTGTAGTCATTGAGTGATGCACCAGATTTGGACAGGAGCGAAGGCCCTGGTGGATTGTCGGGGTTGTACTAACCGTTTAATGCTCTAAGGCCTAAATGTTCTAGGCTTCCTTGTAAGCTTTGACCTCACCGGTCTTCTTTTTGCCATTCGGGGCCATTTGAGTTGGTATCATCCAAAGGGCTTCTATGGTCTGTGACCTATTGTTTCAGCAGCTTGCTCATTAGTCACATGTTGAAGTAGCCAGTAACTATCGTTTCATAGTCTTGTTCTTTTAACTTTAGAGCCAGGATTGTCTCAGTCCGCATGTCTGTTAGCCTAGCTCTGGTTGCAGCGTTGGGGTGAATGTAGACTTTTACCATTATAAGTTTCTTGGGTTGTATTAGAAAAGGCGGTCCATAGATGTGAGAGGTAGGTACTTGTGTTCAAGTAGGGACCCTTGCTTCTAGTCAGGGTGAGGATACACACTTTAGATAACCCCTGCTCACCCCCTTGGAAGGAGCAGACAGGCTTATCCCAAAGGCAATGTGTAAAGTATTTATACTAAAACCACACTGTAATACACTGATAACACCACACATAGACACTACACCAGTTTAGACAAATAAGGTATCTTTATTTAAACCAACACAAGACCAAAACAACAAAAATCTAACATGCATGCAATAGGAATATGACTTTTAAATGATTTCAAGCAACTTGGTCCATAGGAAACTATAAATGCGTGATTTTACAAAGAGTACCTGTAGATGCGTCAAAAATTCATAAGGTCAAACAACTGCAGAGAAGGGAAGCGTTGAGAAACAAAGGGATGCGTCCGTTCCTGAGTCCTTGGGGAGGCGATGCAACAGTTCTGCTGAATGCAGAAGTGATGTGTCCACTCCAGACTGTAGGGGGAAGTGATGTGTCAATTCCAATGCAGTTCTGGTCTGTAGGTGATGCGTCTGGAAAAACTTGCTGCACAGATATGATGCGTGAAAATCCTGGATGCATTGGTGATTGGTGCGGCAGCTGCAGGCGGCGCTGCATTGATTTCTTCAGCTGCGATCACATGATGAGTCTGGGTCTGCAGTTGGGGCAGGTGCTGGATCATCTCTGTAGCGGCACAGTGCCAGTGTGTGGAGTTTCTTCCCGCAAGGCGGTGCTGTGCCATAAAAACACCCGCAAGAAGGGCGATGCGTTATTTTTCTTAGTTTCTTCAGTTTCTTCCAGCTCTCAACAGCAGTAACACCCTCCAATGGTCCAAATCTGGAACAGACACCTCCTCGCGGGTCAACACTCTCAGCAGTAGAGTTCTGGGGAGCTGGGGGTAAAGTCTTTGTGTCCCTGAGACTTCAGAACAGGAGGCCAGAACACTCAAGCCCTTGGAGATTTTTCTTCAAGCCAGTTCTCAGCAAAGTTACAGTCTTTGTCCTTTCCTTGGCAGAAGCAGCAACTACAAGCCAATCCCACACAGCACACAGCAAAGGGACAGTACTCCTCCTTACAGCTCTGCAGCTCTTCTCCTTGACAAAGGTTCCTCTTCAGTCCAAACGTGATGTACAGTTCTTGGGTTTAAGGTCCACTACTTATACCCTATTTTGTCTTTGTTCTTCTTTGTGCAAGGGTCTCTGCGCCAGTCTAAACCAGTTCTGTCCTCACTGGTGCAGTATGACCACAGAGGGTGGAGACACCATTGTGCAAGGGAGAACTGCCCTATTCAGATACAAGGAAAACTCCTCCCACTACTTCAAATGCAGCCAAGGTCTATTCACCTCAGCTCTGAGTCATCCAGGAAGGGCCAGACATACCTCACGCCTCAGAGGCTGTCTACAGTGAATGTACGTCCCTAGCCCCTATCACTCCAAAACTAGACAGTCAATCCACAAACCGGCAGAGGCACACAGAACAGTTAAACAAGAAATTGCCTACTTTCTAAACGTTTTCCAACACACAATTTAAAAACCTCCTTTACTAGAAGATGTGTTATTAAATTCTGAGTTCAGAGAGCCTAAACTTTATTCTTCTATCTTGTCCCAATGGGAAGTTATACTTGTAAGATGTTACAAAGTATCCCCCTTCTATCCTCTGAGACAGATAGCCTTTCAATAGTGAATAACAGAATTTGCAGTATTTCACGATCAGGATCTGTTACACACAATGGTACTTGTCCTAACTTTCACATATACTGCACCCTGCCCATGGGGGTACCTTGGGCCTACCTGAGGGGTGTCTTACATGTAAGAAAAGGGAAGGTTAGGGCCTGGCAACTGCACTTGCCAGGTTGACATGGCAGTTTAAAACTGCGCACAGACACTGGATGGTCTGAGATAGCTTTTCAGGGCTACTCAACTGGGTGGCACAATCAGCTCCTGCCAGTTCAGTAGTAGCATTTGATTTACAGGCCCTGGCACACTTATTGTAATGACAATTTACACAGGGAGCACTTACACTTTGACACTGAGTAACAGTGGCAAAGTGCCCAAAGCATCTAAGTCAGCAAAAACAAAGTCCAGCACAGCATCAAAAAAACAAGCGGTGGAGGCAAAACGTCAGGGGAAACCACACCAAAGATGCCAGGTCTAACAGGTGGGTTGTTTGTAGTCTTGGCACTCATTATTATGATTTCTAGGCTAGCTTCATCAGTTTCTTGCTCTTGGCTTTCAATCCTGCTAGAAGCTGAGACGTATATTGCCTGACCACACAATTATTGGATCCTGCCATCCTCGAGTCAGTGTTAGTTCCCCAATTTGTACCTTCGGAAAGGTTCAAGGAATCCCTCAGAATTCCCCTAGCCTGCCACACTTAGCTGTGCACCCGAGGGAATCTCCTTGGATTCCCAAAGCCCGGTGGGGTGGGGTTGGGGGAAATGACTTTTGTTACTCCAGCAAACCAAGCCAAGTCATAGGAATCATTAGGATTACCTACCTGGCATGCACACAAATCCCCTGACAAAAGAAGACTCCTAGGGATTCTCCTAATTATTCAGCGGGCACGTAAAGCAATCTACTGGATTCTCATTTTACCTTAGATTGGATGTGCTTGCATGCCACACTAAGGATAATTCTAAGGATTACATTGTGTTTTTTAACCAGTCCATGGAGGAATCCTAGGAATATCGTAGGGCCATGGGGCTCAGATCCTTGCAAAGTACCTCTAAGCAGAAAAAACACCATAAACTGTGTCTGAGTGCTGTTCAGAGGGGCACTAGAACCCTGCACAGGAAGAAGGGAGGAATAGCCACAGGACAACACTTTCGGTGAGGAAGGGGGGACCGGGGCGGTACGAGAGGAGTGGGATGACAAGCGGAGGTGTATGCATACACTGCAGGTAGAGAAACAGAAACAAACAGCCAGCTCACCTACCTGAGTCAATGTGCAATCTTGTGGGCTCCAGGGGCAGTGTAGCAGGACAGGACAACTGGCGACATAACAGTGGGATCTGCAAATGTCACCAAACGCCTGTGCACGTGTCCCTTCGACCTAAGAAGAAGCCGAGCCAGGAGCCCATCCTGGTCCTCCTACAAAGAAGTAGCAACGTCGGGAGCCTACCTCAGTCGCATGGAGAACTACGGAGCCAGGAGCCCACCCTGGTCTGTCTACGAAAAAGAAGCGACGTTTGGTGACTGCCCCGAACGCGCTACATAAAGACGGTAAGGGCTAACCCCCGCGACCGCCCCCCAAGCAGCAGTGCACAGTGTTGTGACAGCAGCCATTTGCCGAGCCTCCTGCTGAGTTTTCAGAGTAAAGAACCAAATCTTGCGAGACTTCAGCTGCCATTTTTGAGTCCTGAGGGAGACCCCAGAGAATTGAAGGAAACCCCGGTGGCCATTTTGAAGTCAAATTAAAAGATTTTTTTTCTATGCAAATCCCTCTAATGTATGTTCCATTGTGACATCGGCACATACTGTGACACACTGTTTCTGATTTACAGGATTTACAAATGGTTTTGCCAATACCAGGGGAAGAACATATTACAATCCAACATCTTAGAGAAGACCTTGATATTATGGAGGATTTGCAGATCATTAGTGGATTAAAACCTCGGTCTAAATTCATGCCAAACAATACACATAGGAATATTGACCAATTTAAGGAAAAAGTAACAAAGGCTATCCAGGCATTAATGGATGGTCCGAGAAGGGATGATAATCCTAGTCAGAACCTCACAAAAGTGGAAAGGACAGCATTAAACAATTTAAGTGGGGATGATTTCAAATATCATCAGAGAGGCTGACAAGGGAGGCAATGTGGTAGTGATGAACACTAGCGATGACATGAATGAAATCAACAGGCAACTTGGGGATCCAAATTGTTATGAGCATGTTGTCTCCAATCCCATGGCCTCCTTTGTCACCCACATCAATTCCAGACTTCATGATTGGCATGAGAGCGGTTTACTCTCGGATGAGGAATGTGGTTATCTTACTGTTAGCAACCCATTGGCTCCCTGTATATACATCCTCCTTAAGATTCATAAGGATGGCATTTTTCCTCCAGGTCGCCCAATTATATCGGGCATTGACTCACCGACAGAACAGCTTTCCCAATATGTCAATAGATTTCTTCAACCATTTGTGGTAAACCTTCCGGCATACATACAGGACACCAGGGACATCCTTTAAATATTTGAAGGAATGACATGGTCAGACGATCTTATGTTCATCATCATGGATGTGACTGGACTTTATACATGCATACAGAAACACTTTGGCATGATGGCAGTACAATCCTTTTTAAGAACACGCACAGCAGACCACATGGAGCATAATGAGATGCTGATTGAGATGATTGATATGATCTTATCTAAAAAATTCTTCTTACATGATGGAACCTGGCACCATCAAATACAGGGGACAGCCATGGTCTTCAGGTTTGCTCCCTTGTACGTTGGCCTTTTTATGGGTTGGTGGGAGAGGGAGAAAACCTGGGGCAAATATGCCTCCCTCTGGATGGACATGATTGTCTTCTGGGGGATGTATATAGATCATATCATCTTATTATGGAAGGGTACATCTAGTCAACTAAATGATTTTCATTTGTTTCTTAACAGCAATCCCTACAATGTGCATCTTACCATCAAGCACAGCCACACAAGCATTGAATTCTTGGATCTCCTATTTTATATTCAGAATAACACCATACAAAGTACGATTTTCCATAAACCTACAGCATGCAATAGTACTTTGCATGCAATCAGTGCCCACCCCAAATCTCATCAGGAACATTCCATTCAGTGAAATGGTACGGGTACATCGTAATTGTAGTTCTGAAACATCTTTTAGGGAGAACATTCTGGAGACCAAAACAGATTCAAACATAGAGGTTACAATGAGGAGATTCTAAGAAAGGCTGATCAAAGAATTCAAGAAGTCACTAGAGCAAGTACATTAGTGAGAAAAAACAGAAAGAAACATCAAAAAGGTCACAAATTCACATTTGGCCTTTGTTACACAATACACCAATAATAGCTCACAGATTATTTCAAATTTTGAGGAAACATTGGGGATTGCTGAATGACATACCCAGTTTGAGGGAACACATCACACCCACACCAAAGGTTACCTTTCACAGGGGCAAAACTCTAAAACTTGCTTTGTCCCAGGTATATTATGAGTGCCATTAATAGAACTTGGCTACTCCTTGCCCCCAATAGATTTTTTACAAGTCAAGGTTGCAACATCTGCTCCTTTGGGGAAAATAAGATACATTTTTTTCGATATAACACAATGAAGGATTATGAGATAAGATACTTCATAAACTGTAAGACTAAGTATGTGATATACATATTGGGTTGTGAGTGTGAAAAGATATACGTTGGAAGCACTGTCAGGCCACTCAAGCAATGTATTCAAGAGCACATACGTGCGATTAAAAACAATGACTTAAAATAGCCAATAACCTACCATATGGGGGAACATCATGGTGTTGATTGTAAAGTCTGGTTTTATGCTATTGACCACATCCCTGCACACCCCCGTGGTGGAAATCAGGAGCTGGCCTTACGCCGCAGGGAGGCTGTTTGGATATGCCGCTTACGATGCACAGAAATGGGACATAACACAGATGAGGAATTGCATTATCATTTATGAGTGCTAGATGATGACATGTGTTTACTCTTTTTGTCTGTCTAGCCTACTGGTGACAATGCTATGTCAACTTCCCTCACTTAACCCTGTATCAGTATTATCATCTCAAGGGTGTTTCCATTTTGCTTAACTTGGAATATGTGGCTTTGATGGGAGTCCATTTTGTTTAACTGGAGAGTCCATACATAACTCTATAACTTTGTTGTTCCTTTTCTATTGGCTCTTGTTGTTTTCTATGGAAACCTATATTAACCTCTTCAGTGCCCATGACGAGCTGGTCTCGTCATGGGCCGCGGTTGCGCTGTGCCCATGACGAGACCAGCTCGTCATAAACCCCGCCCGCTAATGAAACGCCCGGCACAGGGCGGGGAAAGGGGCGGGCACTGAAGGGGTTAAGATGTTGGTGGCAACATTTCACTTTGGGTTATATTCATTGTTACTTTAATTGCCACCCATATGGTGTTTTACACTTTTGGCATCACACAATATGGGTTTTCCAAGATGGTGGCAAAATATTACATTCAATCAGATATCGTGTCAACATCTTGCGTACATCACCTTTTCTGTCTTTTTTATGATTAAGGCTCCCGGTTTTCCGTTTAAACGGATTTTTACATATAAATACAAACTCAAAAATATTTTTCTTCCGTCTGTATTTATAAATAGAAACGGAATAATTTGACCAAATTGGATTCTTGGAATCTGAGTATTGTTCGACAATGCTCCAGCCCAGGGTTGCCTCGCCACGCTCCTCTTCCTTATTGTCCTGTATGCCTGCCCACATTAACACCTGCTGGGCCAATAATCTTTGGTAGGCGCGGGAAGTTATTTCCTAGGAGTGTCTTGCATTGACCTCTGACCTGCCCACCATTGCCCAGATGACGTGCCTGTTACATCCTTTTAGCTTGTGATTGCGTCCACAAGCGGCCTTTACTGAATCGCTGCGCTCGCCAGCTTTAAATTACAGATAAAAGTAAGTAAAGCAATGTATTTTAATTCTTCACTTTTATTTTCTAAATCACAGCCGGTAAATGTTAAGATTTAAATACTCGTTCATTGTCGGGGCAGGCTCCTTTCAATGTAATCCTACCTCCACAGCCTGGCTGGCTCTTTCAGTGGACTACCTCCAGACGGGATGGATCAGGTATTTGTTTTACAAGTCTTGTGGCTGCCGAGCCCCCAGGAAGACAGTGCTAGGCAAAATGAAGTACTCGACTGCACTGGTTTCATGTTACGATGAGCGCTGTTTTAAAAAGACTCCCACGGCGCACACTGCAATCTAAATTCTTTCTGCTGCTGAGAACATTGACCCTTTTGTGCCCAGGTCAGAGCACTGTAGTGTATTGACTGCCCGACAGACTCGAGCATAGCACTGTCTGAGCAGCTCTGAGTAGAGCAGCTGTCAGCAGTGAGTTTCACATTGCAGCTTAGACACTACAGCCCTAGCCCTAGACAGGATTCTCCCGTTGGTAAGTGGCCTGTTACATGACGGAGCAAACACTAGAATCAGTGATATTTGTGTTTAGGAACAGAGCATGCAATAAAGTTCAGATTACAGTAAGAAAAGGAGTTGGATTGCTGAACAAAGTGCGATAAGGTAGGTGTTCCGTAGCCAAACATGATCTGGCAATTTTACACTGTCAAACGCAATTGTCTGTGGCTCTGCAAGAATCAATAATCAGTAGAGTAGATTGTGGGTATACAATCGTTTTGCAGTGGGATCAGGTGTTTTCCAGCTGTTTCAAGTTCTTGTCATAGCTTGTCCTTGCTCAAATGAGTGTAATTTCTCATGTTTATCTGTTTCCATGTACTTAATTTGTTGATTTTGCTCACAAAAGTGTCACTGTTAGTGTCTTATATATAGTAGTTAAATGTCATTCATAAGTACTCTGAAACCTTGAAAATGTCACACATAAGCACTCTTAAAATGTGGCAGGTATGCAGTCTGTGTTTCATGTGGGATAGTGCCCTTCCAGTTTTGGAGCTTTGCAATAGTTTTAAGATGTTCGTAGATGTTCTTGTTGCAGAAATGGCTGCAATTTCTGATATATATATATATATATATATATATATATATAATCTACTGGCGGTCGCCAGTAGATAGTTATAGTAAGGATCGTGTTTCCACAGGAAATCTCAAAATTCTATTTTGAATAACTTTGGCGCCGGTTGACGAATCCTTGTGAAACTTTCAAAACGAATGGGGCGCTCCGTTCAGCTCCTACCCTGAAAGTCTCGGGGTGATTCATCAAGCGGGGGCCGAGAAAAAAGGGGGGTCCCAAAACGCGTTTTCCCCATGCATTTTCCCATAGGACCTTTAGTCGAAGGTACAGCCCAAACGGCTGAACAGAAATACTTGAAATTTGGCAGAGAGGTAGTCGTCAGGGAAGTACCTTTTGCATATCTGGTGTCAATCTGTTCAGTATTTCCGGGGAAAATTGCATTTAAAAGCATATACATATCTATACGCGCGCACCGTGCGCGAGCGAAATTCTGATTGGTTGTTAGATGTCAGTAAATATTCGAATCGGTCGAAATCAGGAAGTGTCAGCCGCCATTTTCTCTGTCGCACTGAAAAGGAAAGGTGGAAAAAAGGTGGAAAATGTGAAAAGGGGGCAGGGAAGAGAGTTCCTGACCCCCTAGCCTTTGTCAGGGGGTCCCTTAAGGACCCCGAAGGGTGAAAAACATTTTTTTTTTTTTTTTTAAATTGCGGGGTGCGCGCACCGTGCGCGCACGGTGAAAAACCCTTAAAAAAAAAACATATGAGAACGTGAAAAGGGGGCAGGGTAGAGAGTTTCTGACCTTCTAGCCTTTGTCAGGGGGTCCCTGAAGGACCCCGAAGGGTGGAAAAAAACATTTTATTTTTTTTATAATAAAATCGCAAGGTGCGCGCACCGTGTGCGCAAGGTGAAAAACCCATAAAAAAAATAAAAAAAAACTGATAATAATTTTAAAGAAGATATTAACTATGCTGTTAAACTTTATCCAAATTAAAAAAATTAAAAAAATACATAAATTAGCATTTAAAAAACCTTGCAAATTCACTTAAATAACCATAGGTTTCACACATGTTATAGTTAGCTGGACATTTCACTCGTTAAAAACCAATGCAATTCCCCCGTTATAGTTAGTTCAGGCAACTATAACTCACGCGACCGCAATCCACTGCTGATGACGTCAGATATTACATCACTGATGACATATGTGTCTTTCTGTAAAATAAATATTTGTAATATATGTATAGCTAAAGGTAAATGGGTAAATAAGTGTCTAAATACAGTGATGTAATATCTGACGTCATCCGCAGTGGATTGCGGTCGCGTGAGTTATAGTTGCCTGAACTAACTACAATGGGGGAATTTCACTGTTTTTTTACGAGTGAAATGTCCAGCTAACTATAACATGTGTGAAACCTATGGTTTTTTAAGTGAATATATATATATATATATATATATATATATATATATATATATATATATATATATATATATATATATATATATATATATATATATATATATATACTGAAAAAACCATAGGTTTCAGGGGCGTTATAGTTAGCTGGACATTTCCCTCATACAAAACCCTAGAAATTTCCCTCTTTTAGTTAGTTCAGCTAACTATAACTCGCGCCCCCGCAATGCACTGCTGATGATGTCACATATTACATCACTCATGACATGGTCAGTGACATCACTGATGACATCACTGATGACATCATCCAGTAAATGTGTGTTTTTCTGACAATTAAATATGTTTAATATATATAGGGAAAGGCCTGTGGAAGAATGAGTTGATGTACAAGTGTGTGAATGGATGATTTTCTAGGTGCGTAACTGACTATAAGTGAGTCATTAAATGTATATTACTGCAGACTAGTGACTAAACTGTGTGAATGTCTGTATGTGTCTGTGTGTAGGTGTATAAGTGGCTGCATGGTTTTGTGAATAGCTATATGAGTGTCTAGATGGGTTATTGATTGGTTGTCTGAGTATCTGTATGGGTGCCTGAGTGTTTGTGTGGGTGGGGTGTGTGTGACTCTGTGCATAGATGTGTGAGTGGGTGATTCTATGGGTGCATGGTTTTAAGAGTACATCTGTGATGGACTGTATGGTTGGGTGAGTGTATGGGTGTGTTGGGGATTGAATGTATATCTCAGTGCTACATGGGACTAACTACATATGTGAAAGTCAGTATATATGTGTAAGAGTATATAAGTGGGTATATGTGAGAGTGTGTGATTGTGAGAGTGGCTGCATGGATGAATGTGTGCTTCTATCAATGATTGTATGAGAGCGTAAGAATGTGGTACTATTTTTATGATTAAGTGAACTTGAGTGTGTTTAACTGTATAGGTGAGTAAATTGGACTGTGTTTAATTACTTGCACGACTGACTAGGTTTGTCAGTACCTCAATGGATGATTGGCGGTGTGTGAGTGTCTATATAGGTGTATAAATGCATATGATAGTCTTGTACGGAGTGACTGTAAGTATGAGTGACTGTACAGGTGAGTGTGTGGAGGTGTATGTAGACCTAAGAGTTAATGAGTGGATATGTAGTTATTGGTATTGGAGTATCTATGGTTTTCAAAATGGCCGTCTGAAATTTTGAGTCAGTGTATCAAAGGTTATGTTAGGGTGTGAGAAGATGCACTAATTTATCACATGGATGATGTCATCAGTGATGTCATTTGAGATGTCATCAGTGATGTAATCAGTGATGTCACTGACCATGTCATGAGCGATGTAATATGTGACGTCATCAGCAGTACATTGCGGGGGCGCGAGTTATAGTTAGCTGAACTAAGTATAACAGGTGAATTTCTAGGGTTTTGTACGAGGGAAATGTCCAGCTAACTATAACGCCCCTGAAACCTTTGGTTTTTTCAGTGAATTTCAAGGGTTTTTTAAATGCCAATTCCTATCTTTAACTTATCTCTGAAGATATCATGTTTAATGATTTTGATTGGATTTCTATATTTTTCAAATTCAGTGTGTCAATTTCATTAATTATGGGGTTTTTTAAATACTTTTTTATCACCCTTTTTTTAAAACTTATTTTTTCAATTAATTGTTTTAGAAATGGGTTTTTCAAACATTTTTGAATTTTTTTTTAACTATATGTTCAAAACTTTATTTTATATATTTTTTTTTCCATGTTTTTTGGATCCGCGCACCCTATGCGCACCGTTCTCGATCCCTACGTGATCCCATCCGCGCATGGTATGCGTTGGGTACGTGTTTAGCGCGATTGCAATGCGACTGGTACGCAACTCCCAGCCTATACGCGACACGTTCAATGTACGTAACGCGACTTTTACGCGCTTCCGCAATGCGTCTGACGCGTAGGTGTGCGGATCCCGCGAAATTTTTAACTTTTAAAAAACCATATATATATATGTATGTATATGTGTGTGTGTGTGTGTGTGTGTGTGTATATATATATATATATATATATTTCATGTGAATAATAATTGAAGACCAACTCTAAACTAGTCTTAAAACGAATATATTTTTACATCTAATCCTATAATTTTTTTTTTATTTAATTTCGCAGATGCGCGCTGGGTGCGTGCTGCCTATGCGCAGGGTGCGCGGATCCCATGTGACCTGCAAAAAGAGATTTGATTGGTTCCTTACACTTCCTGTTCTAACTATTGAAAGACCCCACCCAATTCAATCATTCTTCTTTGACCTTCTTTGGAGGAGCATCTCTTTGCAGAGAAGAAGATTTTTTTAGACTAAGATTACACTTAGCTCTAACTTTTTTCAACTAAAAATGGCTTCAGGGCAGCAGGCATCACCTGCATCACCTGCATCTCCTCATTCATCTGAGGATGAATTTTTGGTGGAGGCACCACCCAAAGAACATTTTTTTTTTCAGTGGTGTGGAAATTTTTGACTTTTCCCGAGGGGCAGAATAAGACCAATGCCACCATGGTCACGTGCAAGATTTGCAAAAGAGTGCTGTCGCAAGGGGATCCGAACAAGAAATACTCGTGCGGCACAGCAAGTATGATGAAGCACCTGAGGACCCTTCATCCGAACAATCTTGCACGACAAGATTGCCGACGGATGAGAAACACTCCTGCTCCTTCCACCTCATCGCAGCCGAGCACTTCAAGAGTGCATCCATCAGCCCAAAACTTGGACATCCGTCCTCAATTTCAATATCTAAAAGTGCTCTGCACTAAGTGCAATGCCACTTTGTGCTACAGTGAGCAGTCGATCGATCTGCTCTGCCGCCGGCAAGAAAGTCACATTTGCTAGTTTAAAAAAAAAAAAATTTTTGTTCCCTGAAGTTCATTGTTTGGTTCCTCCTGTTTTGTTTTTTGTTTTTTTCCAGAAAAACCAAAAAAAAAATCACAAAATTGTTAGAAAAACCAAAAAAACAAATATAAAAGAAGGAAAAAAAAAGTTCTTGTAAGAACTAACTTTCCTGGTTTAAAAAAAGAGCTAAATTTCTTTGTTAGTGTGTGAAAGTTTAGATGAATGTATGTGTAGTACGTATTTGAGTGAGTGAATGAATGCATTAGTAGTGTATGGTGAATGTATAAGTGCAGAACTATGAGGAAGTGCTGCAGCATCACACAGTAACCTCTTTAACTACAGTGTGCTGTAGTACTTCCGAAGCATAGGGATGCAACATATGTACTTAAATATGTTGCAAATCTATGCTTCTCTCTGCACGGCTGCTTAAACTGCAGCCATGTGGTGACACAGGCACCCTTGCACTATAGTGCAAGGATATCTGTGTCATGTGCTGTTTGTTTTTCTGCAGGAAGACACACCTTCCTGCACAAAAACAATGAGAATGCATTTTTCTCCTTCAATGTCTGCTGAACATTTTAGCATGCATTGAAGATATAAAAATGTGGAGAAATAAAAATAATTTTCCTTATTGTACTTTCCTACACCAATTTTAGAATGGTGCAGCATTCACATACATATCGAGATTTATGATTTCTGATAAATCTAGAGATATATCTTGCTCTATGAGTATTCAGTGCAATCATGCACAACAACACTTTTCAACGCAACACCTTTCAACGCAAAGTGGTGTGTATGATGAGATTGTATTTACATGGAGTAGAAAAAGTACACAGAGTGCCTTTTCCTCTCTTTGTAAATATAAACAAGTGTCTTGCGCAATAACTATGTTACAAAAAGTGACATGTCCGGTTTTAAAATTCCTTGCAAATGATAGAAGGTAAGCACAGAGTTTTGTCTGCAAAGATGCTTAAAGAAGAATGATTGAAATGATTGCGCTCCTTCAATAGCTACAATGGGAAATATTATGAACCCCTCAAATCTCTTTTTATGCAGGTCACATGATATCTGATTATCAGATTTCAAAACTACATAGGTATAAACAGAGTCTTTTTAGAAACGTGTTTCAACTTTGTAGCTTCTTGCAGACCTCCTCATTCTGCATGTTGAGACTTAGTTAAACTTACCTTCATAGTAATAGGAATAAAAAATGGTATACATTTTTTTCAGATTTTCATTGAAATCTAAATTCATATAAATTGCTTATTTTAAAATTTGGATCTGTGAAAGAAAAGGAAAAAAATTTATAACGTAATAAATTTTTTACAACACAGCATAATTTCCACAAAGTAATTTGTTTGTCTTCTTTGCTGTTCTCAGAATATATTAAATTTCACTAAAAACAGTGATTTCAATCGTACTCATCACTTAACAGCGGGCAAAAAAAAAAGCAATCAAAAAGATTGTTAAAAAAAAACAACATGCTATTCTCAACAAAATACCACAAGATACAAATCACAGATATATAAAATGCTTACAGCTAACAAACTTTTATAAGTTTAACTTACAAAAACTGTAAATGTTGTCGCTTAAAAATATTCACAGAATCTAAGGATGAATTTTTGGAGGACACACCACGCCCACAACGTTTTCCTTCAGTGGTGTGGAAATTTTTTACTTTTCCCGAGGGGCAAACAAAGATCAATGCCACCTTGGTCACGAGCAAGATTTGCAAAAGAGTTCTGTTGCGAGGGGATCCTAACAAGAAATACTCGTACGGCAAGTATGATGAAACAACGAAGGACCCTTCATCCAAACAATCTTGCACGAGAAGAGTGCAAACAGATGAGCAACACTCCTGTTCTGTATCTGTAAAAAAGAATCACAAATAAATGTATATTAATAACTTTCAAATTTATACTATTCCATTACTGTACAAACACATTTTATATAAAAACTGACTAAGAAACTATAGCCCTGAACCACAAGTGTGACTAGCATTAAAACACTACATGCATAGTGCATACTACTTTGAAGCAGTTCATGCCCTAAAGCCTACCTCACTAAAAGACTACATGCTAACTGACTGAATGATTACAGTACTATAAGGAGACACACTAGGTGAGTAACAGGGTGTTTGCTAGAAGTGTATGAATATTGACTGGGGAATTGAAGGTGTGAAAGACAACTGTGTAGGTGGTTAGAGGCCTGCATGCATAGTGAATAAGCGTTTGAAGCAGTCTGTCATAAGGCCTGGCTCAGTGCATGAATACTTGGGTACTGACTGAATGATTAGAGTACTGCAAAGAGAGTGTCTTGGTGAATTTATAAGTGTTTGGGTTTTGACACAGTGAATGGATTTGTACTCCATACTGAATGGGTCACTAGAGGACTGCAAAGGGAGTTACAGGGTGTTTCCTGGAAGTGTATGGATACTGACTAGGGAATTGAAGGTGTGAAAAACAACTGTGTAGGTGGTTAGAGGCCTGCATGCATAGTGAATAGGCGTTTGAAGCAGTCTGTCATAAGGCCTGGCTCACTGCATGAATACTTGGGTACTGACTGAATGATTAGAGTACAGCAAGGAGAGTGTCTTGGTGAATTTATAAGTGGTTGGCTTTTGGCACAGTGAATGGATTCGTACTTGGTACTGAATGGGTCACTAGAGGAGTGCAAAGGGAGTGACGGGGTGTTTCCTGGAAGTGTATGGATACTGACTAGGGCAGTGGTTCCCAAACTTTTGACTCCTGAGGACCCCCATTGAGTCACCACTGGAAGCCGGGACCCCCAAGCAATTTGTAGGATTTAAATTGCATACATTAAAACAGTAATTCGAAAAAATAAACACACACGTGCACATAAAACAAATACTCAAATTACTAAGGATTTTAGGGGCATATTTACAAGTCCCTATCACCATGGAAACGTCACTTTTTGCGATGTTCCTGTGGCAATAGGGGCTTTGCCTTATTTACAAGGCAGCGTTAAGCCACTTATTGTGGCTTAGGGATGCCTTGTAAATAAGGCCCCCTTTCACGACAATGCTTAGCGTGAAAAAGGTGAGCAGTGGGCGTTCCACCCCAATACCCATTGATTTTGACGCTGCCCTCTATTTACAAGGTCAGCTTAAATAGGAGACAGCGCCAAAATTAAGACCATGAAAACCTGATCTTAACTTGGCGAAATGAGGAGAAATGCCTTATTTCTCCTTGTTTTTGCTTTTTCCATCGGAGCAAGCAAATCACCTTTGATTGTTTATGTTCAGGAAGGTGGCCCTTCCTGCACATAAACAATCTCATTAAACAATCTTTAATAAAAATGACGTTTTGTAACTTTCATGTGTGCTGCATTAGGCAGCACACATAGAAGTGACAAAACGGCATTACAAAATTGTTCATGTGCAGAAAGTGGGAACATAGTAGCATCAGGATAATGATAGACTGGGAATAAACATATGTAGCTAACTTTTACCATTCTTTGCAGTAGGCATATTAATCCTCTGTGTCACATTAGATAAGTCAAAGCTGCCACTGGACAAAACTCTCATCTCTCTCCAGCAGGTACATTAATCACTGGCATTTTCTTGACACTTTTATAGTTGCTCGAAAACTGCTAATTTTACAAGGAACTTTGCAGTGCTTTTAAAACTGCTGCCTGCGGACCCCCTGGGAATGTGCCAAGGACCCCTGGGGGTCCTCAGACCCCAGTTTGGGAAACACTGGACTAGGGAATTGAAGGTGTGAAAGACAAGTGTATAGTATGTTAGAAGACTGCATGCATACTGCATAGACATTTGAAGCAGTCTATGTGGTAATGTATGGTTCACAACATAAGTACTTAGAAACTGACTAAATCATCAGACTACTGCTAGGACAGTGCCCCGGTAAAACTTTTAAATTTTCAGTTCTGGCACAGTGAAGAGAATGGTAGTGCACCTTAGTGTCAAACCCTGACTCATTTTATCAATGCATAAGCAAAGACTAGCTTCTAATGCTACTAAAACTTGACAACATGACCAGTTTTAAAAGAGTTATCTGTCAGAAAATACACGATGTTACCCAATCCTTCTTCACAGTGGTTCCCAAATTCACACACACTCACCGTGTGATTCTAGACAAGCGCCACTATCCCTAGGAGTTTACCAAAACTCATTCACTACTGTGGAAGTGGTAAGGAAACTGCACACAATCTACATATTTCAGGACTGCACTTTAGGGTAAATGCCTGACTCATTTAATCAAAGCATAAGCCATAACTGTCTTCTAATGCTACTAAAACTTGACAACATGACAGGTTTTAAAACAGTTTCTGTCAGCAAATACACAATGTTACCAAATACTTCTCTCACAGTGGTTCCCAAATGCACACAGACTCACAGTGTGATTCTAGACAAACACTATCCCTTGCACTATACCAAAACACATTTCTTCATCTAGAAGGAGTACTACATTTTAGTATAGAAACATAACTAATTTCACAAATTCATAAACAATGACTGGTTTCTAATTCTACCAAAATATAAAAACAGCACAGTTATCTGTCTGCAAACACATTAAAAACACAAATGCTCATCACAGAATGGTTTCTACATGCACACACTGTCAATAAGATCCCCATACAATTAAATAACTCACCTTTTTGTAGATTAAGAAGTTAATCAGTCACACACCAGATTTTCTTTTACAGAATCTCTGCACTGTGCACCTCTCAGCAAAAACAAAGAATGGAAAAGTTTCCCTTTCATTTTCCACACATATACATGTAAACATCAAATCACAATCCTTCACACATAAATTCAAAAGCAAACACACATTTCTATTGGTTAAACATTTCAACCCTTTCCAAATGAAATACATTTCACCCTTCCCCCAATCTGCCTTCCGCCTGGTACCATAGAAACAGGTCATGGAACACTGCACTGAGCACACAGGTCACAAGTTCAGCACACAATGTTGCTAAACAAGACAGCAAGTGTGCTTAACTTTTCAATATATCAGCTTATCATATATGATGTTCCTTACAAACTTTTTTTTGTTAACCAATAAGAATCATGCCTTTAACAAACAGAAATAAACACCCTACCTTACAGTGTGGAAAGTTGTAATACAACCAATGATTTCTTGTCTTTTTTCAATTTTTGTTTCCTTGGATCCGCGCACCCAACGCGAGAGAATCCGTGCACCCAACGCGATAGGATGCGCGCACCCTGCGCGCATTTCGCCGTTTCTTTTTTTTTTTTAAAGGGGGCCCCAGGGGGTCCTTTTGGGACCCCCTAAGCACCTCTAGAGGGTCAGAGTATTTCCACTCTGCCCCCTTTATATGTTTTACACACTTATTCCCCTTCCTTCTTCAGCCTCGCTTCTACCAAGGCAGAAAATGGCCACCAACAGTTCCTGGTTTCGAATGTAGACAGACACTCGATAGCCAATTAGCATTCCGTGCGCGATCGGGAGGCTGCGCGCTCGGTTAGGGGAGGGTGCGCTTACGGTGCGGGTAGGGTCCGCTGATCCTCCCCGGCCATAGATATATATGTACTTTTAAGTCTAATTTTCTCAGGAACTACTGAACGGATTCACACCATATAAGCAAAAGGCACGAGTGTGAACTGAGGACTACCTCTTTGCCAAATTTGGTGTCATTCCGTTCAGCGGTTCAGGCTGTAGCTGCGACAACAGATCCTATGGGAAATTGCATGGGGAAAACGCGTTTTGGGACCCCCCTTTTCTCTCGGCCCCCGCTTGACGAATCACCGTGATCCTTTCAGGATATGAGCGGAGCTGGCCAAAAGTTTGGAAAATTTCGCGAGGATTTATCAACCGGCGCCAGACTTATTGGGAGTAGAATGTTGCGGATTTCCTATGGAAAATAGGTCCTAGCTATCTATTGGCGACCGCCAGTAGATATATACGTTTCCCTCATCTAAATTGCTTTATTTTTGCTCATGAGAAAGTGTCACTCATGCTCGTTGAAATTTCGCTCATAATTACACTCAAATTACGAAAATGTCATACATGAGCAATCTGAAACCTTGGCAGCTATGTCTCTGACACCACTCCCATTTCTCATACGTGAGGTCCTGTTTTGATCTAACAGAAAAGTTTTTTTTGTGGATGTGGCATGAAACTTACACAACATTTGTCTTACAAACGTCTGTAATAGACTCTCACACAGCATTTTGTGTTTACTTAATTTGGCACATATATACATATAGCTACACCTATAACAACCGTGTGCACGGTCTATTTAAATAAATGTGGAAAAATACTAGTTGCAGCGTCTCTTTTTGCTTGCGACAATAATAAATGCGGATATATACAGATAAAATGACATAAAAATAAATATGGATAAATACAGATGGAAATGTTAAAAAATAAATACCATAAAACCGGGAGCCCTATTTATGATCCCTCATGCAGACACTTTGGTGAGCTGGGTACTTGCCTACTTTGTTGAGTATCAATCTAACATGGGTGGGCGTGGCCAAGCCAGCCAAGATGGCGGACGTACCTCTTTAGTGCTCCGATCGGCTGCCCATGCGAGTTCGTCATTGCCTCGCTGGAAATGTCTACACCTCGGCGAAAACCAATGCAGTAAGTACTGCCGCCTGCAGAGATCCCCGCAGCACCGAAAATCACAGCCCGGCTGGCGCGGGTGCCGCAAAACGGGACTGGCCCGCCGATCCCAGCACCAGAACAAAATGGCGGCACCCATCAGCCAGCAACAGATAGCTGGGGGAGGGAAGCACGACGAGTCCGCGACCCAACAGACGAAGTGACGGCCGCGGCCCCGCTGCGGAGGGGACACCTGGACGGGAGTCTGTGACAAGCTGGAAACACAGTGAGTACTCTCGAGGGAGCGCTGGGACCCATCTACACTCTTTGTGCCTCCGATGCAGGCAGATACCAGGGCCGAGAGCCCCCCTGCTGTGGTGTGAGCCCTGGGCTGCCTGAACACGATGGACGCCCCCCCCCATTCCCTTGATCGGCGCCAGGACCCGAGGCGCGGGGGAGGGGAGATGCGTGGGGCGCATGGCTGGAGATCACCGTGACAGGCCGGGGCGAGAGGGGGAGCCCCCCCCTACCAAAAGAGAGCAAGGACGATCTCCCCCAGTCCCGGAGCAGCCGAAGTGCCTCCAGCGCCACAAGTCTAGTGAGATGGTCCACTTCCGCGACTAAAATGGTGGGACCTGCTCGTTGGTGACAGCGGAAAAAGGGCGGGCACCTTGATCACCCCTGAAGCACCAGAAATGCGGACCCTGAGGGCGCTGAGGAGGGGGGGTCCCCCCCCCCCGAGGCATCACCAAGACAGGGACGATCAGATACCCCGGTCTTCCCTCTGCCCGGCCACACGGCCCTCGACTGCCACTAAAGCAGACTGCATGAAGACGGAGCCAGACCCAGGGGCCATCACCACGGAAGTTGAGAGGAGTGGTTAGCCTGAGTCTCCCAACACGATATTGGGCCTTGAAAGTGCAGCAACACGGCAACGGCCGGGTAAGGGAAAGGGGGCCGTAGCAGAGGGACACTTGCAGGAGGCTACCAGCCCCACTAGATACCCTCAGGCACGGGGACCAGGCCCGGGAATTACAAGACACAGTAAAGAACTGAAGCGCCACACACCCATCGTGGTGGGTGCCCTCGGTACATTCGGAAGCAATTCTGAGTCAGGAGACAGCTAGAGGGACCATGAGAAGGGCTTTACCAGCGCAATCAGCATGATAACCCCCCCCCCTAATGCCACTTCTGACATCTGGCATATCCCAGCCCCTGCAGCGCTGGGAGCAATCTTAGCGAGCTAATACTGCACATTCTTGGATACCATCAGCAGCAGTCCTCACCAACAATCGAGCATTTGCTGAGGTGGCCTCACAGCACACAAAAAGATTGATTCCCAAGGAGAGGAAGGAGAGGCGGATCGCGTCGCCATCTGAAGGACAATCACAAGGTCGCTGAATTGAGAACGCAGCAAGGGATCAACACATGACCGATACGAACATGGGGAGACAATAGATCACAGGCACAACGCCAGGCCCAGCAGCAGTGAGGCAGTCTTCCCTGGGCCCCTCAGAGGTGAGGCAGAAAGGGGAGCCCCCGCACTCGGAATCCATGTCCGCCAAGCTAGACAAAGTCCTGGCAGCAATAGAGCAGTCCCGGATGACCATGGAGTGCAGACCTCAACCTGCTGCGTGGCGACCATAGAAAGCTGGCCGATAGAGTCAAGCAGGGAGAAAGAACACTACAGACAGTGGAACCACAAATCCAGTCACATCAAGAGGCCATCAAAGATTTACAGGCCAAATTCCTAGAGCACAAGACAGATGACCTGGAGGGGCACTCCCACCGGAGCAACGTCCGAGTTCTAAATCTGCCGGAGGGAGTGGAGGGGTGCTGACCCCATACGGTACGTGGAAGCATGGATCAGAACGTTCACCCCAGCGCAAGACCTAACGCAATTTTTCTCAATAGAGAGAGCACACATGGTTCCGGCCCGGAAGCCACTTCCAGGTTCTTCACCCAAACCGTTCCTGCTAAAACTGCTTCACTACCAAGATAGAGATACAGTGCTACGAGCAGCCAGGCAAGCGAGAACAAACAAGTGATGCTGTTCCCGGACTACTCCCAGGCAGTTCAGAGACAACAAGCCACGTTCCTCGCGGTAAAACGCACCTTACGACAAAAAAACCCACAATATGCACTCCTATTCCCGGCCCGCCTCAAGATCATTCACGAGGGATCCACACACTTCTTCGCGGACCCGGCAGAGGCAAGGAATTGGGTGGAACAATACATAGAAGAGCTGACCGAACGCAGAAACACACAAAATCAACAACCCCCAATGGGCGACGGCAGCAGCATAAACGGATCACTCTCATGCAACTGAGCCACCGATCGGTCCCCAACACCATGTGCTCCCCCGACCTGGAACAAATAATAGCGGAGCGCAGAAGAGCCCTACAAGCAGCAGCAGTGACATGGCAGCTAGGGGAGAGTTCGGATGGAGAATGGCACCCACACCTCTTCACATCAGAGGGGAACTCAGCGATGCACATCCCTCCCGAGACGGCTCGGTCACACCACCACTAGTGACCCCACAACCAGCCGATACACTGATATGATGATCACGATGAACTAGGACAACGCAGGAAGGATGGAGGAGAGGGAGGGACCTCGAGGACAGTACAGTGCATAAGCGACCTCTATTCAAGCAACTGCAGACATGACCGCAAAAATCCCCAACACTGATATCAAATTCATCACATTAAATGTTCGGGGTATGCATACGGCAAGCAAATGCTACGCAGTAGACGCCTACATAAAAAGACAGCAAGCGCACATAGCCCTCCTGCCGGACACTCATCTGACAGCGGCAGAGGTAGAATGCCTGCGTAAAAAATTGAAGGGCACCATCTGCGCCACAGCGTACTCAGCGTTCGCCAGGGGAACTCTGGTCTGGATTAGACCAGGAACACCCTTTAAAGAACAGACGTACGTATTAGATAAGGAAGGGCGATAAGCAATGATAGAGGGATTATTAGAAGGGCAACCCGTACTGATAGGGAGTATATATGCCCCTAACGTAGAGCAAGACACATTTTGGAGTCGCCTCACGGGAATGTTATCACATCACACACTCAACCCGTGGATACTCGGCGGTGATTACAACTGCACCTTAGACACTAACCTGGACAGATCCCACTCCCCACCAGCACATTCACCAGCATACAGGCAAACGGAACTCTTTAACATATGAGTAAAACACTGGGCATTGACAGACGCGTGGAGAGCACGAAACCACACCACCAAACTGTATTCTTTTCACTCCATCCCACATAACCTACGAGTGCGCCTCGATAGATTTTTATGCTCTACTACCCTACTCCCCAAAGTACAACACTCGGATTATCTAGGAAGGGTGCTATCGGATCATGGCGCACACACACTGACCCTTAAATGGAGACCACCTCACCCCTCCATACCCACCAGGAAGATACCGTGAGAATGCCTCACAGACCAGGTATTCAGGCAGGAACACGGGGAACATAATCAGGAACACTTCACATTGAATGTGGGAACGGCAACGTCTCGGTTGATCGAATGGGATGCATGCAAGGTTGTAGCGAGGGGACATTGCATACTGCAAATAGTAGGGGTGCGCAGAATACTAGAGAAGGCGCTACAAGGGGCAGAGCATACCTTAGCAGACCTTTCGAAAAAAGCGGACAGAGGTGAGGCCACCTCAGAACACGTGGCCATAGCCAAGACAGCTCACGCGGAAACGTTAAGGGACCTCCGCAAATATAATTTTAGGGTATATGCCGCCAGGGTTCATCGGGAGGGCAATAGGGGAGGAACACTCCTGGCCTGGTTAGCCAAACAGGACCCAGAGGTGAAACCAATCAGAGATAAGAGATCAGATAGGTACACTTCGGCACGCACAACCCGACATTTTGCACATCTTTCATAATTATTCTAACATCTATCAAGCCCCAAGACAGAGCGACCCTCAAGCAACCACTAGATTTCTGCACTCATTACCTCTACCCCAGGTCCCACGAGCAGATAAAAAAACGTTGGAGAAGAGGATTAAATCTGCGGATGTAACTCAAGAGATTAGGGCGCTGGCGCGGAACAAAGCCCCTGGAATGGATGGCTTTCCACTCTAATATTATAGCACGTTCTCAGCCCAATTGATCCCACACATGGTCACCATGTATAACGACGCACTAGACAGACGTGAACTACCAGGATCCCTTAGGGAATCGATCATAGTCACATTCCTAAAACGACATAGAGATCCAATGCTCCCCTCTTCTTATAGACCAATTACCCTTCTCAGTGTGGACTGCAAGATACTAGGCAAAATATTGGCAGAAAGAGTCACCCAAATTCTGATACCATTGATCCATCCGGACCATTGCGGTTTCATCCCGCGGCGTAACACATCGCAAAACTTACGCAGACTATTCCACATACAAGATAGGACGGGTATGCAGTTCCCCAATGCGGCGTGCCTAATATTAGATCTTGAAAAGGCATTCGATACACTACTATGGCCGTATTTATTCGAGGTCCTCAGCAAAATTAACATTGGACCGGTCCTGATAGCATACACAAAGCTCCTTTACACACACCTCACCTCTCGAGTCAGCCTAGGCAAATGCATCTCTCCAGGGTTCGCAGTGGAAAGGGGAACCAGACAGGGTTGCCCGCTATCTCCTCTCCTGTTCGCCCTGGCGGTGGAACGCCTGGCGATGCGCCTGAGACGGGAGGGCGAGGAGTGGGGAATTCCACTAGCGGACACAGTACACTGCGTGTTTCTATACGCAGATTAATTTATGTCTGTGACGCCACTCGAGATCTAGCATCTATCTGGAGGGCACTCAGAGACTTCGCGGATGCCTCGGGCCTCAAAGTGAACTGGGAGAAATCCACAATTTACATGCTGAGCCCTCACTTGGCCCCATTCGAAGTGCAGATCGGGCCTCAGTCGCTCGCGTGGAACGCTGAGGCGCCCAGATATCTGGGAGTGAGGTTGTACCATACCCCGGAGGACTTGTATGAAGGGAATCATTGTAAGGGGTTGGCAGGGATTCGATCGGCGGTGGGATTCTGGAAAACATTGCCCCTAGCCCCTATAGGACGAGTGGCACTGGCGAAAATGATAATGGTCCCTCGACTACTGTATCATTTCACTAACCTCCCAGTTATACCGCCATGTTCCTTCTTTAAGGAACTGGATACCCTTCTCACCGAGCTGATCTGGGGAAGAAGTCGACACAGGTTTGCGCTATCAACATTATACTTGCCCTGGGCAGAGGGAAGATTGGGAGCACCATCATTCGAGGCATACTTCCTGGCAGCCCAGTTACAGTGGCTGTCATACTGGACAGCAGGGCGCCATACAGGGGAGACCACCTCCACGGAGGGCCACAGACCACTGCCGGCAATACATAGGTTGCTGCTACCGGGCACCAAGCCCATGCGTACTCGGCCACTACAGGTGTCCATAGCCCGCACTTGTATGATGAGAGTCCATCGCATGTCTAAGGGTAGACCCCCGCACTCACCCCTACTCCCACTGGTAGGTTTCCCCAGAGAAGAGAAATACTACACGGCAGGCGCACTCAAAGTATGGACTGACCTGGCAGTCACGGAGGTGGAATCCCTGTTTGAGGAAGGCCAACTCAAAACATATGCCCAGATGACCGAACAATACGATCTCCCGCCCGGGCAATTTTTAACTCACAGACAACTCACAGTAGCCGCCGGTACTGGAACCCGAACGAAGGGGAATCCCAACACACCCAGTGATACACACCATTTTGCACATGGGACACCGAGTGAATGAGGCTCACATCCCCAACCCTCCCTCCGCACACATATTACCACGCCTTCACATCTTACAAAAGGAATTATACCATCGACACTATTTTCTCCCCACAGTTTACCCAACTGTTGAAAGTTTGCGTTGGCGGATAACTCCGCCAACAGTTTGTTGGGAATGCATTTAGGCAAGAATAGGCATGACAACATCGGGAACTCTGCACAACAGCGAAAAATTCCTCTACGCCCATGGGCGACAAGTTCCACCCGAACACGAAACAGAGTCGCTGATGAGTTCAGAACAACGAGAAGACTCCTCCCTAACAGTTTTTTACCATGGACTAAACAGTTATAACATTGTGAAACAGCAAAAATGTATATTGACGATCACAAGTACTTCGCACCCACTTGTAACTGTGTTTTAATGCATTGAAATGATATACAGAGTCGAGAAGCAATAACAAATTAAAAACCCAATAAACAAAAAAAAATCAATCTAATACGTCGGGCAATTTATATTTTGGCTATCCCGATCCCTTGTCATTTTCATTATTGTAATTTTTTTCCAGTAGAGGTATTCAGTAGTTTAACACAATACTGGGATTACCTTTGATACGTATTAGTTGCTTTTCTTAGTTATATCAATTTGGGTGTTGTAAAAGGTGAATGAACACTCCTGGAAGTAGCACTTGTAGATTAGATGTTTATTGTGGAAGCGCAGTACAGAAGTAAGAAGCCCACAACCGGTCATCCACAGCCAGCCACAACGACAACCCTGGAATGACCCGACCATTACAAAAGTACACAGAGCGCGGGGAAGACGCTCGAGAAACTAAGGTGACATCGCGTGAATAACAAGTCGCTCTTAAAGAGAAAGAGCGACTTGTTACCTTAACAGGTGTCATTGGGTTTTGACTGTGATTGATTTATTTTTTGGTGGGATCGATACAATTTTGGCGCTTTTTTACAAAAAGGTTCTTTGATACATTGGTAAGTTATAACTCGGCATCGACATGGTGCTAACATGGCGGATTTCATTACTGAAGGTGCCCTCACGTTCTTGTTGCTTCCGTGATCGTACCATGCGATCACGCTTCGCCGTCGGGTCACGTAAAAATAGAACTGCAGCAGCGCACGGCTGACTTGCGGCCGTTTTTTTTTTTATTCCAAACCACGCCGGGATGCACCCTCTTTCACCCTCTTTGAAGTAAGTTCAAAAGTGTTCTGGGGCTTTGAGGGCTATTTCAAATGCCCCGTATTTACAGAGTCAGACTCTGTTGTGATGGTGCCGCTGGCGCTGCTGGAGGCCTTCGCTGCGCACGCTCGCAGCCGCAAGGAAGGACACCACACTCCGTGTCTTGGTCTCAGCGCGGACTGACTCATCAGGCCGTGCCGCTTTATTTTATACATCGGCGTACGCCACGTTCGTGGCGTACGCATTGCGTAGTATCCTCTTGCGCTCTAGCGTCTAACGCTAGAGCGCTAACTGTAACATCCCTCCCCAACTTGGATAACAAAATAAACGGAAGTCCATAACAGTCACTCACTTGCTTGGCAGGCAAAGTCTTTAAGGCGGCTGCTTGGCGTGGGGTTCTCTCTCAGACCATACCTTGCGGTGGCACGAGTGCCGGAGCTGGTTGGGTGGCTGTTCGGGGCTCCACTTTCCGCCGGGGCCTGATGGCTCTGCTCTGGGGCGCTGCTGGCTCCGCTGGACGTCAGTCCAGGTTCCAGCTCTGGGGTTGAGATCTCTTCCTCCCCTCCGTTCAGCCCCCCCCGGCCGCGGTCAGTGGCCTCCGGAATGCGTTTGAACCACGAGATGTTCCTGGTGGTCGACTCCACCCCTCTTTCCGCTGTGATCATTGTACCCCGCCTCTGTGCCACAGTCCAACTACCTGGTTCATATCGGGGTTTGAATTTTCCTCCCGGCCTTCGATCCTTCACGAGGACGCTGTCCCCTGGTCTGATGTCGCGGTCTCGACTGCCTCTGGCCCGGCTCACTTGCCGTTTTCGGTGTGCTCGTCGTTGAAAGGCCTGCTCCGCTTCGAACGGTGGGGGCGCCCACCCAGGGGCTGTGGGTAGCCCATCGCGGCGGGTGCCTTTGAGCATGAGAGACCACGGGGCTTGTTTGGTGGAGCAGTGGGGCGTGCTCCGGTACTCTCCCAGGAATCGCTGAATCTCCCTTTCGGGGTCTAGTTGCTCCACGCCGGCTATTCGAATCACTTTATTCAGGGTCCTCATGAACCGTTCCACCTCTCCGTTGGCTTGTGGCCACTGAGGGGTGATTCGCCGGTGTTGTATTCCCTGGTGCTGGAGGAACTCCCTGAATTCGTGACCGTGGAAGGGTGGCCCGTTGTTGCTCTTCAGCTCCGAGGGACGCCCAAACATGGTGAACATTTTTTCCAGCGCTGGTCCCACAAACATGAAGGCTGTGGACGGTAGAACTTCCATCACGGGATATTTCGAGAAGTTGTCAATAACCACCAGCGACACTTTTCCGTTTGGGAGGCTTCCGAAATCTATGCTAATCTTGTCCCATGGGTACCTTCCCGGTTCTTCTGTCACGATGGGGGCCGGAGGCTCAGGGCCGCTCATCACCTGGCACGCGGAGCAGCTTCTTACCACATCGTCCACCATGCCATCCAGCCCCGGGAACCATATCTTCGCCCTCATCCTGGTCTTCATCTTCTCCGTCCCTTGATGGCCGTTGTGAGCAATGATCGTGGCTTGATGGCGCAGTGCGGTCGGCATGACGATCTTGGATCCCCGCAGGACGACGCCATCGCGGGTCATACTTAGTTCATTCCGCACTCGCCACATCTGCTGCAAATCCTTCTTCTCCTCGTCTGCCCACGAATTGGCGGTGTGTAGGAAATCAGCCCATGACCCTTTCTGAAGAGCTCCCCGTGTCCTTGCCAACACGGCATCATGCTCCCCGGCTTGTATGATCTCCTGGATTGTTAGTACCCGAGGGCAGGTCAGAGCGGCCAGAAGGTCGATGTGTGCTTCGGTTTCATCTTCCTCTTCCTTCCCGATCGGGGACGTCACCTCACTTTCCGGGTGTCGCGACAGAAAGTCCGCCGGGTTTTTCGCACCTGGCCGATATGTCACCTCCATCTGGTATTGTTGTAATCCGATGGCCCACCTTTCGATCCTCGGGGGGGGGGGGGGCGCTGTCCCCTTGAACAGGGGCACCAATGGTTGGTGGTCTGTCACTACTGTAAAAGGGTGCCCGCAGACGTACAGGTGGAAGTGCCGGCAGCCCCATCGGATGGCTAGTGCTTCGCGTTCAATCTGAGAGTACCTCTGTTCAGTTGCAGTAAGTGCCTTGCTGGCGTAGGCCAGGGTGGCCCATCTCCCCGGTTCCTGCTCTTGTGTGAGGACTGCGCCCAGCCCCACCGGACTGGCGTCGACGAGCAGTTCGGTCTTTCTGGTCGGATCAAAGTAGACCAGAGTAGCTTGGTCCAGCAGTGTGGTCTTGATAGCGTGGAATGCATCCTCTTCCTCTTGCCCCCAGCGCCACAGGGTGTCTGTCTTTGTGAGGCGTCTGAGAGGTTCAGCCGTGGTAGCCAAATTTGGGATGAACCGCCCACAGTACGTGGCCATCCCGAGAAAACTGCGGACTTCCGACGCGGAAGTCGGTGCTGGGGCGTTTTTGATAGCCTGGGATTTCCTCGGGTCCACTTGAATGCCATGATTGGTAAAACGTGTATCCGAAGAACTCGATGCTTTGCTGAAAGAACTGGCACTTCTCTTTGTGTAACGTGACCCCAAACTCCCTCAGCCTCGTCAGTGTAGACCGGACCCGCCGGTAGTGCTCATCCACCGTTGTGGCGTGTATCAGTATGTCATCACTGACGTTCAGTACCCCCGGTAGTCCCTGCAAGATGTCTCTGATAGTGTTCTGAAATATTTCGGCTGCCGAGGAGATGCCAAAGTTAAGGCGTCGGTACCTTCGCAGCCCCAGGTGCGTGCTGAAGGTAGTTATATATCTGCTCTCTTCGGCCAACGTTAGTTGGTGGTACCCCGCATTAAGGTCCAGTTTGGAGAACCACCGGGCTCCGTTGAGGTCTGCGATTATGTCATCCATCGTGGGCGTGATGTGTCTCTCCCTTTTGATGGCCTTGTTGGGCAGCCTCATGTCGATGCACACCCGAATCTTGCCTGGTTGCCGGGGCTTTTCTGCTATCACCATGGGTGATACCCAGGGGGTGGGTCCTGTTACTGTCTCGATGACGCCTTGCTCCTCCAGCCTCCTCAGCTCCTCTTCTACTAGCGGTCATAGGTGGAAGGGAATCCTCCTGTGTTTTAACGCTGTGGGTGTGACTGAGCGGTCAATGTGGAGCTTGACCGGCGGTCGTCGGATGTTCCCCAGGCCAGTGAACAGCTCCGGGAACTGGTCCAGCAGGGTGGTCGTTTGGGATTCTTGTACCTTCCGGAGGAATGCGATCAGCCCTAGGTCTTCGGCTGCATGCCCGCTTAGGAGGGTGTCTGCCTCCTGATTGATCACATGTATGTCAATTGTTATCTCTGCGTCATCCGACTTCACGGGCACCGTCATCTTTCCTGCCAGGGGCAGCGGTGTGTCACTTCCGTAGGCATAAATCTGGGCTTTCGACCGTCGGAGCTCGGGCTTGGGTCGGAGGCGATTGTACTGTTGCACTCCCATCACGGTGACTGACGCCCCCATGTCGATCACGGCGTTTATCCGGGATCCAGCGACTAGGACGTCGCACCTCGGTTGTGGTCTTCTCGAGCTCTTGAGGGCTCTGGTGAATGAAATCAGGTATGTTTCCCCCTCATCATCATCGGACTCCATTGCCTCTTCCCGCAGGGCCTGTGCTTGCTTGCGCCCTGAGTTGGTGTGGGAAGACAACGACAGCTGGGACAGCTGTCTCACCATGGTCTTCTCTGGCCTCTTTCCCCTTCGGTCTCGTTGCGTGGATCGTTTGCGGCAAACAGACGCAAAATGGTTCATCACGCCGCAGTGGTCACACGCTTTTCCTTTTGCGGGGCACGTCCTGCCCCCGTGCTCGTCATACCCGCAGTACCCACACGAGGCCGCAGGCTTCTTGGCCGCCCGTCGGCGGGGCGCTTCACGCGTCTGTACTGCGTCGGCCCGCTCCGTTTTGACTGTCACTCCTGACCCGGCCCCTCGTGTGAGCGCCATCTCCATCTCCTCCGCGCGGGCGTCGGATAGATCATGGGACCGTGCCAGCACCAGAATGTCCGCCATCGGGATGTTTGGTTGGCGGAGGATGAGTGTTCGTAAGTTTTTGCTTCGTATGCCGCAGATTATCTGTGCTCTGATTTCTTCCTTGGCTCTATCACCGACGAGGTGCGTGTCTGCTAGCACCCTCAGTCGAGC
This sequence comes from Triturus cristatus, assembly GCF_964204655.1. Classification (NCBI taxonomy): domain Eukaryota; kingdom Metazoa; phylum Chordata; class Amphibia; order Caudata; family Salamandridae; genus Triturus; species Triturus cristatus. The sequence continues at coordinate 9,312,489 of NC_140584.1, forward strand.
GTGGAATGCATCCACCGACTCCCCTTCCCTTTGCCTCGCTTGGCGTAGTTTGAAGTGTTCAAAATCCGGGTTCAACTGGGGGTCGAAATGTGCATTGAGGGCCGTCACGGCCGCATCATAGTCGTCTGCGTTCCCGGTGTTAGGGAGATGCTTGAATAGGAGATATACTTCCTCCCCTGCATAGTGGAGCAGTAGGGACCTCTTCACGGTTCCGTCGGTCTCTCTGGTGCCAGCGAAATAATTATCGAGCCGGCCAATCCACGTTTGCCAGCGTGGGGCGGCAGTGGCAGGGTCAGCAGCCTCACTGAAGGGCGGCAGGACGCCGGACGCGGGGTGCAGTGGCACCGCCTGGGCGGGGCGCTCATCATCACCCATGGCTCCCTGGGGCACAGCACAGCGGGAGTAGCGGGAGTAGACAGAGGAGGTCGCAGAGGCAAAAGATCCCCACACCCGGGATGGATAGAGGGCTTCAGGGCCCAGCCAGGGCACAGCTGCCAAACAGAGTCACTCAGGCAGGAGGCAGGAATGTTCATCTGCCGAAATGGACGTGATTTGGTGCACACGTGCACTCACCGGTGGTCGTATCAGACACGTGGGGCCCAGCTTCACTGCCAGGGGGGGGGAGGAGCCGGTTCCAGTCGGGCCGTCAGGTCCACGTGCGCGCGCGCGGGACTGCCGCGGGGCGCGGATTGCAGCTGAGGCACACGGGGTCGATTATCCCGTACTTCGTCGCCAGTGTGATGGTGCCGCTGGCGCTGCTGGAGGCCTTCGCTGCGCACGCTCGCAGCCGCAAGGAAGGACACCACACTCCGTGTCTTGGTCTCAGCGCGGACTGACTCATCAGGCCGCGCCCCTTTATTTTATACATCGGCGTACGCCACGTTCGTGGCGTACGCATTGCGTAGTATCCTCTTGCGCTCTAGCGTCTAACGCTAGAGCGCTAACTGTAACATCTGTGTCTCGTTTCGGGTACGGTTTCTCTGGAGCCGTGTTGAGTATGTCTGATTATTTTGCATTATAGTTTATGGCCTTGGTTTATAATTGGAAATCCGGTGCATAACTTTACATTGCCATGTTTTATGAACATTTCCGATTGCACCTCAGTGCTGCCTTACGACATTACGCTTGTTCAATATGTGAAATAACGACTCTGTGTTACTGTTAATCTATCGTTTACATACATTTTAGCATGTCTTGTGATGACTCCCTACCTGTTTTTTATGCATTTCATGGCATCTCATGCTGGCGATGTATTTCTTGTGCAGACTATGTCTTTATTCCATCTGGGTTTATGGACTTTGCACATGGCTCAACATCTACAGATACATAGCATATTGGTTGATATTATACCTTTGATCACGACCCTATATTTATAACATAATGTTTTTATTTGCTGTTAATTGAATATGGAAGGTATATACTGATTCATTTCAAGTACTATATTGATTTAATTCCTTTAAAGGGTACTATTATATATCTCTTTCTTCCATAGGTGCACAAGTTAGGGGGATAGTCTCCATCATTTTGTGCTAGTCTCATTTGAACCTGCAAGCTCAACATCGGCATATGGCTAATATACCACGCGTTCCATTTACCTTTATTTCTTGGGCATTGGATTACACCAACCGATTTGCATAGTTTTGCGTTGAATATTATTCTAAACAGGTAGGCATTGCAGTAACCCTGTGGGCATTCCCCGATTATCTATCATAGTAGATGTGTACTTAGAAGCTTAAGATATGGCTTTTTGGTTTGATTTTTACAGATGCCAGATAACTGCCTTTGTACAGGATAGGTGTCTCTACCAAGGTATAACCCATTAATTTAATTGTTGCCTTATAATGATTGTGGTAGGTTCCCTTTTATTTATATTTGTCAATCCACAATGCCGTGGGTACACTTATGGTTATACTATGGGGTGCACCTGTTTTTTTTTAAACCAGTGTGGGGCTGATAGATGTCACCGCTCTTGGTGGGGGGGGGGGATATTCACAAGGACTTATCTCCGGGTTTATCACCACCTTAACACATCAAAAGTGGAGATAGATTTAACACCCCATTCACAAGCTGGTGCAAACTCCAGACATCGCCAGTATTCCTGCGATAACTGCCCCAAAAGTTATCTCCACGGTGGACACCACTAACTAACCCTAATGAGATACAGAGTAGGCGTTCCCATGCAAAAACACACGAAAAAACCACTACACCACTATCGCAACAAGTGCCAGATCGGCGATGCGATTCAAAACCACACGATAAGCCTGGAACAACTCCTGGTGGCCGACGGCACTGGGAGCAGCCCCAACACCCACCGACCACGCACGCAACCTGGGAATCATCCTCGACTCAATGCTCTCAATGACCAAGCAGGTCAACGCTGTCTCCTCCTCCTGCTTCAACACCCTCCTCCTGCTCCGCAAGATCTACAGATGGATTCCAACAGATACAAGAAAGACAGTCACCCAGGCCCTCGTCAGCAGCAGACTCGACTACGGAAACGCCCTCTACGCGGGAGCCCCGACAAAGCTCTTCAAACGACTACAATGCATCCAAGACGCCTCGGCACGACTGATCCTGGACGTACCATGCCACGGCCACATCACCCCCCCACCTGAGGGACCTGCACTGGCTCCCCATCAGCAAGAGAATATCCTTCAAGCTCCTCATCCACGCACACAAGGCACTCCACAAGACCGGCCCATACTACCTCATCAGACTGCTCTCCTTCTACATCCCCAACCGCCAGCTACGCTCTGCCGATCTCTCTCTCTCTCTCCACCGTCTCACGCATCTGAAGAACAACCACCGGCAGGAGATCCTTCTCCCACCTCGCTGCCAAGACATGGAACACCCTCCCACTGAGCCTACGACGGACCCAAGACCTGCTGACCAGGAGGATGCTCAAGACTTAGCTGTTCGATCAGTAGCGCCCCCCCCCCCCCAGTGCCTTGAGACCCTCGCGGGTATGTAGTGTGCTTTACAAAAGACTGATTGATTGATAAGCCACGGTAGCAGCAGGTATTTAACACCTGCCTCCAGCCGGTGTAAAGTCGGAAGACTACCTGCAGTAGGCAACGGAGTTCCGCACACAGCCACACCCGAAGAACAAACGACGCCATGGAGCTACTCATCATGCAGCTCGGAGCCCCAACAGGGCCACAACACCCAACGCCACCACCCCCAGGACCACCACCCCCAGGACCCAGACCCGCCCACCCCCGGACCACCACAGAGGTACTGCAGAGTAAGACAGCGCACCTACCGAAAAAGCACCACTCTTCGCAGGCCTAACGCCCGAGGAAGTCATTGCCCACTACAGGCTCAAAAGGTCAACCATCATCTGCATCATGACCCACATCGTCCATAGGTTGACTGTCCCAACACAGCGGAGAACCAACATCCCTCCGCAGACAAAGCTGCTGGCTGTGCTGCACCTGTTGGCCTCTGGTACCTTCCAACCAAAAACTGCAAGAGTCTGAGGGGTCTCACAGCCAGCCCTATCAAAGTTCATCACACCTGTCCTGGATGCCATCATCAGCTTAATATCCCAGTACCTTCACTTTCCCCACACTGCGCAGGAACAGCAGGAGACCAAGCAAGGCTTCTATGCCGTAGCTGGATTCCCGGCAGTGTTGGGGGCAATAGACTGCACACATGTCCCACTTGTGCCCCCTGCGGATACTGCACACCACTACCGCAACAGAAAGCACACGCATTCCAATATGTGCAGGCAATAGTGGATCACCGGGGACTATTCACCAATGTCGTCGCAAACTACCCCGGCAGTGTGCACGATTCCTACATCTTCCGACAGTCCATCAACCAGCGCTTCCAGGATGGCAAATATGGAACTGGACAGCGCCTTGGTAAGTACTAAATCAACACACCACACACCTCAAAGCCACCATCGCACAACTTTAGGAATGCACACGTGACCAAACCACATACATGTCAATCAACATGACCACCTACCAGAAACGACAACACTACTCCATGGTGATCATGGGCTAGCCTTGCACACAATACAGCCATATCATGGCACCACAGCCACACAACAGCTGAACGTGTGGAGATGCGGAATGCAGCCATGTGCGAACGATGCAAGTGACCCGTGAATGGGAATATACACAACGACAAGTGAGGCGTGGATGTGCAGGACAGACATGGGTATGCAAACCACAGATATGTCCATGCAGACCACAATTGCTGGTGACTGGAGAGTTGTGAACAGTGGACGCAACCATGTCACCCCAGGCCGTGGGTCAGAATGTGGAAATGTCGCTTGCTGCGTCCCCCCCTGTGTGCGTGAGTGTAGTGGGTTGGCCCTGAGTATGTCAGTGCTGCGAAGGGGTGTGGACAAAAACCCCCGTGGCGCAGAGCGGGGTTTTCTCCCGGAAAGGCCAACATCACTGACCGGGCGGCGCCTCGCAATCCACCACGAAGCCGACGCCGTGAGCAGCGGGGCCGCGACCCTCTGTGCCTGAGGCACCCCAAGACACTGATACCCAGACCAGGCCTGCCAGCGCTCCAAGGCTGTAGTGCTCAACTGCCGACACTGTCGTGTGAGAAAGAGGACCCACCACGTGCCGGTGCAAGCTCCAAGCCCCAGTCTCGTGACCTCTGCAGCCTCCGCAGACCATCGCTGGCCCCACAACGCTGGCCCATATTACTCCTGGCTCATTGACATACTCCACCGGCGTCCTCTTCGTCCCAGTAGGTTGCACATGTGAAACTGTGTCCTGATTCCTGAATGGGAGTGACCACAAGTCCGTGGCAGCGGCCACAGCACCAGACTCCCTTCGATCAATGAGGCATAATTCCATATCGCAGGCCTGCGACACGCGGTGCCACTAACCCTGTTCAATGCAAGCCGGCGACATGTGGTGCCACAAACCCTGTTCAATGCAAGCCGGCGACACGTGGTGCCACTAACCCTGTTCAATGCAAGCCGGTGACACGTGGTGCCACTAACCCTGTGCGCCGTGAGTGACCGTCAGCCTCTGGCGGAACATAATTGGTGTCGGAGCCTGTGGCCTGGGGGTTGTCATCAGCAACGGGCAGGTACAGACTTGGTGTCTGGCATGAGTTTGTGGCATTCATATCACAGCTGGCATGTGCCCTCTGCATCATGCCTTGGGGGTAGACCTCCCATTCTCCCCGGAGACACTCCGAGGAAGGTACCTATGACACATACGAGACCCTGCTCTGCCCCATGAACCTACCCCAGTCTCCCGCAGGTCAGCGTCCCGTGGCGGTGAGCCCGTGTCGGCCACTGTGCATCCGGGGCCACTAAGACTGTGCGACTCAAGTCATCCCCCCTTGTTGTTCTGACATTGCATATCTGAGTGCCTGATGACTGTTGGAGTTATTGCCAGCACCAGCTACTCCCTGAGGGCTGGCTTACACTCACCACACACACAGCCAGCACAGGCGTTACTGGATTAGTGGGCCTGCCATAACATCCTGCCGAACTAAGTATTGACTCTTTTCTCCCTGCACTTTTACAGGTGGTCAAGGATATGCACTTTGACCTTGGATGATGATGCTCCTCCGAGACCCGAACACACCCGCCAAGAGGCAGTACAATGCAGCCGACATACGCACCAGGGGCATCGTTGAACGCACATTTGGCGTGTTGAAGTCACGTTTCAGGTGCCAGTACGGCACAGGTGGAAAGCTCCTGTACAGCCCGGACTTTGTGTGCAAGATGATCATTGCATGTTGTGTGTTGCATAACATCTGTGTATGCACCAATGCCCCATGGATCCCAGTTCCAGATGTACATGACGATGATGGTGACGATGGGGCAGGTGGCCCACATTCCGCTGCGGCAGGAATGGCCCGTAGGAACACCATCATTGACATTTTCTTTCCCATGAGAACGTCGCATTGTGGCCGTCCCTGGCAATCATGGGACAGTACAAAATATCCAGTAGCACAGCATGTGTGATTAAAATATATTTGCAGGTTACAGGTTGTACTTGTACATTGAGATGTCACAGTGCCCTCATCGCCGCCACTGATGACATCAGGACCCTGCTGGACAACGGTGAGACCGCGGCCCTCATCCTCCTGGACCTCTCCGACGCATTCGACACCGTCTGCCACCGCACACTATGCGCACGCCTCCACAGACAAGGCACTGGAATGGACCACCTCCTTCCTCTCCAGCAGAACCCAGAGCGTCCGCCTCCCCCCCCCCCCCATTCCGATCCGAAGCTTCCAAGATCATCTGCGGCATACCCCAGGGATCTTCCCTCAGCCCGACACTGTTCAACATCTACATGGCCCTGCTCGCACACGTCGCCCGTCAGCACGACCTCAACATAATCTCCTACGCCGACGACACTCAAATGATCCTCTCCCTCACCAAGGACCCCATCACCGCCAAATCCAACCTTCACGAAGGAATGAAGGCCGTCGCGGACTGGATGAGGATCAGCCGACTGAAGCTGAACACGGACAAGATGGAGGTCCTCATCCTCGGCTCCAACCCTTCAGCCTGGGATGACTCCTGGAGGCCGACGGCACTGGGGGCACCGCCGACACCCACCGACCACGCACGCAACCTGGGAATCATCCTCGACTCAACGCTCTCCATGACCAAGTAAATCAATGCCGTCTCCTGCTTCAGCACCCTTCGCATGCTCCGCAAGATCTACAGGTGGATCCCGATAGACACAAGAAGAACAGTCACCCAGGCCCTCGTCCGCAGCAGACTCGACTACAGAAACGCCCTCTATGCGGGAGCTCTGACCAAGCTCATCAAACGTCTGCAACGCATCCAAAACGCCTCTGCACGAATGATCCTCTACGTACCACGCCACAGCCTCATCACCCCCACCTGAGAAACCTGCACTGGCTCCCCGTCAACAAGAGGATATCCATCAAGCTCCTCATCCACGCACACAAGGCACTCCACGACCGGCCCAGCCTACCTCAACAGACGACTCTCCTTCTACATCCCCAGCCATCAGCTCCGCTCCGCCGACCTCTCACTGTCCACCGTCCCTCGCATCCATAGAACAACCACCGGCGGAAGATCCCCACCTCGCCGTCAAGACCTGGAACACCCTCCCACTGAGCGTACGACAGACCCAAGACCCAAGACCTGCTGACCTTCAGGAGGCTATTCAAGACCTGGCTGTTCGACCAGTAGCGGCCCCCTCCAGCACCTTGAGACCCTCGCGGGTATGTAGTGCGTTCTACAAATGACTGATAGACAGTTTTCTGCTGTGCCATATGTGATTTGCCATGTTGGGCACATTTGCGGAACCAGTTGTGTTCTGTTGAGGAGATGTTGCTGTTTGTACCGGGATGTTGTCAATGTCGAGGTGCACTTATACTTACGTGCGTATGCTGCACGGTGGGTGATTCGCTCTGCGGCTCTGATTTGTCTGCCACTGGTCCCTTTCACGTGGTGTGCCTGACAGTTCTGTGCTTCCACGGTGCTGAGAAGTTGCAGACTTGGGTAACTTGTGCTCTTTGTCAAGTTGTGACTCTTGGGCATGGTTTGTCCGCAGATGTGTCGTTTACGTAAGGGGTTGTTTGTACAGGTAGTTGTGTCATAGTGTGACCTGCTCCTTTCCAGTTGTGGTCCGCACTCCGCCACCTCAGTGTCGTGCCGTGTACATTGTCATGGTGATCGTCATGTGGTGTCTCTTGCCTTGTCAGTATGGCTGACGTATATGCATGTTTGTGTGTTTGTTGAAGTGTTCCTGTGGGATTAGGGACATGATCCTGAGCCATTGTGGGTGTGCAGTGTGCCTTGCCTAATTGTGCATGTGTGCTATTGTGCCCATCTCCCCCGCCCACCCGTGTCGGGTCATGTTGGACAGAGTCCGAATCCCCGACTCCTGTCACCATCTCCCGACTGGTGACTGTGGCCACCATCTTCTCCATGTCATTCCGCTCCTGGTGTTCTGCTGGCCCCCCTCCTCCGGGGTGCGTTGCTGCTTTGATGTTTGCAGCGAGTTTCAGCTTGGATTTGCCCTTCACATCAGTCCAGAGCCTCTTGTGCTCTTTCATTGTCCTCCTCTGCCATACGACGGCATACACATGGTCTGAGGTGGTGTGCCATCTTTGCCTTTTTGTTGCCAATGACACGTTGGAGGTGATGTACAGTTGGTGGTGGTGTTCTGGCTCATCAGTGGCGATGATCGGGTTTTCCTGGCAACTGTACCCAGTCTTCCTCTTCTCATTGCCCTTCCATGGGCCCTGTATTCCTGGGTGTTCCTCCGTGGGGTTCATGTTGTCCTCTGCAGTCGGTCAGGGTGCATCCGTGGTACTCTGCAGTTGATGTTGGATTTTAGTAGCATTTTCTGTAGGCTGTTCTTGTGTTTTTTTTCCCGCATTACGCGTGGGGATTGCTGGCCTCTCGCTGGTTGTCACTGTTTTCTTAAAGCGTTTAAGCACATCGCGTCTTTTTACTCGTTGGGGTTTGTGTTTTTATCTCCGTCGCAGTGGTTGAATCACAGATATTCGCCGCTTTTTTCGGCGGACTATCGCATGGTACCGCCGTGTTGTGAATTCCACGTTGACACAGGGTTATTTTCCCGCGATAGGCTGCGATGTGTAAAGTTGCTTTAACATTTTTTGGAGACGTTTAGCACACTTTCTTGTGACTATACCCCTTGATGTTTTGTGGGGTTAACAGAACAATCCCATTTTTTTTGGTCATCTCACATTTAGGTGAGGACCAAGTGGTGTGTGTGTGTGTGTATGTATATGTATGTGTATATTACCTACTGGCGGTCGCCAGTAGGTAGTTATAGTTAGGACCCTGTTTCCATAGGAAAACCGCAACATTCTATTTTGAATAACTTTGGCGCCGGTCGACGAATCCTCGCGAAATTTTCAAAATAGGTGGGGCGCTGCGCTCCGCTCCTACCCTGAAAGTCTCGGGGGGATTCGTCAAGCGGGGGCTGAGATAAAAGGGGGGTCCCAAAACGCGTTTTTCCCATGCATTTTTCCATAGGACCTTTAGACACAGCTACAGCTCGAACGGCTGAACAGAGTTCCTTGAAATTTGGCAGAGAGGTAGTCTACAGGTCAAGGAAGTGCCTTTTGTAGGTTTGGTGTAAATCTGTTCAGTAGATTCTGAGAAAATAGCCTTTAAATCAATATATATATCTGAGCCAGCTTACGGTGCGCTTACGGTGCGCTTACCGTACGCGTACGGTGACGTGGGCGAGCGCGATTCTGATTGGCTGTTCGATCTAAGTAAACATTCGAATCGGTCGAAACCAGGAAGCGGCGGCCGCCATTTTCTCTCTCGCACTCTGAGGGGGGCAGCATAAACAAAGTCAAAAAACATCTAAAGGGGTAGTATATTTAGTTCTTAACCACCCAGCATCGATATAGGTGTCCCCCACAAACCCCCAAGGCCAAAAAAACAATTTTAATTTTTTTCGAAAAATCGCCGATTACGCTTACCGTACGCGTACGGTTAAAATTATAAAAAAAAAAAAAAATTATCCACACTTTCCCCACCCCGTGTGCAAATGGTGCCCGAAGGGCACCATTTGTGCATGGCATATATATGATCCAAGGAAACTAAAAATGAATACCTTACACAACGAAGCACATAATATGTCCCCCATGTGCGCACGGTGCGCGAAGCGCATCGTGCGTACATGTCCCATCCCGCGTAACGTGGGCACGCGGTGCGCGCAGCGCACCGCGTGACCACCGTGCGTGCACGGCACTAACTGCGTAAAGTGGGCGCGCGGTGCGCAAAGCGCACCGCGTGCTCACTGTGCGCGCACGGAACGAACTGCGTTAACTGGGCGCGCACGCCACGAATGGCGTAAAGTAACTTAGCATTTAAAAAACCGTACAAATTCACTGAAAAAACCATAGGTTTCACACACGTTATAGTTAGGAATTAGCATTTAAAAAACCTTGCAAATTCACTGAAAAAACCATAGGTTTCACGCAAGTTATAGTTAGCTGTACATTTCACTCGTAAAAAATCAATGAAATTCCCCCGTTATAGTTAGTGCAGGCAACTATAACTCACGCGACCGCAATCCTCTGCTGATGACATATGTGTCTTTATGAAAAAAAAATATTTGTAAGATATGTATAGCTAAAATCGGATGGCTAGTGCTTCGCGTTCAATCTGAGAGTACCTCTGTTCAGTTGCAGTAAGTGCCTTGCTGGCGTAGGCCAGGGTGGCCCATCTCCCCGGTTCCTGCTCTTGTGTGAGGACTGCGCCCAGCCCCACCGGACTGGCGTCGACGAGCAGTTCGGTCTTCCTGGTCGGATCAAAGTAGACCAGAGTAGCTTGGTCCAGCAGTGTGGTCTTGATAGCGTGGAATGCATCCTCTTCCTCTTGCCCCCAGCGCCACAGGGTGTCTGTCTTTGTGAGGCGTCTGAGAGGTTCAGCCGTGGTAGCCAAATTTGGGATGAACCGCCCACAGTACGTGGCCATCCCGAGAAAACTGCGGACTTCCGACGCGGAAGTCGGTGCTGGGGCGTTTTTGATAGCCTGGGATTTCCTCGGGTCCACTTGAATGCCATGATTGGTAAACGTGTATCCGAAGAACTCGATGCTTTGCTGAAAGAACTGGCACTTCTCTTTGTGTAACGTGACCCCAAACTCCCTCAGCCTCGTCAGTGTAGACCGGACCCGCCGGTAGTGCTCATCCACCGTTGTGGCGTGTATCAGTATGTCATCACTGACGTTCAGTACCCCCGGTAGTCCCTGCAAGATGTCTCTGATAGTGTTCTGAAATATTTCGGCTGCCGAGGAGATGCCAAAGTTAAGGCGTCGGTACCTTCGCAGCCCCAGGTGCGTGCTGAAGGTAGTTATATATCTGCTCTCTTCGGCCAACGTTAGTTGGTGGTACCCCGCATTAAGGTCCAGTTTGGAGAACCACCGGGCTCCGTTGAGGTCTGCGATTATGTCATCCATCGTGGGCGTGATGTGTCTCTCCCTTTTGATGGCCTTGTTGGGCAGCCTCATGTCGATGCACACCCGAATCTTGCCTGGTTGCCGGGGCTTTTCTGCTATCACCATGGGTGATACCCAGGGGGTGGGTCCTGTTACTGTCTCGATGACGCCTTGCTCCTCCAGCCTCCTCAGCTCCTCTTCTACTAGCGGGCGTAGGTGGAAGGGAATCCTCCTGTGTTTTAACGCTGTGGGTGTGACTGAGCGGTCAATGTGGAGCTTGACCGGCGGTCGTCGGATGTTCCCCAGGCCAGTGAACAGCTCCGGGAACTGGTCCAGCAGGGTGGTCGTTTGGGATTCTTGTACCTTCCGGAGGAATGCGATCAGCCCTAGGTCTTCGGCTGCATGCCCGCTTAGGAGGGTGTCTGCCTCCTGATTGATCACATGTATGTCAATTGTTATCTCTGCGTCATCCGACTTCACGGGCACCGTCATCTTTCCTGCCAGGGGCAGCGGTGTGTCACTTCCGTAGGCATAAATCTGGGCTTTCGACCGTCGGAGCTCGGGCTTGGGTCGGAGGCGATTGTACTGTTGCACTCCCATCACGGTGACTGACGCCCCCATGTCGATCACGGCGTTTATCCGGGATCCAGCGACTAGGACGTCGCACCTCGGTTGTGGTCTTCTCGAGCTCTTGAGGGCTCTGGTGAATGAAATCAGGTATGTTTCCCCCTCGTCATCATCGGACTCCATTGCCTCTTCCCGCAGGGCCTGTGCTTGCTTGCGCCCTGAGTTGGTGTGGGAAGACAACGACAGCTGGGACAGCTGTCTCACCATGGTCTTCTCTGGCCTCTTTCCCCTTCGGTCTCGTTGCGTGGATCGTTTGCGGCAAACAGACGCAAAATGGTTCATCACGCCGCAGTGGTCACACGCTTTTCCTTTTGCGGGGCACGTCCTGCCCCCGTGCTCGTCATACCCGCAGTACCCACACGAGGCCGCAGGCTTCTTGGCCGCCGGTCGGCGGGGCGCTTCACGCGTCTGTACTGCGTCGGCCCGCTCCGTTTTGACTGTCACTCCTGACCCGGCCCCTCGTGTGAGCGCCATCTCCATCTCCTCCGCGCGGGCGTCGGATAGATCATGGGACCGTGCCAGCACCAGAATGTCCGCCATCGGGATGTTTGGTTGGCGGAGGATGAGTGTTCGTAAGTTTTTGCTTCGTATGCCGCAGATTATCTGTGCTCTGATTTCTTCCTTGGCTCTATCACCGACGAGGTGCGTGTCTGCTAGCACCCTCAGTCGAGCGTGGAATGCATCCACCGACTCCCCTTCCCTTTGCCTCGCTTGGCGTAGTTTGAAGTGTTCAAAATCCGGGTTCAACTGGGGGTCGAAATGTGCATTGAGGGCCGTCACGGCCGCATCATAGTCGTCTGCGTTCCCGGTGTTAGGGAGATGCTTGAATAGGAGATATACTTCCTCCCCTGCATAGTGGAGCAGTAGGGACCTCTTCACGGTTCCGTCGGTCTCTCTGGTGCCAGCGAAATAATTATCGAGCCGGCCAATCCACGTTTGCCAGCGTGGGGCGGCAGTGGCAGGGTCAGCAGCCTCACTGAAGGGCGGCAGGACGCCGGACGCGGGGTGCAGTGGCACCGCCTGGGCGGGGCGCTCATCATCACCCATGGCTCCCTGGGGCACAGCACAGCGGGAGTAGCGGGAGTAGACAGAGGAGGTCGCAGAGGCAAAAGATCCCCACACCCGGGATGGATAGAGGGCTTCAGGGCCCAGCCAGGGCACAGCTGCCAAACAGAGTCACTCAGGCAGGAGGCAGGAATGTTCATCTGCCGAAATGGACGTGATTTGGTGCACACGTGCACTCACCGGTGGTCGTATCAGACACGTGGGGCCCAGCTTCACTGCCAGGGGGGGGGAGGAGCCGGTTCCAGTCGGGCCGTCAGGTCCACGTGCGCGCGCGCGGGACTGCCGCGGGGCGCGGATTGCAGCTGAGGCACACGGGGTCGATTATCCCGTACTTCGTCGCCAGTGTGATGGTGCCGCTGGCGCTGCTGGAGGCCTTCGCTGCGCACGCTCGCAGCCGCAAGGAAGGACACCACACTCCGTGTCTTGGTCTCAGCGCGGACTGACTCATCAGGCCGCGCCCCTTTATTTTATACATCGGCGTACGCCACGTTCGTGGCGTACGCATTGCGTAGTATCCTCTTGCGCTCTAGCGTCTAACGCTAGAGCGCTAACTGTAACATCTGTGTCTCGTTTCGGGTACGGTTTCTCTGGAGCCGTGTTGAGTATGTCTGATTATTTTGCATTATAGTTTATGGCCTTGGTTTATAATTGGAAATCCGGTGCATAACTTTACATTGCCATGTTTTATGAACATTTCCGATTGCACCTCAGTGCTGCCTTACGACATTACGCTTGTTCAATATGTGAAATAACGACTCTGTGTTACTGTTAATCTATCGTTTACATACATTTTAGCATGTCTTGTGATGACTCCCTACCTGTTTTTTATGCATTTCATGGCATCTCATGCTGGCGATGTATTTCTTGTGCAGACTATGTCTTTATTCCATCTGGGTTTATGGACTTTGCACATGGCTCAACATCTACAGATACATAGCATATTGGTTGATATTATACCTTTGATCACGACCCTATATTTATAACATAATGTTTTTATTTGCTGTTAATTGAATATGGAAGGTATATACTGATTCATTTCAAGTACTATATTGATTTAATTCCTTTAAAGGGTACTATTATATATCTCTTTCTTCCATAGGTGCACAAGTTAGGGGGATAGTCTCCATCATTTTGTGCTAGTCTCATTTGAACCTGCAAGCTCAACATCGGCATATGGCTAATATACCACGCGTTCCATTTACCTTTATTTCTTGGGCATTGGATTACACCAACCGATTTGCATAGTTTTGCGTTGAATATTATTCTAAACAGGTAGGCATTGCAGTAACCCTGTGGGCATTCCCCGATTATCTATCATAGTAGATGTGTACTTAGAAGCTTAAGATATGGCTTTTTGGTTTGATTTTTACAGATGCCAGATAACTGCCTTTGTACAGGATAGGTGTCTCTACCAAGGTATAACCCATTAATTTAATTGTTGCCTTATAATGATTGTGGTAGGTTCCCTTTTATTTATATTTGTCAATCCACAATGCCGTGGGTACACTTATGGTTATACTATGGGGTGCACCTGTTTTTTTTTAAACCAGTGTGGGGCTGATAGATGTCACCGCTCTTGGTGGGGGGGGGGGATATTCACAAGGACTTATCTCCGGGTTTATCACCACCTTAACACATCAAAAGTGGAGATAGATTTAACACCCCATTCACAAGCTGGTGCAAACTCCAGACATCGCCAGTATTCCTGCGATAACTGCCCCAAAAGTTATCTCCACGGTGGACACCACTAACTAACCCTAATGAGATACAGAGTAGGCGTTCCCATGCAAAAACACACGAAAAAACCACTACACCACTATCGCAACAAGTGCCAGATCGGCGATGCGATTCAAAACCACACGATAAGCCTGGAACAACTCCTGGTGGCCGACGGCACTGGGAGCAGCCCCAACACCCACCGACCACGCACGCAACCTGGGAATCATCCTCGACTCAATGCTCTCAATGACCAAGCAGGTCAACGCTGTCTCCTCCTCCTGCTTCAACACCCTCCTCCTGCTCCGCAAGATCTACAGATGGATTCCAACAGATACAAGAAAGACAGTCACCCAGGCCCTCGTCAGCAGCAGACTCGACTACGGAAACGCCCTCTACGCGGGAGCCCCGACAAAGCTCTTCAAACGACTACAATGCATCCAAGACGCCTCGGCACGACTGATCCTGGACGTACCATGCCACGGCCACATCACCCCCCCACCTGAGGGACCTGCACTGGCTCCCCATCAGCAAGAGAATATCCTTCAAGCTCCTCATCCACGCACACAAGGCACTCCACAAGACCGGCCCATACTACCTCATCAGACTGCTCTCCTTCTACATCCCCAACCGCCAGCTACGCTCTGCCGATCTCTCTCTCTCTCTCCACCGTCTCACGCATCTGAAGAACAACCACCGGCAGGAGATCCTTCTCCCACCTCGCTGCCAAGACATGGAACACCCTCCCACTGAGCCTACGACGGACCCAAGACCTGCTGACCAGGAGGATGCTCAAGACTTAGCTGTTCGATCAGTAGCGCCCCCCCCCCCCCCAGTGCCTTGAGACCCTCGCGGGTATGTAGTGTGCTTTACAAAAGACTGATTGATTGATAAGCCACGGTAGCAGCAGGTATTTAACACCTGCCTCCAGCCGGTGTAAAGTCGGAAGACTACCTGCAGTAGGCAACGGAGTTCCGCACACAGCCACACCCGAAGAACAAACGACGCCATGGAGCTACTCATCATGCAGCTCGGAGCCCCAACAGGGCCACAACACCCAACGCCACCACCCCCAGGACCACCACCCCCAGGACCCAGACCCGCCCACCCCCGGACCACCACAGAGGTACTGCAGAGTAAGACAGCGCACCTACCGAAAAAGCACCACTCTTCGCAGGCCTAACGCCCGAGGAAGTCATTGCCCACTACAGGCTCAAAAGGTCAACCATCATCTGCATCATGACCCACATCGTCCATAGGTTGACTGTCCCAACACAGCGGAGAACCAACATCCCTCCGCAGACAAAGCTGCTGGCTGTGCTGCACCTGTTGGCCTCTGGTACCTTCCAACCAAAAACTGCAAGAGTCTGAGGGGTCTCACAGCCAGCCCTATCAAAGTTCATCACACCTGTCCTGGATGCCATCATCAGCTTAATATCCCAGTACCTTCACTTTCCCCACACTGCGCAGGAACAGCAGGAGACCAAGCAAGGCTTCTATGCCGTAGCTGGATTCCCGGCAGTGTTGGGGGCAATAGACTGCACACATGTCCCACTTGTGCCCCCTGCGGATACTGCACACCACTACCGCAACAGAAAGCACACGCATTCCAATATGTGCAGGCAATAGTGGATCACCGGGGACTATTCACCAATGTCGTCGCAAACTACCCCGGCAGTGTGCACGATTCCTACATCTTCCGACAGTCCATCAACCAGCGCTTCCAGGATGGCAAATATGGAACTGGACAGCGCCTTGGTAAGTACTAAATCAACACACCACACACCTCAAAGCCACCATCGCACAACTTTAGGAATGCACACGTGACCAAACCACATACATGTCAATCAACATGACCACCTACCAGAAACGACAACACTACTCCATGGTGATCATGGGCTAGCCTTGCACACAATACAGCCATATCATGGCACCACAGCCACACAACAGCTGAACGTGTGGAGATGCGGAATGCAGCCATGTGCGAACGATGCAAGTGACCCGTGAATGGGAATATACACAACGACAAGTGAGGCGTGGATGTGCAGGACAGACATGGGTATGCAAACCACAGATATGTCCATGCAGACCACAATTGCTGGTGACTGGAGAGTTGTGAACAGTGGACGCAACCATGTCACCCCAGGCCGTGGGTCAGAATGTGGAAATGTCGCTTGCTGCGTCCCCCCCTGTGTGCGTGAGTGTAGTGGGTTGGCCCTGAGTATGTCAGTGCTGCGAAGGGGTGTGGACAAAAACCCCCGTGGCGCAGAGCGGGGTTTTCTCCCGGAAAGGCCAACATCACTGACCGGGCGGCGCCTCGCAATCCACCACGAAGCCGACGCCGTGAGCAGCGGGGCCGCGACCCTCTGTGCCTGAGGCACCCCAAGACACTGATACCCAGACCAGGCCTGCCAGCGCTCCAAGGCTGTAGTGCTCAACTGCCGACACTGTCGTGTGAGAAAGAGGACCCACCACGTGCCGGTGCAAGCTCCAAGCCCCAGTCTCGTGACCTCTGCAGCCTCCGCAGACCATCGCTGGCCCCACAACGCTGGCCCATATTACTCCTGGCTCATTGACATACTCCACCGGCGTCCTCTTCGTCCCAGTAGGTTGCACATGTGAAACTGTGTCCTGATTCCTGAATGGGAGTGACCACAAGTCCGTGGCAGCGGCCACAGCACCAGACTCCCTTCGATCAATGAGGCATAATTCCATATCGCAGGCCTGCGACACGCGGTGCCACTAACCCTGTTCAATGCAAGCCGGCGACATGTGGTGCCACAAACCCTGTTCAATGCAAGCCGGCGACACGTGGTGCCACTAACCCTGTTCAATGCAAGCCGGTGACACGTGGTGCCACTAACCCTGTGCGCCGTGAGTGACCGTCAGCCTCTGGCGGAACATAATTGGTGTCGGAGCCTGTGGCCTGGGGGTTGTCATCAGCAACGGGCAGGTACAGACTTGGTGTCTGGCATGAGTTTGTGGCATTCATATCACAGCTGGCATGTGCCCTCTGCATCATGCCTTGGGGGTAGACCTCCCATTCTCCCCGGAGACACTCCGAGGAAGGTACCTATGACACATACGAGACCCTGCTCTGCCCCATGAACCTACCCCAGTCTCCCGCAGGTCAGCGTCCCGTGGCGGTGAGCCCGTGTCGGCCACTGTGCATCCGGGGCCACTAAGACTGTGCGACTCAAGTCATCCCCCCTTGTTGTTCTGACATTGCATATCTGAGTGCCTGATGACTGTTGGAGTTATTGCCAGCACCAGCTACTCCCTGAGGGCTGGCTTACACTCACCACACACACAGCCAGCACAGGCGTTACTGGATTAGTGGGCCTGCCATAACATCCTGCCGAACTAAGTATTGACTCTTTTCTCCCTGCACTTTTACAGGTGGTCAAGGATATGCACTTTGACCTTGGATGATGATGCTCCTCCGAGACCCGAACACACCCGCCAAGAGGCAGTACAATGCAGCCGACATACGCACCAGGGGCATCGTTGAACGCACATTTGGCGTGTTGAAGTCACGTTTCAGGTGCCAGTACGGCACAGGTGGAAAGCTCCTGTACAGCCCGGACTTTGTGTGCAAGATGATCATTGCATGTTGTGTGTTGCATAACATCTGTGTATGCACCAATGCCCCATGGATCCCAGTTCCAGATGTACATGACGATGATGGTGACGATGGGGCAGGTGGCCCACATTCCGCTGCGGCAGGAATGGCCCGTAGGAACACCATCATTGACATTTTCTTTCCCATGAGAACGTCGCATTGTGGCCGTCCCTGGCAATCATGGGACAGTACAAAATATCCAGTAGCACAGCATGTGTGATTAAAATATATTTGCAGGTTACAGGTTGTACTTGTACATTGAGATGTCACAGTGCCCTCATCGCCGCCACTGATGACATCAGGACCCTGCTGGACAACGGTGAGACCGCGGCCCTCATCCTCCTGGACCTCTCCGACGCATTCGACACCGTCTGCCACCGCACACTATGCGCACGCCTCCACAGACAAGGCACTGGAATGGACCACCTCCTTCCTCTCCAGCAGAACCCAGAGCGTCCGCCTCCCCCCCCCCCCCATTCCGATCCGAAGCTTCCAAGATCATCTGCGGCATACCCCAGGGATCTTCCCTCAGCCCGACACTGTTCAACATCTACATGGCCCTGCTCGCACACGTCGCCCGTCAGCACGACCTCAACATAATCTCCTACGCCGACGACACTCAAATGATCCTCTCCCTCACCAAGGACCCCATCACCGCCAAATCCAACCTTCACGAAGGAATGAAGGCCGTCGCGGACTGGATGAGGATCAGCCGACTGAAGCTGAACACGGACAAGATGGAGGTCCTCATCCTCGGCTCCAACCCTTCAGCCTGGGATGACTCCTGGAGGCCGACGGCACTGGGGGCACCGCCGACACCCACCGACCACGCACGCAACCTGGGAATCATCCTCGACTCAACGCTCTCCATGACCAAGTAAATCAATGCCGTCTCCTGCTTCAGCACCCTTCGCATGCTCCGCAAGATCTACAGGTGGATCCCGATAGACACAAGAAGAACAGTCACCCAGGCCCTCGTCCGCAGCAGACTCGACTACAGAAACGCCCTCTATGCGGGAGCTCTGACCAAGCTCATCAAACGTCTGCAACGCATCCAAAACGCCTCTGCACGAATGATCCTCTACGTACCACGCCACAGCCTCATCACCCCCACCTGAGAAACCTGCACTGGCTCCCCGTCAACAAGAGGATATCCATCAAGCTCCTCATCCACGCACACAAGGCACTCCACGACCGGCCCAGCCTACCTCAACAGACGACTCTCCTTCTACATCCCCAGCCATCAGCTCCGCTCCGCCGACCTCTCACTGTCCACCGTCCCTCGCATCCATAGAACAACCACCGGCGGAAGATCCCCACCTCGCCGTCAAGACCTGGAACACCCTCCCACTGAGCGTACGACAGACCCAAGACCCAAGACCTGCTGACCTTCAGGAGGCTATTCAAGACCTGGCTGTTCGACCAGTAGCGGCCCCCTCCAGCACCTTGAGACCCTCGCGGGTATGTAGTGCGTTCTACAAATGACTGATAGACAGTTTTCTGCTGTGCCATATGTGATTTGCCATGTTGGGCACATTTGCGGAACCAGTTGTGTTCTGTTGAGGAGATGTTGCTGTTTGTACCGGGATGTTGTCAATGTCGAGGTGCACTTATACTTACGTGCGTATGCTGCACGGTGGGTGATTCGCTCTGCGGCTCTGATTTGTCTGCCACTGGTCCCTTTCACGTGGTGTGCCTGACAGTTCTGTGCTTCCACGGTGCTGAGAAGTTGCAGACTTGGGTAACTTGTGCTCTTTGTCAAGTTGTGACTCTTGGGCATGGTTTGTCCGCAGATGTGTCGTTTACGTAAGGGGTTGTTTGTACAGGTAGTTGTGTCATAGTGTGACCTGCTCCTTTCCAGTTGTGGTCCGCACTCCGCCACCTCAGTGTCGTGCCGTGTACATTGTCATGGTGATCGTCATGTGGTGTCTCTTGCCTTGTCAGTATGGCTGACGTATATGCATGTTTGTGTGTTTGTTGAAGTGTTCCTGTGGGATTAGGGACATGATCCTGAGCCATTGTGGGTGTGCAGTGTGCCTTGCCTAATTGTGCATGTGTGCTATTGTGCCCATCTCCCCCGCCCACCCGTGTCGGGTCATGTTGGACAGTGTCCGAATCCCCGACTCCTGTCACCATCTCCCGACTGGTGACTGTGGCCACCATCTTCTCCATGTCATTCCGCTCCTGGTGTTCTGCTGGCCCCCCTCCTCCGGGGTGCGTTGCTGCTTTGATGTTTGCAGCGAGTTTCAGCTTGGATTTGCCCTTCACATCAGTCCAGAGCCTCTTGTGCTCTTTCATTGTCCTCCTCTGCCATACGACGGCATACACATGGTCTGAGGTGGTGTGCCATCTTTGCCTTTTTGTTGCCAATGACACGTTGGAGGTGATGTACAGTTGGTGGTGGTGTTCTGGCTCATCAGTGGCGATGATCGGGTTTTCCTGGCAACTGTACCCAGTCTTCCTCTTCTCATTGCCCTTCCATGGGCCCTGTATTCCTGGGTGTTCCTCCGTGGGGTTCATGTTGTCCTCTGCAGTCGGTCAGGGTGCATCCGTGGTACTCTGCAGTTGATGTTGGATTTTAGTAGCATTTTCTGTAGGCTGTTCTTGTGTTTTTTTTCCCGCATTACGCGTGGGGATTGCTGGCCTCTCGCTGGCTGTCACTGTTTTCTTAAAGCGTTTGAGCACATCGCGTCTTTTTACTCGTTGGGGTTTGTGTTTTTATCTCCGTCGCAGTGGTTGAATCACAGATATTCGCCGCTTTTTTCGGCGGACTATCGCATGGTACCGCCGTGTTGTGAATTCCACGTTGACACAGGGTTATTTTCCCGCGATAGGCTGCGATGTGTAAAGTTGCTTTAACATTTTTTGGAGACGTTTAGCACACTTTCTTGTGACTATACCCCTTGATGTTTTGTGGGGTTAACAGAACAATCCCATTTTTTTTGGTCATCTCACATTTAGGTGAGGACCAAGTGGTGTGTGTGTGTGTGTATGTATATGTATGTGTATATTACCTACTGGCGGTCGCCAGTAGGTAGTTATAGTTAGGACCCTGTTTCCATAGGAAAACCGCAACATTCTATTTTGAATAACTTTGGCGCCGGTCGACGAATCCTCGCGAAATTTTCAAAATAGGTGGGGCGCTGCGCTCCGCTCCTACCCTGAAAGTCTCGGGGGGATTCGTCAAGCGGGGGCTGAGATAAAAGGGGGGTCCCAAAACGCGTTTTTCCCATGCATTTTTCCATAGGACCTTTAGACACAGCTACAGCTCGAACGGCTGAACAGAGTTCCTTGAAATTTGGCAGAGAGGTAGTCTACAGGTCAAGGAAGTGCCTTTTGTAGGTTTGGTGTAAATCTGTTCAGTAGATTCTGAGAAAATAGCCTTTAAATCAATATATATATCTGAGCCAGCTTACGGTGCGCTTACGGTGCGCTTACCGTACGCGTACGGTGACGTGGGCGAGCGCGATTCTGATTGGCTGTTCGATCTAAGTAAACATTCGAATCGGTCGAAACCAGGAAGCGGCGGCCGCCATTTTCTCTCTCGCACTCTGAGGGGGGCAGCATAAACAAAGTCAAAAAACATCTAAAGGGGTAGTATATTTAGTTCTTAACCACCCAGCATCGATATAGGTGTCCCCCACAAACCCCCAAGGCCAAAAAAACAATTTTAATTTTTTTCGAAAAATCGCCGATTACGCTTACCGTACGCGTACGGTTAAAATTATTAAAAAAAAAAAAAATTATCCACACTTTCCCCACCCCGTGTGCAAATGGTGCCCGAAGGGCACCATTTGTGCATGGCATATATATGATCCAAGGAAACTAAAAATGAATACCTTACACAACGAAGCACATAATATGTCCCCCATGTGCGCACGGTGCGCGAAGCGCATCGTGCGTACATGTCCCATCCCGCGTAACGTGGGCACGCGGTGCGCGCAGCGCACCGCGTGACCACCGTGCGTGCACGGCACTAACTGCGTAAAGTGGGCGCGCGGTGCGCAAAGCGCACCGCGTGCTCACTGTGCGCGCACGGTGCGCGAAGCGCACCGTGCGCGCACGGAACGAACTGCGTTAACTGGGCGCGCACGCCACGAATGGCGTAAAGTAACTTAGCATTTAAAAAACCGTACAAATTCACTGAAAAAACCATAGGTTTCACACACGTTATAGTTAGGAATTAGCATTTAAAAAACCTTGCAAATTCACTGAAAAAACCATAGGTTTCACGCAAGTTATAGTTAGCTGTACATTTCACTCGTAAAAAATCAATGAAATTCCCCCGTTATAGTTAGTGCAGGCAACTATAACTCACGCGACCGCAATCCTCTGCTGATGACATATGTGTCTTTATGAAAAAAAAATATTTGTAAGATATGTATAGCTAAAATCGGATGGCTAGTGCTTCGCGTTCAATCTGAGAGTACCTCTGTTCAGTTGCAGTAAGTGCCTTGCTGGCGTAGGCCAGGGTGGCCCATCTCCCCGGTTCCTGCTCTTGTGTGAGGACTGCGCCCAGCCCCACCGGACTGGCGTCGACGAGCAGTTCGGTCTTCCTGGTCGGATTAAAGTAGACCAGAGTAGCTTGGTCCAGCAGTGTGGTCTTGATAGCGTGGAATGCATCCTCTTCCTCTTGCCCCCAGCGCCACAGGGTGTCTGTCTTTGTGAGGCGTCTGAGAGGTTCAGCCGTGGTAGCCAAATTTGGGATGAACCGCCCACAGTACGTGGCCATCCCGAGAAAACTGCGGACTTCCGACGCGGAAGTCGGTGCTGGGGCGTTTTTGATAGCCTGGGATTTCCTCGGGTCCACTTGAATGCCATGATTGGTAAACGTGTATCCGAAGAACTCGATGCTTTGCTGAAAGAACTGGCACTTCTCTTTGTGTAACGTGACCCCAAACTCCCTCAGCCTCGTCAGTGTAGACCGGACCCGCCGGTAGTGCTCATCCACCGTTGTGGCGTGTATCAGTATGTCATCACTGACGTTCAGTACCCCCGGTAGTCCCTGCAAGATGTCTCTGATAGTGTTCTGAAATATTTCGGCTGCCGAGGAGATGCCAAAGTTAAGGCGTCGGTACCTTCGCAGCCCCAGGTGCGTGCTGAAGGTAGTTATATATCTGCTCTCTTCGGCCAACGTTAGTTGGTGGTACCCCGCATTAAGGTCCAGTTTGGAGAACCACCGGGCTCCGTTGAGGTCTGCGATTATGTCATCCATCGTGGGCGTGATGTGTCTCTCCCTTTTGATGGCCTTGTTGGGCAGCCTCATGTCGATGCACACCCGAATCTTGCCTGGTTGCCGGGGCTTTTCTGCTATCACCATGGGTGATACCCAGGGGGTGGGTCCTGTTACTGTCTCGATGACGCCTTGCTCCTCCAGCCTCCTCAGCTCCTCTTCTACTAGCGGGCGTAGGTGGAAGGGAATCCTCCTGTGTTTTAACGCTGTGGGTGTGACTGAGCGGTCAATGTGGAGCTTGACCGGCGGTCGTCGGATGTTCCCCAGGCCAGTGAACAGCTCCGGGAACTGGTCCAGCAGGGTGGTCGTTTGGGATTCTTGTACCTTCCGGAGGAATGCGATCAGCCCTAGGTCTTCGGCTGCATGCCCGCTTAGGAGGGTGTCTGCCTCCTGATTGATCACATGTATGTCAATTGTTATCTCTGCGTCATCCGACTTCACGGGCACCGTCATCTTTCCTGCCAGGGGCAGCGGTGTGTCACTTCCGTAGGCATAAATCTGGGCTTTCGACCGTCGGAGCTCGGGCTTGGGTCAGAGGCGATTGTACTGTTGCACTCCCATCACGGTGACTGACGCCCCCGTGTCGATCACGGCGTTTATCCGGGATCCAGCGACTAGGACGTCGCACCTCGGTTGTGGTCTTCTCGAGCTCTTGAGGGCTCTGGTGAATGAAATCAGGTATGTTTCCCCCTCGTCATCATCGGACTCCATTGCCTCTTCCCGCAGGGCCTGTGCTTGCTTGCGCCCTGAGTTGGTGTGGGAAGACAACGACAGCTGGGACAGCTGTCTCACCATGGTATTCTCTGGCCTCTTTCCCCTTCGGTCTCGTTGCGTGGATCGTTTGCGGCAAACAGACGCAAAATGGTTCATCACGCCGCAGTTGTCACACGCTTTTCCTTTTGCGGGGCACGTCCTGCCCCCGTGCTAGTCATACCCGCAGTACCCACACGAGGCCGCAGGCTTCTTGGCCGCCGGTCGGCGGGGCGCTTCACGCGTCTGTACTGCGTCGGCCCGCTCCGTTTTGACTGTCACTCCTGACCCGGCCCCTCGTGTGAGCGCCATCTCCATCTCCTCCGCGCGGGCGTCGGATAGATCATGGGACCGTGCCAGCACCAGAATGTCCGCCATCGGGATGTTTGGTTGGCGGAGGATGAGTGTTCGTAACTTTTTGCTTCGTATGGCGCAGATTATCTGTGCTCTGATCTCTTCCTTGGCTCTATCACCGACGAGGTGCGTGTCTGCTAGCACCCTCAGTCGAGCGTGAAATGCATCCACCGACTCCCCTTCCCTTTGCCTCGCTTGGCGTAGTTTGAAGTGTTCAAAATCCGGGTTCAACTGGGGGTCAAAATGTGCATTGAGGGCCGTCACGGCCGCATCATAGTCGTCTGCGTTCCCGGTGTTAGGGAGATGCTTGAATAGGAGATATACTTCCTCCCCTGCATAGTGGAGCAGTAGGGACCTCTTCACGGTTCCGTCGGTCTCTCTGGTGCCAGCTAAATAATTATCGAGCCGGCCAATCCACGTTTGCCAGCGTGGGGCGGCAGTGGCAGGGTCAGCAGCCTCACTGAAGGGCGGCAGGACGCCGGACACGGGGTACAGTGGCACCGCCTGGGCGGGGCGCTCATCATCACCCATGGCTCCCTGGGGCACAGCACAGCGGGAGTAGCGGGAGTAGACAGAGGAGGCCGCAGAGGCAAAAGATCCCCACACCCGGGATGGATAGAGGGCTTCAGGGCCCAGCCAGGGCACAGCTGCCAAACAGAGTCACTCAGGCAGGAGGCAGGAATGTTCATCTGCCGAAATGGACGTGATTTGGTGCACACGTGCACTCACCGGTGGTCGTATCAGACACGTGGGGCCCAGCTTCACTGCCGGGGGGGGAGGAGCCGGTTCCAGTCGGCCCGTCAGGTCCACGTACGCGCGCGCGGGACTGCCGCGGGGCGCGGATTGCAGCTGAGGCACACGGGGTCGATTATCCCGTACTTCGTCGCCAGTGTGATGGTGCCGCTGGCGCTGCTGGAGGCCTTCGCTGCACACGCTCGCAGCCGCAAGGAAGGACACCACACTCCGTGTCTTGGTCTCAGCGCGGACTGACTCATCAGGCCGCGCCCCTTTATTTTATACATCGGCATTGCTTAGTATCCTCTTGCGCTCTAGCGTCTAACGCTAGAGCGCTAACTGTAACATCTGTGTCTCGTTTCGGGTACGGTTTCTCTGGAGCCGTGTTGAGTATGTCTGATTATTTTGCATTATAGTTTATGGCCTTGGTTTATAATTGGAAATCCGGTGCATAACTTTACATTGCCATGTTTTATGAACATTTCCGATTGCACCTCAGTGCTGCCTTACGACATTACGCTTGTTCAATATGTGAAATAACGACTCTGTGTTACTGTTAATCTATCGTTTACATACATTTTAGCATGTCTTGTGATGACTCCCTACCTGTTTTTTATGCATTTCATGGCATCTCATGCTGGCGATGTATTTCTTGTGCAGACTATGTCTTTATTCCATCTGGGTTTATGGACTTTGCACATGGCTCAATATCTACAGATACATAGCATATTGGTTGATATTATACCTTTGATCACGACCCTATATTTATAACATAATGTTTTTATTTGCTGTTAATTGAATATGGAAGGTATATACTGATTCATTTCAAGTACTATATTGATTTAATTCCTTTAAAGGGTACTATTATATATCTCTTTCTTCCATAGGTGCACAAGTTAGGGGGATAGTCTCCATCATTTTGTGCTAGTCTCATTTGAACCTGCAAGCTCAACATCGGCATATGGCTAATATACCACGCGTTCCATTTACCTTTATTTCTTGGGCATTGGATTACACCAACCGATTTGCATAGTTTTGCGTTGAATATTATTCTAAACAGGTAGGCATTGCAGTAACGCTGTGGGCATTCCCTGATTATCTATCATAGTAGATGTGTACTTAGAAGCTTAAGATATGGCTTTTTGGTTTGATTTTTACAGATGCCAGATAACTGCCTTTGTACAGGATAGGTGTCTCTACCAAGGTACAACCCATTAATTTAATTGTTGCCTTATAATGATTGTGGTAGGTTCCCTTTTATTTATATTTGTCAATCCACAATGCCGTGGGTACACTTATGGTTATACTATGGGGTGCACCTGTTTTTTCTTAAACCAGTGTGGGGCTGATAGATGTCACCGCTCTTGGTGGGGGGGGGGGGATATTCACAAGGACTTATCTCCGGGTTTATCACCACCTTAACACATCAAAAGTGGAGATAGATTTAACACCCCATTCACAAGCTGGTGCAAACTCCAGACATCGCCAGTATTCCTGCGATAACTGCCCCAAAAGTTATCTCCACGGTGGACACCACCAACTAACCCTAATGAGATACAGAGTAGGCGTTCCCATGCAAAAACACACGAAAAAACCACTACACCACTATCGCAACAAGTGCCAGATCGACGATGCGATTCAAAACCACACGATAAGCCTGGAACAACTCCTGGTGGCCGACGGCACTGGGAGCAGCCCCAACACCCACCGACCACGCACGCAGCCTGGGAATCATCCTCGACTCAATGCTCTCAATGACCAAGCAGGTCAACGCTGTCTCCTCCTCCTGCTTCAACACCCTCCTCCTGCTCCGCAAGATCTACAGATGGATTCCAACAGATACAAGAAAGACAGTCACCCAGGCCCTCGTCAGCAGCAGACTAGACTACGGAAACGCCCTCTACGCGGGAGCCCCGACAAAGCTCATCAAACGACTACAACGCATCCAAAACGCCTCGGCACGACTGATCCTCGACGTACCACGCCACGGCCACATCACCCCCCCACCTGAGGGACCTGCACTGGCTCCCCATCAGCAAGAGAATATCCTTCAAGCTCCTCATCCACGCACACAAGGCACTCCACAAGACCGGCCCATACTACCTCATCAGACTGCTCTCCTTCTACATCCCCAACCGCCAGCTACGCTCTGCCGATCTCTCTCTCTCTCTCCACCGTCTCACGCATCTGAAGAACCACCACCGGCAGGAGATCCTTCTCCCACCTCGCTGCCAAGACATGGAACACCCTCCCACTGAGCCTACGACGGACCCAAGACCTGCTGACCAGGAGGATGCTCAAGACTTAGCTGTTCGATCAGTAGCGCCCCCCCCCCAGCGCCTTGAGACCCTCGCGGGTATGTAGTGTGCTTTACAAAAGACTGATTGATTGATAAGCCACGGTAGCAGCAGGTATTTAACACCTGCCTCCAGCCGGTGTAAAGTCGGAAGACTACCTGCAGTAGGCAACGGAGTCCCGCACACAGCCACACCCGAAGAACAAACGACGCCATGGAGCTACTCATCATGCAGCTCGGAGCCCCAACAGGGCCACAACACCCAACGCCACCACCCCCAGGACCGCCACCACCCCCAGGACCACCACCACCCCCAGGACCCAGACCCGCCCACCCCCGGACCACCACAGAGGTACTGCAGAGTAAGACAGCGCACCTACCGAAAAAGCACCACTCTTCGCAGGCCTAACGCCCGAGGAAGTCATTGCCCACTACAGGCTCAAAAGGTCAACCATCATCTGCATCATGACCCACATCGTCCACAGGTTGACTGTCCCAACACAGCGGAGAACCAACATCCCTCCGCAGACAAAGCTGCTGGCTGTGCTGCACCTGTTGGCCTCTGGTACCTTCCAACCAAAAACTGCAAGAGTCTGAGGGGTCTCACAGCCAGCCCTATCAAAGTTCATCACACCTGTCCTGGATGCCGTCATCAGCTTAATATCCCAGTACCTTCACTTTCCCCACACTGCGCAGGAACAGCAGGAGACCAAGCAAGGCTTCTATGCCGTAGCTGGATTCCCGGCAGTGTTGGGGGCAATAGACTGCACACATGTCCCACTTGTGCCCCCTGCGGATACTGCACACCACTACCGCAACAGAAAGCACACGCATTCCAATATGTGCAGGCAATAGTGGATCACCGGGGACTATTCACCAATGTCGTCGCAAACTACCCCGGCAGTGTGCACGATTCCTACATCTTCCGACAGTCCATCAACCAGCGCTTCCAGGATGGCAAATATGGAACTGGACAGCGCCTTGGTAAGTACTAAATCAACACACCACACACCTCAAAGCCACCATCGCACAACTGTAGGAATGCACACGTGACCAAACCACATACATGTCAATCAACATGACCACCTACCAGAAACGACAACACTACTCCATGGTGATCATGGGCTAGCCTTGCACACAATACAGCCATATCATGGCACCACAGCCACACAACAGCTGAACGTGTGGAGATGCGGAATGCAGCCATGTGCGAACGATGCAAGTGACCCGTGAATGGGAATATACACAACGACAAGTGAGGCGTGGATGTGCAGGACAGACATGGGTATGCAAACCACAGATATGTCCATGCAGACCACAATTGCTGGTGACTGGAGAGTTGTGAACAGTGGACGCAACCATGTCACCCCAGGCCGTGGGTCAGAATGTGGAAATGTCGCTTGCTGCGTCCCCCCCTGTGTGCGTGAGTGTAGTGGGTTGGCCCTGAGTATGTCAGTGCTGCGAAGGGGTGTGGACAAAAACCCCCGTGGCGCAGAGCGGGGTTTTCTCCCGGAAAGGCCAACATCACTGACCGGGCGGCGCCTCGCAATCCACCACGAAGCCGACGCCGTGAGCAGCGGGGCCGCGACCCTCTGTGCCTGAGGCACCCCAAGACACTGATACCCAGACCAGGCCTGCCAGCGCTCCAAGGCTGTAGTGCTCAACTGCCGACACTGTCGTGTGAGAAAGAGGACCCACCACGTGCCGGTGCAAGCTCCAAGCCCCAGTCTCGTGACCTCTGCAGCCTCCGCAGACCATCGCTGGCCCCACAACGCTGGCCCATATTACTCCTGGCTCATTGACATACTCCACCGGCGTCCTCTTCGTCCCAGTAGGTTGCACATGTGAAACTGTGTCCTGATTCCTGAATGGGAGTGACCACAAGTCCGTGGCAGCGGCCACAGCACCAGACTCCCTTCGATCAGTGAGGCATAATTCCATATCGCAGGCCTGCGACACGCGGTGCCACTAACCCTGTTCAATGCAAGCCGGCGACATGTGGTGCCACAAACCCTGTTCAATGCAAGCCGGCGACACGTGGTGCCACTAACCCTGTTCAATGCAAGCCGGTGACACGTGGTGCCACTAACCCTGCGCGCCGTGAGTGACCGTCAGCCTCTGGCGGAACATAATTGGTGTCTGAGCCTGTGGCCTGGGGGTTGTCATCAGCAACGGGCAGGTACAGACTTGGTGTCTGGCATGAGTTTGTGGCATTCATATCACAGCTGGCATGTGCCCTCTGCATCATGCCTTGGGGGTAGACCTCCCATTCTCCCCGGAGACACTCCGAGGAAGGTACCTATGACACATACGAGACCCTGCTCTGCCCCATGAACCTACCCCAGTCTCCCGCAGGTCAGCGTCCCGTGGCGGTGAGCCCGTGTCGGCCACTGTGCATCCGGGGCCACTAAGACTGTGCGACTCAAGTCATCCCCCCTTGTTGTTCTGACATTGCATATCTGAGTGCCTGATGACTGTTGGAGTTATTGCCAGCACCAGCTACTCCCTGAGGGCTGGCTTACACTCACCACACACACAGCCAGCACAGGCATTACTGGATTAGTGGGCCTGCCATAACATCCTGCTGAACTAAGTATTGACTCTTTTCTCCCTGCACTTTTACAGGTGGTCAAGGATATGCACTTTGACCTTGGATGATGATGCTCCTCCGAGACCCGAACACACCCGCCAAGAGGCAGTACAATGCAGCCGACATACGCACCAGGGGCATCGTTGAACGCACATTTGGCGTGTTGAAGTCACGTTTCAGGTGCCAGTACGGCACAGGTGGAAAGCTCCTGTACAGCCCGGACTTTGTGTGCAAGATGATCATTGCATGTTGTGTGTTGCATAACATCTGTGAATGCACCAATGCCCCATGGATCCCAGTTCCAGATGTACACGACGATGATGGTGACGATGGGGCAGGTGGCCCACATTCCGCTGCGGCAGGAAAGCCCCGTAGGAACACCATCATTGACATTTTTTTTCCCATGAGAACGTCGCATTGTGGCCGTCCCTGGCAATCATGGGACAGTACAAAATATCCAGTAGCACAGCATGTGTGATTAAAATATATTTGCAGGTTACAGGTTGTACTTGTACATTGAGATGTCACAGTGCCCTCATCGCCGCCACTGATGACATCAGGACCCTGCTGGACAACGGTGAGACCGCGGCCCTCATCCTCCTGGACCTCTCCGACGCATTCGACACCGTCTGCCACCGCACACTATGCGCACGCCTCCACAGACAAGGCACTGGAATGGACCACCTCCTTCCTCTCCAGCAGAACCCAGAGCGTCCGCCTCTCCCCCCCCCCATTCCGATCCGAAGCTTCCAAGATCATCTGCAGCGTACCCCAGGGATCTTCCCTCAGCCCGACACTGTTCAACATCTACATGGCCCTGCTCGCACACGTCGCCCGTCAGCACGACCTCAACATAATCTCCTACGCCGACGACACTCAACTGATCCTCTCCCTCACCAAGGACCCCATCACCGCCAAATCCAACCTTCACGAAGGAAAGAAGGCCGTCGCGGACTGGATGAGGATCAGCCGACTGAAGCTGAACACGTACAAGATGGAGGTCCTCATCCTCGGCTCCAACCCTTCAGCCTGGGATGACTCCTGGAGGCCGACGGCACTGGGGGCACCGCCGACACCCACCGACCACGCACGCAACCTGGGAATCATCCTCGACTCAACGCTCTCCATGACCAAGTAAACCAATGCCGTCTCCTGCTTCAGCACCCTTCGCATGCTCCGCAAGATCTACAGGTGGATCCCGATAGACACAAGAAGAACAGTCACCCAGGCCCTCGTCCGCAGTAGACTCGACTACAGAAACGCCCTCTATGCGGGAGCTCTGACCAAGCTCATCAAACGTCTGCAACGCATCCAAAACGCCTCTGCACGAATGATCCTCTACGTACCACGCCACAGCCTCATCACCCCCACCTGAGAAACCTGCACTGGCTCCCCGTCAACAAGAGGATATCCATCAAGCTCCTCATCCACGCACACAAGGCACTCCACGACCGGCCCAGCCTACCTCAACAGACGACTCTCCTTCTACATCCCCAGCCGTCAGCTCCGCTCCGCCGACCTCTCACTGTCCACCGTCCCTCGCATCCATAGAACAACCACCGGCGGAAGATCCCCACCTCGCCGTCAAGACCTGGAACACCCTCCCACTGAGCGTACGACAGACCCAAGACCCAAGACCTGCTGACCTTCAGGAGGCTATTCAAGACCTGGCTGTTCGACCAGTAGCGGCCCCCTCCAGCACCTTGAGACCCTCGCGGGTATGTAGTGCGTTCTACAAATGACTGATAGACAGTTTTTTGCTGTGCCATATGTGATTTGCCATGTTGGGCACATTTGCGGAACCAGTTGTGTTCTGTTGAGGAGATGTTGCTGTTTGTACCGGGATGTTGTCAATGTCGAGGTGCGCTTATACTTACGTGCGTATGCTGCACGGTGGGTGATTCGCTCTGCGGCTCTGATTTGTCTGCCACTGGTCCCTTTCACGTGGTGTGCCTGACAGTTCTGTGCTTCCACGGTGCTGAGAAGTTGCAGACTTGGGTAACTTGTGCTCTTTGTCAAGTTGTGACTCTTGGGCATGGTTTGTCCGCAGATGTGTCGTTTACGTAAGGGGTTGTTTGTACAGGTAGTTGTGTCAGAGTGTGACCTGCTCCTTTCCAGTTGTGGTCCGCACTCCGCCACCTCAGTGTCGTGCCGTGTACATTGTCATGGTGATCGTCATGTGGTGTCTCTTGCCTTGTCAGTATGGCTGACGTATATGCATGTTTGTGTGTTTGTTGAAGTGTTCCTGTGGGATTAGGGACATGATCCTGAGCCATTGTGGGTGTGCAGTGTGCCTTGCCTAATTGTGCATGTGTGCTATTGTGCCCATCTCCCCCGCCCACCCGTGTCGGGTCATGTTGGACAGTGTCCGAATCCCCGACTCCTGTCACCATCTCCCGACTGGTGACTGTGGCCACCATCTTCTCCATGTCATTCCGCTCCTGGTGTTCTGCTGGCCCCCCTCCTCCGGGGTGCGTTGCTGCTTTGATGTTTGCAGCGAGTTTCAGCTTGGATTTGCCCTTCACATCAGTCCAGAGCCTCTTGTGCTCTTTCATTGTCCTCCTCTGCCATACGACGGCATACACATGGTCTGAGGTGGTGTGCCATCTTTGCCTTTTTGTTGCCAATGACACGTTGGAGGTGATGTACAGTTGGTGGTGGTGTTCTGGCTCATCAGTGGCGATGATCGGGTTTTCCTGGCAACTGTACCCAGTCTTCCTCTTCTCATTGCCCTTCCATGGGCCCTGTATTCCTGGGTGTTCCTCCGTGGGGTTCATGTTGTCCTCTGCAGTCGGTCAGGGTGCATCCGTGGTACTCTGCAGTTGATGTTGGATTTTAGTAGCATTTTCTGTAGGCTGTTCTTGTGTTTTTTTTCCCGCATTACGCGTGGGGATTGCTGGCCTCTCGCTGGTTGTCACTGTTTTCTTAACGCGTTTGAGCACATCGTGTCTTTTTACTCGTTGGGGTTTGTGTTTTTATCTCCGTCGCAGTGGTTGAATCACAGATATTGGCCGCTTTTTTCGGCGGACTATCGCATGGTACCGCCGTGTTGTGAATTCCACGTTGACACAGGGTTATTTTCTCGCGATAGGCTGCGATGTGTAAAGTTGCTTTAACATTTTTTGGAGACGTTTAGCACACTTTCTTGTGACTATACCCCTTGATGTTTTGTGGGGTTAACAGAACAATCCCATTTTTTTTGGTCATCTCACATTTAGGTGAGGACCAAGTGGTGTGTGTGTGTGTGTATGTATATGTATGTGTATATTACCTACTGGCGGTCGCCAGTAGGTAGTTATAGTTAGGACCCTGTTTCCATAGGAAAACCGCAACATTCTATTTTGAATAACTTTGGCGCCGGTCGACGAATCCTCGCGAACTTTTCAAAATAGGTGGGGCGCTGCGCTCCGCTCCTACCCTGAAAGTCTCGGGGGGATTCGTCAAGCGGGGGCTGAGATAAAAGGGGGATCCCAAAACGCGTTTTTCCCATGCATTTTTCCATAGGACCTTTAGACACAGCTACAGCTCGAACGGCTGAACAGAGTTCCTTGAAATTTGGCAGAGAGGTAGTCTACAGGTCAAGGAAGTGCCTTTTGTAGGTTTGGTGTAAATCTGTTCAGTAGATTCTGAGAAAATAGCCTTTAAATCAATATATATATCTGAGCCAGCTTACGGTGCGCTTACGGTGCGCTTACCGTACGCGTACGGTGACGTGGGCGAGCGCGATTCTGATTGGCTGTTCGATCTAAGTAAACATTCGAATCGGTCGAAACCAGGAAGCGGCGGCCGCCATTTTCTCTCTCGCACTCTGAGGGGGGCAGCATAAACCAAATCAAAAAACATCTAAAGGGGTAGTATATTTAGTTCTTAACCACCCAGCATCGATATAGGTGTCCCCCACAAACCCCCAAGGCCAAAAAAACAATTGTAATTTTTTTCGAAAAATCGCCGATTACGCTTACCGTACGCGTACGGTTAAAATTATTAAAAAAAAAAAATTATGCACACTTTCCCCACCCCGTGTGCAAATGGTGCCCGAAGGGCACCATTTGTGCATGGCATATATATGATCCAAGGAAACTAAAAATGAATACCTTACACAACGAAGCACATAATATGTCCCCCATGTGCGCACGGTGCGCGAAGCGCATCGTGCGTACATGGCCCATCCCGCGTAACGTGGGCACGCGGTGTGCGCAGCGCACCGCGTGACCACCGTGCGTAAAGTGGGCGCGCGCACGGAACGAACTGCGTTAACTGGGCGCGCACGCCACGAATGGCGTAAAGTAACTTAGCATTTAAAAAAACGTACAAATTCACTGAAAAAACCATAGGTTTCACACACGTTATAGTTAGGAATTAGCATTTAAAAAACCTTGCAAATTCACTGAAAAAACCATAGGTTTCACACAAGTTATAGTTAGCTGTACATTTCACTCGTAAAAAACCAATGAAATTCCCCCGTTATAGTTAGTGCAGGCAACTATAACTCACGCGACCGCAATCCTCTGCTGATGACATATGTGTCTTTATGAAAAAAAAATATTTGTAATATATGTATAGCTAAAATTTAATGGAAGAAGACATGGGCAAATAAGTGTCTAAATACAGTATTAGCATCAGCAGAGGATTGCGGTCGCGTGAGTTATAGTTGCCTGCACTCACTAGAACGGGGGAATTTCATTGGTTTTTTATGAGTGAAATGTACAGCTAACTATAACTTGTGTGAAACCTATGGTTTTTTCAGTGAATATATATATATATATATATATATATAATTCACTTCAAAAACCATAGGTTTCATACATGTTATAGTTAGCAGACATTTCACTCGTGAAAAACCAATGAAATTCCCCCGTTATAGTTAGTGCAGGCAACTATAACTCACGCGACCGCAATCCTCTGCTGATGACGTCAGATATTACATCACTGTATTTAGACACTTATTTACCCATGTCTTCTTCCATTAATCTTTAGCTATACATATATTACAAATATTTATTTTTCAGAAAGACACATGTCATCAGTGATGTAATATCTGACGTCATCAGCAGAGGATTGCGGTCGCGTGAGTTATAGTTGCCTGCACTAACTATAACGGGGGAATTTCATTGGTTTTTCACGAGTGAAATGTCCTGCTAACTATAACATGTGTGAAACCTATGGTTTTTTAAGTGAATTTGCAAGGTTTTTGAAATGCTAATTCCTAACTATAACGTGTGTGAAATCTATGGTTTTTTCAGTGAATTTGTACGGTTTTTTAAATGCCAAGTTATGTATTTATTAATATATATATATTTTTAAACTTTTTCACCGTGAGGTATGCTGGGAGCTGTAGTTTAATTTTAACCTTCAGTGGTTCAATTTTTCCCTTCAGTGGGGACCATAACGGGACTGTATGGCGGAGACCGTTCTGCCTGTAACAGCGCTGGTGATTCATAATTGGGTTGCTGCAAATTGTACCTGGAGCCCACTGGAGGGCTGTTAAAGGAGTTTAAAAAGGCATTCATCATGGCACATGTATGGACCCCACTGAAGGGAAAAATTGAACCACTGAAGGTTAAAATTAAACCACAGCTCCCAGCATACCTCACGGGAGAGAGTATGCAATCAATGGATTACTAATAATAGCTGTGGTTAAACCTGTCACGTGCTGCCTATTGCCCCATGAGGAAGAAGCAGGAGCTTTGAAACGCGTTGGGGGAGACTCGAAAAAAACGGACATAATGTGCAGCTTCTGAAAATAAATAGTTTTGTTAAACTTCACCAGCGGAGTGGCGTCCTTATGTTCAGAGGCACCTTGGCATGATATATATATATATATATATATATATATATATATATATATATATATACATACATACCTACCTTTCTGGTCTCACTCCTTATAACATATTCTCACTTGAATCTTAATCTCAGCTTCTAGATCTCTTCTCTTCTCCTTCTTTCTCCTCTCTCTCCTTGCCCTTATGGCATATGGATGTCAACATGTTTCGGGGCTTGTGTTTTTTTTTTTTTTTTTTTTTTTAAAACCTTTGACACATCAAATAGTACAATTATGGGCCTACAACCGCCTGGGCCGGCCGCTAGGATGGGAAGCAGACATGATAACATAGGCAAACTGTAAATGGACCGGCTGCCGATGCCCACGACATTACCCAAAATTACAGAAAGGTTTCTTATTAACTGTTGTTTAAAACAAAAACGACAACAAACAACAAAAACCAGACATTAGAGCTCCAAAGGCAGAAACTCGCTCCCTCGCGTGCGCGGGGGACAGCACCTACGATACAGCGCACCACACTACAGTATGGAGAAAGTCGGGGGGGGGGGCAGGGAGAGAACAGCCATCCATCACGCAATATGAAGAAAATCAGAAAAAGACCAGGAACATCAGAGTCAAGGGGACATTGTCACGTCTGGTGCGACCACCAAAGGGGGAGCGCATATGGTAAAAAATTCCATGGGCCCCACATCGAACTCCATTTCTTAGGTTTGCCTCTAACCACATAGACAGTCTTCTCTCGGAACATGCACCAATCCATCGGGGCTTGTTTTTAAGTCTTATTTGTGTTGTTGGGTATGGTTTTAAATGGTACTTCTTGATGTGTTGAGATGCGCACACTATATTGTAATGTTATATGTTGTCCCTATGTTTGTTATATACATGTTGTGTACATATAAGTGTGGTTAGTCATGTACAGTTTGTTTTTTGAAAATTTATTGTATACATCTTTTTAACTTACAGCCCTGAAGAAGTCCTATGTAAAAAGGACGAAACACGTTGGCTGATGGCTGTTTATGAACAGAACAATACAGAAGAAAATAATACACACCTCGTATTAGCAGCCATTCCCTACATTGAATCATTACCTAGTAAAGGCTGTGGATAATTTCACATGGACTTTTTTGATTATTATTGGTGCAGCCCCAATTCAGTTTTTTTGTTCCATATTCCTTTGTTAGGGGAGCTGCTTCTGGGCAGGGGGCACATCTGGAGATTTGCACACAAGATTGCTTTGTTTTTTAGAAAAATGTATTGGTAATTTACGGTGCAGGTGCTGCATATGTTTCTCTTTGGTCCACTGTCACATCTCGAGTTTCTGAGAAAACACCCTGCAATACTACAAGGACTAGGAAAGCTGAAAGCAAAAAAACTGTTGATGGACAGAAAGCAGAACAATGTCATACATTCACCCCAGTACAGAGATCTGGGCCTAAATCCATCATTCTTTTGCTCACCATGCCACCCCAGTTTAGACCTGGCCATATGCAAATCAGCCTTGTCCCTGTGCCTCATGGGAACAGTCTAGCCCGAACTGCCAAGCCAGGTTCTCCCTGGACTGGAGCCAAGCATCCTAGGACCGGTTTCGGGGTTTCACCCCCTCTTCAGCCAGGATAGCTTGATTCCAGTGGCATGGAGAGCAAGGGAACCACGTCTGGGCATACCCTTCCCACTTGGGCTGGACTGTTCCCATGAGGCACAGGGTCAAGACTGATTTGCATATAGCCAGGTCTAAACTGGGGTGGCATGGTGAGCAAAAGAATGATGGATTTAACCCAGATCTCTTGACTGGGGGTGAATGTTTTGATTTGTTCTGCATTCCGCCCATCAATTGTGTGTCTTTTGCTTAGGAAAGCTGAAAGACCTGCAGATAACACTGCACATCAACAAAGCTGTCAAGCCAATGGCTCAACACTGAAGGAGAGTGCCAGTACACCTACAACAACTGGAGGAAGAACTAAAGAGCCTACTGTCGCAAGACATCATAGAGCCTACAGATGGACCAACTCCATGGATATTTCCAAAAGTGGCGGTGCCCAAGAAGAACACTTCCGAAATTCGCATCTGCGTCGAAATGTGCATTCCAAATACAGCAATTGGGTGAGAAAGACATCCAGGCCCTCAGCTGAACGACATGATCAGCTGTCTCACAAGAGCATGCAAATTATCGAAGCTGGATCTATGCAAAAGGTACCATTAACTGGAGTTTGATCCGCAAACATGCTACATCAAAACTTTCTCTTTTTTCGCTACAAGAGACTCAGATTTGGAATATCATCCACAGCG
This sequence comes from Triturus cristatus, assembly GCF_964204655.1. Taxonomy (NCBI): domain Eukaryota; kingdom Metazoa; phylum Chordata; class Amphibia; order Caudata; family Salamandridae; genus Triturus; species Triturus cristatus. The sequence goes on from NC_140584.1 coordinate 9,350,445, forward strand.
GAAATCTTCCAAGAGACCGTGAGGCAGGTGATAAGACCTGTAAAGAACAGCTTAAACTACAGCAATGACATACTGTTATTCATCCCATCAGACGAGGAGAACAACAAGGCCCTATGAGAAGTCCACAACCAGCTGGAACATGCTGGCTTGACCCTAAATGAGGACAAATGTGAGGTTGGAAAGAGAGAACTAGTATTCTTTGGGCACATATTCTGAAAGAAAACATGTGACCCGATCCCAGCAAAGTAGAAACACTGCAGAAAGCAAGGCTTCCAGCTGACGTAGCAGAAGTGAGGTCATTCCTTGGGCTAGCTAGCTACCGTGCTAGTTACATCAAGGGTTTTGCAACGGTGAGCACCGCACTTTGTAAACTAACAAGGCTGGGTCATAGACTTTGACAGAGCGTTTGTAGCTATCCAGAATGCAGTCACAGTAGTGGACTACTTCGCCTATTTTAACTCTTCGCTATGCACCGAAATTACTGTTGACGCCAGCCCGGTGTGGCTTGGAGTTATTCTCGCACAACACATGCCAGAGACTCACCCAGACAGGTTGTTGCACATGCAAGCAAGGGCTTATCAGACATACAAAAGGCATACTCGCAAACAGAAAAGGAAAGCAGTAGTATGGGCGGGCTAGCACTACCACATGTTCATATATGGGAAGCCGTTTACTATTGTGACAGACCACCAAGCACTGTTGACAATGAAAGGAAACCCCAACGCAGAAATTCCACCACGCATCGAAAGGTGGGGGCAGAAACCAGGAAAGGAACACAGCCCTGCTGATTACATACCAAGGCATCCCCTACCATGGGCAAAAGAGATCCTGTCCATGTTACAGGAGTACCTCAACACTGTGTTGCGACAAAACACCCCGGCTCCAATAACAATCGAGGAACCGGAGCAAGAAACAATGGGTGATGCCACGCTATAAGCAGTCAAAGCAACAACAAAGTGACAGAGGTGTAGACATGTAAATATCAGCAGTCCAATGAGAGAAGAAGTAAGAAGAGAGGAAATGCTAGCATTCAAATAATTACAGGAGGATCTGTCGGAAACAAAGAGGGGTTCTATTTCAAGGGACAAGGATAGTAATTCCAAAAATGCTACTATGGCAGATCATGAGTCTGACCCATGAGTCCCACCGGGGCATAGTGGCAACCAAGAATATGATAAGGGTAAAAGCATGGTTCCCGGGTCTTGACCACCTGGCCGAAGATACAATAATAAAATGTCACCTGTGTCAGATAACAGGAAGGCCAGCAAAGCCAGAACAACTACACATGTTTGATCTCCCAAGGAGATGTGCACAATACTGACCTCTAACTTCTATTGGCTGTAGGAAACTAGAGGCCACTTGCTAGTAGTCATTGATGAATACGTACGGTTCCCCATAGTACGACAAGTGTTGTCAACATCAGCAACAGTCACTTTGCCAATACTGGATGACATGTTTTCAGCGTGGGCCGCCCCACAAACAATGAAGACAGACAATGGGCCACTGTTCTCGGGAGAAGAGTTTTGCAGATTCATGGCGTACCTGGAAATACATCACAGGAAAATAACGCTCTGTGGCCACAAGCAAACAGCATGGTGGAAAGATTCATGGGAATCATTAAGAAGGCCGTCCAACGTGCCACCCCGGGGCAGACCTCAGTGGGTCAAGCACTGTGGCAAGTACTGTGAGACTACAAATAACACCCCACAAAGTCCCACAGGGAGATGCCCAGCAGAACTGGTGTTAGGGAGAAGAAGCAGAATGAGATTGCCTCCGAGAGAGGCAAAATCCCCCCTGACCACAGCAGCATTGCCGAAAGAGATCAGGAGGCAAAGAGGAAACTGAAGCAGTATGCAGACACTTGGCATCATGCTACAGCATCTGAGCTGAAGCAACTGGATGCAGTGCTGGTGCGTCAGCTTTAACTGTAGTGCTGGTACGTCAAGGAAGTCAGACAGTTCTTTCTCGAGTTGACCGCTAACAATAACAAATGTGAAATGGCCCATGATAACTGCACTAGAAATAGCTCACACTTCAAGGAATTCATGACGTCAGAGGATGTGGAAGTGTCAAGAATTCCTGTCATGCGAGGGGAGGAAAACGGTAACCAGCGAAAACGGACTACATCTCCCAGGATGCTTAGCGGTTGAGAGGTTATGTAAACAGGAGAGCTGTTACATAACTCAAGGAAAACACGCCCTTATGTAAACAGGAGAGCTGTTACATAACTCAAGGAAAACACGCCCTTATGTAAACAGGAGAGCTGTTACATAACTCAAGGAAAACACGCCCTTATGTAAACAGGAGAGCTGTTACATAACTCAAGGAAAACACGCCCTATAAAGGGAGGAACCGGGAGGTACAACGCTGTCGGATATTGTGTTTACACCGACGTACCTGCTTAGTGAAGAGCAGTGTTCCGGAGTGGTGCTCCAGTAAGGCAAGAACGGAGGTAGGTCGAGTCGTTACTCCCTGGGCCGTGTCTTGCCCCATCATCACCTGTGAAGGACCCGGAAGCTCTACCGGATAACCATTGAGCTTCGCTTTTTGACTCGGCTGAGTCAAAGCGCAGTGGCGCTTTTGCTGGTTGGAGTCGTAACTCCCAGCCCGACCAGAGATACAGGGACTGCCAGCTGTAACGCACACCAGGAGGTGTTTGCCGCGTTACAGACTCGGAAGTCCACGGGATCGATCGAGCGGCTGCTCTCGGTTCAGTCTTCTTTGCTTGTGATTGGGGTATCGGTGACGCATCACCAGAAGGTGACTCCGCGTCCCGGTGCAGTCTGAGGAAGAGGTTGAGCGGCTGCTCCCTTCAGGTAGAGACCCCGGCTGGGTGTTTCCCTGACTCCTCGATTCTCCCCAACACTCTTTGTGCCCCTCACAGCCTACCGATTGGCATTGTCGGCCATTTCATTTCTGCCCTCTGTTGGCATACGCCGGGATCGGCGTATATGCAGAGGACGGTTAGGACCATCCGTGCTGTGGGCTGGTAACGTACTTAGCCTGGAGGATTCCAGTGACTATAACCTTTGTTTATTCCTTGTATTATTTTTGCCTTCATTAAAATAACTAAACCTTCACAAGTGGTTGCGTTCTCATTATCGTGTCTGTTAAACGATCCTGAGACGTTCAGGGCGTTACAGGAAGGAGCGGTAGCACCCAGGAACAATACAACAACTGGAAAAGTGGAAGACGAGGACAGCATAGGAAGGATACCACACAGCAGGGAAGGGCTGGGCCGAGCTGGTGCTGCAGGAGAGACACTAAAAGAAGGAACAGAAACCTAGAGCCCCTAGAGCAGAAAGCCAAAGTGGCTCATTGAGGAGCTTTAGTGATGGGACAGCAAGCTGCCACCATCAGAGACAAAGCAGACCATGACACCAGTGGCTGTCAGGACGATGAGTGTGTGATAGTGACAGTGTTTTCTAGTAGATCTGTTTCTTTTCTTTCATTTCATTGCCCATTGTCCCTCTGTTATTGTCTATTCTCTGTTTCAACAAAAGGGGGAGATGTCAGAGTGCTGTGCAGAGGAGCACTAGGACTCCGCACAGGCCGAAGGGAGGAGTAGCCACCGGACACCACTTTCGGAGACAAGCAGAGGTGCCTGTGTGCACTGAGATAAGAGATACAGAAATAAACAGCCAGCTCACCGACCAGAGTCTGTGTGTAATCTCGTGGGTCCCAGGGCCAGTGCAGCGGGACACAACACACTGCAATGCTAGTGTCTACCACTCCTGCTGTACTCACATCACAGCATAATTGTCCCTGTAATAGAGAACAGTTACATCTAGTAGCCAGGGCAAGGAAATGATGGGTTATGGGAGGGTTTTATGCAGGACAAAGGCTTTGCCTCTGCCTAGGTCCACATGAAAGCTCGTTTTCATCTGCTGGTTGCATTTTCCAATCCCAGTGAGCTAGTGCAAGAGATACGTGAAACCCACAGGTCACAAGCTCCAATGCTAGCAAAATGGGAAATTTGCACGTGTGTAGCACATACAACTGTATTGAGTGGTCTGGTTGAAGAGTGTATGTGGTCTGGTTAAAAGCATATTTATAAAAACAGAATGGACTTTATTCTCAAAGTAAAACATACAGACAATGTGGGTATGCTAATCGATTTACACATCTATTAGTCTGGTATAGTAATTCTTCACCAGCTACAGTTGCGTTACATTTCTTCCGGGTGCTCTCATGGTGTCACAACACCCGCCCTCTTGGGTGTAGATCCGCTAGAACTGTAAAGACAGTCTAGACCCAAAGTCCAACAAATACACCGAAGCACGTTACTCTAATCTTTGTGCGTAATCCACAGTCCAGCCAATCAAAAGGCTTCCTTTGAAGAAAGTCACCACAAATGATGAGTCAGGTCACTGTACGGGTTTTAATTCATTCCATTACAGACAAAAAACAGCAGCCGACGCGCGTTTCGTCCTCCATGGACTTCCTCAAAGCTGCAAAATCCATATGTAAAAACCATTTGTACCATGCATTATGTTTTACAAATGCTGTAAACCTATTTCCTATTTAAAGACAGTTATGTCTTTAAGCAAAAACCCGAGTGGGCTGAGCAAATAAAGCAGTAACCATGTGTCAATAAAAAACATAACACAAGTAATTTGAGCACATAAGTCAGGCTTACTCACTGAAATAGCCCTTTGTATAAGTGAAAATCTACTAGAGCAGATATTTTGCACACGGATCCGTTTTTTATCTAACACAAAGATTTTATGTCCGAAAATCTGCACCATGACTTGTTTATAGGGCAGCTAAAGGGCGTTACTGGGTGCAATTGCTCTTTGAGTTCGTCAACATCCCAAAACTTACATGTTTGTAAGTGTTCACAAACTCCGATCCAGCTCCTTTCCTGTCCTGAAAAAAGGGTGGGGATTCGTTCCCATGGGTAGGAAGTTTAAGGAAACACCCCCACAACTGGTGGGAAGTAGGGAAAATATTTTCTTGTGGAGAAAAAATATTAAGTGTATGTGCACTTCCTCTGAATCTTTTTACACGTGAAAACATAACCACATATATTTGCATATCAAAAATAGAATTCTCCAATGATTTCCAAGAGCACACATGTAAACCTGTCTTGGGCACATTACTAGGTATAACCTGAAAAGACATTGCGAATGCCGGAAATAAATCTACATCCTTGTGAGGTTGTAAATCTAAGGGCCAGATGTATCCAGCGTTTTACTGTCCGCAAACGGGCCAATTCGCAGAATTGGCCCGTTTGCGAATGGTAAAAAGCCTTTTGGGATGTATCATCTCAAAAGGCATTAGCAAAATAGGGAATCACAATTTTTGTGATTACCTATTTTGCGATTCCTTAAATGCAATGCTAGAAGCAAAAATATATTGCGACCTTGCTTTAAGGAATCGAAATTACCACCAACTTCAAGTTGGCGGTAATTTGAAAATTCCTAGAAAATGCACCTTTTTTTTTGCATTTTTCTAGGTTTCCATGTGGCGTACATACATGCCCTTAGGGCATGTATGTGCACCACATGTGCACACGTGCATATTTCAGGGGTGCAATAGGGTGTCCTTTTGGCACCCTTGAAATTGCATGCGCAATTTGCGAGTAGCTATTGGGCCCACAGAAGTGAATGGGAAGCCATTCCTTATTTGCGACTCTCAATTGCAAGTCGCGAGTAAGGAGTGCGTAGGAATCGCTATTTTATTTTTGAAACCTACATACATTGCATTTTGCGAGTCCATAATAGCTAATCGGTAAAACTCGCTATTAAGGACTCGCAAAATACAATGTTGATACATCTGATCCTAAGAGTGCAGATTTAGGCATTTTCTGCGAATTAGACCCAACATGAGGAGCAGGTGGTGAATAGGTTCATGTTGTGATAACACGGTTAGCAGGTGTTATTGTCCATTAATTATTCACCCCCCCCCCCATCCTGCTATGTGCCTATAGTTGGGGAGGGGTGGGAGTTTGACCTAATTACATACACACTTCAGACATTTAGATGGACATGCCACTGGTCTCTAGTGCTGCTAATCCAACCAAGACACTAGCAGACTGAATGGGAATCTCAAAATACAACTATCCAGTGCATAATGCTTTTATTATGTGGGTACAACATCTCAACCATCACCACTGAAGCTACAGAGTCACAGCTATGCTCACCAGGCTCTACATGGGCCTCTACTGCCTAAGGTTACTATATTTATTGGGCAATTCATATCAATACCTTTAGTATTTACTTCAGGCCAACACTGACTTCCATGTTAACTGTAGCTTCTTTTCACTTTTAATGCAAAGGAAAAATGTTCTTTTCTTCATATTTCCTTTACTGATTTCTTTGAACTTTTTGTAATACTAAGTTAGTGCACTGTTTTACAAACTTGGGTTGAAACTCACATTTGTTATTCTTTTAATGGTGTTGATTGTTTAAGTTGATCTATATGCGTCTGTTAGAGGAAGTCTTAATCTCTGTCCAGTCTACGCCAGGTGTGGCAAAAATAGTTTAAGGAGATCTTTGGTTGTTCTTGTGGCACATGCTGGCAGTGGTGCATTAAAAGTTGAATGAGAGTAGGCACCATTTCAGTCCTGACCTTTTTTTTATTCACCAGGTAAATACTACAAAATTCTAGCATTTCATATAAATTGTGTTCTTTACACTGGAGGAGGACGTGGCCCATTATTGAACGAGTCCATAATATTTTAATAGGTTTTCCAGAAAATGATGAGCATAAAGAAGGTTTGCTCACAGCCCACTTGCAGGCTTTGTGTATTGCACTATTAATTATATGCATTACTAGGTCAGGAACTTTGGTTTTATTGTAAAATTTCAGTTTATTGACTTCACTTTATTTCAGAGCGCTTCACTTGTGGCCTATTTAAGGAAAACCTCGGCTCAAACCGTATAAGGTTTGACCTCATCTGGCTTGCTGGATTTGTATGTTGCACTATTAATTGTATGCATTATTTGGTCAGCAACTTTGGTTTAATTGTAAAATGTATTTATGTTGACGGTACTTAATTTTAGAGAGCTTCATTTGTTGATGAGATCTTGAGGGCCACTTTTTAAGCTCATTGCACTTTAGCCCGACCTATGGTTGGGCCTCACGCGCTCTCCCCTCTATTACTTGTTTTTGCAGAGAGAGCTGGGCAATAATTTTGAAGTCTTGTTATTGAACTGAACATCTAGAGGAGCCACTTTACCGGTAGGCGACTAACATCAGCTATTACACCCCTTCTGAAGCAGGTCAGTTGCCCTGACACATTGGTATGAATGGTGAGGTATTTCAGCTCAATCCTTTAATGAAGGGCTGCAGGGGGCGGCTGCCACTTGCCTGGACAGATCATGTTGCTATTCAGTTCCAGTTTGTCCCTCCCAACCCTCACTATAGGGTGAAAGCACCCAAGAAGCAGATAGAAACAAGAGCCTGGAATAAAATTAAGAGTACAGAGCTAGAAGATCTTCTTACAGCAATGGCTTGTTCTCTTCCCACCAAAGTGGCAGAAGCCACATCATGCTATACAGAGTGGATTGAGACAGCCTGTAACAAATTAGCCCCAGTGAAAACTTGGTTTCCCAAACGTTCTCAACCTTCAACCCCCTGGTATTCAGAAGATCCTAGGAAACAAAAGCAAGCCAAATTGGATGCTGTCAGGAAGGCAGCGTATAAGGAGTTATGATGTATAACTTTCAGCCCCACCCTCTCCTTTGAGGTGTGTCAAGGGGTCCGGTAAATTGGGGCTTTTGAATTTTTATAATGCAATATCTTGTCCCCAGGCTGTCTGTAACAGATGTAAAAAACATAGATGAACTGGTGGTCAAGAAGAGAAGAAACAAATGTGAAAAGACAAGAGCTAATGCCTAACAGCACACAGAGAGTTTACTGATTCTAACACCTACAAACAAATATGAGAGTGTAGATAAAAAAGAAAAAGAAATAGTTCGATAGGATTTCCATCAACTGCCAAGAGAGGCCAGTGTCATCACTTGGTCATCCTTGACTCTTGCTACCAATCCTCTAAGCCTAGAGGCAAAACAAGTAGCAAAGATCAAAACTGGACAATAAAGTTAAATCCAGAAAAAGAATTCGACCAAGGGTGGCCGTTCGTGTCTCGTGTGATGAACAATAGTATTGCAGTGCAAGGGAGTGAGGATTAAAAAGGGAGTTGGGAGAGAGAAACAAGAATTTTAATACACATCTCTCTGCCAATCCAATTAAAAAAGGTGTAGCGGCAACTTTTAACCAATAGGTTGCGTCTCAAAAATACACAAGACGCAGAGACCACCCCCTGGCAGATCCATCATTTCAGGGATCGGATCTCTGCTAGAACCTCTGTCTATGTTTGTGGATTTCTTCCTGAGACCACTAGTAAGCAAAATGCCTACCTATCTTCAAGATACTAAAGACGTATTACGTCTTATTCCTACAGTTGATTTTGACTCAGAACTAGATTCACTGGTTTCTTTTGATGTCGGATCAATGTATACTTCCATTCCACAAGACGAAACACTAGATACCATTGCCTCTATCCTCAGGGAGACAGATCTTGATTCCATCACTCCCGTGCATTTCATCATGGCTTTAGCACAATTGGCAATGAAAGAAAATTTCTTTAGGTTTGAAGAGAAGATCTTCTTGTAAGTCTCAGGTACCAGCATGGGAAGCGTTTTCGCACCGATCCTAGCGAACCTCTATGTTCATAAATTTGAACAAGATCATGTCCTCAATGACCAGAACCCCTTCCATGAGTCTATTAGACTCTGGAAGAGATACATCAACGACATTTTAGTGGTTTGGCGAGGTGACTTAGAATCAGTTGAGCAATTTCAAGTGTGGCTCAATACACGCAACACCTTTTTGAAATTCACCTTGGAGGCACATAAAACGAGGATAGCCTTTTTGGATCTATCCATCTTTGTCACTGATACAGGGTTAGCGAGTGAACTGTATCGCAAGCCCATGGCCCGTAACTCCTTGCTTAGGTACGACAGTCAACATCCTAAGGCATTACGTGACAATTTGCCATTTGGCCAATTTTTGCGCCTAAGACGCAACTGTTCCACTATGGATCTGTACAAACGCCATGCAAGTGACCTTTCTGACCAACTTTCGGCCAGGCTGTATCCCAAGAAACTGATCAGAAATGCATGTAAGCGTGCTACTAACAACCACAGAGATGCCTTGTTAGAGAAAAGAATAGAGAAACCACCATCGGGCCGCTTAACCTTTGTACATACTTTTAGCACTCTGACAAATGAGATCCAGAAATGCATTAGAAAGAACTGGCGTTTTTTGAACACATGCAAACTCAAGATCCCAATGCCCCTCTTTGCTTTCAAACGAGGACCTAATCTGAGAGACAAGTTGATACACACGTACTAGAGAGCAAGAACCTAAGAAAGTAGGCACACTATGGGGTTTACCGTCGGTCCAAGAACACTTCCCTTGTGGAAGTTGTGCCATATGTCCACAAATCAAACAATCCAAAACAATTGACTTAGGCATGACAAGACCATGGATCCAAAAGGCATTTTCAAATTGTAACAGCGATAATTTACTCTACTTGCTGCAATGCCCTTGTCACCTTTATTACGTGGGAATGACAACACGCAAGGTTAAACTAAGGATGCTCGAACACAAGAGCACCTTTAGATGTAAAAAGACAAACACTAGACTCAAAGACACTTTGTTGAACAAAACCACCAAGCAGACGACTTCATTTGGACAGTGTTGGAGAAACCCTTCATACCTTCTCATAACAACGACAAGGCTAAGTTTCTATTCAACAAAGAACAACGTTGGGTTTTTAAATTACAGAGTGATAAGAATGGCCTGAATGACTCGATTCCGTGGACATCTTTACACTAGGTCCATGTAGACCACCTATGTATTATGCCTCTTTAATACTAAAGAGATTCAGTCAGGATGAGCATCGACCCCCATTTACAGCACTCACCGACTATGTGCAGACAAACATTGATCTAACTATGAGGGGCCAATGGCACGATATGCTTTACTGTGCACGTCAGGTTTCCAAGCGTTGCACTTTTGAGTGAGAGTATACATGCCTAGTACACTACTTAACAGTACGATCTACATCGATTTTGATTACATCACCTGGTATGCCCGGATAACAATGTCGATCGTTGAGCACGCGCAGGTTGTCATGGCCTGAGAGATAGCAGATGAGCCCTGCTGTATCAATAAGAGGTCGTTGTGGAACTACCATTTCCCTTCCGGGTGACGTCATTCTGTAGTTTTCACACGTCAGAGCTCAGACCCAAATGAGACACGTAAACACGCCGAATCCCGCGGCACATCGGCGCTTTTAATACACATAGGTCGGAAGGTTTAGTACATTACTTAACAGTACGATCTACATCTATTTTTGATTACACAACTTGGTATGCCCGAATAATAATGTTGATCGTTGAGTACGTGCAGGTTGTCATGGCTTGAGACATAGCTGACACTCCCTGCTCTACCAACATTAGGTCGTTTTTTTTAACCCTTTTGGGTGACGTCAATTTGTAGTCATTTCGTAGTTTTCACACGTCAGGGCTTAGACCAAAACGAGGCACGCAGCACGCTGAGTTCCGCGTCATGTCGGCGCTTTAAATACACAGAGGTCGGAATCTCGGTACCTCCCACAGAACTCAGGAGGGACCGAGACACCGACGGAGAGGTAAGCGGCTAGAGCCACCGACCCCTGTGGTCCATCGCACGTCTCTCTTATTTATCTTATTTAATTTCTTGGCGATACTTAAGCGTTCCCCGTTTTCCACGTGGGCAGTGGCGAGTACAATCATCTTACTCTCGCTCATTACCTCGACCAGTGTGTGGTTTCATGACCTACGGGAGTTTGGTGTTTGTTGTTGGTTTATCCTGTACCACGAGGTATTATGCGCATTTTCTTATACTGCCAAGTAATATGCGCTATACCGTACATTTTGTGCTTGAGTTACCTGCACTTTCACTTACTTCTTATCAAGATATACACGCTACACTTGAGACTAAGCATGTTGAGCCTTGTTACTTTCCAGTTACTTTCTAGTATACATTCATGGTTCCTTTTGAACCCCTCCCCTTACTGCAGTTGCTGTCTACCTGGTAACTTGCTGTTTGTTGCTTTTCTATTTTGAATTCACGACCAGAACCTTTTTAAACCATTCAATTTTGATCTACGATGCATTAAGTGACACGTACATCTTTCGCTGACACGCCCTTTGTGATTAATTCTCTTTTAGGGCGGGGTCTCCTATACCTGAGTTATTTACCGGGTGAGGTGAGGTCAGAATCTCACACAAGTCAGGTGAGTGTTCTGCCTTCTATGTTTAGGGTATGCAATGTGTTATTCCCAACATTGATAAACAGAGTCACTAACCTTTGAAAAACTTGAACCAAGGCTTAGCCTACACACTTAGATTATATATGTTTGTATTTTTTCTCTCTTTACTGACAGGAGTGAAGTGCAACCTACTTGTCCAGAGATCTTACCACATCAGGTTGTATTGTTTGACAACTTGTTTTATATATTTTTCTTTCCATCACATTTTTGCAGTAGCTATTACAACCTCTGGTCCTGAAGAAAGCCGGGAACGTAATCCCGTCAGGCTGAAACTAGTTGACCTATTTTTGAGACGCAACCTATTGGTTAAAAGCTGCCGCTACACCTTTTTTAATTGGATTGGCAGAGAGATGTGTATTAAAATTCTTGTTTCTCTCTCCCAACTCCCTTTTTAATCCTCACTCCCTTGCACTGCAATACTATTGTTCATCACACGAGACACGAACGGCCACCCTTGGTCGAATTCTTTTTCTGGCTTTAACTTTATTGTCCAGTTTTGATCTTTGCTACTTGTTTTGCCTCTAGGCTTAGAGGATTGGTAGCAAGAGTCAAGGATGACCAAATGATGACACTGGCCTCTCTTGGCAGTTGATGGAAATCCTATCGAACTATTTCTGTTTCTTTTTTATCTACACTCTCATATTTGTTTGTAGGTGTTAGAATCAGTAAACTCTCTGTGTGCTGTTAGGCATTAGCTCTTGTCTTTTCACATTTGTTTCTTCTCTTCTTGACCACCAGTTCATCTATGTTTTTTACATTTAATGATATTGGGGATTTGAACTGTAGTTTGGTCGGTAAACTGTTCCCTTAGACCCTTCTTCTTCCTTTTGGGAGATACCTATTAATGTCTGTAATAGATCCCTGTTAGGCTCCTTCATAAGGAAATGGCTCAATGCAGATTTCAATAATTTTATGATTGCCAGGGATTTTAACATCCATCTATCCGGGGACACCAAGCATAAATAGCCTCATCAATCTAGGCTGCCCACGTGTGAAGGGATTTCACTTTGAGCACCATGCACAAGGGGACTTCATTAATGACATATTACACACATTTGATTTATTCTTGTCCATATGTACAATAGACCCCTGCAGCAAAGGTCTTAATCTGTCCTTTGTTGGGTGGGGAAGTGGTTCATTTATTGATTTTATCCTCGTATCAACACCTCTCCTTGAATTGATCTCTGGTTTTACCATCGAGGCCAGCACATACATCAACCATAATCCTTTATATGTTCAAATCAGCTGGCCTCTACTAGCACCCAGCTGGGGGGTAGGGAAAAATGGGGATACTGAAAACAACGGATGGAGGAAGAAGGTTACAATGGGCCCAGATAACCCCCGAGTCATTCTATGAATCATTAACTGCCCTGTGTGATAACGAGTTAGTATTATGTACAACCTTGTCAATGGACCCAGGCGATGTTGTAGAATATCAACCATTTTCTGGAGGACCTCCATAGAGACACCAAGGCCGAGGTCCGACATTCACAAGACTTGAAGGTCTCCCACCAGTTCTCAATAAAAAGAGGGGTATTTCAAAGATGTATCATAGCTCCTCTTCTGTTTATCCAATACATCAACAAACTGGAGAAGGTTTTATTGGAGACTAAGGTAGATTATCCTCAGTTGGGTCAGCGTGGTCTGCTGGTTTTACTGTACGCAGGCAGATGATGCGGTCCTCATGGCTCGGACCTCAAGAAGGTTGCAATCACTGCTAAACTCTTTTTCCTCATTCTTAGAGGATTTGGACTTGTCAATAAATGACTCCAAATCCTATGTGATGCAGGTGGGACTGTTATATTTCATATCAGTAACCTAATATAGGTCCAGGGAACATCGTGCACTTTCCCTACATCAGCTCCTGTTATTTCATATGAACGATCCTTATAAGGACATAACTCCAAATAAGGACAGAATGCTTTATAGGTGCATCACGCCTTATAAGGACTGCAGCATTTTATGGACTAAACCTTTCACCTAGTTCCATGCCGAGGGTGGGTTTTTCCCAATCGATATTGCTAGGACGTCATCCTTAGCGCATATGAATAATTGATGAGTACATTCTCCAGGAGGTATACTTCACCTCTCCCATCGACGCACAAGGTTTAATCCCCAACGTCATCCTCGTACTGAACAATGGGTAACACACGTACATAGACTGTATAAATACAGCACCTCTTGCTATCAGAAAACAGGAGGGAACCAAGACTTCAAGACCGACACACTGACCAGAGACGCTGCAGCTCCGGCATGCCATCGCTCTAGCTGACAGTGGTCTGACGATCCCTTTCGGGGTGTCCAGCTCAAGTCCAGGATGAAGTCCCACACTTTCACTATTCAGGTATGGGGTTCTGACTAAAGCCTAGTGGGATTCTTGTCTCTTAGACTCTTAGGCTCTGTAGCACCTACTTACATGCTCATACTCATGTTTCATGTATGTGTTCATGACTATTGAAAAATGGTAGAACAATACTATTCCTTTTTATTCACTGTACTGCTGGTTCTATATCTCTGCTACTATGTTAGTTGTAACAACGCTGTAATTTTACATGAGAAGAACTACGGTACAATAAATTCTTATTGTAAAAATGCTCGACTGTTTCTTCTCTGTATCTCTCTGAGAACAAAAACAAGCATACACAAGGGACTGGGTGAAAAGTAGTATATTGTTTCCACGAGTCTGAGGTTATTGTGTTCTAAGGTTGCCAAAAACGAATCTCTCTGATAACAGGAGATTCTAGTGGCACTGTGAGATAGCTAATGCAAACCATAGGCTAACATATGCGGTGGGGGTGTACGGAGTCAGTCTGCCACCAGTATATGTTATCCGTAAACAGGGTAGGTCCTGCATGACAGGGTACTATTAGGACTGTACTACATGGCGCCCAAAGTGGTATATTGAAGGCACACTTACTCAACAGTAGAATCTTGAGTAGCCCAGTCATACCTATTCTCAGAGACCCTACTTACAAATCCCAGAGACGTCTGAAGTAAGTGGGCAAAAACTCCGCCACAGCTGAGTAGGCGGTATATCCTATTAATTGGCTGTTGGTTAATCAAGCTTGAAGGAAATATTCCTAAATTTGTGCATAAAACCATTTTTACCCTTTCCTTGGACAATAATTTTGTGTCTTAAACACGATGGCGGACGAGGAAGGAGTTTTAAACCAAGAACCTAATCAGACTGGTGAGGTCGATCCAGATGCAATACATATTTGCACCCAAAGTAAGACCAACTTTAACAGTTAAACTACTCAAACATGGGTTACAACCCAGAGGAGGTGTAGTAATATCCATGATAGAGGCACACGAAGATTTCAAAACAGAGGTATTCTACTCATGGGTTTTAGTCCCAAAACCAGATGCTGTAACAAAAACTTTTCATTATTACATACATGATGACATTCCAGCGGTCTACACTGCTTTTGAGGATTCTGCGATTCCGCTTACTTTCCAGGAAAATATTTTCTGGTTTAATGGCGCCCTGCCCCACATGAAAACAAGAGCAAGGCTTGGTCCTTAAGGGATTCCAGGAGCAACATGGCCGATATTTGCGACCTATGCACCACATCCAGAAATTGACAGTGCCACAGGATGAACTACTTGTTGAACATAAAGAGTTGATAAATCTCTACAGAAACATGACACACTTTGTCCTAGGGACACTAGCGGTCCAACCAACAGTAATTACACCTACTGCAGCTCCTACACAGAGCTCAGGTACTAAAATGACTCCACAAACATTACACGCGATAATGGGTAAAGTACCCACAAAACGTGAACAAATTCCTTTCTGGGTAGCTCAGAGGATAACCCAGTTAGAAGCAGTATTCCCAAATACAACACCATTTGAGAAACACAGAATGTTAACAATCTGTTTGCCCATGGGGATTACACCACAGTTAGAGGATTGCGCCTCTTGGGGTACCGTCTTTGCTGCCATATATACCAGAACTCATGGTATTCCTTCATTAGCAGTAGTACCAGATGTATTAAGACGAATACAAAATGACTATGGAGCAGAACCTGCCCTGATTTTAGGGATGAAGTTGTTACTAGCTAACGTTAAAGGGGAAGCAGCATCAGTGGCAATCCGCCAACGCCTAAGTGAGTTCTCTCCATTAGAACAGGAGAATGAATTACCCAAAATAATTGACACTGCATATGCAGAATTAGGCAGGGATAGTTTGGGGGGAAAAAGCTTTGAAACCTCAACTACAGGGCAGTCCTGAAAAGGACCCTTTTAAACAAACACCTACTTCTAAAAAGAAGTGGGATAAAAAAAAACTCTTAAGGACAAGAGATCTCAGTTCCGAGGTAGGTCTCCTCAACAGGAGCACTCTGAAAAGAGATACAACCTCAGGAATAGGGAAAATATTAGGAAACCTGACAGGTATCAGGATACTGATACACGTTCCTCTCGTTCCTTTCAGCACTCGAAGAAAGGCTCCGAAAGCGAAGGACGGTCAGAACACAGACAGGGGCTCACACAGTCAAGAGACAAGCAGCGCGCTCAAGACTTTACTTCCAAGAAAGAAGATGAGCAAAATCCAAAACTTCAATTTAAGAAAAAGAAAAGTGCTGGTCTGAAATTCAGACATGCCCATAATTCTGAGGACACAACTTCTGAACGGGGAATGGGCTCTGACGATGCTAGACAGCGCAGCAGAAGTAACAATAGCTTGCCTGAACCTGAAGGAATTTCTGGTGACAGCGGAGTTGAATGATTACATCATGGTAGAAACACCAGACACCACGGTGAGCGTCCCACATAAGTTATCTGAAGTACCACTACGGCTGGAGGGGGACAAGCCCAGGAAAGTAAAAGCTCTTCTTTGGAAGAACTTATCTGGTTATGACATCCTGTTTGCAGAACAAGATTGGCCGTCTGCATTCGTAATGGAGTGCCCCAGGGAAGAGAGTATAATTTTTCCTGCATTTTCCTACCACGTTCCCGTTCACCTTAAACATACATATGCACAGGAGTGGGCAGTAGCCCAAGCCCCGACATTGTACAAAAATCACGCATGGTGGGATGAGAACTCAACCCACCACGGGATCCCATTAAAAGTTTCACCTAACGCTCAGAGGCAATATCCAATAAAGCAAGAAGCTAAAAAACAGGTCAGGGAGACCTTAGATTGTTACCCACCAAACGTCCCACACCTAGTCTTGTCACATATTCGCCCATATCACTACTAAGACCATAATGCATTATGATGGTTAGTTTGATTGTGTGTGGTCTCATGATGCCTGACGACGAATCAAATCAATTGTTGCCTTCAAATAGAGAAGCGCCCTCTCATGCATTGCTTGGCTTCTCATTTCCATTGGGAATCCTGCCGGTCCTGTTTGATTCAACTTGTTTGCTGGCGATATTCGAGTTTGAAGTCCTGCACGCCACTTGCGGCGTCCTTGTTCAAGTCTCCTGTTACTTAACAAAGAAACCTTCACAACTGTATCCCGTCTGGATTCAGACTTGACAATCCACGCATCTACAATATTCTACCGATTGCTTCGGCTCACTAGCTGGTTCCTCTTTTTGCCATCGGAACAAAAAACATTCTTCGTGACTTAAATAGTCGGCATTTCCAAACACTGCTGAGAGCGGCCTCGCTCGTAATCGGAATAACAAGAGACTTGACTTACCCACGTCTTCTTTCCACGGCGGTATGCGAGGAATTCATTGCGGAGGCATCATTCATTACTCGTTTCACCTCTAACAATCAACGGAGCAAACAAACCGCTGTAAAACGGAACCAAGTTCACACTCGAGTGTAATTAAATCCCTGTCTCCAGTTGTTCTGGAGAATTACGAACTACTTAGCAATTCCTGAGTTGCACTATTTACCTCACATCTTTCCTGCTTCTGGAGGAATCCAAAAACCTAAACTTTCCTTTTTCCTCAGACACAGCGTTCATAAGACTGCGCAAGTGGAACCCTTAACTTGTGCTTCAAGTGAGGCGGACTGAAATCGCATTTAAACTTTCAAGTGCTCAAGCCTCTCTTGGAGAAGATCTTCTTGTCTTATTTTGTTTGCATTGGGTCCGAGTTTGCACATACTGAAGGTGAGTTGAGGCCATACACAATCCTCCCTTTCTTTAGGCAAATCATAGACATATCACCTTCTGTACTATATACCGTGTAATGTATTAATGATTGTACGTTCTTTTCTCTTTCCCAGCTTCTCCTAGAGCTACATAGTATAGTATCCCTTCCTGTGCTGTGTCTCCTTCCTGGAAGTTCGAGTCTGCTCATCGCTCCCTGGGGATACATGTGAGCGTCCTGTTATGTTGTATTAGGGGGCTTACAGTATCCTTGGGGAAGGTGGTCTCTAGCTTCGTTCCTGTGGATAAAAGGTGGTAGACACCCTTGAGCAGTGACAGAAAGCCAAGCCCACGTTAAAAATCACATCCCCCGAGCGAAGTATGGATAAAGAGACTCTGGTATCAGGAGTATCTACTCCTGTGCCTCCTGAACTATCCATGGCGGATCTCGCTGCTGCATTAGTTACCTTACAAACTGAACTTAGAGAGGTAAAAACAGAAAATCAAAGACTAGTCTTGGAAATAGACATGTTATGAAGTCAGAAACCAATAATCGTAGACAGTGGATCCCCGTATAAAAAACCCTATATTCAGCCTGCTCGTTTCCAGGTTCCTTCATTCCCGAGTACATCTAGCTTAGACAACACAACGCGCCCCCCCCTGTGAATGTCACTGTAGTAACAGCTCCCCAAACACCATTAGCCATGCCTGAGAGATTCTCTGGTGATAGTAGTAAATACGCTGTCTTTATGAATCAGTGTCATTTACAGTTTCTCAGTAAGGCGGCGGCATTTCCTGATGACGCGGCAAAAGTAGCGTTCATAATATCCTATCTAATGGGGAATGCTGCATTATGGGCCGTTCCCTTAGTGGAAAATGATGACCCTATATTATATAACTTAACTCAATTCAAAGACAGCATGAAACGCCTATTTGCCAGACATTCTTATATGCAGGCTAGCGATAATGAGCTACTTGGGTTAAAACAAGGTTCCAAGGATCTACTCACCTATATAACAACGTTTAACAGACTCGTTACTGAGACGCAATGGCCTGATGCTAAGAGAACCTCGTTATTTTACCGAGGGTTGAGGGATGAACTAAAAGACATCTTATCCCAAATTGTAGATCCCCCCTGAAGATTGTGCATCTTTCATAGATCTTGTAGTTAAATTGGAACACAGACTGCATGAACAAAAAGGGGAAAAGGTCAGAGTAGAATATCCACGATTCCCGATTCCCAGATTAGAGAAGAGACTTAAAGGATACCAGTGAACCGATGCAAATTGGAGGCATCAGAGGCCCTTTAACACAAGAAGAAAAAGACAAGACAAGAGAAGAAAGTTAAATCTATGTCTCTATTGTGGGAAGGAAGGGCCTTATGCCCAAGAATGTCCTGTCAAATTCCGTTCAGTAAAGCAGTCTCCTGCGAATAAAACCATTTCTGTAGTACAATCGGAAAACTCCTAGACTTGGAAGATCAGGAGACCGTTCTTCCAAGTCCCTCTTGCCCACAGGTCTCACCCCTTTTGGCAAATACCTTTTCTCTAATTTCCAGACATTTGAACATCTCGGTAGTACTTATCTTATCTCCACAGCATAGAAAATCCTTATCTGTCATGGTAGATTCTGGAGCCACTGGCAACTTCCTTGACATAAACTCTATCCCACATGATTGGGCTAAGGCTATCAGAAAATCACAACCCGAAAAAGTAAGAGCTGTAGATGGATCAGCTCTATCCTCGGGGTTAGTAACATTCCATACCCCAGAGCTTCTTATGACATGTGATAATGGACACACGGAAAAAATAATTTTTGATCTAATTGACACTCCTCCTTTTGGAGCAATCGTGGGAGTTCCTTGGTTACAACAGCATAACCCCAACATAGATTGGGGAAATCGAACCCTCACGATGAATTCCACTTATTGCATCGAACATTGTTATCAAGACATGATGCAGATGCACGTTCCTTTGTATTGTGCAGGATCGACATATTCCTCTACTTTGCCGGTAGAATATCAAGACTTTGTCACTGTGTTTGATGAAATCAAGGCCGTGGAATTACCCCCGCATAGATCTTTTGATTGCAGAATAGACCTAGTCCCCAGGGCAGAATTACCTCTTAGCAGAATCTATGCACTTACGGAACCTGAAACCAAATATTTGCAGGAATATCTCAAGGATATGCTTCAGAAAGGTTTCATCCGCCACTCAACCTCCCCAGTGTCCTCACCCATCTTTTTCATACCTAAGCCGGAGGGTGGTTTAAGAGCATGTTTGGACTATCGCGCCTTAAACAAGGTGACGATAAAAAAAATCGATACCCTCTTCCACTCATCTCTACTCTTTTAGATCAAGTACGCAAGGCTAAAATCTTCACCAAGCTGGATCTCCGTGGGGCCTATCATTTGATTCACGTACGAGAAGGTGATGAGTGGAAGACGGCCTTCCGTACCAAGTTCGGCCTATATGAGTACTGCGTAATGCCCTTCGGATTATGCAATGCTCCCGCGGCCTTTCAATTCTTTATTAATGAAGTTTTGAGAGAGTATCTAGATGTATTTGTAATCGTGTACATCGACGATATTCTTATTTACTCCTAAACTGAACAAGAACATGTAGCACATGTTAAGACAGTTCTGCAATGCCTACAAAACAATCACCTATTCGGCAAGTTAGACAAATGTCTTTTTCATGCAAACAAGGTTGACTTTTTAGGATTTGTGATAACTGCGGATGGTTTACAAATGGATCCAGCTAAGATATCCGCCATTCTCAAATGGGCAAGCCCACAGAACGTGAAGGAAGTGCAATCCTTCCTCGGGTTTGCTAACTTCTATAGAAGATTCATCGATCATTTCTCTGACCTAATCCCTCCTATCACAAGACTATTAAAGAAAGAAACTCCCTTCTTATGGGACGAGACCGCTGAAAAGGCTTTTCAAGAACTAAAAGATAAATTCACCTCTGCCCCCATAATAAGGCATGCTGATGAGACACGACCTTATTACATCGAGGCCGACGCCTCACAATATGCTGTGGGAGGGATACTGTCTCAAAGAGACACCAAGTCGGGAACGCTCCATCCCATTGCCTACTTCTCAAAAATCTTGCTCCCTGCTGAGCAAAACTACACGATTGGGGAACGTGAGCTTTTAGCCATCAAGCTAGCCTTTCAAGAATGGCGCCATTATCTCCTTGGTTCACCTCATGTGATCACGATCTACTCTGATCACCGTAATTTACAATTTTTTAAGTCAGCTCGAGCCCTTACACCAAGACAAATGCGATGGGTGTCCTTCAGTGAATACAATTTTATCATTTCTTTCCGTCCGGGATGCAAACATGGTAAGGCGGATGCTTTATCTCGGCTGGGCATTGAGTCCAAACTGTTCATTGACAATCCCGTACCTATCATCCCTGATAGCAAAATAGCAGCCATAGGTGACATGAACCAAGAGGTCCCGGACTCAATCATGACAAAACTCTAAGGAATACTCCTCGATATCTCCCGCAGATTGGTTGTCCAATCCCCTCAATAAAATTGAGAACGGTATCTTTTTACATGACAATTGTATATATGTACCCTCTGAAGAAATCCGTGAAACCATCCGTCAATGGTGTCATTCTTTACCCTTAGTCTGACATCCGGGGAAAGAAAAGACCCTTCAATTATGCAAGAGATGGTTTTGGTGGAAGGGAATGCATCAGGACGTAGTTACGTTTGTGGGGGCATGTCTCACATGTGCGCGACAGAAATCATTGCACTGTGCTCCTGCTGGGCTCCTACAACCATTACCTATCCCACCAACCCCTTGGCACTCTATCAGTCTTGACTTCATCACTGACCTGCCTGAATCTAGAGGATATACAACGATCCTTGTTGTGGTTGACATGCTCTCCAAAATGTCTCATTTATTCCATTAAAACAGGTGCCCAAAGCCCGAGATCTCGCAGACATTTTTACAGAACATGTAGTTCGCTTACATGGGTTGCCTTCGATCATTGTGTCCGACAGAGGGCCCCAATTTGTTTCTAGGTTCTGGCAAGGGTTGTGTCAGGCTTTACACATAGATCATCGTCTCTCCTCTGCATACCATCCCCAAACAGATGGCCAAACCGAGAGGACGAATCAGACGTTAGAGCAATACCTTCGATGTTTACTAAGTACCCTCTCGAGTGATTGGGTTAGGGCATTAGCCCTCGCTGAATTTGCCTACAACAATTCCATGCACTCTGCCACCAAGATTTCACCTTTTTATTTCTCTCATGGTCATCACCCAAAATTCTTGCCCCTACACCTTCCAGTATCCCTATCAGAAATCCCTGCAGTTACAGAACACCACAAGAATTTACAGGATATTTGGGATCAGGCAAAAAAAGAACTACACGAAGCTAAGACACAAATGAAAACACAAGCAGACAAACACAGACAAGAGGGCCCTCAATATGTAATAGGGGATCAAGTGTGGTTAGCAACCAAGAACCTTCGTTTAGCAGGGACTAGAAAATTGCAACCCCGTTATATAGGGCCCTACCAAATTGTAAAGGTTATCTCCCCTCTAGTGATGAAACTCGAGTTACCCCAAGAAATGCAAATACATCCTGTATTCCACATCTCCTTATTGAAACCGTATGTCAAGCCTTCTTGTCCTGAACCTCCCCCACCTCCCATTTCTGTGGAAGGAGAACTCGAATATGAGGTCGAAAGAATAGTTGATTCCCGAAGACATCAAGGGAAACTACAATACCTTATAGATTGGGTAGGTTACAACGCCGATGAGAGATCATGGGAGTTAGCAGAACATGTACACGCTCCTCTGCTAGTACGCAGATTTCATGCCCTACACCCCAACAAACCTCGCCCGGGTAGGCTACCTTTAAGGGGGAGAACTGTTACCCGCCAAACGTCCCACACCTAGTCTTGTCACATATTCGCACATATCACTACTAAGACCATAATGCATTATGATGGTTAGTTTGATTGTGTGTGGTCTCATGATGCCTGACGACGAATCAAATCACTTGTTGCCTTCAAATAGAGAACCGCCCTCTCATGCATTGCTTGGCTTCTCATTTCCATTGGGAATCCTGCCGGTCCTGTTTGATTCAACTTGTTTGCTGGCGATATTCGAGTTTGAAGTCCTGCACGCCACTTGCGGCGTCCTTGTTCAAGTCTCCTGTTACTTAACAAAGAAACCTTCACAACTGTATCCCGTCTGGATTCCGACTTGACAATCCACGCATCTACAATATTCTACTGATTGCTTCGGCTCACTAGCTGGTTCCTCTTTTTGCCATCGGAACAAAAAACATTCTTCGTGACTTAAATAGTCGGCATTTCCAAACACTGCTGAGAGCGGCCTCGCTCGTAATCGGAATAACAAGAGACTTGACTTACCCACGTCTTCTTTCCACGGCGGTATGCGAGGAATTCATTGCGGAGGCATCATTCATTACTCGTTTCACCTCTAACAATCAACGGAGCGAACAAACCGCTGTAAAACGGAACCAAGTTCACACTCGAGTGTAATTAAATCCCTGTCTCCAGTTGTTCTGGAGAATTACGAACTACTTAGCAATTCCTGAGTTGCACTATTTACCTCACATCTTTCCTGCTTCAGGAGGAATCCAAAAACCTAAACTTTCCTTTTTCCTCAGACACAGCGTTTATAAGACTGCGCAAGTGGAACCCTTAACTTGTGCTTCAAGTGAGGCGGACTGAAATCGCATTTAAACTTTCAAGTGCTCAAGCCTCTCTTGGAGAATATCTTCTTGCCTTATTTTGTTTGCATTGGGTCCGAGTTTGCACATACTGAAGGTGAGTTGAGGCCATACACAATCCTCCCTTTCTTTAGGCAGATCATAGACATATCACCTTCTGTACTATATACCGTGTAATGTATTAATGATTGTACGTTCTTTTCTCTTTCCCAGCTTCTCCTAGAGCTACATAGTATAGTATCCCTTCCTGCGCTGTGTCTCCTTCCTGGAAGTTCCGAGTCTGCTCATCGCTCCCTGGGGATACATGTGAGCGTCCTGTTATGTTGTATTAGGGGGCTTACAGTATCCTTGGGGAAGGTGGTCTCTAGCTACGCTCCTGTGGATAAAAGGTGGTAGACACCCTCGAGCAGTGACATAGATCAATTTGAATACCGGGGGTAATTGAAAAATGTACCGCTCTATTAGATTTGTGGGTCTCTAGTTGGCATAGGTAGGTACCTTTGACCAAATCGGGACCCTTGCGTCTAGTCAGGGTAAGGGGCTACACTCATAAAATAACCCCTGCTCACCCCCTTGGTAGCTTGGCACGAGCAGGCAGGCTTATCTCAGAGGCAGTGTGTAAAGCATTTGTGAACACCTACAGTAATACAGTTACAACACTACAGATGGACACCACACAGGTTGTATTATAAAAATAAGTAGTTTTATATAGACGTAACACAAGACCAAACAACAAAAATCCACAGTACTGTACTAACAAATAGACTCTAAAATAGTAGAAAATAGCTCAGTTCTCTCAAGTTGTAAATGCTTTACTCTCAAAGTACCTTGGATGCGTAACCCAATGCAAACAAAAGGTTTGCAGGAAAGGTGATGCGTCGGTTCCTTACACTCAGGGGAGTGGATGCGTAGGTTCCTTACTGCTGCGCAGGGGAGTTGATGTTAGCTTCCTTACTGTGTGGGGAGGTGATGCGTCGGTTTCTTACTGCTCTCCGGTAGGATGCAACAAGGTGGCACCTCGATGCAATACTCTTCTCCGGTGCGATGCGACAAAATGGCATCTTGCTCATGATGCGACAATGTCGACGCGATGCGTGCATGCCCGACGGCCGTGCAGTGTCTCGATGATCTTTGGAGCCGTAACAGGCCCTGCGACTCTCTTCTCCAGTGATGCGACGGTGACCTCTGCGGCGGCAGCACGCTTCTCCGGTAATGCGCCGTGCTTCGGCGATGCGGCAGCGGCGACACGCTTCCTTGGCGATGCAACATCAACTGCGGTGGCGGCGACAGCTTTTCGTCGTTGAGTCGCACTTCGAGCACCCAGTGACATACAGTCTCTCAGAAGGCCCAGCACAACAGTAGGCACTTCAATTCCCAGCAAGGGAATTCAGGGGGGAGCTGGTTGGTGAAATCTTGTATCCCTGAGACTTCAGGCAGGAGGCAAGCTCCAGTTCAAGCCCTTGGAGATTCTTCTTCAAATTGATGAAAAGCACACTCAGCCCTCTACTCATTTCTTTGGCAATGAAGCAACCACTGCAGGCCAGCCCCCAAACACACAGCACAGGGGTAGTCTCCTCCTTCAGCTTCCTGGTTCTTCTCCTCAGCAAATGGTCGTCATGATTCCCAGAAGTGATCTACAGTTTTGGGGTCTGGGTCCCTCCTTTTATACACCAAAATCCTTTGTCTTTTAAGGCAGAGAGTGTCTGTACCTAGTCCAAACCAGTTCTGTGCAGTCCTGGAGCACTTTGTTTACAGGACTCTTTCTTTCCTTCGATAGTATGGGCCAGGGTCATCTGACGCACCACAGGAGGTGGAGCCAGCATTGTGGAAGACAGGCACATCCCTATTCAGGCCCAGGTGCTACTCCTCCCACCACTCTACATGCAGATAGGTCTATTCAGCCCTCTGGTGACTCACCCTATCTCCTGGAATCCCCCCAGCCCCTGTCACTCACAAACCATACATGGCATACACAACGTAGCAGAGGCAGGCTTGGATGGTTAGACACAAAAATACCTACTTTCTAAAAGTGGTATTTTCAAACACAGAATGTTAAAACCAACTTTACTAAAAGATGTAATTTATCATTCTGAGTTCAGGCATACTAAGCTCGAATGTCTACCATGTTCCCTGGGTCTGTTAGGATTATAAGGTGTTATGATCAAACTACCCATTCTGGACTTTGGAGACTGGTAGCCTTGCAATAGTGAAAAACATAAATTGCTGTAATTCACTATTAGGACATGCCACACACACCAGGGCATGTCCTACCTTTCACCTACAATGCACGCTGCCCGTGGGCCTACCTTAGGGGTGGCTGATATGCAGAAAAGGGAAGGTTTGAGACTGGCAAGAGGGTGCACTTGCCAAGTCAACGGGCAGTACCAGACTGCACACAAGCTCCGCAATGGCAGGCCTGAGACACACTTTACAAGCTGCTACGGTGGGTGGTACAATCAGTGCTGCAAGCCCACCAGCAGCATTTGAGCACGCGCAGTACACTCTACTAGAGTCTGACAAGTAAACCAAATAAGCCAATCATGGAGTCAGTAATCCATACATTAATTAAACATAGGAAGAGCATATGCACTGATCAGCAGTGGTAAAGTGCCCAGAGTCATAAAACAGCCAACAACAGATCAGAAAAATACTGGAGGAAGGCAACAAGTTCAGGGATAACCCTGCAAAAAGGACCAAGTCCAACACTCTCCAATGAACAATCCTTTGTTTCCCGTCTCTAAACCCGACAATGCATATCGTCTAGTTTTAGATTACAGGCATTTAAATTCATGCACAAAGACATTTGCTGTCCAAAATGCACACAGTGCCACATTAATGAATAACATTGTGCGCAAAAAATACAAAACCACTCTTAATAATCTCAAATGGATTTTTCTGCCAAAATAAAGTGCCTGAAAGCAGGTATCTAACAGCCTTCAGTGCGTTAGGGTCCCAGCGACAATTTTGTCGTCTGGCACAAGGGTATAAAAACACCCCAGCTGTATTTTCAGCAAGAGTAACAGAGTTACTTCAACATTTTGATGAAGTGTTGTCCTATGTGGGTGATATTTATCTGACAGACGACGACTTAGAGAGGCACTTGACCAGGGTAAGCACCATTATTACGGGATTTGCAGCAGAAGGCTGCAAGTTCAACTTTAAAAAGTCAAAAATCGCCCACCTCAATGTCCTATTTTTGGGATATGAGTTGTTAAGTGAAGGCAAAAGTCTGGCAGCTAACTTTTTAGAAAAGTGTGCCCTGTTCCAGCCTCAAAAATCATTGAAAAATTTACAATTAATACTAGGATTCCTAAATTTCAACAGGACATATAATTTAGATTACGCACAGAAGGTACAAGCTTCCTATGAATTACTCCAACCTGACTTTTCAGCCAGAGATTGGACACAAGCAAATACTAATATACTTTGTTTACTCCAGGAAGACATGATTGCTTCAAAACACTTACAAACACGCATAAACGTACGCCACTTAGTGATCCGAATAATAGCGGGTCAGTGCTGGTACACTTATTTGACCTTTAATGAGGGGGAAACCGTACCAATCACTTAGGATTTTTTCTGATGAAGTGAAACACATTTCTGCATTTGTGTACAGGTGTGATTTCTGACAGCCGTTCAGACTGCTGTAGCAAGAGAAAGAGCACTGGCTCAGGGGAAACGCATCATTGTCGTGACTCCAGTACCAGCTATAGAAGCTGTTACTTAGGCCAGCGTCCCAAATGCGAAAGCGTTACATCCTAGGTGGATACTATGGGCGAATTCTCTTACTGCAACATACGTTGAATACAGATTTGATCCCAGTTTAAAAACTCAGGCATTCCTGCAATATGAACTAGAATATCCTCTACCTAGTGAAATCTTGCCTACTGAACAGTATGAATATATTATCTACACTGACGGATCTGCGCAACCTGCCATAGGAAGTAAGCAACAATATTTTTCAGCATGTGCTATGGTTAAAGGTCGTATGTGTGATGGCAAGTTTCCTAGTTGCACAAAAATGCAATCTCTAGGAGACTGCACGGCTCAGTTGGCAGAATTAAAAGCATTGAGACTTGCACTTGTAAATACGGATCACGAATTTCCCACACTAATGGTGTGTGATTCTTTTTACTGTGTACAGTTGTACAATGAGTACTTACAACATTGGGAACTAAACGAGTTTAAGGATGCAAAAGGTGGCACAATCAAGCACAAAATGCTATGGGAACAGGTAGTGGAATTAAAATCCGAGCTACCAAGGAATCACCTGAATCATACGCCGAGTCATCAACGTGATCGCATTCATGTTGATGGGAATTCATTGGCTGATGAAGCCGCAAAGGGGGCGTACGCACAGCTTCCGTATCTGCGCTGACTCGTTTGAAAACGAGAATAGACGGAGATATGATGGTAGCTGTCATCATATCACGCAAAGGCAGCACAGCAGTACCTAACAAATTTCCACTCAAATACTCCAACAAATTAGATGCACAAAACATTCCATATGCTCAGATTCCTGGAGTGGGGGATAGAGCAATACCAAATATGGATCGTAGGCAAGGGTGAAGACTAGCTGCAGACAAGAGTTTGGGCTCTGCGCACACAGGCGTTAGGGCGACTATTTCTTTACTGAAACAGCGCTATTGGTGGCCAGGGTTAACTAAGCAAACTAAAGACTATGTCTTGAAATGGGACATCTGCCACCAGATGAAAGGCTCCACCGTTGCACGCCCGGCACAGACGCCATTACTAAAGTCAGACAAACCTCTTGCATGTGTGTACTTGGACCACTATGGCCCCTTACAAATGGATGGGGCTTACAGGTAGATCATGGCTACAGTGGATTCATGCTTGAGATTCCTATGGGTTTGGCCTCAGTGTTCTGCTGATGCTCTAACTGTTATAAAAGATTTGCGAGTCTTTATTGGTACATTCGCAGTTAGCACGGTACACTCTGACCGCGGCCCTGCGTTCAGCTCTCTGGCTTACAAAGAGGCCATCGAAGGAAAGAGCGTAGCATTGTGGTTCTCATCTCTGTATCATCCTGAGGGAAATTCTGTTGTGGAGAGAAAAAAACGGGACTTAAAGCAATCTTCAACAGCTAGGGTATTAGGCAAGGGCGGTAGTTGGGTCACACACCTGTATGAGGTACAGCAGGCATTAAATAACCAGCCAAGAAGCTCTCTAGGGGGTGTCACTCCATATGAAGTCCTCTTTGGGACACAAATGTGGGTACCTGATCTTGATTGTGAAGGCACAGTGGCGGATGAAAAACCATTTGACATCCATGATCGTTTGGCTGTTTTACAGGAGCTAAATAGATCCAGGACAAAACAAAGCAATGTCCATCTACAGCAGACCACCACTGAAGAAGTCAAGGTAGTCACGGCCAGACTGTCTGGATCCCAAAAGCCGGGGTTCTGGTCAAAGAGAAAATAGCGGACAAAAAGGAATTTGGACCCACTTACAGAAAACCTGTACCAGTCCTTGCAGTACACGGAACAAGAACTGTGCTGCTCCCGCCTCTAGCCGGAAAAAAAGAGAAAAGATTTGTCTCAATTGACTTAATCAAACCACATTATGTAGTCGATACTAAACAGTAGGCCTAGTGGACTCCGATGTAGCAGATGTCCTCCTCTAGCAACAGTCCAAGAAGTTCAAACCGAACGACTCATCACGTTTGGAGAGCCACCTGTAACGAATGAAGGACTAAGCAACAATGCTATGGAACTTGTTCCACTTGAACCAGACATTCAAATTCAAAATGAAAATCGGTATAATTCACAAGTTGCAATTAGACCTAAAGCAGATGTCTACATCAACATGCCTCATCGAGAAGAGAATAACAATTCAAACAATCCCGATGCAATTCCAACAACTGATCAAACTGCTTCTGGCTATTTCATTAACTTTGATACGTTTTCTTTGGATCCAAGCGAGACGGAAACGCCAGCCAAAATACCATTGAAGCAAGATTTTAAAGAACTTTCTTCTCTTGCTTCAAAAGACATACCTGGTATCACCTTGGATTGAACTCTGGGTAATTTCTGAGAATTTTTTTTTTCTTTTCTGGCTAAGTTTAGTATTGACTTTTAGTTTGCTTATAAATGGACATTATCTTCAACAAGATTCCACAGCCCAAAAGGTCAACATCCTCCTGAAGCCGCACACATCGTCACATTGTGAACAAAGAGACTTTTCATCAGTGAACATCACAGCTGTTCCTATACCAGATGGTATAGTATGGGACATGGTTGATTTCAACATGTTCAGACCGACCAAACTTAAAAAAATTAATCATGTATTTAAAATCTCGTTAAGTGATTCCATTTCATTTTTGGTTGATTGGGACACTGAAACAGTTAATAACATGTTATCTGATTTAGAGAACTGCTACATTTTCTAATAATGAAATGTTAGAAGGTTCATTAGATTATGAAAAATTGTACTGTTACCAACATTTTGGTCATCATTTCCTGCACAAAGCTTTTTCACCTTGGAATGTAGTTGAATACAATCAGTGGGAACATTGCCCAACATCACCAAAAAGTAATTCACAAATGCTTGCACACAAATTTGCATACTTTTCAGGGTTTAACACCACAGATCCAGCCTCATTCTATTATAAGGTTGCACCAACTGAAAATATTGTTGACAAACACTAAACAGATTTACTTCGCTTCCTTTTTGGCACAATTGTCTGAACAAGGTTTCGACCTATGGCAAGACGAAATTGACACAATCGATTTGGGGGTCAAGGGACTGGCAAGTCCAGGGTAAAGAGGCACTATTTAGAGCCTGCTTCATTCCACAGCAGATGATCTTTTTAAATGAGACTGTGCAACAGACATCCTGTCTTGGAATAGCCAAGATAAAGGACCTGAACACTCCAAGGTTACCAACACCATCACATGGGTGGCAAAATTCTTCTATAAAGGAAGGGGCAACAGTTGATGACATACTAAAGTACAATAGATCAGATCCATATTGGAAGGAGCGGGGGTTTGGCCTTAAGACACAAACATATGTCATAAACGGTTCCTGCACATCACCAAGGGACTCTATGCGTAGGCCGGACCCACGTTGTATACAGAGAGAACATCCAGGGGTAGTGACATCCTATAGTGTTGGGAAGTTGTGCCTACAACGGCTAGAAACCTCAACACTTGTAGAAGTGAAACAACACTTATCTTTACTCTCACAAGACCTGGATCTTGGGGACTTTCTACTAGGACCTAGGAAACAACGTCTACTAGGACCTAGGAAACAGCATCTGCTAGGACCTAGGAAACAAAGTCAAAAACGTTTCATGTATGCAGGCATTTATGCTGCCTATAATGAAATCTGGAAGATTTCCCAACAAGAAGCCGCAGAGAGAATATGGGAAATAGACCGTATAAACTAAGAAAAAGCTTTTGCTGTGGTGAAGAATGGGTTATCAACTTTGACCTCCAGAGTATATTCATTGGGCAACATTGTATCTTCTGCTATTCACGTATTGGAACAGGATTTAGCCATATTACAACACGGCCAATCACAGTTACGTTCTATTATGTTATTATGCTGGACGCTACAATCTATGAGTGCAGGCCTTGTGCCTTGGCGTTTTATAAACAGTACGTCTGTTTTCAGACTATAATCTAACTGATCCACAGATTGAAATGGCACAAAGGGGGGCTAAATATACAATGCAGCAAATTGAAAAACTGTACATACGACCATTTACATTAGCTGAATCACCATCAACTCAGTGGCTAATACACGGCCAAATCACTCTCCCGGTCACTACATTTCAGTTTCACTATTGCCTTGAGCGCAGGCAGGTAGATGAACAATTGGGTAAAGAATACATTAAGAAATCCTGGGATTTAACATATAAATTTTGATGCCAGAGTGGGGATCGTGAAGTGTTTCTTAGTGGTACCAACTGCAAGAACGCTTTAAACGGTTCTCTCATATGCCAAGATATCGTTTTGCACGGAGCCTGTAACGGTTCAGTTTCAAATCTGTCTTGCCACATGACACCAACTGCCGTAATATCGCCAGTGTTTGACTTACTTTCGAATGGGAGTTACTTGATGCTGAACGATTATGGTTGTTGTGGCATGCTTCCAAGCATTGCATATCTGGTCACCGTGAACACCAGGGTTACTTGCTGTATGCAAGTATTGTTTCCACCGCCAAATTCAGTCAGGGAGGCACTAGTATGGCCTTCACTGAATGTTTCTTTGATACAGTTTGATGCTTTGAGCACAGCCACATGGGTGTAGTAGAGGTCAGAGCATATACTACTGGGGCTACGACAATAAGTCTCCACAGCACATGCTCCATTTTTTTAATGTTTTGTAATTATTATGAGATTCCCTGGAAAAAAATTATCATTCCATTTTTAAAAAGTTGGAGTTTCGGCAGGTGTGACCAGCTTTTATTTTTTTACAAATGCTATCTGGTAACACTGTTTTTGATGTCCTTATTTTTTTTTTTAAATCGGCAGTGCAGCTTAGAGTGTACTGCGATCAGTTGATAGTGGCTCATAAGTGATTGCATTGTGTCCCAGTATGTATGGTTGGGGCACATCCAGTTCAGGCCGGAATCTCTTGCTTATTCCACTCCTTTTTAAAGATCTGTCGCATACTCCTGTTTTATTACATCATTTGTTTAGGTATTGTATATGAGATTTTGAAGTAAGATCTGCAGATCATGTCAATTTTCTGTAAAAATTTACTATTTTAAGTCACTCTTTGTATAATGAACTGTCTTAGATTACCTTTAGGGTTTCATTCAAAAATCGAATAAAGTGACATTGATTGATTGATTGACTGATTATGGGCAGAAATATGTTGACCCCTGTGAGGGATATATTTGATTATTTCCTAGCCCTCTTTTTAGATTCTATCCCTGAGGCCACTGAATAAAGCTTACATGGACCCCTGGAAATAGTTTTACTTATCACCACCATTATAATTAATCTTTGCACTCTGCCTCCCACATACCTTGTTCCATCGCTCATCTTTGACTTAACACCTCTGCTCCTCCCCTTTGTGGAGTTGTAGCCCACACCATGGACCTTGTAGTCCAGATGTGAGGAGGGAACCCAAAGATGAACCATGTCACCCTCGGGTGAGAGAGGTTTCTCGTCCTAAAAGGATAGTTTTTCACATAATTGTTCCCTCTGTGGTGGTTACACTACGAACAGCCAATTGCGAGCATACAGGGCCCTGTCCTGTTTGCCTGACTGATTAGCCAAATGTACATTCTATGATTTTCCATCTGCAAGGTTCACAGCAATCCCTTAGCGAAGAAATATCCATCACCCCAACCAGTCTGGTCAAAATACTAACCAAAGCAAGAACTGAAGGAACACCTGGCCCATACAGCCTGCCACCGTCCCTGTTCTTCAAAACAAAGATTCCTTTTTGGCCTAAACAGTTAGCTAGCCTTTTCGATTATACCTTACGGAGTTCAACTATACCAGACTCTTGGCGTGGGGGCGATAATTCACCCAATTTACAAGTCTGGGTCTCGATCAGCTCCAAGCAGCAACATGCTGATAGCCTTACTGGATAATGTAGCAACCTTCTTTGCCAGACTGCTACTTGAAGGTATGAGATGTTTGGCTGATTCAAAAGGACTGATCCCAAAAAAATCAAACCGGCTTTGTAGCAAATTCAGGCCAATTGACCAACCTTTAGCCTTATCCATTCTGACTGACAAAGTAAGCACATCTTTTACTACACCTTTTTGTTGCTTTATGGATTTCAAAGCAGCCTTCGACTGTGTGCCAAGGGAGGCTCTTTGGGCCAAGTTAACAAAATGGGGAATACCGCCCAAACTACTGGAGTCAATCATCCAGCTGCATACTAACACCTGGGTTCAGGTCAAGCTTGGTGCCTGCTCTCAGTTATCCAGAAAAATACTGACGTTGAGGAGAATCAAGCAGGGATGTGTGCTAGCTCCCATGCTCTTCAACCTGTTTTTAGCCGACCTCTCAGTAGAACTAGACGCAACAAATAGTTACCCTCCTAGGTGCTCAGATCAGCAATCTCTTATATGCTGATGACCTCGCTCTTAGGTCTCACGAGAGTTGGGTTTGCCACGACTGCTAAATAAACTACACTGCTATACTACCACAAATAATTTGGAGGTCAATCTAAAGAAAACTCAAGTAGTTATATGTGGCAGGAAATGTCTCCGAGGCGGCGGTAGGTCGTAAAACAACCTCCAAATCTCAGTAGGAAAAACGCACAAATACCTGGGGGTCTATATCAATGCGACGAGTGGTTTGTCAAGCAGCATAGTGAAATCGCTACAAAAGCAACAGCCCTTCAAGTCAAACTCTCCAAACTCTCTAAAAAACTGACAGGCCCAAGTCTAGCCCCAGTGCTGGAAGTCATGCAAGCCAAGAGAGACCCCACCTTGTCGAACGGTTTCAAAATCTTTTGGGCAAGCTCAGCACTGCCCTAAATCAGCATGTGACCAAGATCTACAAAAAAGGTGCTACGTCTCCTAAAAACCCTATCCACAGGCCAGAATCTATTCGAGCTTGGCCTCCTTAATTATGAAATGCAAAGTGCAGGTGCTTTTCTCAGCCTGTGTCATAAGCTGTACCAGGCGAGAGCTGGCTCCCTTGAGTCCCTGTTATGGACCGACATTAGCTCCAGCAACCTAGGTGGGCAACATAATCCGTTCCTTAATGACTATGTTGCAATTGTCAGCAAACGAACTGTGTAATCTCAATCCAAGTAAAAAAGTGTTTAAATTAAGCATTAAGAAGCATATCCAACTGTGCTCCTACTTGTTAGACAGGGCAATTTTAGCCAAACGCAAGCATGCATGGACAGTAATTAATTCTCATCAGTTGGTCTCTCCATCGCAACACCTTGCTTGCACATATTCCCTGCACCTAAAACAGCAATTTTTGGTGCTTAGACTGGGTGAGTGGCACTTCTTGAAACACCTATCTCTGGCAGCGCCCATCAGACGAGTACGTGTGCACGGTTGCGGGGAATCGGTTGGATTCTTGGAGCATGTCGTATGTATCTGCCCAGCACTGATGGACTTGCGCAGATCAGAAGCATTGAACCCAGCAAATACGGCCCTAAACATCAGTTTGACAATCTTCATCTATCCTGTATATCGTAAGTTTAAGCAGCTCATCGGGCATTGAGAAAACATAGCTCCTGCTGTGTCAAAATGACGAAACAGCTATCGGTGGACACAGTAACAGTATACAATTGAAGCAGTCTATGCCATACCTCAGTCTCCTGATCTGGTGATTTTGCACATCCCACTTCAGTTTCATAACACCGAAACCATTCCCCAAACTCTCATAGCATACCTCAGGCTGACTCTATTTCCTTTATGCGCTGTCCCACAAGTAATGCAGTGCACTAGTTTTAATCGAAAGACTGGGTAACTTTCAAGAACTGTGAAACTCTGTTGAAGGAATATGGAACACTAAGTTGCGGGGTCAAGTGAAAATAAGAAACATCAACTGCCTGGTATAGATCATTGTAACCTTGAGTTTCACACAAAACTGCGGCAGTACAGTAAGGAACAAGCAAGTTCGACCCAGACCTTTTATCTAATCATTGACTGCCTCATTGATGAATTATTTGATAATGCAGCATTAAATACCGCAGCAAATTAAGCTTTTGATTTTGCATTGGACTAAGAACACTTGTATACCTCAGCACTTCTTTGCACCTCTTTTTACATGAGGTTATCTCTTTTTAAAAGGAAATTTTTATATAAATGCAAATATTAACCCATAACTGTTACATTTTCATTGATTGCGATGAACACAGCACAGCGCGAAATCCTCGATTTGTCTTTATATACATACAGAAAAGATTTCTATTATTCAAACAATAAAAGGAACCATAGACGCTTCTCAGCTATCAATGTCAAGCCAGCATCACATAGCCTTGACAAGACTTTTTGTAGACAGCCATCCTGTTCCTCCAAATCAACCCAAAATATCTGGACATCATCCTGATACACCTTGATACCGTCAATCCCTTTGATAATGCGCTCTATGGCCCTCTGAAACACAGAGTTGGCCGAAATCAGCCCAAAGGGTATTCTCAGAAACTTGAAGGTTCCAAAGGGTGTGACAAATGCTGTCAAATCTTGAGTTAGAAAGTGCAGCTTTATCTGGTGGTAGGCAGATGTTCAATCCAAGGAGGAGCACTGCCTTGCCCTTTCAAGAGAACTCAACATTTCACCTATATTGAGAAGTGGATAGTGGTCCTCCACCACCACTGCTTTGTTGAGTCCCCTCCCCCCCCCCGCCCCCAAGTCCACACAGAGCCGGGCATCACAATTAGCTTTCCAAGCCATGACAGCCGGGGACAACAACTCTGTTGGCTCCACCGGCTGTATAATACCTCTCCAAGAGTTTGTCCAACTGAGTTCTCATACCCTTCTCCACTTCTTCAATAGAAGGCTCCTGACCTTGGCCACTTTTGGTGCAATGTTAGGTTTCATTTTTATAAGATGATAATACATCTTCAGACAACCCGGTTTAGTGGCAAATACCTCTGGAAACTCGTTTGTACCAATTGTATTCCCCCTTGATACAGACCTGAAAGGAGGCATTTCTTTAACAAAAACAGATGGAGTTTCATTTGGATCCAGGTACACATAAAGGTCTAGCTGGAGGAACAAGATAATAAGCGAGTCCCCTTTTCCAGAAACATAAATTTTTCCAGGAATAATTCTGTCTCGAAATCTAATCGTGCCCCAGAATTAACCAAGCAGGTCAATCGGCTCCCCCCTCATAACCTTTAGGTTCGATATCTGGCTTCAACAGTCTCACTTTGCCTACCAGGTGCTAAACATAAAAGGCTTTCAGGATAAGTGTTAGTTTATCACTCAAATCAAACACAATCTTTACTGGTGTATCATTGACCATGACTGCCTCCAAAAGACCGTCACAAGAAGACTCCTTCACCTAGAGAAGATTGACCTGATCAACATCTACGTCACCCTCATCACTGAACTCAACCTCTCCCACCTTCTTTTGCCCTTTAGTTGACCTTTAACACCTGGCAAAGTGACCTATGCGTCCACAGCTCTTGCGGGTGGCTTTCCAGCCTGGACAATCCTTATGACTGGCAATGTGCCCAGAATTGCCACACCGAAAACATTTCCCTTGAAATAATTCAGGCACAGGCTTCCTACTAGCGGACTTATCCTTGGACTTATCCTTTACCAATTATTTGACTGAGTTCTCTTAGACAACTTTTACAGGAATATCATCACTTTTATCCACTGTAGCATTCTAGCGCATGACATTTACACAGGCCTTGGAGTGTTCATGTGTTTTAGAAATGGCAAAAACTTCCTGTAAAGGAAGGTTGTACTTTGGCCACATACACTCCGGCACCTTGCCCAACAGACACCTTAGAATCAGTTGGTCTATCAAACGCTCCTCTAGAGATGCAACAAAACAACAGATAGATCCCATTTTGCATAGCTCAGTGATGTACTGCTCCAACGACTCCCCTTGATTTTGCATTCTTCTCCCAAAATGGTAACGTTCAAGAACAGTACTAACGTTGGGAAGGTATTGCAAATCATTCAACTTTCTGGGATCAATTTACTTTTCATTCCAACTCAAGTAATCACTATCCGAGAGAGCAGGAAAGTGTTCAAACATGTCCTGCCCTTCAGGTCCAAGCAGTCCACAAGCAAGGATGACTTCGGCTCAGTCCTGAAAGTACCGCACACACAGGCATAATGTGCAAACAACTTCTTCCACTTTTGCCAAGCCGTAGGTGGTTCGCCTGGGGACGATGGTAAAAAAGGGGTTACAGAAATTTTTTGCATGTAAGGAAGCTAATATTGCTAACCTCCGAACACCTACTACTACGAGAGCTGTTCATGCCAACTTCCCAAAACAAAACACCACAGCAATAAAAAAAAAGGATAATCTCGCCACGAGCACAAGAATACGTTAATGTATGTGTGAAGAAGTACAGGATGCAGGTTGATTAAGGACCACTTCTTTATTTAGACTTCAGGTACAGCAAGGTCCTATCCACATGACACCCAACAGCAACTGGCACTGAGCACTTGGCAACCACTACCAAGTTCTCTACATTCTAGATTTACAGTGAATGAATGTTCCACTAGAAAGCGGCTTACTGGTACATAGTAACACATCAGGCAAATACCACAGTATGTAAGTTAAATCTAAACCCACAAATAGTAGCGAGTGGCAAGGAGAGCATAACGTGGCATTGCACTCAGAACTCCCAATGCAGATGACACATGCTGCCTAACCCAGAGAGCAGAAAATGTACAGGTCTCGAAGGTGAGCACAGAACCGCAGATACGCTCTAGTTCCTGGAAAACAAAAACAAACAAAACATACTTGCTAGTTCAAAGGTTAGCGTATCACCGCTGAATTTCAAACACAGTGTTTCAGGCACCGAATTATACTTTAAGTTCACCTGCAGGTTCCAAAAGTGAGAGTATCACCGTAGAAATGCTCACGACCTTCAAGTTAAGGTTCAAAAGTGAGCGTAGCCCTGCTCAAACAGATGCAGCACACATCGTTAGAGTCAGCATGCCACAACCATCAGGGACGTCGACGTAACTGGGAACAATGCAGCTGTCGAACAACAACAAAGCTGTTGCTAAGTAATGTAAAGGCAGCTGTGGGCTTACGCAAGCTGCTGAAAACACCCTAAGCATGGCCGGGGAAGCTTGCCGTGTGCGTCACATGTACAGTGGTACGTCAGATACCAGTCACGGCAGGAATGGGTGCTCAAGCCCCCACCTGCAGGAATGGGCTTGAGACTCCACACACCACTTGCTGTAAAAGTGCATGCTAAGTCCCACCTGCAGGAATGTGTTCGAGACAAAGCAGCACCCAAAGAACAGCACAGATGATCCAAAAAAATAAATCAAAGCATCCAAGATGGGCTCAGCCCAAACATTGTTTCCTCCCAAAATTCCAAAATCAGCAGTGCTGAGGTCTCTGCCAGCTACATCAGCATAAACCAACTCCAAATCCCAAAATAAGAACAGTAAAGTGGTGGCAGATAGATAAGCATATCGATCGTCACCAAATGTGAAGTCCACAGAACTGATTACACGAAGTCTTGAAGATAGTAGTCTTGTTTATTGTGTACAGCTCCAGCAGAGACCCCATCCACACCAAGGTCCATAAAGCAACTGACCAGAATCAGAGCATAACATTCTGCATTAGCAACAATTCCCAAATTCCAGGTCTTACATAATAACCCAGATACATCATACCCTAGGTACAGGATAGATACAGAGCACCACAGTGTCCCCCACCCACAGGCTGGCACTGAGAATAAAAGGGGCAACCCCAGAACCTCTCATCAGAGTACTCCAG
Source organism: Triturus cristatus (assembly GCF_964204655.1). Taxonomy (NCBI): domain Eukaryota; kingdom Metazoa; phylum Chordata; class Amphibia; order Caudata; family Salamandridae; genus Triturus; species Triturus cristatus. Next base: position 9,388,927 of record NC_140584.1, read on the forward strand.
GACCTGAGAAGATTTATTAGAAAGACTGCCCTGCTGTCTGTGGAGGGAAGACTGGGCATGCTTGCCCTGAACTAAGGACCCCAGAAGTGACTATAAGGGTGAGTTGTCTCACCTTGTGTTGAAGCCAGAGGGACACAGCATGCTTCAAGAGACCTTGCCTGATTTCCTGCTCACCAGGCCAAACTGGACCTGACATGGTCTACTCTGCTGGCCTCTGTAGGAGTGAGGTCTGACCCCCAAGTGCTGTCCTCAAGGTCCTTTACCTTTGGCTGTAGTCAGGGTGTACTCTTCCCTGCAGAACTGACAGTTTCACCAGATCTGCAGTGCAGTGCAGACCAATGCTGGGCCACTCATCGCCACACCCTGCAGCTCCTGATTGGTGGCTTTACCAGTTTTGACGCAGCATGGTGCAGACTGACACAAGGCCTTGCATCACCGCACCTCAAATCTCCTAATAGGTGGCTTCACCGTATCTACTGCAGAGCCAAGCAGAGCCACGCATCACAACATGACGTAGCTCCTGATCGGCAACTCGAGTGACCAGATGCAACGCTTTGCTCAGTCTCGGGTCACAGCACGATGGCGCCTCTGCACCTAGGACAAAAGGTACCTTTCCCAGCAGCCTGCACCTGGTCCCATATCGACTGGCACACTATTGCAATCAACCTGAATTACTGATTTTGTCCCAGAACCAGCGTGACTAGATAACCGAATTTGATGCTTCACGCATTTTTGCGCTATCTTTAACTTTAAAGTTTAACACTCCAGTTCTGATCATTGAATTTTTGTCATTTGGTGTTATTTTTTTTGTTGTAAAAATATTCTCTGTGTTTCTAAATTGTTTGGGATTGTTCTTTGTTGAGTTTTCACTTTATTATTTTTTAAGTGCTGGGAGGAGTCGCCACATGTCTCTCCTGCGCTGTGCACTATAAACCTGCTCTTCTCCAGTGGCATGGGACGCCTTGCTGTGGATGCTGCTTCAGGGACTTCCAGACACATATTACATTGCCCCAGAAAGAGGAGGGGCCGCCACCTGTCTCTCCCGTGCACTATAAAGTGCCTGCTCTTCTCTGGCAGCACAGGACACAGTGCAGTGGACGCTGCTGCAGGGACTTCCAGTCCCAAGGAGGAGGAGGGGCTGCCACCTGTCTCTCCCGTGCTGCACACTGTGAAGTGCCTACTCTTCTACCGGGGCGTGGGACGCACACGGGATGCACCCAAACATGTGCCAGGGCCAAGTCCGTGTTATGAGCTGGCAAGTCAGCGCCTGTCTGCGGCCGGACAACGCTGGGCTGGGCCCTGTCTCTTGGCACTCTGACTGGGGACGCACATGGAATTCTGTCTTGCTATGTCTTCATGGAAGTAAGTTGCTCCCTGACTTTTACTGTCTATTTCTGCCTTCCAGTCCCACTTAGAATTATGACTTTTTGCATTGTGGGGCTCTCCTGTTTAATTTATGAGGAAAATGAAAGTTCCTAGTTCTAAACACACCCTGGACCCCAATAGCTCGAACAGAGACACTTTTCTGGCTCGAGCCGTGGGCGTTATCACCAAGGAAAAGGATTCATCTTGGACCTTGTTGGCTCAACCATCATTCCTATGCCCACTGATGTTAGCCCTGTGGCTTTAATTTGTAGTCCCTCTGGATGTTGAGGAGACACTGCTTAATTTATCTGTACTTGGTTCTCCCTGGGATTCGCAGGATACGCAGGTTCAGCGGCCACTTATGAGCTGTAGTGCGGGTGCAATCTTAAAAGAATTCACAATCCCTAGTAATCAGCCTTCAGTGCCTGTTTCTCAAAATTGAACTGACTCACCATCTACATTTTTTGAGGAAAAAATTACAGTCATTCACCAGTCTCTTATATCTTCACATAATAGTACTTACCCTGAAGATTTGCCTTGCCCTCTTCCCGACCCTCCTTGCATCCTAAACAAATTTGTAAAATGCGACTGTAAGTCTGTTACCTCTGTCATGCAGAAGATAAAGTCGGGCTCGCCTACAGATCCCGTCCCTCCCAAATTTTTCTCCATCATCGCTCCAATGCTTTTTGAAAGACTGATCGACTTATTTAATAAGTCATTTTCGGAAGCGGACTTTCCTGCAATCTGGAAAGCAGCCAGAATAAGGCCGATTCTAAAGGAACCGACGGCTGATCCAAAACTTCTTTTAAATTACCGTCCTATCTCTTTACTCCCCTATTTCGGGAAGATGTTGGAGTCCCTTGTAAACCAACAGCTTGTTGACCATCTTGAAAGCCACGGACTCTTAGACCTCTCTCAGTCTGGTTTCAGAACGACACATATCACGGAGACAGCGATGGTCGAGGTTACCCATAACATCAGACGGGCTTTAGACAAACACCAGTCAGTCATCCTCGTCCTGCTTCATTTGTCTGCCACCTTTGACACCATCTCCCATAACATTTTGGAACAGCGGCTTTGGGAGATAGGTGTCAGAGGGAACGCCCTCAAATGGTTTAATAGTTACCTATCTGAACATGTAACAACTGTTCAGATGGGAAATACCATTTCACGTGAGAGACCGGTCAAGATGGGAGCCCCGCAGAGCTCTATTTTGAGCCCTACGCTCTTCAATCTGTACATGACCCCATTGGCCACGGTGATCAGAACATATGGTTTTGATGTCATATCCTATGCAGATGACACTCAGATTCTGATCACCTTAGGCCCAGACCCCACTGAAACCAAGCAGCGTTTCAAAAACTGTATGACTCACGTCGACAAATGGATGAGGTCTAACCATCTCCAACTAAATGGTGGTAAGTCAGAGATCATGCTCTTTGGCAAGGCTATGGAGCATTGGACACGATTGGTGGCCATCTAAGCTAGGCCCTTGTCCCATTCCGAAGGATATGGTCCGTAATCTTGTTTTTTACATGAACAACTGCTTGTCCATGAAGGGTCATATAAACCATGTCTTTGGCACTTGTTTTGGCGTTATGCACAATCTGTGGAAGGTTTTTAAATGGATCCCTACTGAGGCGCGGAAACCACTAGTACAGGGACTGATTATAAACAGAATGGACTACGGTAACGCCCTATTGCTTTCAATAAATGAAAACCTCTTAAATAGGCTCCAGGTCCTGCAGAATACCGCAGCCAGGTTAGTCCTTGATCTCCCACAAAGATCTTCTTCCGCCTCTTGTTTAAATACTCTTCATTGGCTTCCAGAGCAAAAGCGAATCCTTTTTAAAATCTTATGCTTAACTCATAAGCATATGTATGGAAGCGGTCCAAAATATTGGCAGCAAAAGCTATGCTGGGATCAGCCGCCCAGAGTGCTTAGATCCAGCAATGAGGCATTGCTTACTCCCCTCAGAATTCAAACTGCTAGGCAAGGGGGTCGATCTTTCTCCTCTCTGGCACCGGCATCCTGGAATAAAATGCCCTCACATCTGCGCAGTATTTCTGAACACGGCTGCTTCCGCAAAAAGTTGAACACCTGGCTTTTTGGAAACTAAGTCCTAGTCCGTTTTTTTTCAGAGCCGTCTGCAAGTGCCATGAGACACTTGGGAGTGATTTGTGCGCGATACAAATGTCCCTGACTTGACCTGACTAAGCGCAAGCTAAAGTCTAGGCCTGCTAACTGCAGGCCTGATTATACTTGTGGCAACCTTCCTGGTTCTTCGGTTGCCTAGGTTGTCAATCTCCTGGACGCTATTAATAACTCTGTATGGGCAAACCTTTTTGCTAAATTCACTGCTGCTCCTAATGTCTTGCACCATTAACAGAGAAAATGTACAAGCTTGATGTTGGAGTTTATCACATTTTGAAACTTTGTGAACATCATTTTAGGCCTCTCCTATTGAGCTTACGTCTGTTGTCACTTCTGGGGTTGCGGCCATGTCTTATCCTCAGCCAACCGAACCCACTCTAACCAGTAACATTGCTCATCATTCATTTGGTAGCCCCTGTCAGAGTCTTACCACCCCAGTGACTCCGGAAAGAGTATCCCATGCTCCTATATCTAGCCGCTCTCCTTCTTCTACTTTTTCTACCTCCTCTGCTCCATGGTTTACATATCCTTTGCCACAGATTAACCTCCCCCAACATGTTGTCTTTTTGTTGGAATCCTGGCTAATGTCCCGCAACTTACAGACTCCAGTAAAGGGTCTCCCGACCAGCTTCTAAATAAAGTGTGCCACTGGCTTGTTAACAATTTGGGTTTTAAAGCTTGGGCCCATAAGAACATTTTGATGGCCCAGCGAGTGGCCTGGGTAGGTCCTTCTGCAAAGTTATTTCAAAGGGATTGCGTTAATAATTTTAGGCATTTGGCCACTGCTAGGAGTACCTTGAATAACCACCGGTGGGCGCCAGCTTCAGTTAGCAACATCAGTGTCTTACCCCTTTGTTTCTTTTATGGACATCTGCAAAAGGGACAGAATCCAATATCTATTTCAGGGATGCAGGGACTTAATCAGCCGGGAGTGGATGCCATATCCCATGTAACAATCGTTTCGCTACTTTTTCGGACGTCAATGAGATGGACTAATGCCCCCAGTGCCATGGTGACCTGATCCAGGGGTGTGACCCTGTGCAACTTATCCCGGATAATGAAGTGTGTAGATCTGCCCTCTCAGACCAATACTTCTATTTCTACTGTCATTGTAACTTCTCCTTCCATGTTGTACCTAGAGGCGTTATCCGCGTTATCCCCTACCAGCATAGTCATTTCCAACACCCTCTCTAACCCTTGGGATGGTTGGTGACTCCCCAGGCTCCCTGCTAAACGTGATTTGTTCTAATGTGTTTGGGTTTATGTCAAAGCTGAGTGATGAGGGCTGGCTTAAACTATGTTAAAAAGTTAGACTTGATCATGTTCCAAGAAACCTGGTGTGTGAAGCAGCTTAGGTGGGATGACTTTCATAGTATCTGTGTCCCTCCTTTAAAAGACAATAGGACTAGAGAAAGTGTGGGTCTTGTGATGTTTGTTCACACTACATGTGGTTTTAGGACTCTCTTGGTGCCGGTAAAGCATGCAGGGATCCAAAGCCTCTTGTTGGTACTCCCCAACAATTTTTCCTTTTGTATTGCTAATTTTTTATAATGCTGTTGGCCCTTCTCGTAGCACCTGCAATATTGATGATTTGTTTTACATTGTATGGTGTCTACGAAGAAGGTCTTTTTTTATTGTCTAACAGAACTGGAGTTGGTGAATTTAATGGAACTATTTAGTCGAGCTGATTATGTTATCCCTACCTTCAGAGGTAGGGACCAGAGCACCACCACTGAGTACATACTTGTTTCTACCTCTATGGGTAGATTTAGCCACTCTGTAGCTACACCTACCAGTGCTTTTAGTCCTCATAACCCACTATCTTGTCCTACTTTTGCAGGCAAAAACTCTAACCCGGGTTGGGTCAATGGGTACGCAGGGTCCAGTACTCAGCTACATGTAGCCAATATGGCTTTCCTGGGGATAGGACCCTCCTAGTTGCTTGAGGGGCTGAAAAGAAGAAAGCCATCCATGCAAGAAAACGGGCTGTTAAACAGGAAATGAGGGATTCATTATTTTCAGCCATTACTAGAAAGGATACCTGTGGGTATTGAAAAGTCATTAATCAGTCCAAGACCTGAGGGGCTGTGAAAGATGGGATTGGGACCAATATTAAATCTGACATCAGCCTTCTGATAGTATGCACAGTTACAAAGTTCTTAGGCAAGATGTGGGCTATTCGAAGAGAATATCTGAAAACCACCATTTGAGTATTTTAGAAAGAAGCTCTTAGAGTCTACTGATCTTTAATTTCTTTACCTGCTCGGTTTATCTTATATAGTCCTTTTTATTTAAAATCTATTTTTATAGTTTTTAACTGATACTTTAAGCACCTTAACCCTACTGTGTGCATTTGCACTTTATATGTTTTGGGGCCAGGGGTATCCTTGATGGGGAAAATGTGATCTGTACCTGGATACTTCTCCTACAGTATCTTAATAAAGTAATGGACAACAGAGTTATGTAATTTTAAGAGACTCCAATGAGTACCAGATGGAAATGGTTTAACCAGGATATCTCTGGCTGTCTGGTCATGCTAGCATTCACTCGTTGACCATTTTATTGGAACACTGGTGCTAATCTGTATCTTTGCCATCTGTACATTCGTTTTTTAGGAGATATGTTGTTATCTACTAACTGTTCACCTTTGTATTTTTATATATTGGATACTGGCGCATAACTGTGTATGGGCAAAACTTTTATGGCATTTCTGCCAAAATAAAGTATGATGATGATGAGTGCTGACCAGTGGATCAAGCATTTTGAAGCTAGCTATTCATACCCAGATAACCTAGCCTGTTTTTATGCGGGGCCATTAATCGCTTTACTGCTAAATATTAGAGTTGATTTCTTAGAGGTGTGTGAGACAAGTACTATCCCTTTCAAGAAGGCACCTGTGGCTGATGGGGTCCTGATGGAGCATTACAAACAGAATCCTGGATTTTGGGCACCCGTCATAACTAACGTGGTCAAGTATGCTGCTACCAGGGGCCTCCCAGTTCCTGGAATACAGCTGTGATAATTTCTGTATATAACAGGCATTGGCATAGCCAATAGGTCTCGCCTTTGGGACCTTGTAAATGTTTAGCAACACCTACTGATTTTTGCCAATTTTTGTAAGCTATGTTGTAAAGTATTGTGGCTGCTGCACAGCATGCTTATAAGTTAAAATAAAAAAGTATTATAAGCATTTGTGTTACTTTATGTATCCCCTAGAAGACATTGTGTACAACTGAAGACCTCATTAAAAAATTATTTATCATAAATGATGTTTGTATATTTTTTGCCCTTGCATTAGTGGCAACTTCTTTCTGCATGTTGTAATGCCTGTTTGTTAAGGTGGGGGTGCTGCACAACACTGATAACTGGGTGGTGCAGCATAAATACAGCAGCCCTGAACATAAGTGACCATTGCTCTCTGTTGTGAAGCCAAGGATTAGATATGCATTTAGTATTAACACCTTTATCACCCACTGCTCCTCTCTTCCTGCAGGATTGTTGGTGCTTCAGTCCATCTGTGTCAATCAAGTCGCAGTTGTGGTGGTAAGAGAAGGAAACCCTGAGTAAACTTTAGTTTATAAAGGGATATCCCTTCGTGGCACACCACAGCGCCATTAATTCATTTTGCACGTCACAACCTCCGAGGTGCTTAAATCGCATCTAGATTACTATATGAATAAACCGGCGTGATTAACATCAAAACGCCGCACGGAGCTTGCGGCAACTTTTTTGTTTCATGAATTCAATAACTCACTGAGCCATACGGCATTCACTAAGCTGGTTTAAAGCATCCGAAGGAAGCAGGGGTGCTGGAAAGGGGCTCCTTGAGCACAAAACACAGGTCAGTGCTGCAGTTGGTGTAGGATTCTCGACTGTTTCCATTGTTAAGCTGTGGATAGTACAGGCATTTCAAGTTGTAGGGTGACGCTGGCAGACAGCGAGCAGATGATTGGGAGAGGAGGATTCCATTAGGTTTGAGACCCTGCACTCCTATTTTTAATTCCTAGTAGACACACTGACACTGCATGTCATTCACAATCCCTGAAAGACTCAATGGGCAGGGGAATCTGCAGTCCCACTCTAACAGAGCCCTGAACGGGGCCAGTGAGGGCCTGGTGGAGGAGCAGTGACTGTTAGTTACGTGACGAGTTTCCGCCGGAAATGTAAATGATTCTGCCCCTACATTTATGGTCTTGCGGAGCTGCTTCTTGTTGGTAACTGTGACGGTCTCCATTTCTTCTCAGATCTCCCCACCTCCGAATGTCTTTGCGGACTGTAGACTGCTAATATCAGTTGTACTGAAGAGCTGTTGATTTCATAGGTTGTCACTAAAAATGGCAATGCCATTGGTCTCACCTTTGGGACCATATAAGTATTTAGCGATGTCGCATATTACTGCAACACAGCCTCGCTCATTACTGCAACATTGCGTGCTCCAAGCACAGGATGGTGCTGTTGGAGGAGGTCGGTTTTACTAGCATGCACTGTGTGGCCGGCGCTCAACCCACATAGCTATCTTCATTGTTAATATGCTTGCCCAGGGTTTTAATTTCTATTCCAACCTGAAGGCAGGATGACTGGCATAGTAAGTAGGAGAAGGGGGTATTTGGTAGGGGAGAAAGAGCACGAGGGAGAGCAATACAAAGAGAGGCTGGGTTGCGGTGCAAGGACACGAGATAGCGAGATGGAACAAGGGGCAGAAGAGAAGGAGCAACGCGGGGTGGTTAGATGTTTGTAGGGTGACCAGATTTTAACAAGTTAAACACAAGCCCGCGCGCCTCGCTTAAAGTTAAACAAGAAGAGAGAGCAAAAAGTGAGTGGCCGGGAGAGAAACGCGCGCATGGGGAGCAGTCTGCTAATTTTCAAAGCACATACTTGTGCTTGTGGCATGCCACTGCGCACTCCCGCAAGGCGTATGCCGCCACAAGCACGAGTATGTGCTTTGAAAAAAGAGCTGCACGATGGCTAAAGGTCTCCGATGGAGCGCATGCGCACTGCGTAGGCAAGACCTAAAAAGGGTTAGAGGCAAGATACCTGATGGTATAGATCCATTTTCTTGTTAGACTGTTTAAAATCATTGGGCTCATCGTTCTCAAGAGGATCAAGAAATGGGCAAGTCGTAACTGTGTGTTTTCTCCTGTGCAAATCAGATTTAGAGAAGAGCTTAGCACAGTGGAGAATGCCTCAACCTTTACCTGATCAGTAATAAATATACGACATCCAAGGTGGGATGCTGCTTCTCTCCTTTATGGACTTAAGCCATGACTTTGACAGAGTTAACCACAGCAAATTATGGGCAATACTTTTGGAGTTAGTTGTAGACGAGGACTTGGCTGTCTTTTTGCGGTCCCTGCGAAGTGGGGTGAATGCTACAGTAAGGTATGGGCCAAGAGGGGAGTGCACAGACACTTTCAGTCTACAGCATGTTGTTCGCCATGGCGGTGTCCTGGCACTCATCTTGTTTCTCCTTTATATCAACCGATTAAAAGCCACCCTACAGGCTCCAGGGAAGGATCTGCCTAAGATTAAGTCCACCTTAGTTCTGGCTCTACTTTATGCAGACAATGCTGTTTTTATAGCACGTACCCCCAATGGTCTGAGGGTTCTAATGAGCAGTTTTGTATGATATGCAGCTCAAAAGCCACTAAGGCAGGATCTTTTTGGATCAAGTGTAAGCGCATTGAGCAGGTCACTAACTTTCCTTATCCAGGGATCGTATTTGATTCTAAAAACTCCTGGCTTCCTTGTATTGCGAATTATTGTTTGCGTTTTAACCATTCTGTAGGGGTCTTGTTCCTTTTTTTTGCTAAAAGAGTAGGCAACAACCAATCAATCACGGATTTGTGAAGCGCACTCCTCACCTGTGAGGGTCTCAAGGTGCTGGGGGGAAGAATATCGGGCAGCTCCATGTCATCCAAAGAGCCATGTTTTGAGGATCTTTCTGAGTGCTTGTATGGGGGTTCGTCTGATGCGGAGGGGTAGTTTATTCCAGGTCTTGGCCGCGATATAGGAGAAGGCTCTTCCTCCCATTCAGGCTCTTCGGATGCAAGGGATTTCGGCGAGGTCGGCATAGCGGAAGTTTCTTGCTCTTGGGGGCGTGGAAGGAGATTCTTTTGTTGAGGGATTGGGGTCCGGTGTTGTGGAGGGATTTGTAGGCATGAGTGAGCAGCTAGGAGGTCACTCTTTTTCACTGGGAGCCAGTGGAGGTCTCATAGGTGCTGGGTGATGAGGTCTTGTCGTGGGATGCCAAGGACGAGTCTGGCTGTGGCGTTCTGGATGGTCTGGAGTTTGTGGAGTTGACATTTGTTGACTCCGGCATGTAGGGTGTTCCCGTAGTCCAGTCTGCTTGTTATGAGAGCATGGGTGAGTCTTCCTGGCTTCGGGGGGAATCCACTTGAAGGTCTTGCGGAGTATGCAGAGGGTGTTGATGGACAGGAAGATTTGGCGTGAATCTGTTGGTTCATGGTGAGGAAGGAGTTGAGTATGATTCCGAGGTTGCGGGCGTGGTCGGTAGGTATGGGAGGGTTGCCGAGAGTGCGTGGCCACCAGGTATCATCCCATACGGAGTGGGTGGTTCCGAGGACGAGGACTTCTGTCTTCTCAGAGTTGAGCTTCAGACAGCTTCTGCTCATCCAGGATGCAAAGTCCTTCATTCCTTCCTGGAAGCTGTGCCTGATGATTTTGTTTCCTTGGTGAGAGAGAGGATGAACTGGGTGTCGTCGGCAGAGTATAATGTGCTCAATCCATGTTTCCTTGACGATTGCTGCGAGGGGGTCATGTAGATGTTGAAGAGCGTGGGGCTGAGTGAGGAACTCTGGAGTACTCTGCATCTGATCTCTGTGGTTTCGGAGAGGCACGGGTGGGAGTCTTATTCTTTGGGTTCCGTCAGCGAGGAAGGAGCAGATCCAGTCTAGGGCAGTTCCCTGTATCCCTGCATCGTGGAGTGTGGTGGCTAGGGTGCAGTGGGAGATGGTGTCGAAGGCTGCTGAGAGGTCCAGTAGGATGAGTGGTGCCATGAGGCCTTGGTCAAGGAGAGTGCAGATGTCATCTGTGGTGGCTAGGAGGGCGGTCTTGGTGCTGTGGTTGCTGCGGAATCTGGATTGAGAAGTGTCGATGATCGAGTTGGATTCTATGAAGTTCGTGAGCTGGATGTTGACGATCTTCTCTGTGACTTTGGCAGCGAAGGGGAGGAGGGAGTTGGGTCTGTAGTGCTTGAGGCCTAACTTGCACCGGACCTTGCCGTGGGGACTCCAAGCCCCAGCCTGCCTTGCTGCCCTGAGGGAGGCGCCACCAGAGACTCGCGCCTAAAAGCGCACCAACACCGACCGCGGCGCGGGATGTGCCTAACTTGCACTGGACCTTGCCGTGGGGACTCCAAGTCCCAGCCTGCCTTGCTGCCCTGAGGGAGGCGCCACCAGAGACTCGCGCCTAAAAACGCGCCAACACCGACCGGGACGCGTGCGGGCCGCGCCCGGGCAAAGCCCGGGCCAAGGGCGGGCCCGTCCTTGCCCGTCAAAGGCCGAAGGAGGCCGGGCTGGGCCCCACTTCTGTCCTTCCCTGCACGAGCATTTGTTCGTAAGTACTGTTGGTTGTTGTTCGTCCAGGTTCACATTTAAACTACCCCTGTCATTCACTGTGTCTCATATTTCCCTTGTGGAACAGTGGTTTAATCACTATGGGCAAGAGGAAGCTACCTGAGGGAGGGGGTCCACTCCTGAGTAAAAGGGGGAGAGAATCCAAAAAACTTTCCCACGCCGCTTCCAACTGTGTCCTAACAAGGATTGAGGGCATTGTGGACGATTGCGAGAACATCTTGGGTGCTACCATTGACACCTTGGCAGTTGCGGATGGGAATCGGATTGCGGATGTACTAGCACCACCCCATTCACAGGACAGAGTCGTTCCAGCCATGTTCAATAGGAAGCCATCTTAAAACTATACTACCCACGAGCCACACACCCTTGTGGAGGACAACCAAGGGCTTCTATCTCCACATAAAAAGGCAGTACCAAGTGACTCTATGAACACTACCAGCGAACTCGTGTCTGTCCATCTGCCCTGTTCAAATAGATACGAGGTTTTAGATTTATGTGCTGAAGGTAGCTTAATGTCTACCCCTAGTAAGGCAGGGAAGGCTAAGCCCTCTGCCAGCCCATCGTAACGCTGCCAATGCGGCTCTCAGTATGACGTACTACGACTGAGAGTGGAACTCCTCGAAAGAGAATTGGCTTTAAGGGAAAAGGTGGACTTGCTCGGTAATGGGCCCGCGACCCCAGTACTCCCTCCCCCCGCACCAACTAGTATCAGTTTAAGTCTGGAATCAAGTGGAAAATGTTATGGGAAGGATGGGTGCGGATTAGTGCAAGGCCAAGGATCGCAACTCCGGCTCCCCATCGATACCTCTATCCCACATAGTCATTTTATTCCTCATAGGGATTTTGACCTTGGAATGGGCAGTAGAAGCAGCGCACGAGACTAGCCCCCTATTGGAGCCAAACCAGCTAGCACCGCCATGATTGGGGGAGAGCAGATTGGTCGGCCCTTGTGGGGGACCAATAGGGGCAACATACCTACAAGGGGCCATATTTCTACAATCTATATGACTAAGGTCCCTAAACTCACAAGCCCCCACTGCTATGAAAGCCAAGAATCATTACACAACAAAGTAATCCACTGGACAAGACACGTGAGGGGATGCAGGTCAGTCATAAGGGAGGACGTGGCTAAAGTAATGAGGATTAAAAAAGCTGGCTCGAGGACAGATTGTATCGAGATTGGGGTATTTAATGCTGAAATAGCCGAAAACCTGGTGTCACTCGAACTCCGTACTCCCCCCCCCCACCCCCCCCCAGGCTCCTCTGCAATTCAATTTCGCAAATCTCCACTATGGTCACAAGACAGGGGCATATAGGAGTCCGGTCTAAGTTTGGTAGACTGACTGGATAATAGTCATCTTTTAGCCCCTGGGATTTTGCTAAACAATCAGGGGGGGAGAAATGATGAAACAGCCCCATGTTTAAATGTTAGGGGGGAAAAGCAAGTTGAGTGGGGGAACACACTGGCTGATCTTAACAGACTTTCATGTGCGGGAGATACCGGAACTGTGGCCAATTTTCAGGGGTCATTACGTTTCCTTTCTTGGAATATTGCTGGCCTACAGAAAACTGTCGCTCCCAGAGTGGAACACAATTATAGATGGCCAAGATAGTTGCCTGTTTCAAGAAACATGGAGTCTGGTTCCCCTACACAAACCTGGGTTTAGTACTTACTTTATCCCAGCCTTAAGATCAGGGAAAGGCCGACCAGCGGGGGGGGGGGGGGGGGGGGCGGTTGCATATCTGGCTAAATATCTCCTTAAATTGGTCTTCAGTCGCCATCACCACCCCCTCTGACGACATTTTACATCTGTTGGTGAAAGGCCTTGAAAAAGGTCCTAATCTGGAAATATTTAATGTCTACGCCAGAGGGTCTCCTGGGGCTCAACTTTCATCGACTTTAGTAACGTTAGAGAGAGAGTTGTCTAATATCAATCCCAACTCAGTAGCCATTGTCGCAGGAGATTTCAACTGCACCTACGAACCTCTCGGTACCGAGGACGTTCTGGGCACGCCTGACCAGGACACTAAATTTGATATTCCCCCACTTAGCCTAACCCCAATCAGGAAGTGGACACCAAGGGCTATTCAACTGAGTGCACTCACACTAGAACACAATCTCAGAGCCGTTAATGGCAGATCACGCTCTGACCTATGCGGGGCTAATACATATAATAGACCCAGCTGCCCGTCTAGGATAGACTACATTTAGCTGGACATTCGACTCTGGCCTGCTTTAGAGGATATGAAAATTCTACCCACCCAGGATAGTGACCACAATCCGCTTTGCATGCTAATATGTAACATCTGGTCATCTTCTAAAACCGCCACTGCATCAAATATATCTACTAAAGAGGTAGTGCCCTCCCATTGTAATCGTCGCTTAAAATGGCACAGGGTCTCACAGGACGAGGATATATTGTGTAAAACAAGAGCTCTGGTAGAGCATCTATCTCTGGAGCTCGACCCACCCCAAGAGCCCCTTATGGATGTGCAGAATTCTCTCCTTACAAAACATTATGTAGACTTTATTGGTAAAATGAGCTCGCTCTTCACCATATCAGAGCCCCGGACCCACAATTTACACCCTAAGGCGTCTAATTTGTGGTATTCGAGGGCATGCAGGGAGAAGAGACGAATGTTATCCATAGCTCTCCAAAGTAATAACTTGTCTCTTGTTAGAGATGCCAGAAAAGAGTATGCAAGGACAATTGAGCTAGCCAAGCGTTCCTGGGAAGAAGCGCATTGGCAGGAGCTCAAATCTGCCTCCCTCCTGAAAAATGCCACGCTGTTTTGGGGTCTTATTGACAAAGGCAGCCGTATGGGTGACGACCCAATCCCCAACCACATCACGGCCCAACAGTGGCACATACATTTTGCCGGCCTGTATAGTGAGGCCCATCCCCAATCTAGCGGCGACAAGTCCTCCCTACCCTTCGAGGACGCCCCTTTAGATGAACTTTTTGTATCCGACAGTGCACCCGACCTCTTTAAGCTCAACGAGGTCCTTCCAGCAATTGCGAGGTTAGCACCTGGGAAGGCGGCAGTCCCCAACGGCATTCCCGGTGATCTCCTTCTCCATGATCCAAAACTATGGGCTAACGCTATTCTGCTCATATTGAATCTAATTGTTAGAGGTCATCCTGTCCCGGATTCCTGGAAAGGTGCCAAAGTGTTACCCATATTCAAGAAGGGGAGTAGGGAGGATCCCGCCAACTACAGGCCGATAAGTTTAATCGATATAATACAGAAGGTGATTGGCGGGGTCCTCCTGATGAGGGTTAGGACATGGATGGATGGTGCCAACGTCCTCTCACATCTCCAGCTTCAGACTCAGGGTGGGCACGATGGACCAGGTCTTCCGGTTCTTTACGATCTACTGGAAAGTGGTCGTTATTGGGAAAGGCAGTTTATATCTGGCCTTCATCGACCTTAAGACCGCATTTGACCTGGTCCCTCGTTCCAAACTCTGGTTGGTGCTGTTTGACCTGGGATTCCCCCCTCTGATCCTTAATATTGTCAGGCGCCTGCATGAGGGGAACTACGCAAACATCAGGTAGGGCAACCAGGGCCAGTTGACAGATAGGGTGACTGTGGATAGGGGAGTACGCCAGGGTTGTGTGCTGGCTCCAACTCTGTTCTCTCTCTTCATAAATGGGGTGGTTGACCACTTGAGAGAGGACCCTTCAGACGCCCCCGTGCTGGCAGGGGAAAAAACTCCCACCCTTCTTTTTGCTGACGATACCCTTCTGATGTCCAAAAGCCCAAGCGGCCTTCAAAAGCTGCTGACCAGGTTTAGTCAGTTTTGCGATGCAAGGGGCCTTGTTATCAACACCTCTAAAACGAAGCTCATGACCGTGGCTCCATCTAAACGATTCAGGAATGGTTTCTCTCTTAATGGAATGCCATTAGATATCGTTGATTCCTTCGACTATCTATGCATCAGGGTCACCAAGTCAATGCAATGGAACGAACATCTAGCCAAAATGATTCGCAATCATAAGCCGGTGGCGGGTGCAATACTAAGAAAGCAGCGGCTCTTTTAGTAGAACAGTAGTGGCAGCCCTCGAGGTATATGATGGGAAGGCTCTACCCTCAGCTCTTTATGGGGCGGAGCTATGGGGGTTTGAGAATACCAGCGACCTGGAGAAATCTGAAAACCATTTTTTAAGAGGTCTGCTCTCCCTCCCCCCTCCACCCCCTTGTTACCGCTTCGTTTGGATCTGGGGCAACGCTCTATTAGGGATATTGCAAGACTACGCCCTTTGCTCTTTTGGGTTTGCCTGAGACGCACCCCTGAACTGGCCAGTTATGCTGATGCCCTGACCGAGATAATCAATTTAAATACGGGCAACAAGATTAAATGAATTTGCAAACTAAAGCGGTTGGTCAATGACATCGGGTACGGGGAAGCCTGGCTTAATCAAACTCCACCGGAGAAGCAAATTATCAAAAAAGCCGATTGGGATTGGGTGAAGAAGTAAGAAATCCTAATCGAGGTAGACTAACAAACAAGTTTCTGGAGCACAAGATGGTGGCCAAACCTGAGCAATATTTGGACTTTATTCAATGTCCACGAGACAGAACGCTATACATGAAGCTCAGGTTTGGATCTCTCCCGCTAAATGCACTGGTGGCAAGCTGGAATTGCCAGACTCCTACCTTGTTTAATTGTCCCGGGTGTTCCGCCCCAAGCGAATCGGTTCCCCATTTCCCCTTAGCTTGCCCGGCCTACAGGGCGGCCAGGAGGAAGTGGCTTAGCCCTATCTGTAGAAACTTGGGCCTTGTGAACTATAGGGTGGCGCTCCGGTCCTTTTTAACTGATACTTTCTCCCTGGGGATGGTCTGCGGGGTAGCCACATTTTTGGGGTGTGCTTGGCTGATACGATCTAAACTGATAAAATGTTCAGAGTCTGGCCATTGAGACTTAGGTGTACCTGTTTTAGTCCCATATGATGTGTTCTCGGCCTTTTTATCTGTACATATTTGGCCCTTTTATCGTTCTTCTTTTTAATATTGTAGGTTGTTTCATGAAGGATTTTTAAGATGATGATCTGCCGTGTACATACTTTTAGGATATTTTATATCGAATAAAGTCATTCAATCGCTTGAGGCCTGTCGGGTCTGCGAAGGGCTTCTTGAGGGAATTTCCAGTCATCGGGGAAGGTGTCTGCTAAGAGGAAGCAGTTGATTGTACATTGTAGTTCAGGTTCTATGGCAGAGACTGCTCTGTGGAGGATGTGCGGTAGGCAGGGGTCAGTGGGGGCTCCTGCGTGAATGCTCCTCATGGTCTTTGCGGTGTCTTCTGTGGTAACCGGGGTCCTGGCGGTGATGGTCGGCTGGATGGTGTTGCTGGTATTGTCAGTGCTCTGCTTCTGTTCGTTGAATTTGTCGTAGGGGGCCTTGATCTTATGGTGGAAAAAGGAGCTGAGTTTGTTGCAGACATCCTGGGAGGGAAGGACATCTGAGGTTTCACTAATTATGCTACTCCTAGAAGTTTATAAACAAAAGTGTTTACCTGTTTTATCGTACGACTGGAATATGAGGTTACTGGGACCCACTAAGATTCAGGTGGAGGAGAATCTATTTTGTTTTCGTTTGCTTCGGCTCTCCCTTTTGACACGGCACCTCCTTTTTTTACGTGAGGAATTGGGTGTTGGACTATGTTTCTGAAACGATTAATGTGCCACCTTTACTTCTCCGAGCCTCTGTTTGGTCGAATAGACGTACAACTCTTAATTGGGACATCATTTTAGACTGCATGAATTGTGAGACGAGAATTTCTAATCTGGTTAAATTATGTGCAATCTACCTCTGAAGCCATAGGTGGGCAGGAACAGTTTACTTTCCCCTTTTTCTTGACTAAAGCGGACATTACCAGAGTGAAAATGATTTTTGTAAAGCACAAGGTGGCTTCAATGAAAGTAGAGGAATTGAGGAGACCGTAAGTGCGTGGCTGTCATGGTCCAACCATCACCTCAACTTGAGGTATATTTGACATGGGTTACAAGCCCTGGGGAAAGAGCTCTTCTAGTTAAATTTCGGCTAGGAAATATCAGGTCATTGCTGTTTCCCCTTAGGCCAGTACGATAAGGCAGCTATTTTAGTGTGCCCATGTGATGAGTCCTCAGTACAATTTTGGGTGTTTTTGTAAATATTACAAATTCTAAACTAAAGTTTTTAAAACCTGTTCTTAAGTTATATGGGTTTAACAGTACAAGCCAGCTTTGCATTTCCGGCCTTAGATCGGGAATCCCCATGTCTGTTTTCATGTTGGTGTTTTCTGAAGCCAGCTGTACGCAATCAAAACTCTGAATCTTTGGCATGTTCCCTCTAGCTATACTGAGCGTTTTTACTGTATTTATGTTTTTATCTATTTGTGATTTTGATGTTTTTTGCTAGTTTTATGATTTTTTTTTAATAATCTAATAAAGCGCCTGATTGCTGCATAAGTACTTTACCCATTGCCACTAAGTTACGCCTGACTGTTTTGTGCCAATCTACCTCCGGGTTCACTACAGGTTTATGTAGTGACCTTTGTGGTTCACCCTGACAAGGATTGTGATTATTACTTGAGTGGGGCTCTCACCTCTCAAGTTGGTATGTTCTGTTGAAGGGCTTGCATGTCTCTAGATGAATTCTGCAGGGAGTGCTGAGAAGTGAGAGTGGATGCTGACAGGTAGGAGTTATCGCGATTTATTGGCGTCAAGATTGATACAAATTAAAGTTGAATGTAATTGCAGTCATATCAGCATAGGAAAACCGAACAACCAATCTAAATGACTTATTTCAGTTGTACAACTGCCTCATGACGATTGGTTGTCATAAATTATTGATTTTAGGGTTAAGTGAATGCACATTGCCCATCTGGTGTTACTGCTACTTCAGCTGTAGGTAGTACACCTACACCTTGGAAGTTGAAGGAAGAAGTACTTGCTTAACAAGACAGTGATAAACATAAGATAAAACCTTTCCGCAAGGACACTTTTAAAACAAGCTTTAAACATGCAATAGGTCTCGCATTTACAAGAGTTTGAGCTATTAACATTGCAAATGGCAATGCCTTTTATTTTTAAAAGAGAAATAAAAGGCATTGTTATTTACAATGCCAATAGTTTAAACTCGCGTAAATTGCGAGGCCCATTGCATTGCAAATGCTTGTCACGTGCTGGAACTGTAATCCTGCCTTCCTGTCCCTGCCAAGAGGGCAGCTAAGGAATGAGTTTCCCGGATATAAGACCTGATTTATTATGAGGTCTTTGAGCTTGACATGAAGGCCCCTTGATGTTTACAATCCCCAGGAGTCGTTTTTAAAACATAAATAAAAGGCCTAGTCATTTACAATGCCAATAGTTGAAAGTCTTGTAAATGCCAGACCTATTGCATTGCAAATGCAAAACACATGATAAACTAGTAAGTAGTGCCATTTAAAAACAAATAAAGGATAGAAGCTGTCTATGAGAGACACAAAACCAAAACCAACTTTTGACACAGAAAACAAACCATCTATAGGGAGAGGATGTGGTCTAAGGGTCAGAGCGGCCCTTGGAGCTGGGAACCAGGTTGGAGTCTCGGCATCCCCACAACATCCTGTGATTCTGGGCAAATCACTTAATCTCCCCGTGCCTACCAAAAACAAGACCTATTGGCTATGCCAATGCTTGTTGTTTAAGGTTTTTTCAACAGGGTGCTAATTGCACTGAGTTGGGTGATAGCAGCCTTAACAGAAATGCTTCTGTGATAAGCAGCCAATTAGAATGTGGCAGATTTGCAAATGGAGCAGGATATGCGAATCCGCAGTGGTCGATGGGAGAAAAAGCACCTTAGTCTAATGGGGTGATTTAGGTTTTAAACTGGATTCACAAATCCACAGAGGATCCATGAATTAACAGTCAGATATTGCTAAAATGCAGCCTCTTCATACCCAACCGACCACCCTTTTAAACGCTAATTTCTGTAACACTATTGAACGGATTTACATAAAACCAACCAAAGGCAGTTCCTTGAGTAAAGTTCAGCCTTCATGGCAAATTTGGTGTAATTAATTTACTGTATAGAGGAATAAAGAGCCCTATAGAATTAAAAAGGCTGTGGCACTTTTGGGACCCCTTTCCCCTATTTCTTGGCCCTGCTTGACAGATCTGCACTAAACTTACCTTGAAAAACCCCAAATCAATGTACCTTTATTGGAATGTTTTGACCCTATTCGTCGATCAGCATCATGGTTATTATGAAAAAAATGGCTTTTCTATGGAAAATCTATGCAGGTGTATATCTCACTGAGCTATCCTACTGGTTCCCTCAGGGTGTCAGCTACTCCCTCGCCTCTGGATCCATCTGACTCACCGGCTCTCTGCACCCTCAAGACCAGTAATCTGCTACTCCCCGTCCTCAGCCCACTACCCAAAGGCCAGATTCCTGCCCTCAGCTCCCTGCATGCCTCTCCCTCCTGGGCTGGGCTGCTCAGAATCACCCTGCTCTCCCTTCCTACTGCTCCTTAAATGCCCCTCCTGCCCTGCTTCTTATCTAATGTATGTTACCCAGCGGGATTGTTGGTTAGTCTGAAGCCCAGACCCTCCCTACCCAACCATGCTGCAGTGACGGAAAACAAAATGATGGGCCTCTCTGCTGAATGCGAGGATGGGTCCGAGCGTCACTGACCTCCGAGAAATTACGTCCCCGTCTCCCTCTGTGGTTCATGCACCACTTATTCATCGACTTTGTTTAAAGTGCCTTTCTCCAAGGGTGTACGTAGAGGCGATGAACAGACACGCATCGCTGGGAACAAACCCTTTAGCTTTGAATAGGACGCCAGCTTAAGGCAGAGATTGCAAATGTAACATCATGACTTTTTAAGAAGTCGATGAATGCTCGAAAGAAGGACGGGATGGTCTTGTGGAAGAATCTTCTAATGGGAGAGGACAGAACTGTTTTCCTCTTCCGCCTCGTTAGTCCCACTTCTTCACCCCCTCCCAGCCCCGTCCCCTTACCTTTCCCAACCCCTTCCTCCTCCGTACAGGCGGCTCCGGTCTCCAGGGTGCCGGTTTATTGGGCTGTCTGGAGGAAGAACGGGGGGCGCCCGCGCTCCTTTCCATACCGCGAGGCGGAGGAGCTTCTAGGCGCCCCTTTCCTCTCTCGAGTCCTGCTGCTGCAAGTTGTTCCCAGTGCTTCGGAACAGGACCGAGCAGGCAGCAATCACACTGAAGGAGTGATGTGGCCTTGAAGCCCTCGTCCAGACACTAGCGCAGAGCCGAGTGGGAAATCCGGAGCTTGAATAAAAACAAGCGCACGCCATCACGTATTTGCACGGTTTTTTCAGCCAAGCCACTTGGACGGCCTTGCCTGTTAAAGGGTTTCTTAAGAAACCTTTTGCGACGAACGAACGCAAAGCAGGCGAGGCCGTCCAAGTGGGACGGTTCAGAAAGCCAAGCACATACGTCACCAACACCTCTTTTCCAATGGCTGGCCACCGTTTACCATAAACGGTGGCGCCAGCCAATGGAAAAGAGGGGCGGAGCTTAATGCCCCTTACAGAAAAATACCTGTTAACACTAAATCTCGCCAGCGAGACTGCGCATTTCTGTGCAGTCTTACGCCAGGCGTACCTGTTGAAACTAAATCTTGCCAGCGAGACTGTGCATGTCTGTGCAGTCTTACGCCAGGCGAGACCTAAACAGGAACAGTAGAAATGCACTTTGAGCTATCAACCGGCATGAGAAAAATCACAGAACAAGTGAGATGTCCACTGCTAGTAGAAAGGAAGCAGCAGTCAATTTGCCATCAATTCAACCTCTCCCAGATAGGAACCCTACAGAGCAGTTGGAAAGAGGGCATACAAACTAGTAGTCTCTACCAATTATCCTGGAAATGTAAATGAACCGAGCAACACTGCCATCCAGACAGACGTTGTTGAATAGTCATTTCTCTGATATATCCTCATAACTTAGACTAATTGGAGCTGCACTTCCAAAATACTTTGTATCATCTTCACCACTGAAACATATCCTAGTAGGCTCTATTCCTGAGGTTTCAACAGAAAGGGATTGTTAAATCAGACTGGTGGAAGCTGTTGATGCCTATGCCAACCTTAAGGCATTATAACATAATAAGTTTAATCAGTTTGAACATAGTGATCTTTGTTTTGCACCTAGAACACTGAACCCAATACCTGGAAAATTGAGTAGCACACTCTTTCAGTTTATAATACTGTGACTTAGAGCACACACTGCAGTGTCAAGTCAGTCTAGTGGGGGAAACCCATAGCAAAGTGAATTACTTCATGAATAAGGGACTTTGGGCCAGATGTACAAAGCTTTTTGCAGTTGCAATTAGCCCCAATTGCAGTTTGAGGCCACAAAAAAACTTTTTACAATGTACAAATTGCAATTCGGAAATTTGTCAACAAACCGCAGTTTGTGTTTTCTACCAAATACCGATTTGGTATTTGGAGGAGGCATACCGTCCAAATACCAAATCAGAATGGTATGCATTATTGTTTTGCAACCAAATTCCAGTTGCAAAACAGTAATACTTTACCACCAGTTAAAAACTTGTGGAAATCCATTCGCAAAGGGAAAGGGGTCAGCCAACCAATTGTATAGCTTTGTAACAATAGCTGGCCACTCGAACAATCCCCGTAGAGTTAGCCTGTCCTCCTCTCTTGCTGGGCAGCTGTGTGTTTGAGACACACATTCACATATTATCCCAAAGCCTCCAGTATCCTCTAGTGCACACCCACTGCCGTGTGCCAGTACCCTAGAGTATCTCGGAGCTATTTTCAGTTATAACTTCTCCTGCCCTTCAGGGGAGCAACATTCTGCAGCTGAAAATAACCCAGTTATGCGTGCTGAAGGCTGAACATTTTGCCGTGGTTAAGTAAGTAACTTCACCTGTATTCTCCAACGTGATGTACCTCGACTACCATATGAACCGTTTCCCATTCCCCACTTTAGGCTCACAGCTGTGGAGGTACAGGAGAAAGAACTATAACTTGCTGCCATTCTTGAACTGATGCAAAAAAGGAGTAGCAGTCTGCTTTACCCAGTCTGTATATATGTGAGACCATCAGATGTATGGAAAGACACTGATGTCAGACCCACAGCACACAATGTACAGCAAAGAAATTCACAGTTTACTGCTCTCAACAGCAGCAGTACTACATGTGGCAGCTTGAGGGAAAAGGCACTAGGGCCAGTAGGGTCACATTTGTGAGAAACGTACATGGGGTGCCGCTGCTCACCTTCTGTCATCCGTCGATATTTGTCTTTAGACATGAACCCCATGACGAAGTAGCATCCTCTCTTTGGAAGACCAAATTCTGAAAGTGGAAAATAAAGCACAATGTCAGGCTATCTTGGGTAGCAAGTCCAGTGTTTAAACATTTTACTAAACATTAGTGTACATTTTCAAAATACATGCTTTTTTTTCAAACGTGCTCCTATATAGCCATCGGACTCATACCGCCTCGTGTTTTTAGGTCTCGCCTGATTCAGCGCTTGCGCTGATCTGGCCGAGACATTTTGTAAACAGGCTTTTTCAAAGTGCTGCCGTGGCCTAAAGCTACAGTGCACGTGAACGTGCACGCGCGCCCTTCGTTGCACGCGATCGTAATCGCGATTGCGATCACTTTCACTTTCGCGGCCGCGTTGCCAAAGCTTGTTTGTATATGTGCTTTATGTATCGCATAGATACTGCGATGTCACTACTTCAGGGCGCTTTGATACGGGTATATTCACAAATGTATCACCGTGTAGCGCCTAATTTCCATCCACGTCTGCCAGCAGACACCGTCTTTCAGCATCTACAGGATCACACCATCTGTGAGTGCTCGCTCTGCATTACTCCTCTTAGCTTCTTGGCGCTAAGGTATCGAGTTGAGGGATTCGGGACTTAATATTGAATTCAGACGTCAACATTTCTTGTACTTTGATGCCTTGTTTCCATGACTACAGCGCCTTGATACACGACGACTTGGCCGTTACCGCTACCTGGACAACATATTTATTGCAAAAGAAGAACTGCTGTTTAAATTGTGACCGGCCGAGGGCTGTAAACAAACAGAAATTATCCTCTTTGGGCCTTTCAGGAACGGAGCAATCTGAAAATGCTCATGTGGTGTCAGATGACTCCATAGAGATGTATTTTCAAGAGTCCGGGAGTCCCAGTTCATTCACTCATTCGCCCACCCTTATTTATTTATCGGTTCCTTCTTTTATTAATTCATGCATGCACAGAATATGTAGCAACCCATCCACTCACCACGAGCATTCATCCTCTCATGTATTCACTAGTTCATTTATTGATTCACTAACTCACCCACTCACGTATTCTTTCACCTTGTCACTCGTCCAGCGCGCGCACCCATTCGGCCCTGACATTATGGACAGATTCCAGGAGAGAATCACATTTGATCATTCGCACAATACAAGGGGCGCCTGATAAACCCTCGCAGATTATCCCGTCTCCAGGGAGTCTGGCCGGCGTCCCAGGCCGGGCGTAGAGCAACAGCAGAGTCCAATGCGGCTCTTGGATTGGTCCTTGGCCCGAAGCGTCACCTCCCGGTGGAGTCACCTGAAGTTCAGATAGGAGTGGGGTATTATCCATGCACAGTCCAGGGAATGTGTGAGCACCAGCAAATGGCCCTCCCTAGCTGCCTAATCTTGATTCCACCTCACGTTCGTACCACAAGCATGTAAAAGACAGGGCCTTCTATATGAAGGCCTTGTGGTACTTTTGCGCTGCTGTTAAGTCACTTTTCATGAGGCAGTGGCGGCGTAAACAATGTGCCACGTTATATTTACAAAGTGACGGATCTAGCCAGGTGCGTCAGCTTGTAAAGCCCTGCGCAACATTATACCTGCGTCAGGTATAATGTATGTAGGGTGGGAATTCCCCCACAAGAAAGCCTTGTAGAAGTGTTTCAGTGAAATCTATGAGATTTCACTGCAGCACTTCTAGAATGCCAATGGGTCAAAACCTCACGTCTGCCTCATGGCAGGCGTAAGGGTGGCACAGTGCCATAGGCACAGGCCTTTCCCCATCCATTGCAGCAATGCGTGACTACATGGAGCAACATACATTAAATAAAGTGCATCCATCGTGTCGCAAGGAGGGCGCAGTGAAATCTGTTGCATCGCTGTTTTGTCGCAGCGATGCAATAGTTTTTAGAAATGAGGCCCATAGCATTTATCAGGTTTCAAAGGGCCCTTCAAGACTCTGGGCCCCAGTGCCACCATACCTGCGGCCAGTGCTTGAAATGGAAAAATAGAAGTGCAGGTACTCTGTACCAAAGTACCTACTTGTTTCTGAGAAGTGCCGGTACTCTCCAAACAAAAGTATTACGTTTTACTTGAGAAGTGCAAGTACTCTCCCTCTCAAAATAAACAAGCATTTGCAATGCATTAGGTCTCGCATTTTTAATTACTGACATTTTGCACCATCAAGGGATGGAACGGCAAATGTTGGCTCACACTTTATTGTCTCAGTCATGTGAAACAACAGGTTTACAGACATCTCTCAGGGGCGTAACACAGGCCCCTGCAGCACCCGTGTTGCAAGGGGGCCCCCGCGCTCCAGGGGCCCCCTCGCATCGGCGAAGCCACACAGCCAGTGGCGTGGGTGAGCGCGGTTGCGTTCAAAAAGAACCGGCGGGAAGAGCATCACCACCAGGGGCGCAGCGTAACACAGGCCCCCGTGTTCCAGGAGCCCCCTCCGCGGTGGCGCTGCGCAGCCAGCACGTACGTTGCCGGTGGCGTGGGTGAGCGCTCTGGTCGCGGTCAAAAAGAACCGGGAGGACACCACTGAGCTGGATGCAAGAGCGTGCAGCATCGGGTAATCGAAGGTAATTGAACAATTAACGGAAGATTTTTATGTTGGCCATTTAGTGCGACTTGGCGCTTTCTAAAGACAGACAGCCAGTGATGAGTTGTTGTTTGCACTTGCTATTTGTGATGTCAGGGCGCACTGATCCCATATTTGCTTGTGCTTCTCCTTTCCCACAAATCTGTGCTTGGGGACAGCGTGGGAAGCGAAACAGAGTGGGGGTTGCAGGACGGTCTGTGTGCAGATAAACAGACCATTACTTGGGGTGACGTACGGTTTACTGAGCTCAGTGACGTCTGCAGCCAACTGACTACATTTTTGTCCGAAACCTCTAGTAGCCCTGGGTTTATAGCCAACAGCACTCTCCATTTTCTTATTAGCAGTTTAACGTTTGTCTTTGTAGCAGGTGACTGCAAGCCCTAGACCTATTGGATAAAAGAAAAAAACCTGAGACCTGGCTGCAGGTGTCCTACTAGACATGAGGCCACGTGGCAGCTCTGATTTTCACAACTATGCGGCACCTCTGGCTGGTAACTAACTCTCCTCACAACATAGCTACGTCGACCATGAACAAGCGGTCAGGGTGGAGATGGGGTGAATAATGCTGGCAAGGATGGGAAACCGAAAGGCACATGCGGTAGGGAAGTGTGACGTCTCAGAGTGGGAGGGGACGGTATCCATGCTATGTGTGATTGGGTGTTCTTGTGGCCCCAGAGTTACTTGAGCAAGAGGTGGTGTTGTGTTTGCAATGGGAGGGAGGATATGCACTGGTAAACAGGTGGTGATTAGTTTTAAAAAAAATCGAAGGTGGAGTCAGACTGTAAGGAATTGGTGAGGAGGATTTCGTCTGCCCATGTATGCCTTTTAATAAGTATGTGTGGCTGCGGCTGGGCACGGGCATTTTCATGTTAGAAGTTGAAACTTTGCCTCGAAAATTGTATTTTCTATTGTGCAGTCAAAAGGCCTTGGGAAAAGCGGCAAGAATGCAGACCAAGAGCCAGCACTTTGTAAAGTTGGATGGGTTTAATATTCAGAGAATGCAAGCGCTTCGGTGAATAACTGGGATTCAATTTTGTCATTTGCCTACTATTGCTGAGCGGCTTAAGTATTTCACCTTAGAAATACACAATTTGGCTCAGTGACTCAGAATGGTGTTGCTTTAACAAATGAAAAAGGATTTGAGAGAAATGAAGGTGATGGGTCCCATGGATCAGTGGACACATGCATCTACTCTACGAGTCTGTGTTTGACATACTCTGTGTTTGTCCTCATGGTAACACGTTTAAACTTCAGTGAGCCCACTTAGCCTTCATCCTTCTGAGGTTGATAAAATAAATACTGCTGAGCTGCAGAATAAATGTCTGGGCACAGATTTGCTATTCTTTGAGACAAGGCAACGGTGCATCAAAGTTGTTTCCCTGTCTTGTTTCAAAGAAAGAGAGAAAGAATGTGCTGTATCTACTAAGATATGGTGCATTTTTCTTCTCTGCCAATGCTGGTGCACCTTAGGAAAGCAGCCCAGCTTCCATTGGTGCTGCAGGTACAGTGGCACGGGCCCACTGAGGGGCCACTGAACCCTGATTATTCTTGTATTTTATAATTCAAACAGTCGCCAGAGGGCCATTTCCTTCCTTTCACCAAGGCCCACGACACACTGGCTATGCTACTGCTTATAGCAGCCATTTGCCAACGCACACACCCTTAAGCCATAGTGCAAGGGTGTGTACGTTCTCTGAAACATAGGTTTTGTACTGGAAGGAGAGCCTTCCAATACAAAAACTATGCTTTTAGGCTTGTTCCACTATGAATGTGTGCTGTACAATGTAGCTCACATGTAAAATGGGACAAACAAGGAGAATTAAAAAACCGTTCTCCTCGTTACACCTGCCTTGAGGAGGTGTGAGATTTTGGCACAAACCCCTCTCTAACAATGATTTAGATAGGGATTTGCATCAAAGCCCATCAGTGGTCACGTGAGAACGCCCATGCACCAAACACAGAATGCCCTGTAGACGGAAAATAACGCAAAGCAGCGCATATCGCAACTTTGAGTTACTTTGGGATAGTATCCAATGCAAATCCTGGATAGTAAATCACACCCTAACACTTTGTGAGAGGTTTGTGTCACAAAAGTGTCACAAACCCTATACATAGCATTAGTAAATGTGGCCCCTTGTGGGTGGTGAACGATTAATTTAAAAAACATGTTATATTTAATACAATGACCATTGTGCAAGGACATATTTGTTATTGACTAAACTGGCTTCTAAGAGAGTTTGGATGGGAGCTTTCAGGCCTGCGGCTTGCAGCAAGGCCAAGAAGGCTGCCTATTGCAAAATGAGGGTATTTAACGAGTTGGAAAGGACTCACAGAATTTATAGGGAGATTGAATTTGAGGACTATGTGTTATTTATTGACAATGATGCCTGTGTGTATTTTTTGGGGGAATGCGTACTACTTGCTGGAGTTTTTAGTATGAATTATACTTAATTTTATTTCTGGACTGACAGGCCAGTTTGGCGAGGGGTGGGTATAAAAATTGATAAGCCCTCGTCAAAAGGTAATTAAGGAGTTAACTGGAGATCAGATGGGAATGGGCCGACAGATAGGTACTGAGGGGTAGGCTGAGGACTAAGGAGGCATAGGTGGAGAGGACATTTTATGGAGGCGGACGGATACGCTTGGAAGGACAAGGGTGGCTGTAGGTCCAAGTGGGTGGGTCTGCTCTATTAGTGAGGCAATGAGATTAGGCTGAAGGCAATATGCGTGGTGTGCAATTTCGTGAGCGTGCACCTGCCCAAGCTTTATTTTACACATCAGAACCATCATTTTGATTTACTCAGAACTCGCAGTTTCGACAGAACATGATTGTCTGACTAGGGAATTTGTTCTAATGGGGTAACCCCGCCTTTGGTATTAGAACCTTTGGTGGTTCTGGGGACTCATTCACCAGATCAAACATGGTGGAATATGTCTCCAGAAAAAGGCCCGAAATTGGGGAATTAGTGATGGAAACAGGTGTGGCAACCCCAGTTTTGATGTTAACTCTTCATTCCTTAGGGGCTATCTCGAAATCCATAGGTGATTTGGCAGCACAAAATTACCAATACCCATGCTTCCTGTACTTTCACGGTCAAAATGATCACATCAGGATTTCCAATATACTTGGAATTGGGGCCTATGGAGAAAGTCTGTTGTGACTGCGGCATCTACCCCAAAGGCACAATAGACCTCATTTACAATATTTTGAGGCACGGCAGCGCAGCAAGCCTTCCTGCTGCTCTGTCGTGCATCAAAATAAAAAGGCAGGAATGCTCTTTAACTAGAAGATATGTCCCATTCCTGTCCTTCACACCAGCGCCAGCGCACAAACAGCAGGCATGCATCAGAGCAGACACCCTTACCTCATTTTACAAGGGTGCCAGTGCTGAGGAGATGTTTGTTTTTGTGCAGGAAGGGACACCTTCCTGCACAAAAACAATCATTAAAGGCATTTTCCTGTGCTGCAGAATGCAGCACTCATAGAAAGAGAAAAAATAAATATTTTTTTCCTCGTTGTGCCTCCTTACGCCTCTCCTGGGGAGGGGTAGGATTCTGACGCATTCCCAGCTTTACAAAATGTTGTAATTCTATGAATGCGTCAAGTTCCATGGATGTTGAGTGGGAAGACCCACATCAACACCCATGGAATGCCCCTTTCACGCTGACGTATGCGTGAATGGGTAAACATATTTACAAAGCCATGAAAGTCATGCAGGATGACTTTACATGTCCTTGTAAATATGGGGAAGCTCATTAAGCTGCTGGTGCATCAATAAACGTGACGCACCGGTAGCGCAATGGGCTTCTAAATAAGCCCCAGTATTTGCATGCATAATGCAGGGAAATGTGCCTGAAGGAAAATGAGAGGGGACTGGTTTCATAAGCGCCCTCTTCTCCAGAAGGACTCTCTACCAAGGCTGGACTTATCATTTATTCCATTGGGCATTTCCCCATGGGGGTTGGAGCCATAGGAGGGCAGTTTTTGAGGGCATAGGGCCGCTTCTGGCACCCCTGCCATTTCCTCCAGCTCCCCAGGGAGCGACGGTAAAGAGGAGACCAGGACAGAGAGGACAGAGAGATGAGAGAGTAGGGGGCTTAGCTATTGTTGGTGCAGCAGGTGCAGTGGCACCAGGGCACAAAGCTCGAGGGGGCTCATTGAACTCTGATAATTGCTGTATGTTACTATTCCAACAGCAGTCAAAATGGACATTTTCCATGCTCTTACTGAACCCATTGTATCCGTGCCACACCAAAGTTGAACTACCCTTTTCACTCTATTTTGTTTGGATTAACATAAGGCCATTGCAGCCTGCACCATGCATTGCCCCTGTCAGCGCTGTCAAGGACAGTACCAACATAACACTTAGCTATCGCACTCCTACAAGTATGACAATGCAGACTATTTCAGGCCACACAAAGCTATAATAATGGCGTGAGAGGCTGGTATCATTCATCCTCAATGCGATTTGACTTAATAAACATGGGAGTTCTATACTCGTCTCAAAATTAAACAGACAACACCACCATGCAGTGGACAGTCACTAGAGCCAGTGAATGAAATGAAAACCATATTTATAAAGCGCGTGGTTACCCGAGGGCATCCCAGTGCTGTGGGCAGAACGGATTTAAAGCTGAGGCGGGATCATTTGGGGAAAAGCCAAGTTTTAAGCATTTTGCGGAAAGCCATATGGTTGGGTTCCTTTTGTAGCTGCAGAGGGAGTGAATTCCACAGCTTCGCGGCATTGTAAGAAAAAAGACGGCCGTCGCTTCTAGCCCTCTTAATTCTGGGGACAGAGGCCAGATGAAGATCATTAGAGCGAAGGGCCCTATTAGCTAGGTAGGGCTGGACCAAAGAAGAAATAATAGCATGTCCTTTCCCTCCTATCAGCCTGTGAGTAATACTCAGGGCTTTGAACTGGACTCTTTCCAGGACTGGGAGCCAGTGGAGAGCCTTTAAGGCTGGCCTTGCTGTTTGGCGACTACGAATGCCCATAAGAATCCTAGCAGCACAGTTTGAAGTTTGGCCAGCACCAAGCTGGGGGCACCAAGGTACAAGGCATTTCCGTAGTCCAAGCGAGATAGAATAAGCGCTTGGACTACAAGCTTTCTGACCTGAAGAGGTAATAGAGGAAGCACTTTGCGCAGCATTCTTAGAATGCCAAAGCAAGAGGCAACAACCTTTCTGGCTTGAGTTTTAAAACTGAGCTCGGAGTCAAGCCAGGCACCAAGGCTCTTTATCTCTGATTTAGAGGCAGGCATAGAGCCCATACATGTAGGCCAGGTGGAGACTATTTCAGAGAGGGATGGATTACCGAGGAGCCTAAGCTCCGTCTTGTTCCCATTCAGTTTAAGATGGGAATGTTTCATCCATCTCATCACCTCTTTGAGGCAAGGGCAAACGCAGGTTGATGCTTTGTTGGTGTGGTTCAAAGTGACGACCAATTGAGTGTCATCGGCATAGGTGACAATTTGTACCCCAAAAGGGAGAAAAATGTCAGCAAGAGGAGCCATGTAAATATTAAAAAGAGTGGGGCTCAAGGACGACCCCCGAGGAACCCCACAATGGAGAGGTCGTGGAGTTGAGATGGCCTCACCTTCAGCTACTTGGAAACATCTGACCTCTAGGAAGGATCGCTGCCAGTCAAGGGCTACTCCAGTAATGCCCAAGTCCTGAAGTCGTTGGACTAGGATGCGGTGATTAACCGTATCAAAGGCCGCGCTGAGGTCTAAGAGTAGCATGGCCAGAGAACCTCCTGTATGGAGGATCCTTCTGGAATCCTCGACGACTGCTAATAAGGCAGTTTCCGTCCCATGTCCCGGATGGAACCCAGTTTGGGACGCATGAAGAAGGTTCTCCCCTTTAAGGTATCTGGAGAGCACCAGATTGACATGCTTTTCTGTGATTTTATTCACCCCTGGAAGGAGTGAGATAGGTCGGTAGTTGCCGAGGCAGTCGGGGCCCAAGCTGGGTTTTTTCAGCAGGGCTTTTACCAAATCTTTTTTCCATAGGGGAGGGACCACCCTAGAGGAAAGCGAAGCGTTGATCATTTCCATAGTAGTGGGGCTTACTGAAGCAGCTACAGATTTCAAGATATTAAGGGGGTGATCCACTCTTGACCGGTGCAAAAATGGTTTGTAAAGCTTCTGTATCCAGTGGCGTGAACTCTTCAAGAGAATGTTCTCTGCTCCATACATTGGTTTCCTCTGGGGGAGTGATGGCCGGGGAGTTGGGGAACAAGCAGCAAATAAAAATGTTATTGTGGAAATAATCCGCAAGTTCATTACATTGGTAATCTGTAGCTTCATCGGTGTCCAGGGGGATGGGTACATTCAGGAGTTTTTTTTACAATGCGAAAAGTCTCCCGAGGGGAATTGACTGCAGCAGTGATTTGTTTCGCTAAAGTAGAGAGCTTGCGCCTTTTTGATTTCACTTTTATAAGTTCTAATGGTATCCCTATATTGCTTTTTCTTAAGGAGGGAAAAATCTTTCCTCCAGATTCTCTCAGCTCTCTTGCACAGTTGCTTTAACTCACGAAGATTAGGCGTGTACCAGGCTGCTTTGTTGTGCCCTATATTTATCTGGATATTTTTCTTAGGGAGCACCGGGTCTAATGTCCCTTCGATCCAGTTATTAAAATGGTCGTTAGCTAATACCGGATCAGTATCAGTAGAGGGTTTGGTACGTTCCAAAACGGAAGTCCATTTTTCCAGACTAAGTTTAGGCCAGCCACAAACCGTTTTTCCTATTGGTTGAATAGTAGGGGTAGCCGACTTAAGGGACCAGTGTAGGGGGATCAAATGATGGTCTGACCAGGGAATGGGAATAGGGTCCGAGCAGAGTAGCTCTTGTAAATTGGAGAAAACTGGGTTAAGAAGGTGGCCTGTGTGAGTAGCATGTGGCATCTTATGAATAAGTTGGAGGGCAGCAAGGTCGGAAGAGTTGTGCCGCGACTGTTGATGCTTGGTCGTCAATATGAACATTTAAAGCACCTAGGATAGTAAAATTTTAGGCGAGACTGGCCAGTTTTGGATAATGAGTTAGGAAACTAGCCCATAGGTCCAGGCGATCGATAGATTAAAATACCCGAGAAGGAAAGCAAGGGGGAGAGTCTCATAGAAAAGTGGAAATTATCACAGTCAGTTAAAGGACTCCCAAGAGTGCGACACTTGAGGTCGTTTTTAAAAATAGCGTCCCCACCGCCTTTCCCTATTGGTCTATCTAGTCTCTGAAGTAGGTAGTCAGGGGGAAGTGCTTGAACAATATCCGGTTCAGAGTAGAGGTTTGTCCATGTTTCAGTAGGAAACAAAATGTCTGGACTTTCCCCTGACAGCAGAATGAACAACTCCGAGGAGTGTTTAGGTAGGGATCTGCAATTAAGCAGAGGAATTTTATAAGTTCTCATCAGCGATCCTTCGGGGTGGGGGGGGGGGGGGGGGTAAGACTGTTTGCAACCTGAGAGGGCAATTCCTACAACTAGTGACGGGGCCACTGGGATTAATATAGTGAATGCATCCTACTTCAGGAGTCTTCTTTAAACATTTTATCTGCTCAGGGCTATAACAATACTTCTTTTGATGAAAAGGTGCAGAGTTCCTGACCCCTTGCCCGGCTGGCCACGGACAGGCGCAGACAGGCTTGCCTTGGGCGCGCCAGCGGCGTGCCTGCTGAGTGGTCGCGTCATGTGGTTTTAAATATCCTTGACAGGGTCCAGTGACTAGAGCGCTGACCCAAAATGGCCGCCAAATGCTGAAATTAAGGAAAAGAACGAGGGTATTCCCCCCTGAGCTTTAACACAGCTCAACAGTACATCAATGTCACACAGCGAGTAAAACAACATTCACAAATAGAAACAAAATTCCTAAAATCACTTTAAAAGAATTAGAGCAGGTTTTAAAAAAAAAAACCTCGCCCTAGCAGCCTCGTAGTGGCTAATGCCAGCTGCGCGGTCACGTCATGTGGTTTTAAATATGCTTGACGGGGCCCAGCGACTAGAGCGCTGACCCAAAATGGCCGCCACATGCGGAAATTAAGGAAAAGAACGAGCGTATTCCCCTCCCCTGAGCTTTAACACAGCTCAACAGTACATCAATGTCACAAAGTGAGTAAAAAAATATTCACAATTAAAACCAAAATTCCTAAAGTTACTTTAATAGCATTCGAGCAGATTTAAAGAAAAAATCTCGCGCTAGCAGCCTCATAGCGGCTAATGCTACCAATGAAGTGCTGGTACCGAGCACCGGAAAGCACTGGCTCAAATTAAGCTTTTGTCTCTTGCATATTATATGTTGTAAATATGACCACTATGTGAGCAGAGCGTCATCTGCACATTATTCTGTTGTATGACTGTGTATTATATTGTACTGCACATGGATTGATTTAATACTGATGTCAGAAACTCAGATTTGCTTCCTAATGCAATTCAGTTGGAACAGAACTACATTTCTTATTTTTTTTGGGAATCCACTAATGTCCAGATGCGATTTCCCTATGCAAACGAGAATACACTTTCAACCCTTGCCTCATGTTATATAGGGGCGTCCTTGTTGAGTATATATAGGAGCTGTTAGAGTGGGCAGAGTTAATATGTTAAATTAAAAAACAAGAAGACCTAAAATAAAAGGAAATATTACCAGGTTGTCTCAGTGGCCTAACAATAGCCTCGAAGCTCCCGTGGTGCGGGGGTATCCGCAAGCTTCAGGGGGACCCCTCTGGCACTGTACACAGGTGTGTCTGAGCTCTCCTGACAGGGTACGGTGTGTCCGGGGGCCCCCGCAAGTTTCGTTACGCCACTGACATCTCTGTGAAGAAAATGTCAGATTACTGGAAAATCAGCCTTCCTTCAGTGCAAACATTTTTCTACACATACTAATGAGCAGTTACGGCTCCTCCATTGGGGCGTGGGGGCATCGCCCCACTGCTTTATCGCAGTGTTAGAAGCAGAAACATAAAATGGTAAAACTACCATTTTATGTTTCTGCTTCTCGCTCTGCGAGAAAGCAGAAGTGCCTGGTTGGGGGCGGGTGGGTGGGCGGTCCTGCTCGAGTGCAGAGGGGGGGGTGCTTGCCCACTATTGTGGACCCTATGGGCCGACCAAAGCAGTCATGCGCACTCTACGTTTTCTCTAGGCTGCATGCAGCCTACATAGAGAAAATGCCCTCCATACAGGTGCCCCGCTGGGGCGCTCTCCGCTGCACTGCACCAATCAATAGCAGCGTTGTGATTGGCTTAGGGGTGAAGAGGGAGGCTGCCTTAAACGCGCCAGGAGCAGCAGGAGCTGAGGCGGCGGTGTGTGATGCGAAGGAAGTTACGTTTTTGTATTTTAATACTGTCCTGCTCCCCCCCCCCCACCACCCGCCTGTCTTGCCGGCTGTGACTGCACCTGTAGCCAGGTGACAAGCTCATACCTCTGGTTGCTGCTCTCCGAGGTTCTCTGTACAGCTGGGGGAGATTTACAGCAGTGAAGAGGATGGCATGGCAGGCAGGGTTTTACAAGAGGTCCCAGTATAAATTACCCATAAATTAATGGAGGGGACTCTGGAATTTATGGCTCTTTAATGCTGGGTTAATAAGGGACGGTACGAATTCAAGCGTGTTCAGGTCCTGGAGGATAATCTAAGGAGGCGAACTACAAATTGTCAAATTAAGCAAGCTTTGCAAGGCATTTGCGGTCAATCACCAAGCCTCTCTCATTGAGGCCTGCTGTAGGATTAGAAAGGGAACTCGTGGGCTGAATGTGTCTCTTGGCGAGA
Organism: Triturus cristatus; assembly: GCF_964204655.1. Lineage (NCBI taxonomy): Eukaryota > Metazoa > Chordata > Amphibia > Caudata > Salamandridae > Triturus > Triturus cristatus. Next base: position 9,423,655 of record NC_140584.1, read on the forward strand.
TGTGCATGTGGGCTGAAGAACACAGCTTCATATCGCCCAATGGGGTGTCTCTGACCCTTTAGAGTCGACAAACTCAGTAGCACTGAGTTGGGTAATCTTAGCATTAAATGTAAAAAGCCGTAACAGCAGGACATCTGTTGCAACAGGCGCTAGAAATAGCGCTATGCAAAATAAGATTCCGCCAAAGAACGTATGAAGACATCAGGGCATTTATTTGCTTCAGTAGCTTAAATGGTTGACGTAGCTACATTTACTTGATGTTTTTTACCCACAGATGGATGCAATGATCCAGGTATTCGATATTTAAAAATATTTAGGGATCACTAATGAGGCATTGCTTTCCTGTATCCTTATTTGCTGCAAGAGGAGGTCACCCCAACATCTGGTTTGCTGGCATTTGGGTGAATTAAATACATCACGTCCAGTGCCTGCAAGTCTGTTCTTTCTGTTGTGTCTAAGCATGTTTATGATATATGTTCTCTTGTATAGCACTAATACATTATCCAGAAAGGCACTGTGAATGTAAAACATAGGTTCAGTAGGTAGCTCAGTGTGTTAATGTGTCGGCGGCCAGCGTAGGGATATTTGTGACTTACGGGCCACAAGTTGCAGTAAAATAGTTTAGTAAGATAATTTCCATAGGGCGAGGATTTGTGTCAAACCTTCACGCCATAGGTTCCATTAGTGATAAGACTATCAGCGCACACGTTCCAGCCCCCGTGACACAGCTCAGAAGGCTACTGTGCCTACTGCAGACATGCGGGTGTAACCTGTAGGTCACAGGTTCTCGATATAATTGGTCAGGGGATTGATGGGACTTCTGGAGAGGTCTGGATGTAACCTGAAGGTTAGACATGTAAACCCAACATTTCATTCTTATAAGGTCGTTACAGTACATACCATAGAACCGGGTAACGGTAACATCAAACTAGAGGGTCATAAAGCCAAAGCCAATATCAGGAAACGCTGTATAAAAAATGTTTTTATAGGTTATGTCATGGGATATATTTGTGATGCTAGTTTATATGTTACGTCATATGTGTTCTTATGTGGTAGGTTTCTGGTTTTTGTATTTCATGGCTTGTACCACGATATCGGCTTTTAATTGTGCTGTTTTGTTATATGTTTTGGTATAGAGAATTTCATTTTGTTTCGTTTCAATCATTTTGTTGATCTATAAAGCAATATATGTCGACCATAACTTGATTTAAAAAAAAAAAAACAACACATAAATGCCAAATGTGGCCCTAAAGAGACACCCGTATTAGTAAACATACTAATAATTGTATGGGTTATGAGATATGTTAGAATTTACGTGTCACGTAACGTCACTTAATTGAAGGAATGTTCCATTGTTTACATTGTGTTATATTATGTGCTCTGATTGGTTAAGGCCCTGCTGGGTAACCAATAGTCGTTGAGTCGTTTCCAGTTTATGGGGGTACAGGTGAGTCTTGAGATCTCCCATTCTGCAGGCAAGTTGGGTGTGGGGTGCGCTCTCCGGCAAGTCTGGCTGTATGTTTCGTCTCATGCCGTCTCCCTGCTTCCCTCTTCCTTTATGTCTTTGTCTCACTCCTTCTGTTACTCCCCCTCCCTCCCTCCCTTTCTTTCTTTCTTTTTTGCTGCTGGTCTCTAGCTAGATGTCTCAACCTGACTGTGTGCTCGCCCCGTCCTTTCTCTTCCTCTCTATGCTTCCCTCTTCTGTTGTGTTTCGATTTAGATACTCGTATATAGGTTTCCCTGAATCCTGTCCTTTATATAGGCACAATTCGCATTGCCCTTATTTAGGCATCAATCAATCAATCATAGCATTTGTATAGCGCGCTGCTCACCTGGAAGGGTCTCAAGGCGCTGGGGGAGAGGGGTCCGTTACTGCTTGAAGAGCCAGGTCTTGAGTTGCTTCCTGAAGGAGAGATGGCCCTGGGTCAGCCGGAGGTGGATGGGGAGGGAGTTCCAGGTTTTGGCTGCCAGGTAGGAGAAGGATCTTCCTCCGGCGGTGGCTCTGCGGATGCGTGGTACCGCGGCGAGGGCGAGGCTGGTCGATCGTAGCTGGCGGGTGGGCATGTAGAAGGTCAGGCGGTTGTTGAGGTACATGGGGCCCAGGTCGTGGAGAGCCTTGTGTGCGTGGGTGAGGAGCCTGAACGTAATCCTCTTGCTGACGGGGAGCCAGTGCAGGTCTCTCAGGTGGCCGGAGATGTGGCTGTGTCGGGGAATGTCCAGGACTAGTCGTGCGGAGGCGTTCTGGATGCGTTGCAGTCTGTTCTGAAGTTTGGCTGTGGTTCCCGTAGTCCAGTCGGCTGGTGACTAGTGCCTGGGTGACCGTCCTTCTGGTTTCGGTGGGGATCCATCGGAAGATCTTACGGAGCATGCGCAGGGTGTTGAAGCATGATGATGAGACGGCATTGACTTGTCTGGTCACCGAGAGGGAGGAGTTCAGGATGAAGCCCAGGTTGCGTGCGTGGTCCGTTGGCTTGGGAGTGGTGCCCAGGGCAGGGGGCCACCAGGAGTCGTCCCAGGCAGAGGGCGATGATCCTAGGATGAGGACTTCCGTCTTGTCTGAGTTCAGTTTTAGGCGGCTGTTCTTCATCCATTCGGCGACAGCTTTCATCCGTTCCTGGAGGCTGGTTATGGCGGTGACGGAGTCGTTGGTGACGGAGAGGATCAGCTGGGTGTCGTCGGCGTAGGAGATGATGTTGAGGTTGGGCTCATGTAGATGTTGAAGAGGGTAGGGCTGAGTGATGATCCTTGTGGTACGCCGCAGATGACTTCGGTGGCGTCTGATCTGAACAGGGGGAGGCGGACTCTCTGAGTTCTCCCGGCGAGGAACGAGATGATCCACTTCAGTGCCTTCTCTTGGATCCCGACGTTGCTGAGGCGCTGTACTAGGGTGCGGTGGCAGACAGTGTCGAACGCTGCAGAGAGGTCCAGGAGGATGAAGGCCGCTGTTTCTCCGTTGTCTAGCAGGGATCTGATGTCATCGGTGGCTGCGATCAGTGAGGTCTCGGTGCTGTGGTTTGCTCGAAAAACGGGACTGCGAGGGGTCGAGGGATCCGTTCGTCTCGAGGAAGGCGGCGAGCTGTCTGACGGTCTTCTCGATGACTTTGGCAGGAAAAGGGAGGAGCGAGATGGGGCGGAAGTTCTTGAGGTCGGTTGGGTCCACTGTTGGTTTCTTCAGGAGGGCGCTGAGCTCGGCGTGCTTCCAGCTCTCCGGGAAGGTGGCGGTGTGGAAGGAGGTGTTGATGATGTCTCGGAGTTGGGATGCGATGATGGAGTCGGCCTTGTTGAAGACGTGGTGGGGGCAGGGGTCGGTTGGAGATCCGGAGTGGATGGTGTTCATCGTGCGGGTGGTGTCTTCGGTGCTGACCGGGGCCAGGCGCAGAGGGTGGTGGTGGGGGGCGTCGGTTCGGCGGTTGGGTGCATGGTTGGTGCGCCGAAGCTGTTGTGTATGTCGGCGATCTTGCGGTGGAAGAACGAGGCGAGTGAGTCGCAGAGGTCTTGTGAAGGAGTGATGTCGTTGTTTCCGGAGCTGGGGTTGGAGAGCTCTTTGACGATGCTGAAGAGTTCCTTGCTGTTGTGGGCGTTGTTGTCCAGTGTTTCTTTGAATGCTGTCTTCTTGGTGGTGCGGATCAGCTGGTGGTGCTTGCGGGTGGCATGCTTGAGGGCGGTCATGTTGTCTGTGGTCTGGTCGTGGCGCCAGGCTTTCTCGAGGGTGCGGCAGTTCTTCTTGGAGTCCTTGAGTTCGTCGGTGAACAAGGGGGCTTTCTTGCTGCCGGGTCTGCTGGGAGGGTTCTTCAGTGGTGCGAGGTCATCGGCGCAGGCGGTCAGCCACTGTGTGAGGTTGCTGGCTGCTTCGTTGGGGTCCGTTGTGCTGGCGGGAGGGTTCTGGCTGAGGGAGGTGGTGAGCTGCTCGGTGGTGATCTTGCTCCAGCTGCGGCGAGGAACCTGTTGCGGGTGGTGGTGGGTCGTGGTTCTTCTGAAGCTGAAGTGGACGCAGCTGTGGTCAGTCCAATGAAGTCCGGTGGAGTGGCTGAAGGAGACGTGCTTGCTGGAAGAGAAGACTGGGTCAAGCGTGTGGGTGGGGTGTTCACCAGTTGCTTGAGTCCGAGGTTGGCGAGGTTGTCCAGCAGGGTGGTGGTGTTGCAGTCCTTGTTGTTCTCCAGGTGGAAGTTGAGGTCCCCTAGGAGGATGTAGTCAGCGGAGGGGAGGGCGTGCGGGCTGATGAAGTCTGCGATGTCTTCGCTGAATTGTGTGCGTGGTCCCGGGGGTCTGTAGATGAGGGTGCCTCTGAGGGTGGTCTTTGGGTCGGTGTGTATCTGGAAGTGGAGGTGCTCGGCGGCGGTGAAGGTGTCGTCGGAGTTGGTCGTGATGCAGATGGTGTTCATGTGAACGATGGGAATGCCTCCTCCGGTCTGGTTGACGCGGTCCCTCCGGGTGATCTTGTATCCGTCCGGGATGGCTGTGGCGATGTCGGGCGCTGAGGAGGCGTTCATCCAGGTTTCTGTGAGGAAGGCGACGTCTGGTGATGTTGTGTCGAGGAGGTTCCGGAGTTCGACGGTGTGTCTGTGGACAGAGCGGGTGTTGAGCAGTATGCACTTGAGGTGGTTGTTGCTGGTGTTCGGCTTGGCGGGTGCGGTGCAGGTCCGGAGGCAGGTGAACTTGCAGGTGAAGGGTCCGTGGGCGCGTTTCGGGGTGGCTTGGTAGCAGGTGGGTTTCTGTCCGGCGTTGAGGGTGGCGGCAGCGTAAGTCCGTTGTGTGGGCTGGCATCCTCGGGGGCCAGGGGTTCTGGCGCTGGGCGCAGTCCAGGCGCGGACGGGCGTAGACGGGCTTGCCTTTGGCGCGCCTTCGGCGCACAATCGGCGCACCCACTGCGCGTGACCGCTGCGTGTGCGCGCGGGCTCCATATGAGGCGAAGTGGGAGGGCGGAGCAGCTGGGAGGCGGGAGCGGGGTGGCCAATTGGGTACAGAAGGAAAAAGGGGGCGGGGCCGCGATGGAGCAGCGGCGGGAAGCGGGGAGCGGGTGGGGGCACCAGAGGGATTAGCGAGGCACGCTAAACAAAACAAAAGCACAAGTGAATACAATGCAGGAGTTAAAAACACAAGTACAGGAACAAAGATACAGTGGGCACGATAAATCGGGCTAAAAGGGAGCAAGTACAGAAAAGGAAGCAGTGAGCATGAAAAACGGGCCAAAGACGGAGCAGGGACAACGAGCAGCAGCGAGGGGGCACCGCTGGCGAGCCGTGCGGCGTGGAGGGTGTCCTGAGGTCAGGCATAGAATCCCAGTCCTTATTTAGGCATTAGCCATGCAATCCAAATACAGACATGGTCATCTACATCTGTCCATCCCACGTCACAACGAGTTCTTAGAAACCAGACCCTTAAGCCGAACGGGACTTTCCCTAGCTAGGATTATTGATTTCTCCAACAACTCCTCTATTATGCATGAACTACAGTTCCTTAGGGGTTCATCCATGACTTCTTCCTCTGCCCGACTTTACGTCAATACTAGCATTCCTAAGCACCTTCCAGGTATAAATATACCTCCCTTACCCTGGCAAACCACGGCACGACTCAGCACGACTTGACTGCACGGTTCGCCACGGCAAGTTCAGAAGAGACCAGATCCCAGCCTGACGCACTGACCAGACGCTGTCATCCGTGCTCACAGTGAATCCAGCTTCCAGTGTTCTGACTCCCTTTGCGGGGTGTTAGAGTTTGAGACCCGGAAAGAGATTCCCACCTCTTATTCTAAAGGCATACTAAACTTAGTCTATACCATACTAATAAGAAACAGAACCTACTTCTTACCTCGCACTACACTTAGGTTAGGTACACTGGTGTAGAACTATTTAGAAGCATCAGACGAGTATTCACTTTTTTAGCCTGTGTTATTTACGTATGTATATATGAATATATGTCATAGCTAAAAGACAATGCTATTGCAGTATTATTTCTTCTTACTGCTTACGCTGTGCGTATTATATCTTGCTTACTTTCTAATGATTGTAACAGCTCATATCTCTTACACTAGAAACACGACTGCTCAATAAACCCTTTCATTGAAACGCCCGTCTATCTATTTCTGTGTAACTATGGAGAAACTAAGCATGCACGATTGACTGAGTGAAACTGTTATCTATTTTTTCCACGATTCTGAGACACGTTCCGATTCTAAGGGAAACAAAGTTGTCATGTGTATGCGGTTGTCAGAAACGAATCCCTTCTTGTTCATTCGAGAAGTTTCTAGTGACCTCGGAGTTAGCAGGCACACACAAGTAATTAAGTTTAATGTACTCGATAGGAGCATACTGACCTTAGTCCTATGCAAAAACTATAGTGTATATTATTCCAATGCATAGAGCCTATAAGGGAAATAGGAACTACACTACATGGCGCCCAACGGTTTGGTAAGGCGCTAATTTAACGCTAGATACTGAAGTAACTCAGTCGGGCTTTTCTCAGAGACCCCTACTCCTAATACTCCATAAGACATCTGGAGTGGGTAGGGATAATATCCGCCATAGCCGAGTAGGACAAAAATCCTATGTATTAGCTGTTTGGTTTGTTCAACGTTGAAGGATACAGTGTTCCAAAATATTGTGCACCTTATCTTTGTTTCCTAGAAACTTGTTCTACATTTTTTCTTTAAACAAAATGTCTGATACAGGGGCTACGGCTGATCCAGTCGTAACAGGTTTAAATACTATAGGTTTAAACGAAACCGGTGAGGGTGTTATAAACATCCATCCAAATTTGAGGAGAGCCATCACTCTAAAACTTATAAAACATGGCCTAACACCAAGAGGTGGTAGAGCAGTTTTTGTGATAGAGGCACATGAATCTTTTCAGACAGAGGTATTCTATTCATGGATTACATTCCCAGAATCAAATCTAGTAACAAAAATGTTTCACTTCTTCAAAGAATATGAACCACCTGAGGAATACATTCCCTTCGAGGATGTTGAAATTCCACTCACATACCAAGAGCATCAGCTCTGGTTTAAAGGCGCCCTAAAACATTACAATCACATTACCAGGCTCGGTCCACCAGGTAGACCAGGAGCAACATGGCCGATTTTAGCCGGCTACACACCTCATCCTGACATTGATACAATGTCAAACGATGAATTACTCACTCAACTCAAAGAGTTGATAAAAATGTACAGAAAGTTAGTACAATATGTCATGCGGACTTTAACAGTCCAACCACCAATAACCATTCCAAATCAAACCCCTCACCAGGGGAATGCACTAAAAATTACTCCACAGACGTTACACGCAGTGATGAGTAAAATGCACACAAACATAAACAAATTCCATTCTAGATAGCTAAAAAAATTACTCCAATTGAAGCAGTATTTGCTAATACTAGCCCTTATGAGAAACGCAGAATCCTAACAATCTGTCTACCAATGGGGATCACACCACATCTGGAAGACTGCACCACTTGGGGCACAGTCTCTGCTGCCATCTATACTAAAACACATGGTGTTCCATCTATTGCGGTAATACCTGATGTCCTGAAACAAATTCAAAACGAATACGGGGCAGAGCCTGCTCTGAAATTGGGTATGAAATTACTGAAACGTCGACCAGGTCTCAACAATAATATTATCTAATATTAAAGGGGAGGCAGTATCAGTGGCAATCCACCAGAAATTAAGGAAATTTGATGTAACAGAACATCAACATGAACTACCCAGAATAATAGAAAACTACTATTAAGAATTAGGCAGAGACAGTTTCATTTTAGGTGGAAAACCAGTTAAACCGCAACAGTCTGAGGGTCCTGAAAAGGACTCAATTAAACAAAATCCTAAATCTTCTAAAAAGAATTGGGAAAAAAAACAACATTCAAAAGAGAAACATTCTCAATCCTGAGGTAGGTGTCCTCAAAAGGAGAACTCTGATAGGAGGTATAACCTCAGGAATAGGGATAATTTGATACCTGTCAGGTTTTTCAAGATACTGATACACGTTCCTCTCGTACCTTTCAGACATCTTCACAAACATCCGAAAGAATAGAGCGGTCAGATTACAAAGAAGAACACGTGAAGTCCAGAGACGATCAACACGTTCAGAAAAACAAACCAAAATTTCAATTCCCCCAGAAAAAGGTAGCAGGTCTGAAGATCAGACATGCCTAAAATCCTGGGGACACAACTCAAGAACGGAGAATGGGCTCAGACAATGCTAGACAGTGCAGCAGAAGTAACAATAGCTCGCCAGAACCTGAGGGAACTTCTGGAGACAATGGACTTGAATGAGTACATCACAGTTGAGACTGTAGACACTAGGGTTCGTTCTCCACAAAAGTTATATGAAATAACACTCCGGATGGAGGGAGACATACCAAGAAAAGTGAAAACACTCTTTTGGGAAAAACTTTCAAGGGGTTATGACATACTTCTAGCAGAAAGGTACTGGCCACCAGAATTTGTTAGGAAGTGCCCACATGGCGAAAACATTATTATGCCAGCCTTCTCCAACCATGTTCCTATATATTTTAAAATATACTTATGCTAGGAAATGGGCAGTAGCCCAGGCCCCAACATTAAACACAAATCATGTAGGATGGGATGAGGACTCACCTCACCACAAAATCCAATTAAAATGTCAACCTACTGCACAAAGGCAGTACCCGATTAAGCAAGAAGCTAAAAAACAGGTCAGGGAGATCTTAGATCTACTTGAATACCAAGAGGTGATTGAAACATGCACCTCAATGAACAATCCTTTGTTTCCTGTTTCCAAACCAGACTATACATATTGTCTAGTTTTGGATTACAGACACCTGCGTAAAAAATATAAAACCACATTGGATATTTCAAATGGTTTCTTTTGTCAAAACATAGCACCTGAAAGTAGGTACTTGACAGCTTTCTCAATAATGGAGACCCAGGGTCACTTCTGTCGACTCCCACAAGGGTTCAAGAACAGGCCGGGGGTATTCTCAGCAAGAGTAACAGAGTTACTACATATTTATGATGACGAGGCATTGTCATGTGTCGATGATATCTATCTGACAGACGATGACCTGGATAGGCACTTGAACAGGGTGAACACCATTATACTGGGCTACTCCTTTTGAGGGCTATAAATTAAACTTTAAAAAAATCTAGAATTACCCATCTCAATGTCCTTTTCCTAGGATATGAACTTTCAAGTGAAGGCAAAAGCCTGGCAGCAAACTTTTTAGAAAAGTGTGTGCGGCTCCAACCTCCAAAAACGCTGAAAAACTTAGTTGATTCTAGGTTTCCTGAATTTTGGAAGAACTTACATTCCAAATTACGCAGAAAGGGTTAAACCGCTCTACGAATTAATCAAACCTGATTTCAAAATCAAAGATTGGACACAGGAACACACAGAAATCCTGCGTTCACTTCCAGCTGACATGTTAGCAACAAATCACTTACAAACACACGTAAATACACGCAATTTAGCGAACCGAATAATTTTGGGTCAATTCGGATTCACCTACTTAACTTTTAATAAAGGTGAAAAAGTACCAATTGCATACAAATCACATTTGTATACTCAAGCGGAAATGCGCTCCACTTGACAGAAAAAATTCTGACAGCAGTTCAAACCGCTGTAGCAAAAGAAAGAGCTCTAGCTCAGGGTAAACGCATTATTGTCGTGACTCCGGTGCCAGCCTTAGAGGTGGTAACAAAAGCGAGTATTCCGAATGCAAAAGCTTTACATCCAAGATGGATACAATGGGTAAATTCTCTTGCTGCAACAGATGTTGAATATGTTTTTGATCCTAATTTAAAAACACAAGCATTTCTGCAATACGAACACAAATGTCCTCTGCCTATTGAGATTCTCCCTCTTGACCAGTATGAATTCATAATTTATACTGACGGATCAGCACAACCCGCAACGGAAAGTAAGCAAGCTTACAGTGCAGCCTGCGCGATCGTTAAAGGTCGTATGCGCAATGGTAAATTCCGACCAATGGTCACAAAAACACAATCTCTAGGAGATTGTACAGCTCAGCGAGCTGAACTACAAGCATTTAAATTGGCACTTAAGTACTGATCGCGTATTCCCCACACTTATAGTGTGCGATTTGTTTTACTGTGTTCAATCATACAATGAATATTTACAGAATTGGTTCAAAATGGTTTCAAAGATGCAAAAGGTGGCACAATCCAGCATAAAACGCTTTGGGAACAAGTAGTTCAGTTGCGAAATGGACTACAAAACACTCATGTGATACACACGCTGAGTCAGCAACGTGATGGCGTTCACGTCGCAGGGAATTCATTGGCTGACGAAGCCGCAAAGGGAGCTGTGCAAATGGCTTCCGTAGCTGCGATCACTCGTTCGAAAACGAAAATAGACAGTGAGATATTGTTGGCTGTCAATGCTTCAAGCAAAGGCAGTGGTGCAGTGTTACCTAAAAAATGTCCACTCAAATACTCGTATATAATTGATGCAAACAACGTTCCGTTTGCTCGAATCCCTGGAGTGGGGGATAGGGTAATTCCAAACATGGAACGTAGATTAGGACTAATCCTAGCAGCACTTCAGGGATAGCCTCTGCACATGCAGGTGTTTCCGTCACAGTATTGTTATTAAAACAGAGATATTGGTGGCCCGGCATTAGGAAACAGACCAAAAACTATGTTTTGGAATGTGAAATATGCCAAAAGATGAAAGTCTCTACAGTGAAACGTCCTGCGCAGATGCCCCTGTTAATTTCAGATAAACCATTAGCTTGTGTTTACCTGGATCACTGCGGTCCCTTGCAAACGGATGGTAACTATAAATACATCATGGTCCCAGTGGATTCGTGCTCAAGGTTCCTATGGATGTGGCCTCACCGCTCGGCTGACGCTCGAACTGTTATAAAAGATTTGCGAGTCTTTATTGGCACATACGCAATAGGCAAGCTACACTCTGACCGGGGCCCTGCGTTTAGCTCTATACAAAGAAGCCATGGCCAGTTTGGGCGTTGCATTGCGGTACTCCTCTCCATTCCATCCTGAGGGAAATTTGGTTGTGGAAAGGAAAAACCGGGACATAAAGCGGTCTATAACAGCTAGGGTATTTGGTTCGGGTGATGGGTGGGTTAAACATCTTTATGGGGTTCAACGCTCGTTAAACAATTTGCCAAGAAGTTCTCTAGGGGGGGTCACTCCATATGAGGTCCTATTTGGGACAAGAATGTGGGCTCCTGATCTCAAATGTAAAGGCACAATGTTGGAAAATGAACCATTTGATATCCAAGATCGTTTGGCTGTTTTACAGGACTTAAATGAACTAAGATTGAAACAAAGCAACGTGTTCCTGAAGCCAACCACCACTGGGGATAATTCAGCCATCCCAGCAAGGCTTGTCTGGATCCCGAAGCTTGGGGATCTAGTCAGAGAGAAGATCGCGGACAAGAAGGAATTTGGGCCTTCTTACAGACAAACCAGTACCTGTCATAGCAATCCATGGATCAAGAACAGTACTTTTGCCACCCCTTGCTGGTAAAAAGGAGACTAGATTTGTGTCCATCGACCTCATCAAACCACACTATGTGGCCGATATAAGCAGTAGGCCATGTGGACTCTAACCAAGTAGCAGATGCACTCCTCTAGCTACTATCCAAGAGGTTCAAACTGAAAGACTCCTCACCATTGAGAATCCAACAGTAAGAAATGAAGGACTAAGCAAAAATGCTAATGAACTCATTCCTCGTGAAACCCGAATAACCGTTCGTCCTGATACACCGGTCTACACCAACGTAGCAAGTGATCCACTGGTTCCAGCGATTTCAACGAATCCTGATGCAATTTCAACCATTGACAGAACTGCTTCTGGCTATTTCATTAACTTTGATACGTTTTCGGAGGATCCCAGCAAGCCTGAAACAACGCCAGCGAAAAGTACTTTCAAAGAACAAGCACAAGACTTTTTTCGACACGTGAAAAAGACTTATCTGGTTTCACCATGGATTGAACTATGGATTGTTTCTGGAATATTTTTCTTTCTACTTTGGCTAGCTTTAGTAAGAACTCTGAGCATGTTGATAGATGGAACATACAGGACACAGGAAGTAAAAATGTGAACTTAATTTTGAAACTAGACAAATCATCCCATCGTGAAGCAAGAAACTTGTCAGCAGTGAACATCACAGCAGTTCCTATACAAGATGGCATAGTTTGGGACAAAACTGATTATGATATATTCCGTCCCTCTGAACTTTTGAAGATTCTACACTTATTTAAGATATCATTAAATGACTTTATTACCTCCAGTACCTATTCTGATGATTGGGACTTTGAAACTGTTAATAATATGATGTCTGATCTAGAAAGGTCTGCTGCATTCTCTAACCATGAATACTTGGAGGGTTCAACAGACTATGAACAGCTTTTTTGTTACAACCACTATGGTCATCATTTCTTGCATAAATCTGCAACACCTAGAATTGTATTTATGTATAACCAATAGGAACATTGTCCTACAGCACCAAGGGGTAGCTCAAAAACGTTTGAAATTAAGTTTCCCTATTTTTCAGGGTACAATACATTCAATCCAGAAACGTTTTACTTTAAAAATGTGAACAAAACAGGAACGAAAAATATGTTAACCAATACAAAACAGATTTATTCTGCAGCCTTTATTGCCCAACTGTCTAGACAGGGTTTCGACTTTTGGAGAAAGACAATTGACACAAAATCTGTCTGGGGTACAAAACATTAGCAAGTGCAGGGGATAGAGGCTTTGTTTAGAGCCTGCATCATCCCACAGCAGATAATGTTTTTGAATGACACTGTCCAACAAACGTCTTGCCTTGGGTTAGCCAAGATCAAAGACATGAACAAACCTTCCATACCTACACCTGCAAGTAATAGCACTATACAGTGGGTGGTCGACGTACATACTATCTTACAAATCAACAGATCAGATTCCGAATGGAAAAAAATGGTTGCTCTGGCCCACAGACACAAACATTGAAGAACCATAACCTTATGGGCCTGGCGGCGCAGGGTACGCCTTAATCTCCGGGGTTCACCTGCTTAGCTACACAGAGACATGGGACACTCTGTCAGGCGTAAAAGATCGGATTTAGGTCAGAAAACTTTATTTCGGCTAAAAGCCATAAAAGTTATAAAATATCATGGTATAATATTTACAAATTTAAGACATGATTGATAACACCAACACAGTAATACAATTCACGATTTAAAACAGATTAATAGCAGGGATTGGTGCCAATGTGATTGAGTAGTTGTCTTCTGGTTAGCCACATAGAAAAGAGAAATTTAGCAATTACAGTAACATAGAGAGGAGAAGGATCATATTTCAGCAACCTGAAGAGATCTCTATGGTTCGTAACCCCTATATTCTTGGCAAGTTGGATTATCCATTTCCTACGAGGTATTTTATAAGCCAAACAGAAAATTACGACATGAACCTCAGTTTCATCAGTAGTACCACACCCTGGACAAGATTGCCTTGGTAGGCCTGCCCATTTATTTGTTCTTGAAAACAGGGAGAGAGACCCATGCCTGAATTGTAAGTATAATTTTTTAGCCAATACAGGTTGGATCAAGTCGATTGCAGGCTCAAAACTATAACTAATTTTGGCCTCTAGGAAAACCGAGGTCAAATTCGGAGTATTAACTGATCGAATGGTCTGAGTTAGATTAAATTCCTGCAGTGTTTTTCCCAATTTTTTTTTGGCAAAGAAGGGCAAGTGTCCTCAGGTGTGTACCAGAGGTCTTCTCTCCCTATATCTTTTAATGATTTCCTAACATGAGATAGCCAGGGGATAGCACCTGCCCTTGGTAGCAATAGGATGGATTTCAATTCTTCCTGAAATATGGCAAGTTCAGGAGTGCTCCATAGTCGTCGCCAGTACATTACTGGTCTGGAGGCGACCATGTCCGCAATTGGTTGGATACCCAGGTCCATCCTGAGTGGCTGTATTGGGGTGCTCACCGGGAGTGCGAATAACTGTCTTAAAAATTTGTTTTCTGACTTAGTTAAAATCAGGGATGGGTTATGGCCCCATAATTCCACACCGTAGGCTGCCATCCCCCTTGCCTGACTTTTGTATATCTCTACCAATGGGCTGATTAGTTTTATAGGGCTGTTTTTGAGCATCTTTAGGATCCCCCCTGATGTCTGGACGAGTTTTAGATTAACTTTTGAGATCTGGTCGACCCAAGTCATTTTATTGTTAAGGGTCAGGCCGAGATAATCAAAAGTATTCACCCGTTCTAGGGGCGGTCCATCCAATTTCGGTATGGGACGGTTGGTGGTATCTGTGTGAAACACCATGTATTTTGTCTTGTTCACGTTGATTATTAAGTTCCTTTTCCTACAAAAGGTGGCAAAGCCATCCAGAACTCTAGCCATACCCATAGGTGATCTTGACAGGAGCAGAGTATCATCCGCGAACATAAGTACGGGGATTTTCCTGCCTGCCAACTTGGGGGAGTCTATGTCACTCAATGCCAGGATATCTTCAACCAGTCCGTTCAGGAAGAGGGCAAAGAGTGTTGGAGCTAGAACGCAGCCCTGTCTGACTCCCTTTTCGACCCTGAAAGGGTCTGTAAGGTCTCCATGTAGTCCAAACCTGCCTCTTGCAAAAGTGTCCTTATGAAGGCGTTCTAGTAAATCACATAGATAAAGAGGTACGCCCATCCCCTTTAATAACTCCCAAAGTTGGCTGCGGTCCACCATGTCGAAAGCAGACTTCAAGTCAACGAACGTGAGGTAAAGGCTGCCCCCTTCTAAGATTATGCTTTTCCAGTGGATCATTTGAAGCCTAAACAATTGGTCCACAGTTGACATCCTAGCTCCAAATCCGACCTGGAGAGGGGTCAAGATGTTAGTTTCCTCCATCCAGGTTTGTAGTCTCCCTAAGAGAATGCGGGCAAAAATCTTCTGGGCGACATCTATTAGGCTAATTGGCCTATAGTTTGCCGGATCAAGTGGCGAGCCCTTTTTGTGTATTGGTATGATCTCGGCGCCAGCCCAGGTGGATGGTAACGGCATTCCGGCTAGAATTGCGTTAAAGAGACCAAATAGATAAGGGACCCAGATGTCGGGCTCACTTTTAAAAAGATCACCTGGGATCCTATCTAAGCCTGGAGCTTTATTCGGTTGGATTTTAGTAAGAGCATCTCTAACCTCACTAAGGGTGCACATCGGGGTCAAAGCCTGGGTTGGAGGAGTATACAAGGTAGTAGGGGCGAGGGGGGTGGGCAATGATGAGGGCTGGATTGCGTATAATTCTTTAAAGTATGTACGCCAGATTTCTTGGCCAAGATTGGGTTGAAGCGCCTGCGTTGGTCGGGACATTCCAGTTTTAATTAAATTCCAGAATGATCTTTGGTCCCTATTTTTTAGTGCGTGGGAAATTTCCTCCCATCTGCTGATTTCCCACTCTTTTTTTGCTTCGTGGATGATTTTCTTAAAGTGGGCCCTGGATTCCTTTATTTCTGGCTTGGTTCCATTTTTTAGTGTTGAGAGAAGCGAGAGCTTTGCTTCCCTACAGGATTTATTGAACCAAGTGGGCGACTCCCTTGTAGGAGGTAAATTTCTCTTAATTGCCCGACTGAAGTGGGCCTCAAGGCTAGCACATAATTCTACATGTGTAGCTCCTATCAGCTTAAGATCTAAGTGGCCATCTGGTGAAATTGAGGCTCCCAATAATTTTTCCAAATAAGGATAGATCTCAGAATACATTACGCCGAGATTTCTATCAGATAGAACAAACTTCTCCCACCTGACTCTTCGGGAGCCGTCGGATGTGATCAGGGGAACAGCACTAAGTGGGACTATAGATGAGGAGTGATTGTTTCTAAAACCCTTTAAGGTGACAATAATGGGGTTGTGGTCACTTTCACTACGTTTAAGAACTCGAAAGTCCAGAATACTTGACCATAGTCCCATGCTGAGCATAATATAGTCAATGATGGACGTTTGATCGTTTCTTTCAAATGTGGGATTGCCTGGGTTATCTGCTGGGAACCTACCATTACAAGACCTTAAAGAGTGAGTAAGTGTCAATTGGGTGACTTGGAGAATCAATGGCGTCCAAGCCTTCGTGGGATAAGAGTTGGAGGGTGGTATAGCCCACTCTTGGTCCTCATCCTGGGATACAGGGGTAACCAACCCATTTAAGGGTTCGTAGTGACAGTTAAAGTCCCCTCCAATTACCAGAGTATCGGTGTTAATAATGGAGCTCAAAAGAGCATCCAAACTACTCAAAGTGGGGGACTCCTGCCCGTACCGCACAGGACGAGAATATATGTTAACGATAGACAGTACCCGATTACCCCTCTTGGACATACCTACACACATAATGTCCGGCGAGTCGGTGTTAATTCTCTTGAATGTACATTCCAAATGGGTCCGTACCCAAATAGACAGCCCTCCCGAGGGCCTTCCCCCATTTGGCCTTACTGCAGGTTCCCAGAAGGTAGCAAACCCCACACGGTGGTAAGACTTCAATGCCCATGTCTCCTGAAAGAGGCAGATATCGTGGCCGTCGATGAAATCCCCCCAGTCGGGGAGTTCTAGCAGCCGTGACAGACCTGCCACATTCCAGGACAAAATTTTCAACCCCATATCCTTGTGTGAAGGGGGAAGGGCAAGGTAGGACCTAGGTGGTATAGGTGTTATAGGCGGAGGAGTACTAAGATTACCATTTGTGGTGATCGATGTTGGGCCTGGCTCCATAGAAGGATCAATAGGAGAGGTGTTAACGTAGATGGTATCAGAACGGGAGGTTGTTAACTCAGAGGGATATGTCGCCAGTTCTATTTGGCGTAGTAGCCCAGGGCTAGGGCATCCACCTAAGAGCATAATCGAGCTCAGAGCGGGTGGGGTAACCTGATCGGTACCTAAAGGTAAGGGATTCATAGCGTCTAGACTTTCTGGACATTCAAGGGATGCTTCAGTCCAATTTGGAGATTCTCCCCGTGGTCCAGGGTCATAGGCAACATCGAGGTATCTCAGAGTGTCTGGACCCGTTGTTGCCTGGGGCTGTATAGATACAGTCAAGCTCTCAATTGGTTTTTTCTGGGTTGGGGCTGCGATCCTAGAATTGACAACCAACTTCAGTCAGTCGACGCAATCCAAGGCACTGAACCTATTGTGACATGGAATATTAGGATAGGCAAGGTGTAAATCAAAGTCCTGGTTTCCGCTATGACCTATGCATGGTCTCTCTGCAGTCGGTTGTACATTAGGTGTATTCCTCCTATGGTTTAATGCTCCCAGCGGATAAAAATATGAGAGTAGGGGGAGTGAATTCCATCAATCATATTGTTCCAACCACCCTCGCCCACATACATTACCACCCTAGGATCTTTAAAATTCACAATTATGCAGTCCCCCTTAATGTTCTTCACACCCCGGCCTACCCAAGATACTCTTCGAACCATCAGAATTTCCCCATTCAGATTTGGAGGCAGAGGTCTTTTTGCATTCAACCAATGGACTGTCTTGTTCTTCAACGACTGGTAAGGTTCGACTCTGCCTTGTGGTAATTCAGGTACGCCTGTTAGGACCACAACATAAGGGCTACATTCTGGGGGTAAGTCTAATCTTGGAAGATAGTTGGCAGTAGGGGGGGGGTTAGTTCCGGTGTTAGTCAAGGAAGAGAGGGATGGTTGGGATGGGGGACCCACTAAGCTTCCTAGTTCACACGATGATTCAGCCTGTCATATTGTGGCCGCTCGAGCTTGCCTAGGAGCTTTGTTATTAGTTAATTCCCTACCAGGTTGGGCTACATTTGGAGAAAAGGAATGGCCAGTCGCCTGATCACTAGGTAAGGTAAGGGGTAAGGTGGTCAGAAGTTGGCGTGGCGAATTCCGGTCTGGAAGCACTGGTGCCACTGTATTAACCTGAGTCAAGTTGGATAGTGATGCTAATTTCCCTTCCAAGGCAGCAAGGCGTTCAAATAAGGGGGACAGCCTCCCGTCAATTAATACAGCCATTCTATTCCAAAAAGCACTAGAGCTCAAGCCCTCCTGAGCATCCAGGCTCGAAGGAATAGTTATAGGTGAAACGGCTGTGTGTTGGGTCGGGAGGTTTGCTTGCTCGTTTACTTCTAAGGGGGTAATGTTGTCTTGGTTAGGAGCTGGCAGTTTCTTTTGTTTATGTTTAGTTGGACAACTCACAGGACCCCCAACACGTTTTTTCCCCTTTGTGGCTAGAAGATTCACCTCAGAACATTTGCCTCTGGCTGACCTGTCCGCCATCGATCTTGTCGTGGCACATGTAAAAATAGGAGCTGGGAGAGAGTGGTCATCCTGGTTTTGGCCTGGGGCAGCTGGGTTAGGTTGGGTGGAAGCAATTAGGGGGGAAGAGTCATCTAACAGAGACTCAGCTGGAGATCCACCTAATAGGGAACGTGCAGGGTTATTAGGGGAGGGGATGGCTGTGATGGCGCCCAAGGATGATCGCTTCCCTAACGATGGTTCTAGGGATAGTCTGCATTCTGTGGCGGCGATCTCATAGGCAAGAACATTACTAGCCCGTGTTATGAAATTATCGAGGGTCCCCACAACACTCCCACCCTTCGGAGCTAATCTCAACAGCCCAGTAGCCATTGCTTAATGCCTTACACAAAACACACTTGCCAAGGGGGATGTCCAGGCCAGGCTCGCACAGTCTCGAACGGCCTCAAACGGCCCGCTCTTTGCCCGGTGTTCGCCCCGGGCTACGTCCCGCGCGTGTCCCGCTTGCGCGCGGGGGAAGAGCTGAGCAATAAGAGCGGGGGGTCAAAAAGAGAGGAGCCAGGAAGAGGAACCAGCTGTGAGCGCCGCCAAGCAGCCTGGTCCTCGCAGACCCGGTCGGTGGTAATCCCAGGTGATAGCGCCCTCCGCACAGCGCAGCGTCCTTGGCAGAGCCCACGAGCCACGGAGATTATCAGCAGCAGCCCAGGTCAGGTAACTTCAGTGATGAGCCTACGAGCGGCGCCCGCGAAGCGGGGGCCGCGAGGCGTTAAGTAACTGTGATTGGAGGAGCCGGGAAGAGGAACCAGCTGTGAGCGCCGCCAAGCAGCCTGGTCCTCGCAGTCCCGGTCGGTGGTAATCCCAGGTGATAGCGCCCTCCGCACAGCGCAGCGTCCTTGGCAGAGCCCACGAGCCACGGAGATTATCAGCAGCAGCCCAGGTCAGGTAACTTCAGTGATGAGCCTACGAGCGGCGCCCGCGAAGCGGGGGCCGCGAGGCGTTAAGTAACTGTGATGGGAGGAGCCGGGAAGAGGAACCAGCTGTGAGCGCCGCCAAGCAGCCTGGTCCTCGCAGTCCCGGTCGGTGGTAATCCCAGGTGATAGCGCCCTCCGCACAGCGCAGCGTCCTTGGCAGAGCCCACGAGCCACGGAGATTTTCAGCAGCAGCCCAGGTCAGGTAACTTCAGTGATGAGCCTACGAGCGGCACCCGCGAAGCGGGGGCCGCGAGGCGTTAAGTAACTGTGATGGGAGGAGCCGGGAAGAGGAACCAGCTGTGAGCGCCGCCAAGCAGCCTGGTCCTCGCAGTCCCGGTCGGTGGTAATCCCAGGTGATAGCGCCCTCCGCACAGCTCAGCGTCCTTGGCAGAGCCCACGAGCCACGGAGATTATCAGCAGCAGCCCAAGTCAGGTAACTTCAGTGATGAGCCTACGAGCGGCATTTATTAGCTGCAGCTAGCACAGTTATCCCAGAAGTACACAAGGTAGGTTCTCAGGAGACTGCCACTTCACTCCGTGGCGCACAATATTATATAGTACATAGGTGACATATACATTAACCAAGAACACACCTAAAACATACATAAAGAGCCAATAAGATAAGTTGGAAAACAGAACCAATAGGAAAAGTTTAAAAACAAAGTATCGAGTAACTCGAAGAAGCCCCTCCTCTAACCGTGTTTGTCACCCCTCCCCACAAGCTAATTCATTAACGGGTCTGTAACCGACTTGCAGGTGGCGAGATAAGTTTGTGTGTTTTGGAGGACAGTTGTGAAACGAGAGAATACGAGCAGAGGACAGCGAAGGCCAGACGATAAGATAAAGTCAGAAGAGAATCGTGTGAACCAACAGATAGTTGAGACAGGGATTAGGAAAACCAGACGGGGATTAGTGTACTCGGCCAGTCCTAACACCAGCTTTGTAAATAGAAGCAGAAGGCTTATTTCGACACAATGCTGCAGGAAAAGCAGAAAAGACTTCGTTCGCCGTGCTGCCTGAGTGAGGGCAACACAAAATGGCGGCGGAGCACAAAATGGCAGGTCGATACGATCGAAAATTGAATTTCCTCAGACCCTCCTTTTGCCAGAACTCAGGCAAGATACATAGACTCACGTTAATCTGAGTCAATGTCGATGGCCATGAGGTCATCGAGCTGTTGCTGTAGCATCATTTTAATATTCTCTGTTCTTTGTGACTTGGGTTTAGGAATGCATACAGTAGCACAAAGGTCGCATATGGCGGGGCCACAGTGCATACAAAGGCAACAAGAGAAAATGATGGCTAAAACTATTCCAAGGAATGTCAATACTTTCAAACCCCATTTGGACAGTAGTCCCCAAAACCATTCCAATAATGACCAATCTCCTTCGTCCTGATGAATCGACTTGGATATTATATGTAGCTTAGAAATGGCTTGGTATACTGTCGGAGCGTCATCATGTATGAAAATACAGCAACTCGACCCGATCAATTTACACATTCCACCACGGTCCGCAAGAACAAAGTCTAAGGCAACTCGGTTCTGCAATGTCAGAAGACGATCCGCCTGTAGTTCTGCTGTGATATTACTCAAAGCTCCTACAGTGATGTCTATAGTGGTTTCTACGACACAAACCAGTTGTCTTATATTTCTGCTGTTGGTCATAGGACCCCAAAAAGGAAGAAATCCTTTAAGGAAATCTCCTCCCTCTTGTCCTGCTGTGTCTTTGGAATCAATAATCCCTCTGCCATATCTGTTTTTATGATGGTTTGCAGAAGCAGTGTATGTAGGGGGAAGAAGGAAAGCTATATGACAGGTACCAGAAAAACCAGTCGGCAACCACGTGTAGGCCCTATCGTGGCAGATAAAATACGTGCCCTGAGATGGTACTAGTGGTGGCGAATTCTGAGAGGAGTAGACGAATGTGTGGGAACAGCTGTTTCTTTGTACGGGGTCAGTAGGCTGACCATTTATTTGCAGACAGAAATTTCCCTGATGAGGTATAGTCCAAATTGGTGGAGATTTTCCCTGTTTAACCTCATCACTAAGGCTAGTGATATAATTGGTGACGTTCCAGTTGGTATACGCTTTTCTTTCATCAACGGAAATCCTACTATTTTCCATGATTTTAGCCATAGCTACCATTCCCTTTATCAACGAACTATGGCTAAAATCTGGACCACCAATATATGAACTAATGGGACGTCTGAATTTTCTTTGATAGGCGTTGGAGAAGATAACAAAATAAGCCCAAGCGGAACCTTCATAGGAGAATGGAAGGACTAAGTACGGCATCCCTTTTTCTGTGGTATGTGGCATAAGTCCACATACCCAGCAGTCGATTGTATCAATGACTAATTGATGTTGATGTAATAACTGGACAAATGAATTATTGTAATATTCGGTTCTTCTAATGAGTTCATGTTGAGGAAGTGTATGAAATAGATGTGGAGAGATAGAAGACAAAGAGATAGGAGGGACAACTTTTCGCTGCAGAGCATAAACAATCCAACTTATACACGCCAATAGAATACACAATAATATAATAATACATAGTTATACCAAAACGACTGTACATTAATCTACAGGATTCTTTTCTCATTTTATCCTTTTTCTCTCTTTTCCCTAATTTAGTCTCCATCTTTCTAAGTGGATGCTCACGGCAATCTTCCTTAATCACTTGGTCACGATTGTCTGCCGTCCTATGACACTGCAAGTCCAGCAGGCCTACGTCCACTACTCAGGTCACAACCAAGACTCCTACCGTGACCCTGCAACCTGGATAGAAAACTACATAGGAGAGAGAATCTCAAATTTTTGTCTTTAGTCTAGGTTGTAGTTTTCTTTGTCAGGTGTAGTTTGGTCTCGGAACAATGTTCGCGGATTTGTCGTATTCAAGCGACGATGTGGTGGTATTGCTTCCTGAAGGATGTCATCATCCTCTTTTTCCGACAATGTTCCATTCAGGCGTGCATCACTAAAATGTACAAATCGTGGAACCTTTTCGTTCTCAGAGTCACTAATGCCCCTATGGACCCACTGATCAAAGGGCAAAGGCAAGGGCACTTTCCTGCAATGCACGCCGTGAATCCAATTTTTCTTTCATTCGACCTTCACTGCTGTTCTCGTAGTTAGGAGGACCAACCGAGGTTCTTTCCACTGAGGCTCCAAATTCTTCGTTCTTTGGAAATTCTTCACACAGACCCAGTCACCTGGTTGGATGGAAAGACCTGGGTCTATGGAGGCCTCTGGCAGGGCACTCTGAACCTGTTGATGGAGAACACGCAATTTAGTTGTAAGGTCGTGCAAATAATCAATCAACAGTGAATATGGCAAGTCTGAATATTTCTTAGGGCGAGGGACTCCCCATATATTAGCTGGGCGCCCAAAAACCACCTCGTAAGGGCTAAGTCCCAAACGAGAGTGTACAGCAGTTCTGGTGGATAGAAGAGCTAATGGTAGAGCATCGGGCCAATTAAGTCCTGTACTAGCTTGCACCTTTGCGAGTTTAAGCTTAAGTGTACCATTATAACATTCTACTAAACCCGCTGACTGTGGATGGTTTGCCGCATGGAACTTTTGCTTGATACCAAGACCTGCACAAACTTTTTGCATGACTTGGCCCACAAATTTGCTCCCATTGTCACTCTAGACAATGCGCGGCAAACCAAACCTGGGGAAAAATTCCTTTAGTAGAACTTTGGCTGTGGATAAAGCGGTGTTGTCTTTTAGAGGGTATGCTTCTATCCATCTAGAAAAGGCACACACTACCACCAGAACATATTTAAGGTTGTTGCATCGTTCCATGTGAATGTAATCGATTTGCAACACCTCAAATGGATATGTCGGAGGAGCAAAATGACCTGCTGAAGTTGGGGTTTCCTTTCCCGGATTATACATCAGACAGACAATACAATGTTTCACTACATTTTCTGCACACTTCGGAATTCCTTTGTTCTGCCACACTGGAGCCAGAAGCTTGCATATACCTTTCGCACTTAAATGGGCTGGACCATGTGCCATAGTAACTACTGGTAGTACATAGGCGTCTGGTAACAGCCAACATTGGTGCTCTGATAATTCCACCCAACATCCCATCTCATCTAACATTCCTGTACTTTCTTTCCACTTACTCAATTCTTTCTCTGTAGCCTCTTCTTGAATCGATTTTACACTTTCTACTGTATGCTCATACATTCCTCTTTCTCTGACCCAATTCACAGGACCCGCAACATACATTCGACTTGTAGCATCTCTCGCTGTCCTTTTCGCTACTTCATCCGCAAATGCATTTCCTCGACCAACATCATCTGTAATCTTCTTGTGTGCACTACATTTCACAATCGCTATCTGGGCAGGCAAAGCAAGTGACTCAAGAAGATCAGTCACCAATTGACCGTGTTGTATCTTAGTGCCATGTGAAGTAAGGAATCCCCTTTCTTTCCATAGACGCCCAAAATTGAACGCCACCCCAAATGCGTACTGGCTGTCAGTATACACGTTCACTCTTTTTCCTTTCGACAACACACACGCTCTGGTCAAAGCTATCAGTTCTGCTGCTTGAGCTGAATTATATCTGATGCGTGCTGTTTCCACAATTGTATGTAAAGTAGTAATAGCATAGGCTGAAGTTGTCTCTCCATTAGGAAGCTTGAAACAAGAACCATCCACCCATAGAATTCCATCCGGATTTTCTAGCGGCGTATCTTTCAAGTCAATTCTTCCTTTGGTTTCTTCCTCAGTACGGAGGAAACAATCATGTTGTTCCTGAACACCTTTCTCCTCTGGAAGAGGCAACAAAGTAGCTGGATTCAAAGTGTTACATCGTTTGATGTGCACATGACTAGCCAAGAGCGTCAGCTCGTATCCAGACAATCGAGCACTCGTAAGATGCTGTGTTTTCGTTCTGTTTAGCAAAGTATTTACTCCATGTGGCACCATAACAGTAAGAGTGTTATCTAGTACCACTCCAGCAGACTGTCGAATAGAAATTGCTGCTGCTGCTGTCGCTCTAAGACAACTAGGCAATGCTTTAGCTACTAGATCTAACGTAGCCGAAAAATAGGCACATGGCCGCGGTTTGTCTCCAAATCGCTGCGTTAAGACTGACAACGCACAACCCTCTCTCTCATGGACATAAAGCGTGAACGGTTTACTGTAATCGGGAGTACCCAATACAGGAGCAGAGCATAGAGCAGCACGCAAGTCAGAAAAACTCTTCTGAAATTCGTCAGTCCACGGAAGGGGCTGAGGTGCATCTTTCAAAGTAAGTGTCAACAGAGGTTTAGCCAACAAAGAAAAGTTCGGAATCCACTGCCTACAATAAGTAATGCATAGAAAGGCACGTACCTCTTTGTGTGGATGGCACAGACATTTGTGCAATCGCTTGAATTCGTTCTGGGGTTAATCGTCGTCCCTCCTTTGACAAGAGATGACCCAAATAGGTAACCTCTCGACTAACATATTGTAATTTGTAAGGTGAAACCTTATGATTCAGATCAAACAAGTGACGTAACAATGCAACAGTCACATTCTTGCAAATATCCTCTGAATCAGCAGCGATTAATCAAGTCATCCATGTATTGAATAAGGGTAGCACCAGACGGCAAATGAAAAGCATCAAGATGACATTTTAGAGCTTGACTGTAAATAGAGGGACTTTCACAATAGCCCTGAGGTGCGCGCGAGAACCGGAAGATTCGGCCTCCAAGAGAGTGGCCAAAAATATCCCTACTTTCTTCTGCAATGGGAATACTAAAGAAGGCATTCTTCAGATCGATAACAGAAAACCAAGTCGCTGTGGAAGGTATAATTGTCAACAGAGCAGTGATATCTGGGACAACAGGAAATTGTGGTACAACAATTTTGTTTACCTCCCGAAGATCAATTCCGAAACGATAAACAGGAGGTTGAGAGGATCAGTGCGTTTAAGAACAGGAAGAATAAGACTATTGCATAGGTTTCCTCTCGTTTCTTCAACCACACCCTTTTGAATCAAATCATGAATGATTTCCAAAAGCGCTTTTTCACCTTCAGTGGAGATTCTATATTGCAGAATACGTGGCAATTCAGCATTAGGCTTGAGAGTAACATAAGGTGGGATCTCAAGACAACCAACATCGTTCGGACCCGTAGCCCAAAGCGTTGCAGGCAGAGAGAGCAATTCAGGTGGAAATTGGTCTTTAGACAAATACATTGGAGAAGTCAGTTTCTGTCCTAAAGTAAGATGTACACCAGAAGGAGAATATATCGTAGCATGCATTCTTTTCAATAAGTCCAAGCCCAACAGATTCTCACCGCAACCATTCGTTGAGAAGCGGAGCTTCCAAATCATAAGGGCCAATTGAAATAGGCAAAGGGCAAGAAACCGGATTACGAACTGGGGCGCCAGAAAATCCTACAGATACATTTGTTAAGCCAGACAAAGGTGCCCCAGGGAGTTTAGAATGAATGATAGAACTTCTCATCGCACCAGTATCTAAAAGAAATGGCTCTGAAACAACCATTGTAGTGACATTAACATAAGGTCCATTCTGATCTACTGGAATCGACACAACTCCCTTACTTTGTACATGGCTTTCCTAGTTGGCATGAAGACTTTCATTCTCACCTTCAGTATAATGATCTTCATTGTAATACTGTGTAGATCTAACATTTTACTGATCAAAGTAGTTCACGGAATTTGGAGGAGGAAGGGAACGCTGTTCTTGAGTCAACACACCTCTACCTCTATTTGCTGACTGGAGGCCACCACGACCTCGTGGAGCAGATAGTGCTCCATTGCGCTGCAATAAAACCGGACAACTATTCTTAAAATGACCTTCCTCTCTACAATAGGTACATTGATTAGGACCCAACAAAGGTCGCGGAATATATGGCTCAGGCCTTTGATACATCCTCTGAAACTGCGGAGGCTGTTGAAACTGAGGCTGAACATAACGAGGAGGATAGGCTTGTTGCAAGAGAACCTTCATTTTTAATTCTTTCGTATTTTTCTCTTGCTTTTCTTTTTCTTCTTTATCTCTCTTTTCATAATATTGAGCAGTAGCCAATATCTGGGCAGAAGAAGAAACAGCCCATGAACTTTCAGAATCTTTCAATTTGTGTGACAGCTCGGGAAGCAAATTAAATACAAATTTGTCCACAAATGATCGCTGTCCACCCTCTGTAGCCATATCCTGACCACTGTGATCAATAAAAGTCTCCTCGAAACGAGTGAAGAAATCAGAGACACTCATCTTTTTGTTTGCATGCCGCTAATTTATCCCAATTAACTCTCAAGGCAGGCATCATCGTTTTCATTAATGTAATAATCCTACCAGGGAGTTCTGAGATCAAAACTTCAGGCTTAGCACCACCCACTTGAGCTGCATCCGCGGCAGTTATAGCAGCCCAATCACCACCTAATGCTTGAACGTGATCCTGTCTACGAATCCCAGCCCATAACGCTTGCGGAACTACATTTCCCATTAACATATCAATATCAGCTAAGTTCATGATGCAAGCATCAACAGTCTGTGATAATTCTTTATAATAACCTGCAGGGTTCTTACGAGGATCCGGTAGAGTCTGTTTAAGTGCTAAAACTTCAGATTTCTTCCAAGGGACATGTACCCATATACGTTGGAAGTGAGCAGGAATAGCTGGATTATTACCTTGAGCTGCAACCTCTTCCTTCCATACTGGAGGAACCTCTCTTCTAGGATAACTCTTCAGTGTCAGTCTAACCGAAGAATCGGAGTCAAGGAAAGTCTGAGAGGACAATAAGGTTCTAAAGGTAATAAGTGTCCTTACAGCGTTCTCAACCTTAGAACCCACAATAAGTCCTTTATCGAAGTCAGCCTGAACATCTAACAGACCCTGTGGAACCAAACTCAAATTCATATCCTCCCATTCTTTAGCAAGAATTTCACACATTACATTGAAAACATATCTCTGCGTAGGCGCATTCCATTGTGAGAAGGTAGAAATAATATCTGGCACACTATACTGGGGACCCCTCTCGATCCATTTGCGTGCGAGAGAGTCCAACTTTTCTCGTTCTTCATTAGCTGGGAACTGACTAAGAGATTGTCTTCGAGCAAAAAGCCGGAGACACATTTAAAGCTTCAAAGAAAGGAGATAAAATACCAGTGACAGTATCTGTGAGTCGCTTGCGCACAGACGGAGAATTGGACATAAGAATAGGGGACAAGGTATTAGGCGAACTAACCGAAGGAGAACCAGTAATTGCAGGAGGAGCAGAAGGCAAAGGAGATCAAAGTTCAGGAGATGAGGGCAAAGAAATCGAAGGCAAAGCTGGTAGAGGTAGTACTGGAAGGGGCAAATGCGGAAGAGCCGGAGCAGGCGGAGGTACTGCTGGCGGCTGAACAGGCTGTAACAACGGAAGTGCATTAGCACCTTGTACATAGGGCGGAGGCAATCTCAATAAGTGAGACATCAGGGGATCTTCTTCTAAGTCTTTCTTGTTATCGGGAGGGGAAGTAGGCAACACTGGATAGCATTTATCTATCGCCATACGATGCTGTCTTTCTGAAATTTCCATCGCATTATTAATTTCATCATCTTTGAATTGCTGGGCAGCCTGTATAATCGTCATACCCTGTGCTTTCCTATCTCGTTTTGCTTGCTTAATTTCTCTCTGTTTGGCTTCCTTACGCCAAAGGCGGAAAGAGTCAAACATTGCCGGCCGGGCTTTTCTTTTAAATAAAATGGCTTCCAAATTATCAAGCACATCAGGCTTGAAACTACCATTTTCTGGCCATTTTAAAACACCATCATTCTTCGTGTATCGGGTCCATGTCTCGTTACAGGCAATGGGGCCAACACCATGTTTAGAATAGAGCTCATATGTGGGAGTTCCAACCGAAGGAATCGGACAAGAGTCCTCAAGCCGGGAATCCCTATTACAACCAAAGCAACAAAGTTTTCCAAACTTAGTCAGACCAGGCATCTCGTGATTTCACTGGACTGTTCACAAACTTCAAGGGGGTAAACTCAATTTCACATGGCACAAATGCACTTACCCCTCGGCTTCGGCTATTGCAATAGTCGAATCTAAGGAACAAAGAAACAAAGAACCAAAATTGTGGGAGCGACCCACCAAATACTTAACTAAGGATGTCTTCTTACGCCAACAGAGGCCCGTCTATTGTCTCGCCTTACCATACATCACCAAAGGAAGGGCCAAGGCAGGGCGGCAGTCGTCAGTAGCCGTCAGGAAGGAGTAACCACGCTGCAAAAGACCTTTGGACCACTTCGACATACAGGGGTCGCTTGACGTGGTTCGCGATTCCTCCAGAAATTTCTTGCGGGGTTCCTCACGACCTTCAGGCAGAACCACTACCACTGAAGCCGCCCAACGTTGGGCGCCAGTTGAAGAACCAGAACCTTATGGGCCTGGTGGCGCAGGGTACGCCTTAATCACCGGGGTTCACCTGCTTAGCTACACAGAGACACGGGACACTCTGTCAGGCGTAAAAGATCGGATTTATTAGCTGCAGCTAGCACAGTTATCCCAGAAGTACACAAGGTAGGTTCTCAGGAGACTGCCACTTCACTCCGTGGCGCACAATCTTATATAGTACATAGGTGACATATATATATATAAACAAAGAACACACCTAAAACATACATAGAGCCAATAAGAAAAGTTGGAAAATAGAACAGAACCAATAGGAAAAGTTTAAAAACAAAGTATTGAGTAACTCGAAGAAGCCTCTCCTCTAACCGTGTTTGTCACCCCTCCCCACAAGCCAATTCATTAACCGGTCTGTAACCGACTTGCAGGTGGCGAGATACGTTTGTGTGTTTGAGGACAGTTGTGGAACGAGAGAATACTAGCAGAGGACAGCGAAGGCCAGACGATAAGATAAAGTCAGAAGAGAATAGTGTGAACCAACAGATAGTTGACACAGGGATTAGGAAAACCAGACGGGGATTAGTGTACTCAGCCAGTCCTAACACCAGCTTTGTAAATAGAAGCAGAAGGCTTATTTCGACACAATGCTGCAGGAAAAGCAGAAAAGACTTCATTCGCCTTGCTGCCTGAGTGAGGGCAACACAAAGTGGCGGCAGAGCACAAAATGGCGGGTCGATACGATCGCAATCGAAAATCGAATTTCCTCAACATCTGTCAAGAAAGATTCCTGAACAAAACACAAGGTTTAACAATAAATAGGCCAGACTCACGCTATGTTCAAAGACCGCATCCAGGGGTAGTAACAACATACAGTGTAGGAAAATTATGCCTTGATTGGCTACAGACATCTACACTAGAGGATGTGAAACAACACTTATCTTTACTTAAAGAAGACGCAGACCTTAGGGAATTCTTGCTAGATCCAAGAAAACCACGGCAAAAACGTTTCATATACGACGGCATCTTTGCTGCTTTTAATGAAATATGAAAGGTTACCCAAGCAGACGCTGCAGAAAGAATACGAGAAATTGATCGGGTTCATTTAGAGAAATCTCTCGCTGTGGTCGACAATGGGTTAACAGCTCTGTCATCCAGGATATAATCACTGGGCAACCTTGTATCCTCTGCTATAGACATTGTGGAACAAGATTCTGTCCTGCTGCGTCAAGGCCAGTCTCAATTACGTTCTATTCTGTCATTAGGCTGGACGCTACAAAACTTGCGTGCAGGCTATGTGCCTTGGCGTTTCATCAACACGTCTTCTCTGTTTTCTGATTACATTCTCGCTGAAAAACAGATCGAACTGGCACAAAGGGGAGCAAAGTATACAGTGCTGAGCATTGAAAAACTGGAAAAATTGCCATTTACAGTAGCATAAAAGCCAGCTACAGAATGGATCATACATGGCAAAATAACTCTGCCTGTTACAACTTTCCATTTTCAGTATTGCCTTAAACACATACCGGTAGGCCAATATGAAAGGTTGGGTAAAGAATACATCAGGACATCCTGGGATTTACCTTACACACACAGATGTTGGAGTGGGGGGCGTGACGTGTTTATTAGCGGTACACACTGTGAAAATGCACTGAGCCGTTCACTCATATGACGGGATATTAGTTTACACGGGGCCTGTAGTGGTTCCACTGCAAATGTATCCTGCCACCTGCAAGGTTCACCAACCACTGATTAATCCAACGTTTGGACAACTTTCAAATGGGAGTTACCTCATGTTAAATGATCAGAGCTGTTGTGGCATGTTGCCAGGTATCCCATATCTAATAACGGTTACTTCCAGGGTCACTTGCTGTATGCAAGTCTTGTTCCACCAAATAGACACAGTCAGGGAGTTACCTTTATGGCATTCACTGACCATCTCTACTATACGAATTGATACTTTAAGCAGAATAAACGCCATTCTTTTACAGCAAATCGTGCCTTTCACCTCAGCCAAAGAAACCTATGATCTACAAGTCGCAAGGAATTCGGCTGAGATACAGGCTCTGTTGAAGACAAATTGCCCTACACATTTCACAGTAATGTTGGGATGTATCTTAAACATGTCTGATACGAGCGGTATCGTGCATGTATTTAAGACCGTATGTTCAGGACTGTTAACACGTTTTCAGGCAGTCCTCGGAATCATTCCAAACTTCATGCACTCAGTGTTTGGTGGTCTGCCGCTAATTCTAGCACTCGTAGCAGGAATCCTATTTTTATTCCTTCTGCTACGCTATGGCAAGCCAATCCACCAGCGTCACTCCCAGCACCTTGGAGAATGCTCTCCTGGAAAGGATGTGTCATGAGCGCATAGTGCAACTATTGGGTTTACCTCGTCTACGAGAACTAAATACCACATGGTGTCTGTCGTTCAGACCAATCTGGCAAGATTGCATCTTACCTGTTCCACACTGTCTGCTTTGCGGTGAAGAATGCTTGCTAGACATCTGTCTAACACTCCCATCAGTCATGCCAACGGATATCGATACTCTGCTGGACCCGATAACGGCCCATGCTCTGTGTTGTCCCCAGCGGCTACCAATCCTGATGACGGCATTCATTGAGATCTCACAGACACAACATGCTACTGCTGAGGAACGAGATGGATCAACAGGCATATGGGTATCAACGAACACTGCTACTGACGATGCATCACATCTATGTGCAGTTAGTCTTCTAAACGAGGTAATCGACCTATCACCGATAACAATAGACGACTTTTTGCCTACAGGATTAGAGGATTTCATGTTTTCTCCAGCATCTTCAAATAACTTTTGATTTGGCTCACAGTGTACCATATAATCTATGAATTTGGCGGTCATTTTTTCAAAACAAAAAGACTAAATTTGGAACTTTTCCTAATATCGCACTTTTGTGAATATGGACTCTTTCTTTTATGGCTAAAAGCTCTGCTTACAGTAGAACTATGCATAGAGAACAGACTTCTTTTAAACACTTCCAGGGACACATTGTCACCTTTTTTCACATTTATGTAATCATGTCGTGAAATGGTTCTGAAATGTTTTTTCCTTTCTGTAAAACTGGTCCATTTCATTGCATATGTGTATATATTTCTGTTCATTCTCTTAGCATTCCCTGTAAATATATGCTTAGAATGAAACATTGCTTTGATACATACAGCAACTTTGCATTTCATGTGTAGCAAACTTTTAACAAAGACTTCTTTTAGTATGCTTTTACAAATGTTTTTAGTGAACATGTGATACTCCATTTTATGTGTTTAGCATGTAGTAATATCGATCATTCGTCAATTGAGTGGGTGTTGTTTCGATGTAGATACCCGTACATAGGTTTCCCTGAATCATGTCCTTATATAGGCACAATTCGCATTGCCCTTATTTAGGCATAGAATCCCAGTCCTTATTTAGGCATTAGCCATGCAATCCAAATACAGGCATGGTCACCTACATCCGTCCATCCCACGTCACAACGAGTTCTTAGAAACCAGACCCTTAAGCCGAACGGGACTTTCCCTAGCTAGTATTATTGATTTCTCCAAGAACTCATCTACTATGCATGAACTACTGTTCCTTAGGGGTTCATCCATGATGTCTTCCTCTGCCCGACTTTACGTCAATGCTAGCATTCCTAAGCACCTTCCAGGTATAAATATACCTCCCTTACCCTGGCAAACCACGGCACGACTCAGCACGACTTGACTGCACGGTTCGCCACGGCAAGTTCAGAATAAACAAGATCCCGGCCTGACACACTGACCAGACGCTTGCATCCCTGCTCGCAGAGAATCCAGCTTCCAGGGTTCTGACTCCCTTCGCGGGGTGTTAGAGTTTGAGACCCGGAAAGAGATTCCCACCTCTCTCATTCTAAGGTATGGAGCTGACTAGAACCTAGAGGGACTCTTGTCATACTAAACTTAGTATATACCATAGTATAAGAAACAGCACCTACTTCTTACCTCATACTACACTTAGGTTAGGTACACTGGGGTAGATCTATTTCGAAGCATCAGACGAGTATTCACTTTTTAGCCTGTGTTATTTATGTATGTATATATGAATATATGTCATAGCTAAAAGACAATTGTTGGAAATGGCCCTTTTTTCAGGGTTATCCCCAAACTTTTTGCTTCTTCCTCCTTTGTTTTTCCTGACCCGTGGTTGTTGGCTATAGGACCCTGGGCACTTTACCACTGCTGATCAGTGCTAAAAGTGCATATGCTCTGTATAAATTGTTATTATGATTGGTTATCCATGATTGGCTGGTTTGGTTTACCTGTCAGACCCTAATACAGTGTACCAGGAGTGCCCAGGGCTAGTAATCCAAATGCTGCTGGTGGGCTTGCAGCACTGATTGTGCCACCCACAGAAGCAGCCTGTTAAAGTGTGTCTAAGGCTTGCCATTGCAGAGCCTGTGCGCAGTCTGGTACTGCCATGCTGACTGGGCAAGTGCATACACTTGCCAGTCCCTAACCCTTCCCTTTTCTTCATATCAGACACCCCTACGGTAGGCCCAAGGGCAGGGTGCATTGTAAGTATAAGGTAGGACAAGCCCTGATGTGTGTGGCATGTCATAATAGTGAATTACAGCCATTTTCGTTTTTCACTATTGCAAGGCTACCTGTTCCCCATAGGCCAGAATGGGCAGTTTTGATTATTACATCTTATAATCCTAACTGACTCCGGGAACATGGTAGAAATTAGAGTTTAGTATGCCTGCACTCAGAATGATAAAATACATCTTTTAGTGAAGTTGGTTTTAACATTCTGTGTTTGAAAATACCACTTGTAGAAAGTAGGTATTTTCTTGTCTAACCATCCAAACCTGCCTCTGCTAGGTTGTGTATTCCTTGTCTGGAGTTTGAGTGACGGGGGCTGGGGAAATTCCAGGAGACAGGGTGAGTCAGCACAGGGCTGAATAGAGATACCTCCATGTAGATGGGTGGGAGGAGTTACACCTGGGACCTGAATAGGGCTGTGCCTTCCCGCCACAATGCTGGCTCCACCTCCTGTGGTGCGTCTGATGTCTCTGCCCTCAATGTGAAAGGAAAGCAGGAATCCTGTCAACGAAGTGCTCCAGGACTAACCCGAACTGGTTTGGACTAGGCAAAGGCCCCTCTGCCTTCAGAGAACAAAGAGAAACTGGGTATAAATATTGGGACCCAAACCCAAGAACTTTAGATCATCCTGGAATCAAGAAGGAACCTCTGCCAAGGAGAAAAGCTGGGAGACTGAAGAGGAAGGACTGCCCTGCTGTGTGTTTGTGGGCTGACCTGCAGTTGCTATTCTGCCAAGGAGAGGGGAAGGAATTTGCTGTTGCTGTGTCCCCTGATTGACAAGATCTCCAAGGGCCTGAGGAAAGCTGGCCTCCTGTTAAGTTCCAGGAACAAAAGGACTTCACCTCCTGAGTTCTGACCTGCCCAGAGTGCTTGATCCAGTTGTGGGGCCTCTGGAGGTTGTCTCCGTTTGTTTGAGGAGCTGGAAAGGAGGAAGAGAAGAGCTACAATTTTGCACGCATCGCTCGCTTGCGGAGCGCATCGTCGACAGTGCGAGAAAATTCCTGTTGCCGCGAAGATTGTCGCAGCGCCTGTTGCAGCTGCAAGACCCGATGCGTCACTTGCTTGCGGAGCACATTGCCCCGGTGCGGGAAGATTCCTGTCACAGCGAATACCCTCGCAGAGCCTGTCGTCGCTGTGAGACCCGTCGCACTGCTTGCCTGCGGGTCGCATCCCGTCGCTGCGAAAATCGTCGCAGAGTCCAGCGCCAACGCATCGTGGGGCCGTGACAGAAGAGGATCAACGCTGCACCAAAGATAGTCGCCGTCCCGAAGATCGTCGCATCGTGCCTGTGCGAGACGCTTCTACCGGAGAACCTGCAAACCGGAATCCATACAAGGTATCACATCGCTCCCCATACAGACCACATTCGAGGCAACCCGCCCTCTGCATGCAGCGGGGTTGTTGCATCGCCTCCCCAGGGTCTCAGGAGTAACGCATCGCTTCTTTTCTGATGCTGCAGCTGGGAACTTTTGTCGCATCTACAGGTACTTTGGGCTAAAAGTGACGCAACTGTGGGTTATTTTGGTGCAAACCCTTGTACTCTTTTTAAAGACCTATTTTGGAACAGTGTATGTTGGATTTTTGTCGTTTTGTTCTTGTGCAGTTAGATAAAAATACTTTTTTTTTTTTTAACTGGTGTGGAGTGCATATGTGGTGTTGGTACAAATACTTTACACATTGCCTTTGATAAGCCTGTCTGCTCGTGCCAAGCTACCAAGGGGGTGAGCAGCAGTTATCTAAAGAGTGTATCCCCTTTACTAGAAGCAAGGGTCCCTATTTGGACATTGCTACCTACCTCTGCCAACTAGAGACCCCCAGATCTAACGACAATGCTATTGCAGTATTATTTCTTCTTACTGCTTATGCTGTGCGTATTATATCTTGCTTACTGTCTAATGATTGTAACAGCTCATATCTCTTACACCAGAAAGAAGACTGTTCAATAAACTCTTTTACTGAAACGCCAGTCTATCTATTTCTGTGTAACTCTGGAGAAACTAAGCATGCACGATTGACTGAGTGAAACTGTTATCTATTGTTTCCACAATTCTGAGACATGTTCCGATTCTAATGGAAACAAAGTGGTCATGTTTATGCGGTTGTCCGAAACTAATCCCTTCTTGTTCATTCAAGAAGTTTCTAGTGACCTCTGAGTTAGCTGGCACACACAAGTATTTAAGTTTAATGTACTCTATAGGAGCATACTGACCTCAGTCCTATGCAAAAACTATAGTGTATATCATTCCAATGCGCAGAGCCTATAAGGGAAATGAGAACTACACTACACTTCTTTTCTGCTGTCTCCTTCATTTTCTGCCCTTCTATCTCTTTATCGGTGCCGGGCCGTAACTATGTGTCTCACCCTGTCTGTCTCCTTGCCCTGTCCTTTCTCTGTCTTTCTCTCTCTCTCTCTCTGCTTGCCCCAATGTTCCCAATTCTCTCCCCAATTGTTCATGTCTTGCTTAGCATCCTTTTCTCAGGATGCTCCCTTTCTCCTCTGGCCCCTCTCTCTTTTTCTGCTCCTCGGCTTCACTCTACATGTCTAATCTTATCTTCCCTTTCCCTTTGTTACCCCCCCTCTGCAATATTGCTATCAGCCGGCGGACAGTCTTGTCGGTGGGAGGCATGAGACATGCATCTGGGGCTACACCCAGCAGAAAAAATGTAGCCATAATGGTTACTCTTTTGTGTCGGAGGGAAGCGCTGGGATCCTCTCTTGTCAATTAGTAATGGGGGCACATTAGACTTGTGAAAGTATAGCACACAGTGTCACAGATGGACAGAGCAGGTGGTAGGCCGGCGTCGGATATGCATCCGATTAGTTTGCCAGTTTTGCCAGTCATTGTCTTTGTTAGTACAGATTCACCATTGCTTTATTAACCTTCCTGCTTTCTCAAATTTGCTTGAAAATGCATCCTTTGCCCACTCTTTTTTCAAACAATTTCTCAGGTGGAGAACCCCCCCCGAACCGCCCATACGTGGTTCGGGCTCGCTCGCCGCAGTGCAGTACGATAATTGGTTTACACCTCACCACTTTAAAATGTCACCAGCCGCCACTGCTATTGAGACCAGTAGGATTAATCTACTACGTAATAAGTAACACTTCAAATTTCAGGATTCTCAACAAACAAGCTACTTATTAATCCGTCCTCGAAACTCAGGAATGCTCTGTCATTGCCACATCCACATGTCCTTCAGGAAACCTTAATCTTCAACAAACCCAATAGTGTGTAAGAAAGTAAGAGTGGTGTAAACAGACACAACACAAACTTGAGCATCTTTGTGGTTACAGATGACGCCGTCTGTTGCTGACGCCGTCTGTTGCTGAAGATTCCGAATCACCTGAAGTAGATCTAAATGTAGTGTACACTTGAGAGCTTTGTGTGGTACTGATAGCGGCTTAGACCTTCATTATTTGCTTGTCCGAAAATCATACCATCTCAGAGTTTTCCACCAAGGGGGATACTGATCATTAAGGGATCCATAATTTCCTGAGGCTGAATTACATTGAGGTTTTACATTTTGACCCTCACATTGGGGAATTACAGTGGTAGTTGGTGTCCCTGCACCGATTGACGCATTTATTTACCCATCCTAGGGCTTTCCCCCCATTTTATTTCCCATTTTGTCAGGTTTTGCCCCCTGAAGTGTGCGTGGCAAAATAAAGGTGTTTTGAAAATACAACTTGTGCTTCTCCCTGCATCAGAATTGTAATGAAGCCCGTATTATGGGACCAAATATGGAACTGTGCAGAAGGATAGTCCTAATGGGAAGCCCCTTATAATGGTATGCTATAATGGGAAGCCCCTTATAATGGTATGCTATAATGCCTGTAAGAGATTTGCCCTAAATTCCCTGAAACATGATTTTTGATTTGGGATTGATGTACTTTGCCGTGTGTGAGATGTTTCTGAGAGGTGTTAGGAAGTACAGTAGCAGTAGTGTTCCA
Organism: Triturus cristatus; assembly: GCF_964204655.1. NCBI lineage: Eukaryota > Metazoa > Chordata > Amphibia > Caudata > Salamandridae > Triturus > Triturus cristatus. Next base: position 9,460,734 of record NC_140584.1, read on the forward strand.
TGGAGTTTCTAAAGTTTAATCATCGTATTTGTCCATGGCTTCCTCATTGCAATGTACAGCTTTAGCTATTCTCCATCATTTCTGCAAATATTGCATACCAGGGGCCATATTACAGAGAGTGCTCCGGGGAAGCAACGGGCACGTGGGTCTCCTTTGTGTGCCCAGGGGGCACTTTGGTATTATAGAAGGGACCATAGACACTTGTGCGGCCCCCTCTATAATGCAGATGGTACAGGTGCATGTAGAGCCAGCACTATCATTAGCGGGCTTTCCCTCATTTGCATGGTGGCGTGCCCCATGCACATGTGGGAATCACTTCAACTCTGCACCCATGCCATATTTCAGACACTGGCGCAGAGGCGAATATCACAACTTCACAAAATAAAATGATGGATGCAGTGTTGAAACTTTTCAAACACTCCCCCAACCCCCCCCCCCCCCCACCGACCCCAATCATAGATCTGGGTTTAATTCCTTGTTATTTTGCTCACCACATCACCCCAGCTTGGACCCAGTCAGGGGTATCACGCCTTATTAGTCAGGCTAGCTGGAATCCAGTCCTGCAGCGAACAAGGCACCCAAGTCTGGGCATACCCTTAGCCACTTAGAGTGCACATAGCAACATCACAAAATAAAATGATGGACGGAGTGTTGAAACCTTTCAAACACTCACCCCTGTCACAGATCTGGGCTCAATCCTTCGTTATTATGCTCGTCACGTCACCCCAGATTGGCCGCAGCCATATGTAAATCAGTCTTGACCCTGCTTCCCATGGGAACAGTCCAGCCTAAACTGCCAAGCTAGGTACTCCCTAGACCGGAAACAGGAATCTTGGGACCAGTTTTGGGGTGTCACCCATCAGCCAGGCTAGCTTAAATCCAGTTTTGCAGTGAGCAAGGGAACTACATCTGGGCATACCCTTAGCCCCTTAGGGCGCACATAGCAACATCACAAAATAAAATGATGGACCGAGTATTAAAACGTTTCAAACACCCACCCCCAGTTACATATTTGAGTTTAACCTCTTGAGTGCCCATGACGAGCTGGTCTCGTCATGGGCCGCGGTTGCGCTGTGCCCATGACGAGACTATCTCGTCATGAGCCCCGCCCGCTAATGAAACGCCCAGCACAGGGCGTGGAAAGGGCGGGGCACTCAAGGGGTTAATCCATTGTTGTTCTGCTCACAGCATCACCTCAGTTTGGACCCAGCCATGTGCAAATCAGTCTCCACCCTGCTCCCCATGGGAACAGTCCAGCCCAAACTACCAAGCCAGTTCCTCCCTGAACCAGAAACAATCATTCTGGGTCCGGTTTCAGGGTATCACCCCTTTATTAGTCAGGCTAGCTTGAATCCAGTGGCACAATGAGCTGGGACCCACCGTTGGACATACCCAGTGAACTTAGGGTGAGAAAGCAAAAGACACCCAAATGATGTATGGAATGGAGAACAAATCAAACATTTTCCCCCAATCAAGAGATCTGGGTTAATCAATCATTCTTTTTCTCACCATTCCACCCCAGTTTAGACACAGAAGCGTTGCTCACCTTGGACCTCCCAGACATCCCCTTTTTAAAGTGCAGACAGGTTGCCGCCTATAAAGTAAAACACTGAGCAGCTTTTAAGCAGCTGTTCTGCATTTTACTTCAGTGTGCTTTCCCCAGGGCAGCATGAGTTTGCTGCTGCCCTGGGGACAGTGCATTCACTGTAAAATGGCACACTTTCCCTGTTTGCGCATGACGCACCAATTTCAAAGTGCACCGTAACACAAACAAGGAAAGTGCACTGTATATATAATACAGCCCAGGGGCCATTTCATATTCTTTCAAAAGGTGCGCTGGGTGCATGCAGGGAAAGTGTGGCATATTAGAAAGAATGCGCTGCCATCAGCACAGGTGCAAACTGGTGCTGCCCTGGGGGCTGTGCATTCAAGTGAAATGCAGAGAAGCTGTTTAAAAAGCTGCTCCGTGTTTCACAGTGCAGGAGGCAACCCACCTACATTTTCATAAGTGGAGACAGATCTCCTTGCATGCTAGTGCAATGATTGTCTACACCCGCCTGCAGGGGGATGTCTTGGAGGACCAACGGACCCCTTTCTCCCCTCCAGAGGGCTAGCATTAGGAGGTGTACTATAAGTGCGCCACCTTTTTGTGGCTCACTTTCCTCCTAAGGGAGTGTTTGCCTCTTCGCTTGAGTCCATAATATGGCATGGGAGCAGAGGCAAACTGATTCCCTCATTTGCAGGTGGCCACAACCCCATGCAAATGAGGTAACACCCTCTTCTGATGGTGCTGGTGCAACATGTGTGTTAGCACTATCTGTATTACAGAAGGGGACGCTCAAGGGTCTGTGGCCCACACTGTGATACCATTGTTCCCCGGGGCCATCAAAGTGCGCACATATGCCTGTTGCACCCCGGGACCTCTCCTATTCTGTATAATGTCTTGACATATTAGAACTCTCATACTGAACAATCATTTTTGCTTTTAATGTTTTAATCTATATCTGCAAGTCACAATATTTTCATCAAAACTCATTCTACACCTTCGATGCAGCTTAAACATATTGCAGTAGACGCATTTGATCAAACGTGTTGTAAACCATGAATTCTTCATTTGCCGTTCTAATTGGAATACGGTGGACTCCTCAATGCTTTGGCATTGTAGGTGTCAGCTACAGGATAAACAGACCTTACGCGGGTAACCCAAAGGAGTGTGTCTGTGGACTTTGGGTGAAAATGGCCAAATATACTTCATAGGCCTCTTATCAGATCAGAGAATTCCCACTGAAGGAGCTCATTAACGCTAGGACATTTGGAAAATCAGCACTGAGGCTCAGGCAGATCTTCATTTCCAGCAGCAAGATTTTCTAATTCTAGCAGGTACATTTATTTGAGTGGACGAATCAAATGCAGTCAGAGCTTAATTTATTGTAAAAAAATATAACTTAGGGCCCAAAGCTTTTGATAAGGGTCCACTGCTGGTGCTGTTGAATAACTGGGCTACTGAATATTAAGACTGTCTAATCTTGATTACACCTCATGGCTCTTTCTTCCACCACATACACTTCTTTATTTCACTATTATAGGTTGTTTTTCATTTCTGTTTCATCCCTTTATCACTGTTTTCCTTTTTGCTCCTAACTCCTGTACTTTTAATGGCTTTCTCTCTTTAGGTCTTACCTGTTGACAGCGCTGTCTGCTACAGGGGGTATTGTTGACTATAAAGGCCTTTGAGTCCACCCATTGCTTATCATTTGTTGGCATCATTGTCACTCTGCTGCCTCCTAAATTGGCTAGTGCATGCCAGGTGTTACTTCCTGTGGAGCATGGACCAAGCAGATATTGAGTTATCTTAGTGTCCGCCCACTTATCAGGCTGTGATGGAGGTATTATTTCTTTCTCCCGTTCCATCCCTTGTCCGTGCATCTTTTTTCCCATCCAAGTCTCCCATCCCAACGTCAGAGAACACCATCATAGAGCTCCCTTATTTTGAACTTTGGAATATCTTTTGTTTAAACTTCCGAAAGTCTGTTCTGTTCAGCTCTTTAAGAGGGTGCTTGTTATTTACTATCATTTTCTAATCATGATTGAGTACTGAATACGTCTGCTGTTTCTCTGTGGAAATAAAATTGACATTTTTAGCTCTACAACACTGCTGCCACCTAACTCCATCTTCTTATCTAACCGATAAAATATATGTTGCTCCTTTGCCTACTAGCCCCTCCGGGTCTAAAATGCATTTATTTGTAAACAAACTAGTTCTTGCAGAAGTATTGTACATACTAGCAAGCTCCTGCATCGGATCAAAGACATCAGATGTTTACATAGATCAAGATTATTGGTAACATCTTGTATTCCAATTGCATTTAAATAGCACAAGGCTTTAAAGCACTGTATGGCAAGTCAGTGGAAACTTGGGCAACTTTCTATCCCACACAATGCCACTCCACTGCTCTCCATGTCACAGAATTGAAATCCACTTTACTCCACACAGTACCACTCCACGCCACAGAATTCCATGGCACACAATTCTACTCCACTGGACTCCACTCCATGCTTCACAATTCCACTCCACTCTACTCCAAACCACACAATTCCACTCCACACAATTCTATGCCACAGAATTTCACTCCACGATACACAATTCCACTCCCCTCCATGTAACACAATTCCACTCCACTCTATGCTACACAACTCCACTCCATGCCACAAAATTCTACTCCAATCCCCTACATTCCACACCACAAAATTCCACTTCATGCCTTATAATTCCACTGCACTCTATGCCACACAATTCCACTCCACTCAATTTCACTCCATGCCACATCACACAGTTCCACTCCACTCCATGGCACACAATTTCACTCAACACCATTACACACACTTTATCTCTACTCCAAGTCATACAATTTCACATCACACCACAAAATTCCACTCCACTCTGCACAACTCCACTCTAGTCCACACATCTCCACTCCGTTCCATGCCACACCACACCATTCCACACAACACAATAGAATGCTATTCTACTCCATGCTGCACAATTTCACTCCACTCCACACAATTGCACTCCATTCCACACAATTACACTCCAATCCATGCCACACAAATTTCACCGCACAATTGTACTTCACTGCACACAACACCACTCCCCTCCACATACTTCCACTCCAAACTACATAATTCCATGCCACACAATTCCACCACATGCCAATCAATTCCACTCCACTCAGTTCCACTCTACTCGGCACAACACAAGCCACATAATTCCATGCCAGACACTTCCACTTCACTCCACACATTTCCTCTCCATGCCACACAATTCCACTTCACACAATTCCATTCCACTCCATGCCAAACAGTTCTACAGCACACAATACCATGCCACTTCACTCCATGTTATTTATTTATTTATAAGGTTTTTTTATAGCGCTGACTGGACCCTAGGGTATCGGAGCGCTTTACATGGTTACATCAAGATTAGCATTAGGATACAGCGAGTTCTGAGTAATAATGCAAGAATGGTGAAATAACATTTGTATAAAGGTAGCATATACAGACCACTAAGATAAAAAAAACCTGACAGAAATGATTACCAAGGCTAATGATATCCGGATTTACATTAGAATAGTGCGAGTCATGAGTAAAAACAGCAAGTGTGGTTGGGAAGGCTAAAGAAGGAGGGGAGGAAGCATGAATCGCGGGAGACATTAAACGGGGGGGGGAGGGTGAGGAAGACCTGGGTAAGTGTAGGCTGGGGCTAAAAGGGGATTATAGTTAAATAAGAGGGGAAAGGTAGTTAAATGGGGTGGTTATAGGAAGAGGGGGGACGAGGAAGTCAGGTGATCAGTAAGGAGAGCCCTGAACAGTGAGACGTGGGCTGAGACCAAAAGAGGACTTTGTGATATAGGATGGAAAGGAAGTGAGATAGGATAGATTATGAGAAGAGGGGGGAGGAGGAAGTCAGGGGAATCGATGAGTGTAAAACAAAACAGTGAGACGCTGGATTGGGACATGTGTAGGGATTAAGGACTCCAGTAGTAGTTGAGAAGGTGCAATTTCAGGGCTTTTTTGAAGTAGTAGTAGGAGGGGTTGCAGTGTAATTCTATGGGGAGGGAATTCCAGATGGTTGGCACATTTCCAGAGAAGGAGCGTGATTGTGTGAAT